>NC_072382.2:34505000-35105000 GCF_028885625.2 Pongo pygmaeus | reverse complement strand
ATGATCTTAAAGGCATTAGAAAAATAAGAGGCTGGATGAAGTGGCTCATGCCTGTAGTACCAGCACTTTGGGAGGCCTCACAAAGCAGGTGGATCGCTTGAGCCCAGGAGTTCAAGACCAGCCTGGGCAACACAGGGAGACCCTGTCTCTACAAAAAATACAAAAATTAGCCAGGCGTGGGGTGGGGGAGAGGGGGGAGGGATAGCATTACGAGAAATACCTAATGTAAATGACGAGTTAACGGGTGCAGCAAACCAACATGGCACATGTATACATATGTAACAAACCTGCACATTGTGCACATGTATCCTAGAACTTAAAGTATAACAACAACAAAAATACAAAAATGATCTGGGTGCACTTCTGTAGTCCCAGCTACTCAGGAGGCTGAGGTGGGAAGATCACTTGAGCCCAGGAGGTTGAGGCTGCAGTGAGCCGTGATCCTGCCACTGTACTCCAGCCTGGGTGACAGGGTGAATTCCTGTCTCAAAAAAAAAAAAAAAAAAAAAAAGTAAGAAATATTATGAATAACTTTAGACAATAAATTGTATAATTTAGATGAGACGGACAAATTTGTTTTTCAAAATACTAACTTACCAAAACTGACACACACAAAAATACAAAATCCAAATTATTGGATGCCCATTAAATATACTTGAATCACTCCACATGAAAATCATTCCTTAAAGAGCCACTTGCTATCATTTGTTTTATAGCAAAATATAAAGGTTGAGATAGAAACTACTATCACAGAATAGCATGTCAGGTTGCGGTGAGCCGAGATGGCACCATTGCACTCCAGCCTGGGCAACAAGAGTGAAACTCTGTCTCAAAAAAATAAAATAAAATAAAATAAAATAAAATAATTAAGAAGTGAATTTATCAAAGTCACTGGATACAGACATCATAGTTAAAAATCAACTGTATTTATATATGCTAACATGAAAAAACTGGAAAATGACATTTTAAAACAAAACAATTTGCATTAGGATAACGCAAAGAATAATAATATCTAAGAATATTTAGCATCAAAACACCAGATACCTAGAAATAAACCAAAAAAGGTACAGGAGCTGTACTAAAAACTACAAAATACTGCTGAGAGAAATTAAAGAAGATCTGCATAGATGAAAGAATATACCATGTCCATGTATTGTGAAGATGCTGGTTCTCCGCTATTGATCTATAGGTTCAATGTAATCCCTATCAAAATCCCAGCTACCATCTATAAAAATTAATAAACGTATCCTAAATTTTACATGGAAAGGCAAAAGATTTAGAATAGTCAAAACAAAAATGAAAAAGAACAAAGTTAAAGAACTTACATTACCAAATATCAAGATTTATTACAAAATGTAGGACAATTAAAATAGTGATATTGGCACATGATAGAAAAACATATCAGTGAAACAAAATAGAGAGTCTAGTAAACAGACTCATTCATATAAGACTCCCTAATTTATGAAACAAGTGCCATTAGAATGCAGTGGTGGAAAATACTACATTTTTAACAATGAATATTTTAATGAAATTTTATCACACCTCAAAGTATGCCAAAAACACACAATTCTACATGCATTACAGGTCTAAATGTAAAAGGAAAAACAATATAGCTTTTGAAAGTAACATAGGACACATTCTTAACATTGAAGTGAGCAAAGTAATCTCTTAATGACACAAAAATCACAGTAGAGGGGTTGGGAGATGTTGGTCAAAGGATACAAAATTTCAGTGAGATAGTAAGAATAAGTTCAAGAGATCTACTGTACAATACGATGGCTACACTTAATAACAATGTATTATATTATTAAAATTGCTAAGAGAGTAGATTTTAAGTGGTTCTCACCACAAAAAAATTGAAACGAATTTTGAAATTAAGAAATTGAAAAAATATGAAGCCTCATTTTGTGGTTCTCACTACAAAAGAATAAGTATGTGAAGTAATACATGTTAATTAGCTCAAGGTAGTCATTCTATAATGTATACATATTTCAAAACATCATGTTGTACAACGTAAATAAATACAATTTGTATTTGTCAATTTTTAAAAATGGCTTACCATAAAAGATTAATAAATCTAACTTCTTTAAAATTAAGAATTTATGTTTATCAAAAGAGACTATAAAGCTATGAAATACAAATGTCCAACAAAGAGCTCATATCCAAAATGTATAGAAAACTCCTACAAATCAATGAGAAAAATGAAAGGCAAACCAACTTCAAAAGAAACAAGCAAAAGACTTGAATAGGCGCTTAATGAAAGAGGATATCCAAATGACCAATAAATATAATAAAATGTGAAAAACATCATTAGTCATCAAAATAATGCAAATTAAAACCACAATGACTAACTTTTTAAACCCCTCAGAATGAGTAAAATGTTATTAAGTGTTGGTGAGGATATAGAGCAACTAGAACTTCAACACTCTGTTGGTGGGAATATGAGTTGGTATCTACAATTTAGAATCCTATTTGGCAGTATCTACTAAAATTGTACAAATGCATAGCCTATGACTCAGCAATTCCACTCCTTGATATAGAAACAACAGAAATACACATATATGTGCACTAAAAGACACAGACAAGAATACCCACAGCAGCATTGTTTATAATTGCCCCAGACTGGAAACAATACAAATATTCATTATTAGTAGAATGAATGAATGAATAAATAAATAAATAGTGTTGTGGTCATATAATAGAATACTATACAACAATGAAAAATAATGACTTTCTGCTACAAAGAATCACATTAATAAATCTCACAGACATAATTTTGACAGAAAGGAGCTAAACACAAAGAAGTACCCACTGTATGATTCCATTTATATTAAGTTCCAAACATCAGAAGTAATCTATAGTGACAGAAATCAGAATGTTGGTTACTTTTGAGTGAAGGATAATGACTAAAAGGGGCATAAAGGCTTCTGTAGTGCTATTAATATTCTACATTGGGGGATGTTACATAGGCATGTTGCATTGCAAAATTTGTTCAAATTCATCAAGCTTCTTACATGTATGAATGTGTTATACTTCAATGAAAATGTTTTCTCCAAAAATCTGATATGTGGACAAAAGTAACATGATTACACTAAATTAAGTCTCTAGTGTCCAGAGCAGTTTACTTTTCATTTTTTATATACAGGAAATTTATCTCTTGTTCATTCACTCTACTGCAAACTCAGAAAACTTAAAGACAAGATTCTTCTTTACCCACATAAAGCCTTGTCGTATCAGTTGCTTTGTGGATGTGCACATATTTATATAAGCAGACACTGGGATGAAGATGGACTTTAACTTTCACATAGTGGAAGAGAAGTAAGAGTCCTTGATGACCTGAAAATAACCTGCCATCCAAGTGACATTTAAAATGAGAAGCTTCTTAAATGTCTATTTTTACCATAAACTTTCCTAAGGAATCAGCCTTCATCATCTTCATCTTTTGGTAACACATAAGCTAATGTTCATCCGCTCGAACACATACAAAAATTTCAAAATAAAGAAAGCTCTGCATGACACTGAGTACCAGGTGGCATTCTGACACATCACCACGAGGAAGTAGAAGGAAGTCATTTTTTAAAACTATTTTAAAGAACTGTAGCAAAGCACACTGGCAAAACCCAAGGAAAATCAATGTTGTCATCTGCTTCGTAGATATTCAGATTTTACAAATAATATTAAAGCCATTCCAAACCCTTTGGGAATGTGCCTTGATGCCACAAAGAAAATTGCCACAAATGGGCACTTCCCTGAAGTCTAAGTGTGTGGGGGAAGGGGCGGGGGAGGTGGATCCTGCCATGCAAATAAATTCTCAGGAAGCTGTGAAGATATTAGCTATTTTACTCAATTTATTCCAAGCTGAAACATAATAGTACATTATAAATCTGTTTTGATTTTACTTAATCTAATGAAAAAATGTTCATCTTTTTGATAAGTACTCATTAGCCATTTTTTTCTGACATAAACAGACAAGAAAGATGTTCTTGCGCTGCATTTAAAACTCAGCTCAGCTAATTACAGTGCAATGACTCAAAGAACAAAATCGACGTACTGAAGTTTCTTACTTGAATTGTCTTTATAGTTGAATTAAAAATCTAACAAAAAAAAATTAAAAGGGTCCCAGCAGTGTGTTTTACACTTACATTGAACTATGTTTAAGTAAACAAAGGTCAAAGTCTAGCACATGATAAAAATTTTCAAATTTTCTGATGTTAATTCCTCTCTAAGAGCAGTTGCTGAATTTGTCACCAAACGTGTTTACATGGGAGGTGGGGAAGATGCTTTCTTTTTGGGGAGCAGTAATGAATTTGTATAAACAATTCACCTTATTTCACTTAGTCCATTGTGAGACCAAAAGTCAACATGCAAATACAATCTAGTTAGCGTTGGAGCCAGGCTAGGAACAGGGAATTGTGTGAAGCTAAGAGAAAGATACAAGAATCAAACTTACAGTCCAGGCTTTTATGCCCAGGACTTTTAGGAATATCAGATGGTTTGGGCTTTTTGGATCACAGAGTATTAATCTGCTGTAACATTATTCTGAATGAGCCTGAGAAAAATTAATGCCATTTCCCAAAATGCTTGATTTAAGCTCCAGAGAGAATTTTAACTTATCTGGCTTGGGATATCTCAAATGGTGGTATGACTCAAATGATCATTTCATTGATTTTTACAATTCGTTTTTATTATAAAATTTATATATTTACCTGAAGCTAGAAATTTAAAAAATTATTTTAGATCTGTGATACATAAATTATGCCTATTGTACCTAAACTGCCATCACAAAGAGGAGTAACTAAAATTAAATTAGATTTCACTTTTTCCTACCCTCTGTGTGACATCAGTATTTAAATGAGTACATGTAGGCTTTTTTAAGGTTAATTTGAATGAACAAACAAAATAACAAGAGAACAGTCAACTACTGAGCTCATTAGATGGATGGCTGAGTCACCTTCATAAATGATTTTGCTAGCTTAAATTAGTCATTAGGCACTGGAGACCAAGAAAAAACATACATCTTGTGTCTTTCAGGAATTCAAATTGGTCTTACCTGTGTTAAGAAAATAGCTATGCTTCACTAACAAAGATATAAGCACAGTAGACCTGCACCCTGAAGCAACAGTGCATAGCTTGGAGGTTACGAAGCCAGGTTGAAGAAGGCACATTTTACACTTAGGTTGAACACACTGGGCTTCTTCTTACCTCCATGCTTTCCATGTGCTGAGCCTTCTGCATAGCATGCCTTTCCCCCTTAAAATTTCAACTCACCCTGTAAGACCCAACTCAAATGTCACCTTCTTAATCACATGCTCCCTGATCATTCTCCCCTCTCTGTCTACAACCTCTAAAATAAGACATGCTCTCCTTCACTCATTCTTTCAGCAAACTGCTCCTGGGGTTGGGACACACCAGTGAACAAAACAGGCACAAATATCCCTTCCCTTAGGAAGCTGACATTTTTGTGGGTAAAGATAGTACAAATAAATATTTTTAAAACTAGATTGTATAAAATGTTATACATTGATAAGGGTATAAAAAAAGACTGCAGTAAGAATGGGGAGTGAGTGGGGGTGGTTTGGGAAGAGTAGCAATTAAAAGCAGGGGTTGGATTAAATCCAATTAAGAAGTGACAAAGACATGCAGAAGGTGAGGGCCTCTAAACGTTTCATACTACCTCTGCCCACATACCATTTTGCAATTTCTCATTTTCATTTCAGTCTTCCTCATTAAGCTGGGTGCTCCCCACGGGCAGGGACTAAGTGAGTTATCTTTTTGTTTCCAGTATATAGTACAGCACCTGGCAGGAATTGCTCAATTCATGAATGAACAAATGAAAGAAACTCTTCACAGTCTCCATAGTTGAAGAATCAGTCACTTCTCCTTCCCCTACATTTTTAACGGTGCTTTACTTTGTTTACCTTTAATATGTAATAAGTATCCCCAGGTCCCCAGATAATCTTCCTGTTCTCTCAACAGTGATCTTCAAAGTGTTTGATGTACATCAAGGAGCTATGCAGAACAAGCCCTTGATGAGAAGCATGGGCGGCAAGAAGGAAGTACTAGAACTTCTACTCAGGTTGATTTTTTTAGTATCAAAACTAAGAGAGAAATTGTTAATAAAATATAATCTATGGCTTGATTGACACTCTCACAGTGACACCTGGGATATCCTAAGGGAAGGGAGGCATTCCTCTTTAGACAGTAGCATCCCCACTTGGACAGGACAGCCCTTGATAAATAGATCATACATTGTTTATTATCTACTCAGAAATATATAAACCAGTGGTTTTATTATTTATTTACTTTTACAGACAGGGTCTCATTCTGTCACCCAGGCTGGAGTGCAATGGCCAATCATAGCTCAAGGCAACCTCAACCTCCTGGGCTCAAGGGATCCTCCTGCCTCAGCTTCCCAAGTAGCTAGGACTACAGGCACATACAGGCACACGTCACCACACCTGGTTAATTTTTTATTTTTCTATTTTTTTATGGAGACAGAGGTCTCACTATGTTGCCAATTTGGTCTCAAACTCCTAGCCTCAAGCAGTCCTCCCACCTCAGCCTCCCAAAGTGTGAAGATTACAGGCATAAGGCACTGTGCCCAGCTTAGACCAGTGCCTTTTAAATGATGCCATTTTTAAAAGCCACAGATTGAAGGTAACAGTCATGTGCCACTTAATGGTGGGGGTACGTGCTAAGAAATGCATCATTGGGCAATTTCACCGTTGTGCGAACATGATAGAATGTACTTACACAAACCTAGATGGTGTCGCCTACTACACACATAGGCTCTCTATTGCTCCTAGGCTACAAACTTGTATAGCATGTTACTGTACTGAATACTGTAGGCAATTGTAACACAATGGTAAGGATGTATGTATCTAAACATATCTAAAGATTTTAAAAAGGTGCAGTTAAGACATGGTATAAAAGATTTAAACTGGTATGCCTGTATGGGGCACTTACCATGAAGCCTGCAGGACTGGAAGTTGCTCTGGGCGAGTCAGTGAGTGAGTGGTGAGTGAATGTGAAGCCCGAGGACATCGCTGTACACTACTGCAGCCTTTAGAAAACTGTACACTTAGACTACGCTAAATATATTTTTAAAACATTTAAATAGGTATTTCTTCAATAATAAATTAACCTTAGCTTATTGTAATTTTTTATTGTATAAACTTTTTAACATTTTTAAACTTTTTGACTCTTTTGTAATAGCACTTAGCTTAAAACACAAACACATTGTACAGCTGTACAAAAAGAATAAGGACTATATCCTTATTTCTACCTAAAATCTTTTTTCAACTTTTTGAAGTTTTTTGTAAAAAACGAAAACACAAACACACATATAAGCCTCGGCCTACACAGCGTCAAGATCATCAGTATCACTGTCTCCATCTTCACCATCTTATCCCCTGGAAGGTCTTCAGGGGCAATAATCCTCATGGAGCTGACATCTCCTATGATAACAATGCCTATTTGACAATGAAAAGCAAGTAAAAATCTGCTGGGGATTTCAGGGACTGCTTTTGCTTCACGAATATAGGCCCCACCCCTCCCTCCTTTGCTGGTCTGGAATTCTGAGGTGAGACTGAGAGCAGCCATCTTGTGACTATGAAGCAACAGGCATGAAGGCAACATCATAGGAAAAGGACACCAGAGAGGAAAGATAGAAAGGGTCTGGAACCATCCAGGATGAGCCCTGGCTGTGGGAAAAAGTAGACTCTATTCAATCTAGTAACTGAAGTCAAGTGCCTGTTACATGCAGCCAAACACAATATCCTTTTTTTCTTTCCTTCCTTCTTTCTTTCTTTTTTTTTTGACGGAGTCTTGCTCTGTTGTCCAGGCTGGAGTGCAGTGGCACTATCACCACTCACTGCAACTCTGCCTCCGGGCTCAAGTGATCAAGGAGATGGAACGACAGGCACGCGCCACCATGCCTGGCAATATCTTTTTAATGGGATTTCACCATGTTGCCCAGGCTGGGCTCGAACTCCTGAGCTCAGGCGATCCTCCCTCCTTGAACTCCCAGAGTGCTGGGATTACAGAAGTGAGCTACCATGCCCAGCAAACACAATATTCTTTTGAGGTTTATAATTTAACAGTAAAAGACAAAGGCCACATATCAATGGGAAACATGTTCTTCCTGCTGCTTTCCAAATGGCTGAAATTATATGCAGAAAACAACATGGCAACTACCTAAAATGCCTTTTTCTAGTCTATAAACACAGTTAGACGATATACTGGCTGATCATTCAACATTCCACAAACATTTGCATATTTTTTCCATTCCACGTCTACATCTTTTTGTTGTTGTTTTTTTTGAGAGGGAGTATCGCATTGTCGCCCAGGCTGGAGTGCAGTGGCACGATCTCGGCTCACTGCAACCTCCGCCTCCAGGGTTCACGCCATTCTCCTGCCTCAGCCTCCCTAATAGCTGGGACTACAGGCACCCACTACCACGCATGGCTAATTTTTTTTTTTTTTTTTTTTTTTTTGTATTTTTAGTAGAGACGGGATTTCACCATGTTAGCCAGGATGGTCTCAATCTCCTGACCTCATGATCCACCCACTTTGGCCTCCCAAAGTGCTGGGATTACAGGCATGAGCCACCATGCCCGGCCCACATCTACATTTTTTTAATGGAAAGCCCACAAGGATATTTCCTTTGTCCTGTAAACTTTATGATGAGATATAGATAAAGATAGGCATCTCAAAAGAGTCAACCAATTAATGAACTTTCTGACAGGAGCAAGACAGTGCAACCCACTATCTTCTTCACTTTTATTGTAAAATCTCTTTATTATAAAAGTGATATATGCACTTGATAAAATATTTGAGCACTACAGATCATTAAATAAAAAATTCATCTCTTCAAAGGTTATCTTTACAAATAGTTATTACCACGTGATTCAATGGCTTGTTCCCTACTGTCCACCCACACTGATCCCTCACTCCACCCCAACCCCCACCCCTCATCTGGATGTCCACATTCAGGGGTGGGATTACTTGGATTTCCATGTAACCACCAGACTAGCTGAGGTCTCCCTGTCCATCCTCTCTCTCATCACTTATCACATTTTGTAATTATATATTTGTTAGTGTGTTTGTTTAATATCTGTCTTATTTTCCAGACAGGGATTCTCCAAGGGCAGGGACCCACTGTCCTTGTTTTTGTTTTATGATATGCCCTGATCCTGGTAGGCACTCAACATATATTTGATTAATGAATGAATGAATATTGATGAGTATTAGAAGTAATGAAGTTCTGATTTCAAAACATGTTGTACAAATAAAAGTGCACAATTATTAGTTGTCAATTTAAATAAATAGATCATAAATAAAAGAAGTGACGTTCTGAGGAACTGAACCAAAACTTATCTTTGTACCTCAGTGACCTCTGGTAAGGGCTAGAAGGACAGAGTTGTCAGAGACAGAAAAGCACCAGGTACTCATGATTCAAGTCAAGACCTTCTTGTTCCCTGAGGAACAGCAAATGCTTATTCCCAGCAAAGGAACAGCAGCCTTGGTCTCCATGGGCTTATAGGAAAGAAGTATTTCTTCTTTGTGCTGTGATCTGTTCAAAGAAAGAAGCTTTTTCATCAGGCTCCTCCTTATCTCTGTTTCCTTCTTCATAAACAGAAGGTTCTGATACCTGGGAGACTTCTTGGATGCAGAAGACTGATTGAGAGCAGAAAGAGCCGTCTGCAAGCCAACCCTCTCTCCTGCTGGAAAACGAGTGATTTGCACCCTCCCCTCTGCAGTATACCTTTCTAACATCACAAAACCCCACCACTTGACTTGGGCATCCTGACTATGGCCAAGCAGGGTTGGTGGTTAGAGATGGGAGCCAATGCAACCCTGTGGTAGGGGCCCACTCACTAAGCTCACCCTCAAGTGTTCCCTGAGGAGAACAAAACAAGTGTATACCAAGGTATCCAGTGATGACTGGGCTGCCGGGTTCTGATGAAATTGTAGTTTCTCCTGCCTTCTCCCCTCCTCCCGGGAATGAAAACAGCATATGAAGATGGCAGAGGATGACAATCATTTTAGCATAATGATTGTATTGGAGACAACACTGGATGGTTTATCATAGTTTGGAGATATTACCACTGAGAAGACCGTTGTGAAAATCCCCCTTGACCCCACCATTCAGTGCCCTGGTACCATCTGGTCAAGACCACAGCGAAATCAGCCAGCATAGGAAGAGGCACAACTCAGAGGATTGGATGCGAACAAATAAAAAATGACAGGGCCACAGGGGAGGTAGAGAAAAGGTAGGAGGTCAAGAGAGGGAAGGTTTCTTAGTCTCCCTGAACCTGCTTCTCCATCTATAAAACGGAGTGATTAAAATAAAGTCCCAAATTTAGGTGCAAAATGTCAACTGCACAAATGTGGGGTGGGGAATCTCTGAAGAGAAACAGGGGTTTTAGATGATTACAAGGTCAGTATGATACACAGACTGATGTATGTGGTTGTTAAAAAACATAGTCTCCAGGTGCATTAATAACATACGTAAAACTGTTTGCAATAAATAAGACAGGAACAGTCCTATCCTTTCTGCATGTCTTTGAGATACAGCATTATGGTCTTAAGGGAAACTATCTTAAGTTACAGAGGAAAACGATCAGAATGGCAAAGGCTGAAAAACCATGGCATCTGGGATGATCACGATTTGAGGCCAGCAGGAATGGCTCCCACAGTAGCAGCAGGTGCATCCTTCCCGACCATCTTGGCTTGTGCCTCTTTACCTTTTCTGTGAGTCTGACGATCAGTAGCCTCTTCCTAATTGTGAAACTGCCCTTCGTTTACCTATCTCAGCAGACAACAAAGGATTTAACCAACAGGTCAGTTTGGTCTATTTTATGTGTATGTCTGTGTGTCTGTATAAATATATAAGCATTTATTTATGTCCTGCTCATTCTAAAAGGGATTCAACAGGTGGACACAGTGGTGGTATGCACTTGTAATCCCAGCTACTTGGGAGGCTGAGGCGGGAGGATCGCTTGAGGCCAGGAGTTTGGGGCTACTGTAGTGTGCTTTGATCACGTATGAGAATAGCCACTGTACTCCAGCCTGGGCAACATAGTGAGACCCCATCTCAAAAAAATAAATAATAAATAAGAGATTCAAGGTGGATACAGTACACAATGAAAATAGTGCACAGTGGAGAAGAGACAAGAAGGAGAAATATTCTCTTATTCTACCTCTTCTCCTTCCCCTGCCCCTTTTTGTCTTGGGTTCCCAAGTCACAGCCACCATTTGGTTTCACCCAGAACCTGCTCTGAGTGGGCCTGCTTCAGCAATGGCAGCCCGAGTCAAATCTATGTATTTACCTTCATCTTCTCTGGCTCATTTCTTCAGTATTTACTTAACACCATCCAGTAGGCACTGGAAATGCTACAGTGATAAGACAAGGCTACTTCCCCCAAAGAGTTCATGGTCTCGAACCTAGCCTTCTTCCAACAATAGATAGAAAGTTAAAGAAAGCAACAATATTGACTTAGAAAATACAAACTTAGAGGAGACAGGATTCTTGTTTCCAAAAATGTGAAGGGCTCCTACATGATTTAGCTTTTTAGTTTAGTTTTCAACTATGTTATTTTATGTGCACTTTTATTTGAGAAGACCTCAACTTCCTTTTGGCTCTAAGTAAGTTATAAATTAGAAATGAGTATATACAGGGCATCAATATAGCAGAGTGGTTAAGTGCAGGGGTTTTAGAGTTAGCTATCTTGATTTCAAATCCAAGTCTGGCTATTAGATATGACTTTAGTTTAGATTCATTAGATCAGACTTTGGGCAAATTATATAATATCTTCTAACATCATTTTCTTCATCTTTGAGAATACCAATATGTTGTGAAGATTAAGTGGCATAATGTACGCCAAATGCTTAGCACAGGGGCCAGCACATAATAAGTACTCAAGCAACAGTAGCTAGTTCTCATTAAATCCGTGTATATTTGAAGACATATAGTATAGTAAAGGAAATAGTGACAGAAGTGAGCTAATTGTAATTTTTATTTTTATTTATTTATTTATTTTGAGGCAGTCTTGCTCTGTCACCCAGGCTACAGCACATCTCAGCTCACTGCAACCTTTGCCTCCTGGGTTCAAGTGATTCTCCTGCCTCAGCCTCCTGAGTGGCTGGGACTATAGGCACGTATCACCACGCCCTGGCTAATTTTTTTTGTAATTTTACTAGAGACAGGGTTTCACCATGTTGGCCAGGCTGATCTCAAACTCCTGACCTCAAGTGATCCGCCCACCCTGGCCTCCCAAAGTGCTGGGATTACAGGCATGAGCCACCACACCCAGCTGAACTGTGATTTTATCATCATCACCTCTAGAAACAAACTATGGGTTTCCTTAGATTGAAATTTTACTCATTAATGTAAGGAATACATTTCTAACATCTAAAATGAAAAATTCACACAATGTAAAACTTCAATAATGTGGGGTGAACTCTACCATCCACAAGTGGACAAGCAGCATAGTCCCCCATCATGACTAGGAGGGAGCTGGACTACGTCGCTTAGAAATAATTCCTTTCTTACTGCAAGGCTCTGAATTTGAATTCAAATCTGCTGTAAAATGAGAACAAAAGAATCACGCTGGCCTCTGGAAGGCCCTCCAGTCAGCTTGACCTCAGAAGGCTGGATTAGCAGAACTGAAGACAGTTTTCTGAAGCACTGCAAAGATTAGGAATTCCTGGACCAGGGAAGACTCAGATGGCCAGAGGCCAAGACACAGAGTGCTGGATTATTTTGCTTGGCTCCTGGAAAACAAATGTAAATCTAATCGACAATCAATCAATGTTTATCTTATCCATAATTGTGCAAAGCTCCATGGTGTAATATAAAGTAGATACCAGACTTGGTCCCAGAAATCAGACTGAAGCATTAGAAACAGACTGTGTGAGATCCTCAAAGATGACAATGACCATGAAACTTCCTTTTATCTCAGCAGCTGGGCTATGTTCCCTTAGGCACAGGTCAAACATCAATATTTTCAGTCAAAAACAGTCAGGCCTGGGTCTCACTTGAATTTGCTCAGAGACACCACATTCTTCAGTCCCTCTCCTAGACAATACAATACATATTTTGAGAAGTCACACATTTACTTCTGGACACAGTTGCAGCATAGGGGTAGAGATGGTATTCCCAAACATGGGAGCGCCGCAAAATGCTCATCAGAAAAGGGAGAGAGCTAGGAGTAACAGAGGAAGCTCTGGACTGAATATTTTTAACGTTGGCATTTGAGATCCTGGAAGAAAGAGACATCAAAGCTAAATAAATAAAAACAATGTGTGAAAGATACCTGTCCTTATCAGACAATTTAAAAATAAACTGGCCAGGCATGGTGGTTCATGCCTGTGATCCTAGGACTTTGGGAGGCCGAGGTGGGAGGATTGCTTGAGGACGGGAGTTTGAGACCAACCTGAGCAACATAGTAAGACCCTGTTTCTACAAAAAAAAAAAAAAAAAAAGTTTTTAATTGGCCAGGTGTGGTAGTGCACCTAGAGTCCTAGCTACTTGGGAGGCTGAAATAGGAGATCACTTGAGCCTAGGAGTTGGAGGCTTTAGTGAGCTATGAATGGGCCACTGCACTCTAGCCTGGGTGACAAAACAAGACCCTGTCTGTATTTTAAAAGTAAAAATAAAAAGAATAAAAATAAAATAAACTGTTATTTTTAAAGCTACTTTTCAGTTCCTTACAGATGAGTGTTAACTTTTATTCCCAATCAAAAGCCTTTTTATGCATTTAGTCTCAAATTGTCACGCTGCCCACAAAATCTGCAATAAAGCAATTGGAAGCCCCAGAGTAAACAAAATGTGTTCAGCAGAATGGCAGGCTCAGGAAGCTGATCAGAAATACGCACACACTGTCTGTCGGGGTGTTTTCTGGATTTTTCTCTGTTTTATTCATTTATACTAATGTGTGGACAAAAGGGTAGAAAACATTTTGCTACGAATAAAACCCTGAGAATTGTATGTAATTTCTAAGCTTCTCCTTGGGAAAGAAGCCACAATCTGTTTTCAGACAAGAGTAGAACACTTGCAATTCCCTTGGAAAAACAACGTCCAATTTTCCCTTAAATTGAGATGCCAGAGCAACTAGATTGCAATTTAAATCAGAAAACAAAATTAGTCCAGGTACACTGGGGTGGAAGGAAAGGCAGAACAGACACCATGGTAAATCGCCTATGAATTCAAAATGCAGTCTTCACCCTAACCACAGCAGATTTTCACTTCCGACAAATTAGAGAAATAAATTGGCAGTTCATCTATGATTTGCTGATAAACAAACATTTTTCGCCAGCCACTTCATGACCGTCTTTTGAGTGGAGCTTTTTTCAGTTCCATAAAGGATTGGGTGTAATGATAATTTTGAAGTTCACAATAACTCTCGGCAGGGCTCTAATGAAAAACAAAAATCTACTCCTAATTCCAACCATTTGCCATAACAACAAAAGGCTTTATATTATTAATATTAGTGTGGCCCGAGGGAGAGCTAGAACCTCAGAGAAGGGCAGGGACTGACAGCAGCTAAAATATTTCATCTCCTGGTTAAACCCCATGAGAGTCAGGTTTCAACTTGGGTTTCAAAAGCACAAACAAGGACCAATATCAGGGAAGGACTTGGCTGAACACCTTCATGTGCAGCAGAAATGAACTGACCATCCTGGATGGACAGAGGCTTGCGGCTAAGATTTCCTTGTGCTTCAATAAACGAATCCATTTCTTGGTTCTTCTTACAAACTGGATTAAAGCTCTGACCTCTACATTTCCATAAAATTCAATACACTTTGGGAGAATCATAATCCCAGATTCATCCACTCTTCTCTTTGGGTTCTGTGACCAGCTGAGACCTCAGCTGGCAGAGAATGGTGGGTTTTGTGGGGAGGTGGAGAATATATTGAGATTGGAGGAGTTTCTATTCCACAGAGGAGCCTTTATCTCTGGAAATATGTTCCACTGTCAGGTTGGCTGGAACCAGACCTATCTCTCCAAGGCAAGGGCATTTCAGGACTGAGCTCAAGGTGGTATCTATTTAGTCCAAAACTTTGCCATCAATAGAGTGCACAATCTGCCTAGCAGGGTTGTGTGGCTCCCCTTGGGAAAGGCATCAGTCTCCAGGGAGGGTACGTAGCCAGAGATGAGAAGTCCTTCTACAAAATGATTTTTGCAAAGGTTCAAGTAGGGAGAATAGGTGGGGGGCAGGGTAATTTCCATAACTGTACCATCCTAGCGTTAAATTCCATCCAAGTGGGCTTTTGTGAAAATTATACCAAATGCTGAGAAGCAATAATCAACTGAAAGCAAAATGGTCTGTCATTACCAAAAGATTTCAAATTCACCACCTTTTGGGGTAGAAGTGGGTTGGGAGGTGGGGAACCGGGTTTCTAAAAGACACAGCGAATCACAAATATGCTGATCGAACATCATCAATGACATCTTATCCCTGAAGGCAAGTGAAGGATACACTGGGATTTAAGGTACCTAGACCCTTACCAACAGAATGTGAAGACGTTAGGGAGAAACAAACAAACAAGCATCCTTAAATTGCATAGTTTAAAAGTTTAAAAGCAATCTAAGAAATAATTTGACGAATAATAAGTCTCTAAACATCAGAATAATATAAACTTCCTAATGCAGTGAATGGTGATGCTGACTAAATTCAAATCTGCTCAGAGACTTTATTCCAGGGCACGAGGCTGAGCTGCTGCAATGTACACAAGTGGGGTGTAAAGTCAATGGGATTACATTTTCCTAATTATTTTCTGCTTGAGCTTTACAGCACATACACAAAATGAGATCAGCCGGGACTTGCCTCTCTAACAAATCACTCAGATTTAAACATTGCTCACATAAACAAAGGGGGGTGGGGTGGGGGAGAGAGACACAAGGCTGGGAAAAGACAGAAAAGGGCTTCTTCAATCACAGTTGCAAGGAACAAAAACCTGGAGGGGGAAGAGAGTTGCTGGACCGCCACCAAATCTCCCCCACTGGAGACAAGAGCCCATCTGCTGAGCTCGGCAACTTCGCTTTAACTACCATTCAGCTCGCGTCTCTGCAGAGATCTGTCTGCAGAGCTGGCAGATGGACCCCTGCTTCCCCGAGTCGCTGTGTTATTTGTTTAATAAATTTAATTAATATCCATACTGCATTGGATTGCTCCCAGAAAAGGGGCTGAAGTGCTCCCTTTCCCCAACAGCTACTTGATGAGTGATTTCCCAGAAAAGAGCAGATAACAGCGCCCTGGACCACTGAAAAATTAAAAGTACCATGTGCTTACGTTACTTTGCATGTATTAATTTTTTGCAGTGCACTAATGTACTTCTGACAGGTATTTTAGCCTTATGAAGACATGCAATTCACAAAAAAGGCAGAGTATCTCTTCTTTCAGATCACTTAGATTTGTTGGAATGTTTTTAAAAGAACCCTATTGAATCACATATTCAACATTTTTATCTATTTCTACAAAATGGAGGGCCATGAAGGGTAAGGAGGGTAAGGAGGTGGAAAACAGCTAGTGGCCACTTTTAACGAACTGAAAATATTCCTTGTCATATTAAACTCGTATTATTTCCCAAGCTGGAAAAATGTGACTATTGCAAACATACAGAATGGAAAGTGTCTTGGACAAAACCAAGGTAGTAACATACTTCCTCTTTGTTGAGTGGAGTCCCTGCAATCAATGAGTATGAATTAAAGCAGTGTTACATTAACCTTGCTATTCAATGTCGTTCTGTCCTTCTAGGCAGCAAAATTCATCTTAACCTAGATTTCCCATAGTATATATTTTTTAAAAATCCCTTGAGGATGTAGAAGGTGTCTCATGATAAAAGCATTCTGTCCTCAATAAGTTTGGGAAATATGTCCAGAAAGGGTAAATAGGTTTCTTTCCTGCAGGCCTTCTCTGAGCCTTTAATGTGCAAATAGGCATTGTAAATATTCCTACAGAAGGGGAATGGGATTCAATATAAAAGGCACCACTTTCCAAAACCCAGGCTTGTTTTGTTCACCACTATATCCCAGGGCCTAAGACAGGGCATGGCAGATAGTAGGTACTCATTAATACTTGTTGAATGAATGAATAAATTAACAAAGACGTGAACTCCCAATGGCTTTACTTAGAAATAATCTTTGGGCACCTGAACCTGACCACTTATAAGATTTGTATTTTTAAAAAATGAACAAAAATATTTCCATACTAGGGAAGAATTGAAGGTATTTAAATAAAATACTGAATTTAGAGGGTTTCACTTTCAAGGTTCTATTTCCCTATATTAGCTTTATTCTATTGAAACTCCCAAGGTGCTATTTCCCTATATGAGCTTTATTCTGCATTTAAACTCTTCTCGACTGCTAAATATCCTAAACAATCTCTCCATTCTCTTTCATGAAAACCTGATCTTCTAGAATTTTTACACTTCTCAAATCCTTGGCAACACTCTAATTTGTATGTCTTCGATATGCTTAATCGTTTCCTAGAAACAGGGTAATGAATTCAATTTGATCATAGGCATTGAACTGGTGAGGAAAAAAAATTACTCCTTTAACTGAATTAAGTGCAAAAGCTGACAAAGGCAGAATTATTTTGAGTTTTTTAATAATCGCAACGTTAAACTTGGTAAACTGAAATTAGTTTCATTTAAGGTAATAGGAAAAATTTAAGATTATTTTAATGTAGGTTAGCCCTGCTGCATTTTGTTGAAAACAATTCCCCATTGCTTTCCCTTATGTCAATTTCCTACAATATTCCATCCTGTTGATAAGCACTGATGTCACTAGTCTTTCTCTCACAATTTGAGACAACCATAGCTCTTCCTGCTAATTTGATACTCATGGAGAACATTAAAATGGCACTCAATCCTACATAACTAGAATAACCAAAGGATAAAAATATCCCCTTTAGCTCATTTGGCTACTGAGAATTTCTAAACTTACAGAAAAAATCTGCTGTTACCTGGTGAATCCAAACTACTGCTTGAAGCATTATGTTGAAAGCTCTCAGAAGACTTCACTAACATTAAACCCCTCGGGAATAAGAAGAGAAATTAGAGAAGGCTGAAACAAGCAGTGCATTAAAAAAATTTCCTGCATCAAAATGTTTCTTAAATTGGAAGAAATATATACAATCAATAAATAGAACTCAGAAAATATCATGGGCTAGATTTTAGGAAACGGGGGAAAAAGAAAAGGCAGGAAACATTTATTGCTACTATGTGCCAGGCACAATGTTTAGTACTTGTAATAATAATAAGACTAATTAATGACAGCTAGCATTCAGTTAAGTGCCAAATACTGTGATATACCTTTATATGGTATGTGTACTCCTCCCACTAAGTGCTGTAATTAGGAAGAAACTGGAGCTCAGATAGGTTAAGCAATATGCCAAAGGTCCCAAAATGAGTAAGTGGAATGATGGAGCCCAGATTAGCATCCTACCCATCTGACTCCAGGACCTATATCAACCACTATGCTTTCCCACCTCTTATGTGTATGATCTTATTTCAGAGGATAGATACAATAATGTCAGCATCCTCTCAGCCCCTCCAAAATGGAAAGGAACGTGATGAAAATATTTTGCATTAATACTCCAAATATATGGCAATAGCAGCAAATTGTTACGACTAAAGGTTATAAAGACTACCCTTGAACTTAACTTCATCAAAATATTAAGTCCGTCTAAATTGGCTTAGCTGTCTTCCTCTAACAGATCTTCTGATCCATAATTCAATGTGATTTACTTTTGCAGGTATAATTTTCAATATTCTACCTAATGTGATGTGCTATAATTTTTCTTGTTTTGTTTTTTGTTTTGTTTTGTTTTGTTTTTTGAGACATCGCAGCTTATTGCAGCCTCGTCCTCTGGGGCTCAAGCCATCTTCCTGCCTCAGACTCCTGAGTAGCTGGGACTACAGGTGAGTACCACCACATTTGGCTAATTTTTACTTTTTTTTGTAGAGATAAGGTTTCACCATGTTGCCCAGGCTGGTCTTGAACTCCTGAGCTCAAGTGATCTGCCCACCTCAGCCTACCAAAATGCTGGGATTACCAGCATGCGCCACCTCACCCGACCTGATGTGCAATAATTGTTTAGGTCCCTCTCTGTCCCTCCCTCCCTTCACAAGCAAAAATTAATACAGATACCTGCATTTAACAATCCAGATGAAAGATAAATAAATCTCTCTCTATGTATGTCTGCTTTCACTCCAAAAGAACTCATTTTTTTTAAAGGCAACATGAAAATTTTAATTCCTAGAACAATTCAACAAATGTTTTGGTTGTCTACCACTTGTAAATATTAATAAGCATGTATTGAGCACCTTCTGAATGCTCTCTCTCTGCTACTAGGTGCTGGATGGGATATGTTCTGTTATTCCTACTTCATGTAGACAACGTATTACTTATGTTTTTATAGTGTAACAAATGACCCCAAAATTTTGCAGCTCAAAACAATAGACATTATCTCACCATTTCTGTGGGTGGGAAATCTGGGCACAGATCAGTTGGGTGTCTCTGGATCAAGGTCTCTCTCATGAAATTACACCCAAACTATCAGCTGGAGCTGTAGCCTCATCTGAAGACTCAAATGAGGGAGACTCCACTTTCAAACTCACTCATGTAGCTGTTGGCAAGATCTAGTTCCTTAAGATGTTCAGTTACAGGCTTCAGTTTCTTGCTGGCTGTTGGCCAGAGCCCTCTCTGTTCCCTGACACGTGGGCCTCTCCATAGGGCTGCTCTCAGTGTGGCAGCTGGCTTCCTTCAGAGACAGCAAGAGAAAGAGAGAGAGAGAGAGATCCCAAGATAGAAGCCATAGTATTTATGTAATCTAATGCCACAAGTGAAATCTATCACTTTTTCCATATTCTATTTGTTACAATTGAGTCACCAGGTCCAGTATGCATTCAAGGTGAAGGAATTACACAAGATGTAAATACCAGAAGGCAGGGACGACTGGGGGCCATCTTAGACGTTATCTACCATAGAAAGTCAGCAGTGCTGCTTTTTTTTTTTTTTTTTTTTGAGACGGAGTCTTGCTCTGTCACCCAGGCTGGAGTGAAGTGGTGCGATCTCTGTTCACTGCGAGCTCCGCCTCCCGGGTTCACGCCATTCTCCTGCCTCAGCCTCCCGACTAGCTGGGACTACAGGCACACACTGTCACGCATGCTAATTTTTTGTATTTTTAGTAGAGACGAGGTTTCGCCGTGTTAGCCAGGATGGTCTCCATCTCCTGACCTTGTGATCCGCCTGCCGTGACCTCCCAGAGTGCTGGGATTACAGGCGTGAGCCACCACGCCCGGCCAGTGCTGCATTTTTGTGCTTCTAAAGGGATGCATGCATACTCACACAGACACACACACATACACAAATGAACATCTACAAAATAATTCTTGTTTCCAACATTTTTGCTTTAAAGCTAAATGTACGCATTAAGTAAAATGCCCATGTATACTAAATGCTTTCATTCATTCAACAAATACTTACAGAGTACATAATAGAATTAAAGTCTGTTCTAAAACTTTTTATAAAAAAAAGAAATAACTAAAATTGTGTTGGAAAATTTCACCAAGACTATAGCCAAGCTCTCCTCCTGCAAGCAGAGACACATGGAGAATAAAGTTTAAGACAACCATTGTTCTTTTCAAATTGAAATAACCTCAGCATTTACTGTTACAGACTATTTTTTTAAATGTTTCCTCAGGCTAAAGCAGTGATGAGCAAATCTACTTGCTTACAGATATAAAACTTTTTAAATATTAGCTTTAATAATAATAATGGGGCTATTTCAGTCTACATACGCCTTCTTCTTTCGTCTTATATCTCAATTCATCAGAATTTAAGAGAGGAAGAGGGTATTCAGACTCCATATATTTTAACTAGGGACAATCAATGACAGAAGATGACACCAACTAGACACCACTCCCCTGAAGCTAAGAAAATATATAACATCCTCCAGAATTGTAATTGCCTTAAGGAAGAAGCAAAGGAGAAGAGTGAAAGAAAACCATTCTTAATTAATAGGGCATTTATCCAAAAAAAAAAAAAAACTGAGAAATTCCAGAATAATCTGAATTTACCTTGAATGAACAAGATTTCCCCCCCTCCCCCAACTGTCATCAGTCAATAAAACTGGGGACTCATGAGCTGAAGCTGGTTCAGTTATAAAGAAATAACATTCCATTTTTGCGCAACTAAATTTTGTAAACAAACATTTATACTCATCACACAAGCAAATAAATGCTTTACAACCTGTCTTAGTCTACTTTGTGCTGCTATAACAGAATACTTGAGTCTGGGTAATTTATAATAACAAAAATTATTTTTCACAGTTCTGGAGGCTGTGAAGTCCAAGACTGAGGGGCCAGCATCTTGCAAGGGCTTTCTTGTCACATCATCCCACAGCAGAAGGCAGAAGGGCAAGAGAAAATGAGAGAGAGAGAGAGCAAGAGGAGGTTGGACTCATCCTTTTACAAGGAACACACTCCCAAAATAAGAGTGTTAATCCATTCATGAGGAAGGGGCCCACCTCTTAACTCATGCATTTGGGAATTAATTTTCCAACACATGCTTTTTGGGGACACATTCAAACCACAGATTCCATCCCTGGCTCCCAAAATTCATGTCCTTCTCATATGCAAAATACATTCATTCAATCTCAATAGCCCCAAAAGTTTTAACTCCTCCAGCATCAACTCAAAAGTTTAAAGCCTCATCTAAATATATGGGTGAGATTCAAGGCATGGTGCAATCTGAGGTAAATTCCCCACCAGCTGTGAGCCTGTAAAATCAAATGAGTTATCTACTTCCAAAATATAATGGTGAAATGGGCATAGGATAGACATATCCATTCCATAAAGGAGAAATAGGCAACAACAACTAAAAGGTAACTGGTCTCATGGAAGTCCAAAACTAACAGGGTGAACAATAGCAAATCTTAAAAGTCTAGAATAATCTTTGACTCCATGTGCCATCTTCTGGTCATACCAAGAAAGGTTGGGCCCCCAAGGCCTCGGGCCTCCCTGTCCCCATAACTTTGGTGGGCCCTTCTCATGAAGAACTCTCACAAGTTGGAGTTTTATGCCAGTAACTTTCTCTGGCTGGTACTGTACACTGGTAGCTCTATTGTTCTGGGGTCTTGATGGTCCCAGTCCTGGGGCTCCACTAGGCATTGCCCTAGTGGGAACTCTCTGCAATGGTTCTGCTCCTGCAGCAGGTTTTTACCTGGGCCTCCAGCATGTCTGATACATCTTTGGAAATCTAGGTGGAAGTTGCCACAGCCCCACAACCTGTGCATTCTATGTGCCTGCAGAATTAGCACCACATAGATACTGCCAAGTTCACCAGCTTTACCAGTTGTGCCCTCCAGGGTGGTGGCACAGGCTGAATATGGGCCTACTTGAGCCATGGCTGGGGAGTCTGAGGGGTATTGGGTAGGGAAGCTGAGGGGTAATCACTAGGGAGGCTGAGGGGCATTGCATAGGAATGCAAGGAGCAGAAACTTGAGGCAGTGCAGGGCAGCAAAGGCTGAGTTCCTGCAGGCGCTATGGCAGTTCCTTTGGGGCTACTTTGAAGATCTTTGAAATGCCTTTGGGGTCATTCTCCCATTGATGAATAGCACCTGGCTTCCTTCTATACATGCTAATCCTTTCATCAAATGGTTACTTGGCTGAACCCCTGCATGCTTTTTTGTTCCTTACTTGTCCAGGCTGTGAATACTTCAAATCCTTAAGTTCTGTTTTCCTTTTAATTATAAATTCCATTTTTAAATCATTTATTTCTTCTCTCACTTTACTGCAGTTAAAAGAAGTCACACAGATCCTTCAATATTTTGCTTAGAAATTTCTTCTGCCAGATACCCTAATCCATTGCTCTTGAATTCTGCCTTCCATAAAGCCCTTGGGGGCATGGACACAATTCAGCCATGTTCTTTGCTGATTTATAACAAGGATGGCCTTTATTCCAGTTTCCAATACCTCATTTGTCATTTCTATCTGAGACCTCATTAGACTTGCTTTTACCATCCATATTTCTACCAACATTCTGAAAATGACCACTTAAGTAACTTCTAAGAAGTTTCAGACTTTCCCTCCCACTATTCTCTACTTCTGAGCTCTCATCAGAATTTCCCTCAACTCCCTACTCATGGAAGTCTAGGCTTTTTCCAGCATTCACTTCAAAACTGTTCCAGCCTCTACCCATTATCCAGTTCCAAAGCTGCTTCTGCAGTTTCATTTATTTGTGATAGCAGCAGCCTCACTTCTTGGTACCCACTTTCTGTCTTAGTCCACTTTGTGCTGCAATAACAGAATACCTGAGACTAGGTAATTTATAAAGAGTAGAAATGTATTTCTCACAGTTCTGGAGGTTGGGAAGTCCAAGATCAAGGGGTCAGCACCTGACCAGGGCCTTTTTGCTGCATTATGCTGTAAACTAAAAATAAAAACCTAAGCCCCCCACCAACTGAACAGACCTCCTTGTGGTTAAGGGGACCCCAGAAAAACCTTAAAAACTGAATTCCTGGCCATGATGGGAAGAAAGGTTAGAAATGCTTCATTATACCTCCTCCCTTTAGGAGTTTAGGCACAACAAATGACCAGCATTAATGTTAAAACAGAACTCACAAGACTGACAAAACAGACGGTGGCAATAAGACACCAAACTATAAACAAGACCTGAGGCCATACAAGGCAAGGGTTAACTCATGCCTGCGGGCCATCAGTTTTGCCTCATAGCATCCTTACCTTAACTTAAAATGTTCCTTTCTGCTGACTCTCACATTTAAGACAGAGCTTTATTCCTTTAACCAATTGCAAATTGAAGAATCTCTGAACCTACCTATGACCTGTAAGCCCCTGCTTCAAGAGATACCATCTTTTGGGGCCAAAGCAACCTATAAACTCCATATATTGGTTTATGACTTGGCCTGTAATTTCTATTTCCCTAAAATGTATATTTAAAAAAACAGAGTTGTGACCTAACTGCCTGAGAACCACTTATTCAAGCCTTCTTGGGTTTGTGTTTTTCCCTGGGCCAACATCACACTCATATTGGCTCAGAATAAACCTCTTTGAAATATTTTACAGAGTTTGGATTTTCCTGAACAATCTCATGGCAGAAGACAAAAGAGCAAGAGAAGAGAGAGAGCAGTAGGGGGTCAACTTCATCCTTTTATAAGGAACCTACTCCCTCAGTAACAGATGCATTCCTGCAACAACGGCATTAATTCATTCATGAAGATAGAGCCATTAATCACCTCTTAAAGGTCCCACCTCTTAACACTGTTGCATTGGGGATTAAGTTTCCAACACCTGCTTTTTGGAGGATACATTCAAACTGTAGCACAACCTGTAAAGTGAGAGAGAGACAGTGATAGAGAACTGCTTCATCAAGGATTATCTTTCTAAAGAGTTAATATTTAAGCTGAGATATGCTGGAAGTGAAAGTTCCAGGCATGGAAAAAGTAGAAAAAGGACTGCTCCAGATAGAAGTGTGTTTTCTCATAAGAGAAGGAGCTTGGCATTCCATAGGAACCAAAAGGAGGCTACTACAGGGGCAGATGGGTGAGTTGGAGAGTGGAAAAAAATGAGATCGCACTGTATGGCTACTGTATGGAAAGTGGAGAGAATAGGACTGAACTTATGAGGCTGCTGTTGTTATTTAGGTAAGAGATGATGGTGGCCTGGTCAGGATACTATAAATAGAAATGACAGGTATGACTGGATGGGAATGGTGAGAAAGGTGAAGAGAGGGAAAGATGAAGGGAGAGTGAGAAGGAAATAACTTCTACTTGGATGACTTCCATGTGTTTGGATTAACAACCTGATGAGCAGTGCACTTCAACTTGACCCATCTTTCTTTCAGAGAACAGCTTTCCAGTTGCCTTGAGAATAAGTCTGCAGAACCTAATTCCTACTTCTTTTCATCTTGCCAGCCATGGATGAAATCCTTCATTAATTAGGAAATCAGACAGAAAACAAACTAAAATGTTCCCAGAAAGAGGTCTCAGGAAGAATATGTATAGAATTAAGAAAAGGTCTTTATTGATCATCTGTTCCAGCCATGTTAATAGATAAGAAGAATGTGACTCAGATTAAAGAGCCATGACCAAAATTAAACAGCCAGTCAATGGCAGAACCAAGGCTAGAATCCATTCTTCTGATTGAACAAATATGAATGAAGCAGCATAATAAATGGGTAAAATAATTACATGTACTTAATAGCTATATATTTGTATTTTTCTTTCCTCTCTCCTCCAGTCATTGGGGAAAGAGTTGTGGCATTTGAATGCAAATTGAAGGGTACAATTTTGCACTAATTTTTGAAGACAACTTGCTACACATGCTATGGGACACTAAACTGTAAAACTCTAAATGTTACTTAACGAAAGGAAGGAAGGAATTTTTAACCTCAAATTATGTTGTTGAAAACAAACAAATTTGGACCCTATATGAACCTTAATTCAGAACTCAAAAAATACCATTATTTTAGTTCACCCAGGTTCCTCCTTTGCTTTTCTAGGCTATAAATGATAACGAAATCTATGTGAAAACTTTAATATTTCAATGTCTTGAGTCTAAGGAGGTAATTTTTCAACTTTCTATGTTTTCTTACTGGCCCAATTCTAGTTCTTTTTCAATGTGAAAAGAGGAACAGATTGTGGATTCAGAAGGAGGCAACAGATGCAGAGAGAAGAAACGAAACACAAAATTATCATGATTTTAGCTCTAGTATTCTCTTCCCAAATGACATTTCAACATGAGAGGCTTCTCATTCCCCAATTTACTGACATTTACTTCTAACTCTGCTTTACAAACCCATTCTGATACAAATTCAGAGAGAAATGAATGTAAAACATTTATTTCAGATTGTGCCTCATCTCACAGTAACATGTTTGACTAAATTCCAGTTCTCAGGAAGAGATAACTGAGTAAAGTTTTTCATGTAGACTTCTATCTCCAGGCTTTAAAAAATATGCTTATGTCAACCGATCCAATTTTACATGAGAAACAAATAGCTTTCATACACATTTGCACTCACCAACAGAGAAACAATCTAGCCTAAAGCTACCCACTTTTCCTAAAATTATGGGTAGCCTGTGCAAGTTGAAAATGTCTATTTGAAAGCTTTAAAGCCAGAATTAATTTTGTTTTAAAATATTCACCAGATTTCTTTCCTCTTAACAGGAAAGTTAGTTCTTAGGGCCTGAATACATTGCAAATGTGAAGTTTGGAAAGATCAATTGCTTCTCTTGCTCTATTTCACGCTCTCAGACTCAAAATGGCTGGCTAGATTTAGATAACACTTTTCCCCAAACACTCACTGCACCCCTCATTGTAAAGCACAATGTGACTGCTTACAGAAAGTTGTCAGTCATGGAAAAGTGGAGGTGATAAAGCCTTTCTGCTCTAAACTAAATAAGAGCATTTACTGCCAACCTCAAGAGATAAAAGTCAAATCAGTCTTCCTGCAAGCCAGTGAATTAGTTCTATAACCTCCCACAAGATTCTTCTCACATAATTTGCAAAAAGAATTAGTACAGCCTTCACCAAAGCAGTTGAAAAAGCATTCCACTTTGTTTCTGTGATTCGCTGATAAATTTATGAGAAAGAGTTGATAATTTTCTTGTCAACAGAAAGATCCAACTTAACTCTCTTTCTATTCAGTTTTGTAACTAAGTGACACCTTGCAGTTTAGATAATAAACCTTAATCAAGTAATGAAACAAGGCAACCCTGGACATTTTATTATGTCAGAAACAAAGGGATCTGTCACAAATTCAATCTCACCACATCCCCAAACTATCTCAGGACCTATGTGTGAGGACTCAGTCCACAGCCAAGGGATTCGTGGGCCTCCAATGGGCAGAAAAGGGAAAGGAAAAAGATCCAAGCCTACTATTTTATCCATGCCTTTCTTTAGCCTGGTCAATTTTTCTCTAAAAAAGAAAGCAAAGGAGTTTTAAAAATATTTTCAACATAGCAGTCTACTATTCACAGAGACCCATAAGAAGTCCAAGATCATGTTCAAAATAAAGAAATACTGTAAAGCACTTTGGGATGCCAAGGCAGGAGGATCGCTTGAGGCCAGGAGTTCAAGACCTGAGGGCAACACAGTAAGACCCTGCCTACCAAAAATTTTTAAAAATTAACCAGACATGGTGATGTGAGCCTATAGTCCCAGCAACTAGGGAGGCTAAAGTGAGAGGATTGCTTGAGCCCAGGAGTTGCGTGAGCTATGAGCTGCAGTGAGCTATAAGGCTGCAGTGAGCTATGATAGCACCATAGAACTCCAACCTGGGTGACGGAGTGAGAATCTGTCCCAGAATGAATGAATGAATGAAATAATTAAAGAAATAAATACGCCCACTAGCGACAACTAGGTGAATGCCCCTTCCACAGAGGTATGCATTTATTGCCACATTTACCACTTAAGGGCCAACCACCCACTCCATTTTCCCTCCCCCCAGCACTCCCTTCCACCCCACCCATGACCTTCGTAGCCCCACCATGACTCCAGACAGGAACTGGTGGGTGCTTACTGATCTCACTTGCTAAGAAGCCTCTAGTTGAAAATGATCTGGCATGCAGCCAATCACAGACCACTCTGTAGAAGGGTTGTTTCCTGGCCCTGCTTTCCATTCCCCCACCCCACACATAGCTTCCCAGAACCACAGCAGATGCGTCACTATGCTCCTAACTTCCACAGGGCTAATAAGCTCACGTGTGGACTTCTCCATCGTTACACTTATCACCTACCAGGTGGGCTGCCAGGCAGCTGCATAAATGGAAAAGGAAGAGGAAAGGTGGGTGGGGCTTGCCAGGAGAGATGGGGAGGAGCGTGTTTCATCTGAAATAGGATGCATGACATTGACAAGTCACAATTCAGAAATTTCAGGCCCATTTGGTGTTCACACCAAGAGACATCCAATTCTTAGGAAAGCCTTTAGACCACGACAAAATATTAGGGATAGATGGGTTAGTGGAAAAGAAGGGCCTACACATTCCAGTGACTAAGGCTGTGGCATCCTCTTAGGCTCTAAAGAAGATTTTATTATCCATATTTTATTAAGATTTCTGCCCAACACTGCAACACCTGTTGTGTGTCTTCAAAGAATCCTTAGGCAAATGGTCACTGTCTAAAATATCACAGCATGCCCATCAGCGATGGACTGGATAAAGAAAATGTGGTACAGCCAGCACGGTGGCTCAGGCCTGTAATCCCAGCACTTTAGTAGAAGGCCGATGCAGGTGGATCGCTTGAGCTCAGGAGTTCAAGACTGACCTGGGCAACATGGAGAAATCCCATCTGTACGAAAATACAAAAAAAAAAAAATTAGCTGGACATGGTGGCATGCACCTGCAGAGATGGGAGGATCACCTGAGCCCCGGAGGTCAAGGCTGCAGTAATGCATAATTGCGCCACTGCACTCCAGCCCGGGCAATAGAGGGAGATCCTGAAAAAAAAAAGAAAGAAAGAAAGAAAAGAAAAAGGAAGGGGAAGGGGAACGGTAAGGGGGAGGGAAGGGAAGGGAAGGGGGAAGGGGGAAGGAAGGAAGGGAGAAAGGAAGAAAGGAAGGAAGAAGGAAGGAAGGAAAGGAAGAGAGAGAGAAAGAGAAAGAAAGTAAAAGAAAGAACAAAGAAGAAGAAGGAAGGAAGGAAGGGAGAGAGGGAAAGAAGGAAGGAAAGAGAAAGAAAAAAAGAAAGAAAGGAAGGAAGGAAGAAGGAAGGAAGGAAGAAAGAAAGAAAGAAAGAAAGAAAGAAAGAAGAAAATGTGGTACATATACCCCCCATGGAATACTATGCAGCCTTAAAAAGAATGAGATTATTTCTTTTGCAGCAACATGGATGCAGCTGAAGGCCATTATCCTAAGCAAATTAACACAATAACAGAAAAGCAAATAACACATGTTCTAACTTACAAGCAGGAGCTAAACATTAAATACACATGGACATAAAGATGGGAATAACAGACACTGGGTACTACTTGAGGTGGGAGGGTGGGAGGAGGAGGTGGGCTGAAAAACTACCTATCAGATACTATACTCACTACCTGGGTGATGGGATCCTTTGTACACCAAACCACAGCAACATGCAATTTACCCATGTAACAAACCTGCACATGTAACACCTGAACATAAACTAAAAGTCAAAAAAAATTTTAATTCAAAAATTAGTGGATTTAATAATTAATTAAAACCAGGAAAAATTAAAATAAAAAATATTACAGCATATTGCAGATGTCATTGGTAACATGGCACCCTGAGATTTTGCGCACACACTCACACATATATGCCTTGTATAAGAATCTCATTCAGTTTTGAAATGCTACCTGAGGCCTAGATGTGGATTCCCTCTTCCAACTAGAAAAAACAATAGAATTAGTAAGTGCGTGTGTGTGTCTGTGTGTGGGGGGAGGGGGTGGGAGGGTAGAGGACTGTTAAATACTAGGGTTGGAAAACAAAAATGCTAGGGAAAACCAGTGGATCAAATAACATGGCTTTCCAGGCCAGTTTAAGGAATATCTTAGGTCCTAACGGCACTTTCCAGTTTGTAAGTATATCTTTTTAGTTTACAAGAAGCCTCATTCAGCCTAAAACTACCAAGATGTGCCATGATTTACTACAAGTTGAAAACAGAATCCTATATCCAAATATTATGTTTCTTCAAGCAGTTTGTAGTAACTGTGAGTAAATATATTATCCCTGGCATTCACAAATGTTGGAGAGAACTGGGAGAAATCTTAAAAACCTAAAGATTCCTAAAACCTCTAAGCCAAAGTAAATAGGCCAAGTATGCTAATCATACAACAAACGTAGAAGGCTGAGACCTTCGCTCAGAGCTTTACGAAGATACGCTAAACCTCACTTTGATTCAAGTAGGATTTTCAAGATACGAATTCCACTAAGGCACAAACTGAATAGAATCATGTCGGTATAATCCTCACATATTTCTGCCAGCTGGGATCCTGGATGTTGAGATGTGACGGCCTCTCCAAGGGCCTGAAACCACCAGTCTGTTTTACATGGGTCGCCGCACAGCCATAAGATAGAAACACTCTGTAGTCACTACGCTAACAGATCCAAATCACCTACGTCAAAAGAAAAGGCTACAGCTCCCATTTCCAATCTCCCAAGCCACCCCAGTCCCTCTGCAATGGAATATCAATAGAGAGACTAAATGAATTGTTTACTTAATTGTCCTGTGCAAGCTGGATAATTGCATGCTTTCCAGGAAGGCTTTGTAACCAATGAGATGGCACTGAATCTGCCAAAACCTGTACCTTGAAGCCAACATCCTTTCTTTCTATAGACCCTCTCCTATCAGAAATAAAGGCAACCCTGGTGTTATTTCTAGAGGAGGCAAAACCATGGTAAAAACATCATAGATCGTGTCTTTCAAAATGGAAAAATCTCCATTAAGCTGAACCCACTGAGAACCGCTATCTCCATATTTGCCAGTGTGGAACCTTTAGAGTCACAAACCTTGATTTAACTCATTACACACTGAAACAGCCAACAAATGGCAAAATAATCTACCTTAGCAGGAGAACAATTGGTCCATTACATAGAAAGGCCACATTTTGAGAGGAGATGGGAGATCTAATTTAAAAAAGGGGGTTGGGAAGTATTTTTAAATTATCCAATAGTGTGCAAGAAGACTACAAAGATGGAAAATGGGATTTTATTTATTTGTCAGAGTCTTCAACAGGACTAAAAAATCGATTAATGCCAAAGTAGAAAATACTGAAATGATGTATTGAGGGAAAAAAGAAAACCCTTAAGGGTAGCAACAACCAAATGTTTAGGCAAAGAAAACCCCATATGCTATGATTTGAATGTGCCCCCCAAAGTTCATGTGTTAGAAACAATTCCCAATGCAACAGTGTTGAGAGGTGGGAATTTAAGAGGTGATTGGGTCATGAGGGCTTTGCCCTCATGAATGTATTAATTTGTTATCAAGGAAGGGAGTGGTTTGGCCCCCTTCCTTCCCCCTCCCTACTCCCACACTCTCTTGTCCTTCCACTTTCCACATTGGGATAATGCAATAAGAAGGTCCTCTTCAGATGGTGGCCCCCAGACCTTAGACCCCTCACCTTCAGAACTGTGAGAAATAAACTTCTGTTCTTTATCAATTACCCAGTCTGTGGTGTTCTGTTATAGCAGCACAAAACAAACTGAAACACCATATTACTTAATAATTAGTCATGAGAACAAAGCTAAATGAGATGCTTTTAAAACTCCTTCCCCAAAGCCATTTATAAAACTTGTTTGAAACGTTAACAAACACAATGGAAGTTCTCAAATCCAAATACTTGCTTTTGGTGAAGTAACTATTTGCAGCACTTCATACTTACTTTGTTGATTTCCTTCTGAGCAGGCAATACATTTAGAGACATGTTCACAATTGAAAAGTACTTTTCCTATCCAGATCTCCAGCCACCCGTTCTCCTTCCCAGAGGCAACCACTGTTACTGATTACTTATTATTCTTCCAGATCTTAGATCCAAATACTCTTTAAACTCAATTTTGTAATATTTTTCCATCTATATGTTCTTTCCCATTACCCTCTTGTTTTTATTTCTTATAATGGTTTTCATTAATAACAATCAGAGTGTTTTTTCCTAGATAGGTCTATGTTCATACAGAGTTTCAGCTTCTCCAACTGGCTATTTCTTCTCAGATGCCATAATCTCCCATGATACAGTCTAATCGACATGCCTCACTAACAGGATTAAGAGTTTAAAGGAACAGTACTCCTCAGGAACTGACAAGAGTGTGAAGATGCTATTTTTTTTTTTTTTTTTGAGATGGAGTCTCTCATTGTCACCCCAGCTGGAGTGTAGTGGCACGATCTTGACTCACTGCAACCTCCACCCCCCAGGTTCAAGTAATTCTCCTGCCTCAGTTTCCTGAGTAGTTGGGATTACAGGTGCCTGTCACCACGCCCAACTAATTTTTTTGTATTTTTAGTAGAGATGGGGTTTCACTATGTTGGTCAGGCTGGTCTCAAAAGGCTGACCTCGTGATCCACCCACCTTGGCCTCCCAAAGTGCTGGGATTACAGGCATGACCAACTGCACCTAGCCGAAAATGCTATTTTTATGCAAATATCCTTCAAAAAGCTAGGAGGTTCAAAAAAATGGAAAATACAGTGTAGCTGCCACCAAGATGAACTTTTAAGAGTGTTTGAATCTTGACAGGACAATGTTACCCTGATTCAAGCGCCAGTTGGTTTGGCTGTTGGATGTCAGTCAACCTTTTCTGATTTTTCAGGGTTAGATTGTCCCAGAGCAATATTTGTCTGGGACAAATGAGTTTGGGAATGGGAAAGAAATGATGGGTAGTGGGAGGGTCAGGATGGAGGACAGGAGAGCACCACACATAGTCAGGGGAGGCTTTCAAAAGAGTCTTGACTCTGAGAATACCCAAAAAGAAAGGTAATGCAAATTTCAAACATACCACATGCATTTTCTTTTCCTTCCCAAATCCCACTAAGGCTATTTTTTTAAATCCAGTTTCTAGTCCTGGTTTTGTCATGACCTTAATTTACCCTTCACCTAATTACCTTTGACTCAGTTTCTTCATCTATAAACTGAGGGGCTTGGCCTCACTAAGTTCTAATGTCCTTTATACTTTTAATCTTCTATGAGTCTAAGATGCAATTTCTCTCCATATGTTGAATTATAAGCCTACTATGTGGGTATAAAATTCCTTCAATTTCCCACAACTTATTTGCCATGAAATAACAAACTGTGTAGACTTTTAAATGTTTTCAAAGGCTAGGTGCGGTGGCTCGGGCCTGTAATCCCAGCACTTTGGGAGGCCAAGGCGGGCAGATCACGAGGTCAGGAATTTGAGACCATCCTGGTTAACATGGTGAAACCCGGTCTCTACTAAAAATACAAAAATTAGCCAGGCATGGTGGCGCACACCTGTAATCCCAGCTATTCAGGAGGCTGAGTCAGGAGAATCGCTTGAACCTGGGAAGCAGAGGTTGCAGTGAGCCGAGATCATGCCACTGCACTCCAGCCTGGATGATGGAGTGAGACCCTGTCTTAGAAAAAAAAATGTTTTTAAACCCTCATCAGAGAAGAGAAGTTACTCTAATGGACAGTTGTCATTCTGAAGATGTCCAGCATCCATTCCTCCTCCTTTACAACACCTGATTTCTTTTAGAAGTATCTGCATTCAATTTGGGGGGAAAAATCTAAGTGTTTGCCTCCCCAAACTACAAAGTTTAAGAAGAACCAGAAAGTTTCTTCTTCCAGACTCTCCCCTCATAAATCAATACATCCATAGGATGGACATGTGACCTACCAACTTTTCTCCCCCAGGGCTTCTGTAGCAGAACAACACAGGAGCAAAACAAACAGCTAGCATTCATTCTCTCTAGAAGCAGTAATTTCTTCTACAAAGTTTTCTGTTCTTCAGCTTTCCCTTCAATCCTACAAACAACCCCATATTCTTCCAGTAAATTCCCTTTTTTACTTTAGTGGTTTGCCACATAACAATCCATTCCAAAACTTAACAGCTTAAGATAATAATCATTTATATACTCACCATTCTATGAATTGGCAATTAGGATAGGGCTCAGCTGGGATGGTATAGCTCCGCTCCATGTGGTGTCAGCTGGATTCACTTAAGCATCTGCAATCAGTGGGCAGATCGGCTGGGGGCTGACTGATCCCAAATGGCCTCACTCGCTCACTTTGTAGAAACCAAATGAAGTGCCGGCTGGAGCACCTTAGTTCTCCACGTGTCCTCTCATCCTCAAGTAAATTAAACAAGGCTTCCTTGCATGATGGAGAAATGTTCTGAGAGGATGAAAGGAAAAACTAACTTCCCTTTTGCTACATTCTATTCGTCAAATATAACTTTTAAATCAGCCTAGATTCAAGGGATAGGAGAATAGATTCCATCTTAATTGGAGAAGTGACAAAGAAACCTTTCCAAGAAAAGTGGATACAAGAAAAAATGCATCACTGGGGACTCTTACTGTAAGTAATCTACCATGTTGGGCTTGGTGTTTGTTGCTTGTGACATAAGGACACTAACTGATCCACAATCAGTGTAATGTGACACAAAACACATTAGATTATCGAGGCCTTAACATCTGGGACATTTTCCCTGTTTATACCTCACATCTTAATGGGATTAATTTGGAAAGAATGTGGGTGTCGTGGTAGTGAGGGTATAAGAAGCACAAGATTTAAAGTGAAACTGCCTTGGTTCCAGACCTGCAGGTTACTTAGCTGTGCAATTTTGAACTTAATTAATCTCTGTGATTTTCATTCAAAATCAAAAGAGGAGTGACAATATCTGCCCTGAGTTGCAGAATTGTTGTGAATATTAAACAGTGTAACTCCATGAACTTCAGGCCATCCTCACTTTGCACTGTAGTGCAGGATCATAAAAATGGCCATGCAAGTTGAAACTGCCAAACTTTTTAATAATGAACAGGAAAAATTATCATATTTCCTTGACCTTTAAAAATATTGTCAAAACATTAAAAAACTCTCTCCCTATTGGTTATAAATATGAAGAAAAATGGAAGAAATAGTAAAACGAATGTTTGTTTTGTATGTTGATCTAAAGTGTTAGTAACATTGAGAATAAAATGCTTGATTTATTTGTAAAAAGCTTAACAATATTCATTTGAACAATGCTTGCCTTTTTTATCATCATATAATTTACAATATGGAGTGAGCATCTTTCCTATGCCTTGGCAAATTGTCATACTCCTTTCAAAGTTTGGGTCAACTTCCAACATTTTATCCCTTACACTTTCGATGCCACAAAATATCTCCAAGGGTTCCTTTAATGTGAAGATTTTTTCCAGAATCATTTCCTCTGGGATATGTTGATCTCTTCATTACAACCACATTCCTCATTTATGTCAATAACTTTGCCTTGAACAGATTCTTCTGATTGCGTGTCTCTCAAGAGGCAGTAGTGTGGACATTCCCATGATCAGCTACTTCCTTCTTCTGTAACTACATTTATGTTTGATTCAAACTGCATTTCCAGTGTTATCTTTTTTTTTTTTTTTTTTTTTGAGATGGAGTCTTGCTCTGTCGCCAGGCTGGAGTGCAGTGGCGTGATCTCAGCTCACCACAACCTCTGCCTCCCAGGTTCAAGCGATTCCCCTGCCTCAGCCTCCCAAGTAGCTGGGATTACAGGCACATGCCACCATGCCTGGCTAATTTTTTTGTATTTTAGTAGAGACGGGTTTTCACCACGTTGATCAAGATGGTCTTGATCTCCTGATCTCGTGATCCACCCGCCTTGGCCTCCCAAAGTGCTGGGATTACAGGCATGAGCCACCACGCCCGGCCCTATTTTTTCATTTCTTTTTTGCATCTTCTTCTTTTCTTTTGGCCAATTCCCTCTTTCAATTTTCCACATTTGTACAATGTTGCTCAGGTTTACCACTAAGAAACAAGATAATAAACTGCACACTTTGTTGTCTGTTTGTGAACTAAATAACAGATGCACAGTGACCAATCACTGAAAGACTTTGAAAGAAGTGACGGATTAGTCACCAATCATGATGCACATCTGTTACTTATATAGTGACTTGGTGGAACTAAAGAGCTAGCAGCAAAGTCTGTACTTCATGCAATTGCTCACAGCTAATATATGTGGTAACAAAAATTTGAATCATATTGTTGAGGGACTGGTGTTATTTAATTAAACTGTAGTAAGTGAAATTTGTGCATATCAGAACTATACAAAACAAGGACTGCCTGTATTAAACATTATATAAGGTTTAACTATTGCCAGTTATTAAGGAAGGAAAGACTAGACCTCATACTTGGTGCATGAAAGAAGGGGTTAGATTTAATTCAAACATGCACTCAGCTCCAACAATTTTCATCTTTGTCCCTGTATTAATGCTAACTAGGCAGCAATGAAAGGAGAAGGAAGGACTGAAAACACAGCTATATTTTAACCTTTCACATAGGGCTAGAAGGAAATTCCTGGAGAGGAAAACAGGGCATAACCCAACCTAAAGTTCATCTAAAGGTGGGGAGAGATTTCTCCAAATTAAGTAGATCTTTTATCACTCTTCATTTCCAAGGCAAGAAGGAAAATACTTCAATATCGTTTTCCATGAATGCGGCTGGTGGTCTCTAAAGATCCATTTTCATTTCTTTTGTAGTTGTAGAACCCCAAATTTTGACTGGTTATGCAGCTGCCCAGAACAAAAGGTCTTATTTCCCAGCCTTCCTTGTAGCTAGTTGTGTCCATATGATTAAATACTGCCCCATGAGATATAAATGAAAAGACTGTGAGGACTTGAAGACAGCACCTTAAAAGGAGCTGACAGTTTGGAGAAGCAACCTTTTTCCCTACTATTGTCTGGAATGTGGACAAAATATTAGAAAGAGCCTCTTAGACCATGAGGCCATGGAAGCCAAGTACTGGGATAGTAGAAGACAAATACAGAAGGAGGCTTAGTCCTTCATGGATGTATGGAAACGTCATACCAGCTCTGGCTGCCTCTTTCCACACTTCTTCTGTAATGTGTATTTAAGCCACTCTTTTTTTTTTTTTTTTTTTTTTTTTTTTTTTTGAGAGAGTCTTGCTCTGTCGCCAGTGGCTGGAGTGGTACAGTGGTGCGATCTCAACTCACTGCAACCTCTGCCTCTCAGGTTCAAGCAATTCTCCTGCCTCAGCCTCCCAAGTAGCTGGGACTACAGGCATGCACCACCACGCCCAGCTAATTTTTGTATTTTTAGTAGAGATAGGGTTTCACCATGTTGGCCATGATGGTCTCGATTAGGCCACTCTTTTAGGTCTTTCTTACCCACATGTGAATACAGTTCCTAATAGATAAAATGAATACACTTATCTGTTCAGTGGGCTATTTTAGTGGCCCAAGTAGCAGACTGACACTTTCACCACTGTCTTACATCCTTCTAGGCAGTAAAAGTACCAATAAAGCAGAAACACATGGGAAAAAAAATACCCTCCCCACAGTGTTGGATATTTAGAGGAACAAAGCTTATGGTTGTTTGCAAAGTCCTAATACAGATTCAAATAGTCAAAACTCAAACACAGACCTGGCTTAAGAGTTGTTTGGTTGGAAGGGAGATGAGAGGATGTAAAGAGGGTACTGGTTCACAGCAAACTCATTATAAAACAGAAGCCCTAAAATGTAATTCAGTATAAGGCTGTACTCACGTAAGTGTCTACAAAACAAAGGAAGTGTTAGCTCAATTCTGGTCCCAGGTTAAAAGGCACATTTAACAGAAAGAAATTGAGGTGAGAGCAAGCAAGTTGGTGTAGATATCCCCATTCTGTGAAGGATGGGAGAAGGAACTTGGGTTCTGTAGCTGACAGCAAAGAAGACACAGTAGAAATGTGACTGGTATTTCACTTATCTGATGTGCCATCACTTTATTTTGCATGGTTCCAAGCAGACTTAGGACCTATGACTGAAGTAAAATAAAATAGATTTTAACTCAATAAAAGAGAAAACCTTCTTGGGAATCAGAACTTCCCAGAATTGGAATGCACTCGTTTGTAAGGGAATGAGTTACTTGACATGGTCGTGAATTTTTTTAAGAAAAGACCATAATGATATTCAGGGCCTATTCTGAAACTAAGAATAAAAAATAAAAGCATTGTTGTATCTTGAAATCCTTGGAAAATTAAAGTGATTTTGATTCTAGGCTGCCTATAAGTGAAGGAAATTAAGGGGAATTCTGCATTAAGAGGGAGACTGGACTAGGTAACCTTTCCAGTTTGTGTGTGTGTGTGTGTGTGTGTGTGTGTGTGTGTGTATGATGGAGTCTCATTCTGCTGCCCAGGCTGCAGTGCAGTGGCGTGATCTCAGCTCACTGCAACCTCTGCCTCCTGGGTCCAAGCAATTCTCCTGTCTCAGCCTCTGGAGAAGCTAGAATTACAGGCGTGTGCCACCAGGCCCAGCTAATTTTTGTATTTTTAGTAGAGATAAGGTTTTATCACATTGGTCAGGCTGGTCTCAAACTCCTGACCTCAGGTGATCCACCCACCTCAGCCTTCCAAAGTACCTGGATTACAGGCTTGAGCTACTGCACCCAACCGCCCTTCCAGTTCTAACATTGTATTAATACTGTATTTTCCCGTTACATGTGAAACTATTTTTATGTGGTTAACACACAATAACCCAGGAATCAAATAAATGCTCTCTGAGAAAAATGATGATGCTTGTATTGACCAGAACTCTTTCAATTGCAAGAGAAAGAAACTCAACTCGAGAGTTTGATGGGGAAAAATAAGAAACGCAATGGCAGGAATAAATCTTACTTCCAGCATGGATGCTCAAACAATATGGTCAGAAATCTTTCTGTATCTCTTGGGTCAATTTTTCCTGAGCTGGCTTCAGTCTCAGGCAGACTCTCACCACGTGGAAGCCAAGCTCACCTCTGTCAGTTTCATACTTCCTTCTCTGGCCTAGCAATGTCAATGGGCAGAGAACTCCATTTTTCTCAAAAGTTTCTTAATCGACTTAGACTAACCTAGCTTCAGACACAAACCCATAATTAACTCAATTACTATAGATTTGTATGACTAGGCTTGGATCACACAAACTGGGAATAGGGCAAGGATCATTTCTACATGAAAAGAGGGCTTCTGTTATCTGAAATACAGGATGTTTGGAAGAGAAAAATAATAAATGTCTACGAGGATAACAATGAATGGAAGGTTTTTAAATGGCAACTTTATTACAATTCTGGGCCTATCCTAAATCTCAAAATAGGAAATGAAAACAACATGTGTCATAAAATCCATGAGAAAATAAACTAAATTTGATTCTAGGTCTTAATCTAAAATTCTAATGCTCAGGCAAATAACAATTTTAACATGTCTGTCTTTTCACCAATTCCTTTTTTTCTCTTAAGATGCCTCTGTTCACAGACAACCTCATCAGACAAAATAATAGCAAACAAAGAGAAAATCATAAAATGTTTATTGAAGTGGATGAAGGCAGGCATGTAAAGAAAAATTCTTCATTAATAGCTGAAAAAATCTTTCTCTATATTTAATATTTAGGTGACATATTTCTGTTTCAAGAGAAGTAAACATTACAGTCATGAATAGCAAACAGAAACACAAACTCCATTTATTTGTAAAATAAACTCATTTTCTTTTCAAATCAATGCAAAAAATGACCCAATGCCATATGTTCCATTTGCCACGATTCTAAGATAGCAAAGCTATACAATTTCTAGATCATTAACTTGTCTTCCTATTTTTCCATGTCTTACAGTTCTGCTAGGTAAGCATTCGTTCATTCACTTTGATAATCCTACCTTTTATACGTTGGATTTGCTCAATTACTCCATGCAAAAACTACAGCTGCCAGCGGGTGGGGGTATAGGGGAGAAAAGGGCCCACCGCATAGTTTCTCTAAAAGAGCAAGAACTAAGACTATATTTCCAGTGGCTTCAAACAAAAGGGGGTTTTGTCTTTTGCTAGTCTTCAGTTTGAAAAAGGCATTCATACCCCCTCATTTTACATCATTGGAGCCAGGATGAATGCCACAGTACTCAGGGATAGCACAATGGGGCCAAGCGGCAGCATGTCAGCTCTGTAAGTAGTGGGTGACAAGATGGGTAATGTGTACCTGCAGTCATGTGGGACTTATGGAAGGGTCCCTGAGGTGAAGAAGAACAACCGAGGGGTTTCAGGTTATCTGTATAAAACCAGATAAGTAAAGTTCTGCAAATAAATCCCCAAATCTGACCTGAAAAATGTAATCCAGAGTCATTGCAATGATCTAAGAGAGAAACCCTGAGGATAGAAAGTTATGTATCATTCCTTGTATCTCCCGTGTTTACTGCATTCCTTAGCTATCCAAAGAGAGATTTTTGGCTGGCTTAAGCCATTTGAAATGGTTGCATGAGATTGAGGCCATTATGAAAAAAAAAAAAATGTGCTCAACACCTGAGACAAGCTGTGGAATTCACACTAAATAGCTTCATCTATGTGACTTAGAATATAAAGTCATCAGTAGATGGTTACCCAAGAAATGAAAGTGGAACTAGAACACAAACTAAAGATACATGAACAAACAAACATGTTATCAGGATGTAGGAGGAAACAGTAACAAGGGGTATGAAAGAATGCAGCAACTCATGACAGGTGCAACTTGACACACTTCAACTTTACTACTTCTTTTTTGCAGATAAACTCAGGAATTGACGAACAAATATAATAATAAGTGTGAGAAGATCAAGGTGGTTTATCATGCATGGATAAATAATTTTAATAAGTCCAGCATAGAGGACGTTGTTGAATCCTTTCTATAACTCCAGGAGGTAGTCACTAGTAATATCTCCATTTTATAAGAGAGGAAAGTAGATCTCAGAGAATTCTGTGTAACTTATCTAAAGGCACATAGCTAGCAAAGGCAGAGCCAGGATTTTAACTCAATCAGTCAGAGTCCCTGTGTTCGGTGCTTAACCATCAGTGCTTTTTTCTTAAGCACTTTGCATGTACTTGCACATTTAATTTACTTCTTATAGCAATCACATAATAGAAATTATTTCCTTTTTTTCCAATAGAAAATTGAGAAGGTAAATCATTTGTTCTCGACTCTAGTGGCAGAGCCAAGATTGGAATTTATGTCTGTCTGACTCTAGAACCTAGTATCATAGATAATGTGGCACAGACTTCTACTCACCCACCAAAATCCATTCTCCTCTTCTTCCTGGAAACAATGCTGCTAAGCTAAAACTACACATCTAAGTCTTCTTTACAGTGAGGTATGTCTATTTAATTAAGTTCTCACTAAAGGAATATAAGTGGAAGTATGTGCAACTTCTGAGTCAAGAGGAAATTATTTGGCCAGACTTCCTCTCTTTCTCTTTCCAATGAACTGGAATTCAGAATGGCAAAGGCATTTCTTCATTATAGACAACAACTATATCCTAAGGGATGACAGATTTTAAAAAGTAGAAAACACCAGGTGCGGTGGCTCACACCTGTAATCCCAGCACTTTGGGAGGCCAAAGTGGATGGATCACTTGAGGTCAGGAGTTTGAGACCAGCCTGGCCAGAATAGTGAAAAATCTCATCTCTACTAAAAATACAAAAATGAGCCAGGCGTGGTAGCACACGTCTGTAATCCCAGCTACTCAGGAGGCTGAGGCAAAAGAATTGCTTGAGCCCAGAAGACAGAGGTTGCAGTGAGCCGAAATCGTGCCACTGCACTCCAGCCTGGCTGACAGAGCGAGACTCTGTCTCAACAACAACAACAAAAAAAAGTACAGGAGCCTGAGTTCCTGAATGGCTACATGGAACAGAGCTGCTCCATATACCTAGACCACACACCTTGGAACTTTATATGAGAGAAAAATTAATTTCTACATTATTTAAGCCGCTGTACTTTTAGGGTATCTTTGTTACAGCAGCTTAGCCAAATTCTAACACAGCCAACAAGTACTATCTCATGAGTGAGGAAGACAGACTACAGACTTAGATAATGTAGAAGGCAGGTGTGAGTTCATAAGGGAACCAGTCACACTAATATTCTAATTACTGTTTCCTTTCTATGAAATCACCATTGTAATATATTATTCATTCTGAAAGATGATAAAGTATTCTACACAAAAGTCACCTACAAAACATCATCTAATTAAAAAAAACCAAACAACTATCTGGGATATAACAAATAACAAGTACTGGGAAAAGAGAGAGGATTTTCATTTCTTGTTTTTACTTTGCTTCATGACATTTCAACTGACTAGGTATCTATTCAAAATGGAGTATCTAAATTGGTTCTTAGTAGAATGCATTAGAACAACAAAGCTAGAATTCATTAGGACATACCAACACAAAATCCCCTTCAAAACAAGTGTACTGAAGTGAGCCCAAAACATAATATTGTGACATTCTACGTCAGTACATTCTACATCAGACATTCTACATCTGGAAATGACTTCAGTTACCTTCATTTAATCCCTACACTGTATGTTGCCTCTCTTGGGTGTGTGTTTTTGGGTTATGCAATGCAAATCTCCTTTATCCTCTATTTGACAGATATCAGAAAAGATTGTAGGAACAATTCTTCAGTTATATACTCACTCTTCAGTCTCTGGTTAATGAAAGAATCCCTGGTTCTCCCAATTGAATATGAGAAACTTTTAATTTTTTAATGTAAAAAAAAAAATGCACTGCTAAGCCAGGCGCAGTGGCTCACGCCTGTATTCCCAGAACTTTGGGAGGCCAAGGTGGGAGGATTGCTTGAGCCCAAGAATTCAAGACTAGGCTGGGCAATATGGTAAAACCCGTCTCTACAAAAAATACAAAAATTAGCTCAGTGTGGTGGTGCACAACTGTAGTCCCAGCTACTAGGGGGGCTGAGGTGGGAGGATCACCTGAGTTCAGGAGGTCAAGGCTGGAGTAAGCCATGAATGTGCCACTGCACTCCAACCTGAGCAATGAGAGTGAGATCCTGTCTCAAAAAAAAAAAAATTACTCTAAAAAGTAATTTTTCTATGTTTCAATATCCACTAAAGTGATCATAACTTATGACACTCCACATCTGGATACTTATTCTAATGAAATAATAAAAAGTTTTATATTGGCAAAGATGTTCATGGAAGCATATTTCAAAAACAAAAAAGCTGTAAAGAAACAAAATATAAAACAGTAGAGAAAACAATGTTAAATAAATGATGGTTCACCCCTAAAGAAAATATACGGCTGGTATTTAAAAATAAATTTAAAAATTTCAAAGAGAAACCATTGAGAATTAAGTTAAATCTTTCCTGATGTCTGTCAAAGAGATGACAAAGGAGATTTGCAGTTCATGACCAGAACCGCATGTCCAAAAGAGGCAATATACAGTATAAAGATTAAACGAACAGGTTCTAAAGATATAACAGATATACAGCTGGGACACAGCTAAAGCAGTGTTAAGAGGAAAATTTACAGCACTAAGCACTCACAACTCCAAAGCTAGCAGAAGATAAGAAATAACCAAAATCAGAGCTGAACTGAAATTGAGATGTAAAAAACCATATAAAAGATGAACAAAATCAGAAGTTGGCTTTTTAAAGGAATAAATAAGATTGATAGATTGATAGCTAGACTAACAAAGAAAAAACAGAGAAGACTAAATAAACACAATAAGAAATTACAGGCCAGGCGTGGTGGCTCACGACTGTAATCCCAGCACTTTGAGAGGCCGAGGTGGGTGGATCACTTGAGGTCAGGAGTTCGACACCAGCTTGGCCAATATGGTGAAACCCTGTCTCTACTAAAAATACAAAAATTAGCCAGGTGTGGTGGCTCACGCCTGTAGTCCTAGCTACTGGGGAGTCTGAGGCAGGAGAACTGCTTGAACCCAGGAGGTGGAAGTTGCACTGAGCTGAGATCGTGCCACTGCACTCCAGGCTCCAGCCTGGGTGACAGAGCGAGACTCCATCTCAAAAAGAAATTACAAAAGGGACATTACTCCCACTGACCCCATAGAAATACAAAAAATCCCTCAGAGACTACTATGAACACTTCTATGCACACAAACTAGAAAACCCACAAGAAATGGATAAATTCCTGGAAACATACAAGCTCCCAAGATTGAACCAAGAAGAAAGTGAAACCCTGAACAGTTCAATAATGACTTCCAAAATTGAATCGGTAATAAAAAGCCCATGAACCAGAAAAAAAAAGTCAACCAGAAAAAGCCCAGGACCAAATGGATTCACAGCCACATTCTACCAGACATATAAAGAAGAACTGATATCATTCCTACTGAAACTATTCCAAAAAATTGAGGAGGTTGGACTCCTCTCTAACTCATTCTTGTGAGGCCAGAATCATTCTGCTACCAAAACCTAGCAGAAACACAATAAAAAAAGAAAACCTCAGGCCAATATCCTTGAAGAACATAGATACGAAAATTCTCAATAAAATACTATCAGACCAAATCCAGCAGCATATCAAAAAGCTAATCGACTACAAACAAGCAGGCTTTATCCCTGGAATGTGAGTTTGGTTCAACATATGCAAATCAATGAATGTGATTCATCACATAAACAGAACTAAACACAAAAACCACATGATCATCTCAATAGATGCAGAAAAGGCTTTTAACAAAATTCAATATCTCTTCATGTTAAAAACCCTCAACAAACTAGGCATTGAAGCAATATACCTCCAGATAATAAGAGACATCCATGAAAAATGCATAGCCAACATCATACTGAATGGGCAAAAGCTGGAAGCATTCCCCTTGAGAATCAAAACAGGACAAGGATGTCTAGTATCACCACTCCTACTCAACGTAGTATTGGAAGTCCTAGCCAGAGCAATCAGTAAAGAGAAAGAAATAAAAGGCATCCAGATAGGAAAAGAGGAGTCAAACTGTTTTCAGATTATATGATTTTATGCCTAAAAAATACCACAGTCTCTGCTCAAAAGTTCCTAGATCTGATAAACAACTTCAGCAAAGTTTCAAGATATAAAATCAGTGTACAAAAATCATCAGCATTTCTACACACCAACAACATTCAAGCTGAGTGCCAAATCAGGAACGCAATCCCGTTCACAATAGCCATAAAAAAATAAAATACTTAGGAATACAACTAACCAGGGAGGTGAAAGATCTCTACAATGAGAATTACAAAACACTGCTCAAAAAAGTCAGAGATGACACAAATAGAAAAACATTCCATGCTCATGGATAGGAAGAATCAATATTGTTAGAATGGCCATACTGCCCAAAGCTTTTATAGATTCAGTGCTATTCCTATCAAACTACCAATGACATTCTTCACAGAATTAGAAAAAACTATTCTAAAATTCATATAGAACCAAAAAAGATCCTGAATAGCTGAAGCAATCCTAGGCAAAAAGAACAAAGCTGGAGGCATCACATTACCCAACTTCAAATTACACTACAAGGATACAGTAACCAAAGCAGCATGCTACTGGTACAAAAACAGACACACAGTCCAATGCAACAAAATAGCCCAAAATAAAGCTGCACACGTACAACCATCTGATCTTCAACAAAGCTGACAAAAACAAGCAATGGGGAAAGGACTCCTTATTCAATAAATGGTGCTGGGATAACTGGCTAGCCATATGCAGAAGACTGAAACTAGACCCCTTTCTTATACCATATACAAAAACCAACTCAAGATGGATTAAAGACTTAAATGTAAAACCTAAAACTATAAAAATCCTTGAAGAAAATCAGGGAATACCACTCTGGACATGGGTCATGGCAAAGATTTCAGACAAAGACACAAAAAGCAATTACAACAAAAACAAAAATTGACAAATGGGACCTAATTAAACCAAACAACTTTCGCACAACAAAAGAAACTATCAACAGAGTAAACAGACAACCTACCAAATGAGATAAAGTATTTGTAAATGATGCATCTGACAAAGGTCTAATATCTAGAATCCATAAGGAACTTAAACAAATTAACAAGCAGAAAAACAAACAACCCTATTAAAAAGTGTACAAAGACATGAACAAACACTTTTCAATAGAAGACACACCATGCAGCCAGCAAGCATATGAAAAAATGCTCAACATCACTAATCACTAGAGAAATGTAAATCAAAACCACGAGATAACATCTCACACCAGTGAGAATGACTATTATTGAAAAGTCAAAAAATAACAGATGCTAGAGAGGTTGCAAAGAAAAGGGAGTGCTTATACACTGCCAATGGGAATATAAATTAGTTCAGCCACTGTGGAAAGCAGTTTGGAGATTTCTCAAAGAACTTAAAAGAGAACGGCCATTCAACCCAGCAATCCCATTATTGGGTATATACCCAAAGGAAAATAAATCATTCCACCATAAAGACACACGCACGCATATCTTTCTTGCAGAACTATTCACAATAGACAAAGGCACGGAATCAACCTAGATGTCCATCAACAGTAGAATGAATAAAGAAAATGTCGTACATATACACAATGGAATACTACACAGCCATAAAAAAGAATGATATAATGTACTTTGCAGCAACATGGATAGAGCTAGAGGCCATTATCCTAAGGGGACTAATGCAGGAACAGAAAACCAAATACTGCATTTCCTAACTTATAAGTGGAAGCTAAATACTTAATGCATATGGACACAAAGAAAGGAACAATAGACCTGTACAGTACTATGCTTATTAGCTGGGTGACAAAATAACTGGTACACCAAACCCTCACAACATGGAATTTACCTATATAACAAACCTTTACATGTACCCCTTAAACTAAAGTAAAGTAAAAATAAAAATAAAATAAAATAAAATAAATAGGTTTTGCAAGTTAAATGAGACCATGGAGAAGCAAACAGGCAAATATAAATTGGGGACTTCAATGGGACAACTGACCAAGTTTCCTCGACAAGTTAATGACATTTTTTAAAAAGGTAAGTCTGCTCTAGATTAAAATAAGGTTAAGTGATGTAGCAAATGTTGCAATGTACAGATCATTATTTGCAGCCTAATGTGTATGAATTAAGATTTTTTAAAGACATTTTTGGGATAATGAGAGAAATGTGAATATGACTGGATTATATGTAACATCAAAGAATTACTGCTAGTTTTGTTAGGTATCATAATGGCACATAAAAGTTGTATAAGAAAATATCCATATTTTCTAGAAATGCATAATGAAGTATTTAGTTAGGCATCATAATGGCACATAAACATTACATAAGAAAATATTCATATTTTCTAGAAATGCATAATGAAGTATTTAGGAGTGAAGTGACATAAGGATTGGGATCTGCCTTAAATACTTCAGTCACAATCACAACCATAAAAACAACACACACGTGCACAGAAGAGTGCAGGTTCTGCAATAACTTAACTGAGTGTTCCAATTTTGAGTGTTCCAACACTTAACCAGCTATATGACCTAAGGTAAATTACTTAACTTCATAATGCCTTAGGTTCCTCTTCTGTTTACTAGGGGTAAGGATGGCATCTACTTTCTTGGGTTATTGTGAGGTTACTGTGAGAATCAAATGAGATGAACTCTGTAAAGTACTCAGCACAGCATTAGCTATAATTATGATTATTAACCACTATGCTCTTCACTCACCTAGGACCCCAAAATCCCACCCACCCACATACTTAATCCTTCTAAATCTGTCTTCTTTCTCTCCAGTTCTTGGTACTTTCCCATTTCCTCCGTCAATAGCCTCTGTTTCCTTCTTCAGGATCTGGAACCTACTATTTTAATTAATAACAATGAACCAACATTTCATTAATCGGCAGGATTACTTTGACAGAGTACATGCAGTCCTAAGGGTTCTAATCCAAGAGGTTTTTAGTGACTGTGACTGTTCCTTTAGATGGATCATTTAGACTTACAACACATTTTTCCAAAAAGAAAAAATCATCTAGCCAGCTCCCAGGTCAGTTATAAGAAAAAAATCCTTTCTACTCTCATCGTGGTTTCACTCTGGGGGAGATGAAGCGTAGTTCTGGATTCTGTTGTGCTTATTTCATTAGGCCCTGAGGGTGAGGCTAAAGCCTTATGTAGAGGAGATTATAACAACTCCTACTGGCAATTAATGGGAATGAGACAAGTTTTCAGATGAGAAGCCCATGTGAAACTCCTGTCTCTCCTTTGGATTCTCTTCCCTTGTCTGGATCTGCCTCCTGCCCTGTGTTAGAAGAAGATGCCCCTGCTAGAGGCAGTAGCCACAAGCTGAAGGCCAAGTGGTGTTCAGAAAGCCACATGACCCAGTTCAGAGATTTCCAAATATAGCAACAGATCAGAATCCTCCACAGGAGCTTTTCAATATACAGACTCCATGGCCCATCCTAGGATCACTGAACTGGAATTCTGAGGAATGACCCCAGGTTTTTAAAAATTTCCAGGGTGACTCTTATGTAGCCAGCCTACACTGATGGATAGACCAGTTTTCAAAAATTAATAGTTTTCCTTTTTCCCATTGCTAAGTTTATTCCCTTCTGTTACCCCTCTGGCCTTTGGAGAACTGACCATAGAGCTGTGTATCCCCTCTTGCAAAGGAGCTGTAAGGTGCACAGCCACCACTCAGGACAGAAGGGGTGGTCACAGCAGTGATTAATGAAGCAATTCCAAGAGGAAAGTGAATTTCAAGGACCCAGACTCAGCCTGTAATGCCCAATCCCCATTCAACCAAAACAGTTCTGCATTAGGCTGTTATATATATTGTGCTTCCTTGTATATGTGTCTGAAAGAAAGGCTGCACTGCAGGAAAAAAAAAGTCTGAAAAATACTGCCTTTTATAGAAGTATAGCATTGCTGTAGTTTGGATGCTTATCTCTCTAAACCTCATGTTGAAACGTGATCCCCAATGTTAGAGGCGGAGCCTAATAGGAGGTATCTAGGTCAGGGAGGTGGATCCCTCATGAATGTCTTGGTGCCATCCTCAGGTTAATGAGTAAGTTTGTCCTCTATTGGTTCCCATGACAGCTGGTTGTTTAAAAAGCCTGGTCTATCACCCCACATCCAACCCTGCTTTCTCTCCTGCCATGTGATCTCTGCACACACCAGCTCCCCTTTGCCTTCCACCATGAGTGGAAGCACCCTGAGGCCCTCACTAGATGCCCAGTCTTCCAGCCAGCAGAATTGTGAGCCAAATAAACCTCTTTTCTTTATAATTTACCCAGCCTCACGTATTCCTTTATAGCAACACAAATGAACTAAGACAAATATCACTAAAACATATTCCATCTTCAGCTACATTTTAAGCAAACAGAGTTGTGTGGGCTGTCTGAAAATCTAAATATCATTTATAACATGGATCCTGTAGAAAAATAGCTCATGAATCTGAATTCAAGACGGCAAAAACAAATCTCTCTCCCCACCAGCAACTTCCCACTGGTTGAGCAGCAACTTGGGATTTGCTATTGCCTCCTTGAACACCTTCTACTCCATCCCCAAGACCGCCGTAGTAACTCCTAACTTGGTAAAAAGGAAACTCTCCCTGCAGCCTAATGGAATCCTGAGTTCTTCCCTTCTCTCCTGAACCACCTCAGCAGCGCCACAGAGGCTGAAGATCGTTCAATGGAAAGGGACTGCAAAGGACATTGATTCTCTGGAGCTCAGGAACTTCATCCTACCAGAGCCCTATACCAGGAAGTGCCCAAATAGATATTTTACACACATAGAGGAGCTACTGGCCCATTGTTTTTAGAGTATGTGCTTTGAATTGCTTTGAAGAGTTAGCTACAAATCATCTACATCCTTCCTGGGGAGGAGCAACATTTGTGGAGTTAGCCCTGGATGTAGATGAAAGTGTAGAAAAGGGACCCACATGTCGACCTTGTTCTCAGCTTCTCAACTACAATATCCCAACCAGACATAGTCAAACAAACAAACAAACAAACAAAAAACACCATGGTATGAACCAAGTGATTGTAACTATTTCATTTGCCCAACTTGTATTTCTCCTCTTATTAACCTCTCTTTAACAAAACCACACTCTAGCAATGGCTGGGTCAGCATAAGGAGCCAAAACTCTTGCTCCTATGAGCAAAGATGTCATCTATTTGTCTTGAAAGGAACATAGGTCCAGCCAGGTGCAGTGGGTCATGCCTATAATCCCAGCACCTTGGGAAGCCTAGTCTAGTGCATCCCTTGAGCCCGGGAGTTTGAAACCAGCCTGGGCAATATGGTGAAACCCCTTCTCTACCAAAAATACAAAAAATTATCCAGATGTGGTGGCACACGCCTGTAGTTCCAGCTACTCCAGAGGATGTGGTAGGAGGATCACCTGAGCCTGGGAAGTCGAGGTTGCAGTGAGCTGAGATCACGCCACTGCACTCCAGCCTGGATGGCAGCATGAGACCCTGTCTCAAAAAGAAAAAAAAAGAGAGAGAAATATGGATCCATTTGCCTTTAGTAAAAAGATGGTGCTAATTAATGAGTTGACTCTATACAAATATTTTAAATTCATAATAGATCTATCTTACCTGAAAACAAACCCATCCTAAGCATAAATAACCCAAATTACCCACATTGCAACACTTGTGGGAATGAACTTAGAGGGAACAGGTTCATTTAACTCAGTCTTCTAAACGAGCTGCATCAACAGCTCCAGTCTTAGGTAATGACCTATAACATTCTGAATTTTTGCTTAGGAGACTTGAAAGAGCCTTAGTGACAAAAGACTGAATTGGACTTGCTAAACTGTGCTTCTCAATATAGGGAAGTAAGACTCAGACATTTCCTCATAAGTTCAGGAAGAAAGTTTTTGAGAAGCCCTGTTAATTATAAGGGACAATGCCTTGAACATTCAAGTTAATTAAGGGCTTGCCTCATGATTGCATTTGTAACACTAAAAGCTTTTATTCATTCATTTATTCAACAAATAATAATGACAGCCAAGTGCCAGGCACTGTTCCTGGCCTCATTTCTAATCACCCCACCCCTAAATTCCACCTTCCAAATATACTGAGCTGCTTACAATGCATAGAATATGCTGTACTCTCTCTAGCCTCCAGGCCTCTGCACATGCTTCCTCTGCCTGGAATGTCCTTCCCCTCCCCACATAGAGAGTGCGTGTTCACATGCACATGCACATACACACACTATTCCCTTTGTCTGCCTAGCTCCTAGCACAAACATCTCGTTCTCATTCACTCGGCTCAAAGGCCATTTCTTCCATGAAGCCCTCTCCAGTCCCCTAGGGCAATATGCGTTTTCCTAGGCTTGATCACTGTGTGATGGGACCTGTTTACACGTGTCTCTCTTCCAGCGAGCTCTGGGGCTTAGGAACTGTGGCATTGAGAAGCACTTCTTTTTAGTGATTACACAAATCTTGGAACTAACTTCCTGGAGACCAATTTCTTGGTTCTTCTGGAACCATTTCTTGATTGCTGCATAATTTGGGGCAATAACTTAGTCTCTCTAAGCATTAGTTTGCTCATCATTAAAATGGGGAAAATAACTGCACCTATCTCATTGTGTTGTTATCAACCTAAGTATCCATCAACAGATGACGGGATAAAGAAAATGTAGTACCATTCTGGGCAACATATTGAGATCCCGTCTCTTAACAAAAAAGAAAAAAAAAAAGCCAACTATGGTGGCATGTGCCTGTAGTCACAGCTACTCAGGATCACTTCAGCCCAGGAGTTCAAGGCTGCAGTGAGCCATGATCACACCACTGCACTCCAGCCTGGGCAAGAGAGTGAGGCCTTATCTCAAAAAAAAAAAAAAGGAAAGAAAGAAACTGTGGTACATATACACAACAAAATACTGTTCATCCATAAAAAAGAATGAAATTATGTCATTTGCAGAAATATGGATGGAACTGGAGGTCATTAAGTGAAACAACTCACAAAGACAAATATCACATCTTCTCTCTTGTAAGTAGGAGCTAAATAATGTGTACACATGGACATAGAAGGTGGAGTGTTAGACATTGGAGACTCAGGAGAGTGAGAGGGGATTGCCAAGGGGGTGGATAATGAGAAATTACTTAATGGGTACCAGTGTGCATTATTTGAGTGACGGATTCTCTAAAAGCCTAGATTTCACTACTACACAGTATATTCACATAACAGAATTGCACTTCTGCCTCTTAAATTTATACAAATAAAACTGTTTTAATTAAAAAATTTTAAAAGATTGGTCAATACATGTGAAGTGCTTAGCATAGTGCACAGCTCATAATAGGGAGTTCCATAAATGTTTTTCTAAAAATCTCTTCTGGGACATGCGCAGTGGCTCACGCCTATAATCCCAACACTTTGGAAGACCGAGGCAGTTGGATCACCTGAGGTCAGGAGTTCAAGACCAGCCTGGCCAAGATGGTGAAGCCCCCTCTCTGTTAAAATTACAAAAAGTAGCCGGGCATGGTGGCCCACATGCCTGTGATCCCAGCTACCTGGGAGGCTGAGGGGAGGAGAATCGCTTGAACCCAGGAGACAGAGGTTGCAGTGAGCCGAGATTGCACCACTGCACTCCAGCCTGGGTGACAAAGTGAGACCTTGTCTTAAAAAAAAAAAAAAGAAATAAATGAAAAAAGAACAAAGACAAAAGAAAAGAAATAGGCAGAACCAAGTTTTTTTAAAAATACAAATACTGGGGAAGGTACTTGCAATGCAATTAACTGACAAAGGACCTGTTTCCAGAAAAGATTTTAAAAACAAAACAGAAACAAGAAAACCACCTATGAATCAATAAGGTGAGACTACCCAGTAGAAAAAAAATGTAAAGAATATTAATTATGAATAAGCATTTAACAAAAGAGGAAACCTGGATGATCTATAAAACTATGCAACATGGACAGGTGCAGTGGCTCATGCCTGTATACCTGCAATTCCAACACTTTGGGAGGCCAATGCAGGCAAATTGCTCGAGCCCAGGAGTTTGAGACCAGCCTGGGCACGATGGCAAAACCCCAGCCAGGCATGGTGGCATGTGCCTACTACTTAGGAGGCTGCTACTTAGGAGGCTGCAGTGGGGAGGATTGCCTGAGCCCCAGAGGCAGAGGTTGAAGTGGACTGAGATTGTGCCACTGCGCTCCAGCCCGAGTGACAGAGTGAGGCCCTGTCTCAAAAAACAAACAGCTCACGCCTGTAATCCCAGCACTTTGAGAGGCCAAGGCAGGCGGATCACTAGGTCAAGAGATCGAGACCATCCTGGCCAACATGGTGAAGCCCCGTCTCTACTAAAAATACAAAAAATTAGCTGGGTGTGGTGGTGCATGCCTGTAATCCCAGCTACTCAGGAGGCTGAGGCAGGAGGATTGCTTGAACCTGGGAGGCAGAGGTTGCAGTGAGCTGAGATCGTACCACTGCACTCCAGCCTGGCAACAGAGTGAGACTCCATCTCAAAAAAAACAAAACAAAAAGCTAACAAACAAACTATGTAACAAACCTATGCAAAAAAAAATGCTCAGGGAAATGGAAATCAAAAATGAGATACCATTTGATGCAAGCTAGATAACATGGAACGTAGCTGAGCATGTGGGAAAATAGAAGCACTCATATAGTACTGGTGGGTGTAAACCGGTACAACCACTTTAGAAAGTATTTTGGCAAGGAAAACTGAGGATGTGCAATTCCACTCCTGGTGTCTGCCCTACAGAAGCTCATGCAGATGTGAACAAGTAAATATGTTCCAGGATGTTTGTCACAGCATTATTTGTAATAATAAAAGAAGTAAAAACTTAACTGTCAATCAGTAGATATATGTGACAAAATGAATCAATCTCAAAAATATAGTGTTAAAGGTCAAAAGCAAGTTGTAAAAGTAGATTGATAGTATAAATATTGATGCAAACTACAAAAACTTGAAACAATACTAAATCTTATTTATTTATGGATGCATACAGATGTAGTAAAAGTATAAGACCATGCATAGAAATGTGACAGGGATGTGACGTGCCCTCTTTAAGCTAGGGAAAGAAGTGAAAGGGAGGGGCAGGGCTTTCACTCTGTTCTACTCTCTTTCTTTAAAAGGGAGACAAAAGATATTTGAAGCAAATTTAGTACAATATGAAATTTGGGTTGTAGGCACATGGGTTTCTGGAAAATTATTTTCTTTTCTAAATATTTTAAATACTCCATAATTAAAATTTTTTATCTCAAATGAACTTGAAAATAAGAACAGGCAGCAGAGAATTCATGTTTCCAGGTATATTTTGCCCAGGCTGAGTGCAGTGGCATGATCATGGCTCACTGCCAAGTTGAACCTGGGCTCAAGTGATTCTCCCATCTCAGCCTCCCGAGTAGCTAAGACTCCAAGCACATGCCACCACACATTGCTAGCTTATTTATTTATTTATTTATTGTAGGGATGAGGTCTCACCCTGTTACCCAGCTGGTCTTGAACTCTTGGACTCAAGCAATCCTCCCATCTCAGCCTCCCAAAGTGCTGGGATTAAAGGCATGTGCCACCATGCCCAGCCCAGGCCTTTCACAGAGTATTCAACACCTTCACTGATTCCACCAAATGGATGAGTGGGCAAGTAGGTGGACAGAGGGGGAGAGAGGGATGGAGGGAGGGATGGTTGGATAGATGGACAGATGAATCAAAGATTTGATAGATCATTAGTCAAATATATAGATAGACAAAGACAGAGGAAATAAAGTAGGTTGGAGAAGTCAGAGGTTATTAAAGCATCACCATTCCCTAGATTTTTATCTTAAGCAGGGATATTGTGTGACATAGACAACAATGTGAATGGCATCCCCTGGAGTTGTACAGTGCCATAGCTCTAACGGACAAATGTCTTAACTCTCTGAGTCCTCATTTCTTTATCTGTAACACAACACCAATCATTTTGCTTCCCAGGGTCTTTCAGAAGACTAAATGTATGCACAGAGCCTGACATATAGGACAGAGTGAGAATATGGCAATTATGACCAAGGTAGTACTAGGAAAATGGACACTGAGTCTAACGTTCAGGAACAGGTTAATTGCAATAATAGCCCTATTGTATAAGTAGAACTTTTAAAAATAACCTACTTTCAGGAGAAAAGTAACATATGTACATTGTATTAGTCTGTTCTCACAGTGCTATGAACATCTGAGACTGGGTAATTTATATAGAAAAGAAGTTTAATTGACCCACAGTTCTGCATGGCTGGGGAGGCCTCAGGGGACTTACAATCATGGTGGAAGGCACCTCCTAACAGGGCAGCAGGAGAAAGAATGTGAGCCAAGCAAAGGGGAAAAAGCCCCTCATAAAACTATCGCCCCTATGATCCAATTACCTCCCACCAGGTCCCTCCCATGACACATGGGGATTATGGGAATTACAATTCAAGATGAGATTTAGGTAGGGACGCAGCAAAACCATATCACACATTGAATATACCTATTCAGTTTGGCTGATCCTGATGACTGTACATTTTCCAGCAGGCACTGGGATGTGTTAAAGGATCAGCCTTCCCATCACAGTCCTGGGGTTCATTAGAGTGCCTCAAGGGAGCACCACTGCAGTCTTCAAAGCAGATCAGCCTTTCTGTGCCCTTAAATACAGGTCGTTCTTAGCTAACGTTAAGTGATGTGAGACTTACCGTATATAAATCTGATTTTATATAAGCTTTCCACAAAGCATCTATAAATGTTCATGGTATGTGAACATACACAGTAAACTCAGCCATGATGTAGTATGGCATTTTAAGGCAAGGGAGTGGGGACAGGAGGCAGCAACATGAAGCAGCCTGTGTTTACATTGTTAGCATGCAGAAACCCACTAACTCACTTTACAATTTAAATTAAGCTGATTTACACACACACACACACACACACACACACACGCACACACACACAGAGAGAGAGAGAGAGAGAGAGACTTATTAATGTAGGGTCTTCCTGAATGGCATCTGTTTCAGTTATCTATTTCTACATAGCAAAATGCCACAAAATTGAGTGACTTAAAATAATAAGAATTGGCCGTTTCTCCAGTTTCTGCACTTTGCTGGGCAGTTCCGCTGATGCCTTCCCTAAAGCTCACCCATCCTGCGACAATCAGTGGGAAGTCCAAGATGCCTCCTCTCTCAAGCATCTGGCACTCGGTGCTGGATGTTGGTTGGGTAGCCTCAGTTCTCCTCTATGTCTCCGCTTATCCTCTAATAAGCTAGAGCAGTTTCTACACATGGTGCTCAGGACAAGAACCCAAAAGGACTGAAGTGGAAGCTGCAACACCTCCTGACTTGCATAGCATCGCTTCCACCACATTCTGTTGGTCAAAGCAAGATACAAGGCCACCAGATCAAGGAGAGGGGAAACAGGCTCCACCTTGGTGGGAAAAGCAGCAGAATCTCATTGCAAAGGGGCCTAGCAGGAGCTGGTGCAGCTGTCTTTTAGGAAATGAGCTGCCACAAAGCTCTTTGAAGCCAGGCACAGACTGGGCTGGGCTTTCGCATATGACTTAGTTCTAAGAATTAAATCATAGAGTCTGTGGTTAAAAAGAGAAAGCTTGAAAACCACTGCATTAAGCAAAAAGGCCAGAAAATACCATGAAAATAGGAGTGTGGAGCTTTTTTTCTTTCCTTGAAGAAATGTCTTCCTGGTAGGAAGCACACGGTTCCTGAGGAAATGACATTTCTTCTCCACTGAGCAGACAGTGAAAGATTGATGTGACCAATGAAGATGGTGAGCAAGTGGGTAGGGCAGGCGGTTGATCTTTGCAGGAGCAGGTATCTGCGATTTGTCCTCATAGGGCAGATGACAACAGAGAGTGTGACGCTTGTGTGGAGACAATCAGGCTGTCCAGTAAGAGAGACAGAGATGCAGCAAGGTGAGACTGAGTCCCCTGAAGTGGGAGGGAATGGCATCAAAGGAAGCAAATGCAGAAAGAAATAGGAGCTGCTCAGATGCCGGGATGTTCATCAACAGGACAAAAGGCTGAAAAGTGGCCCAGAGGGACTCTTCCTTCCTCTTCCAGAAAGAGAGCAGAAAAAATAAGAAAGAGGCTTTGTCAAGATAGCAAAGCCATATGAACATAATCACTGGACACCAAGCAAATGACAGGAGACTCTATAATGCTCCAGCAACTCAAAAGAAGAGGACAAAGGAGAAAGAGAAGAGAACAGAGTGAGACTGAGATTTATACAGTAACCAAGCCATCCCCTTCTAAGAAATACTTTCCAGCTCCCTCTATGTGGGCAGGTGGACACATAGAGGCACACTTGTATATGTGGTTTTCTAATTGGTTTCATTTTAGTCCATAGTAAAATAGGTTAATCGTGTATCCATATTGTGAAAACATTCTCTAGTAAATGTCCTAATTAGGAACCCTAACTCGCTTTCCATTATTTCAAAACTGTCCAAATCTGGGTAGACCCTAAAGACCATCTGGAACCTGGACTTATGCCCGGGCAGCAATGGATTGCCCTTCATTAGACCTCTCCATGCCCCATCTATTTGAGAGAAAGAAAGGGTGATGGAGAGTTACATGGTGGATACACTAGAAAATAGCATTCCCTGCTCAGACATTTGGTTTTACGATTTTATCTTCCTTGCAATTGACCATGTTCATAAAACTTCAAAGGATATTTTTCCAGTGCTTTGGCTGTTTAACCGAGACATGCACTTACTTAAGTGTGCATCTGATGTCTGAATATATATGCAGAATACTCATCCAGGAAACAACAGAAAGTACTGCTATTCTTTACTGTGTCTTTATTAAACTATTTTAGTTTGAAGGGAAAGCTTTTAAAAAATCAAGAATAACTTCAAAATCCAGAGGGATTTTACTTTATTGCCAATAAAGTAAAGCCACTCACACTGATTTATCATTGCATTTCTGCAACCATTGCTTGCTTCACTAGCTTGTCAGTGCAGTGGGTGTTGGGGGGCAGTCATCCAGATCTCACATTGCACATAAAATCTGATATGGATATTAAAATTCAATCATAAAGCTCCCCCAAGTGGATACTTTTTTAAACTACATGAAGAAACTCACCAGAATCTCTATGACTGCAATCAAGATGGAGGCCTCAAATATGCTTTTCACGGACAGCAGTGGCCTGGCTTATCCATCATTTTGTACATAATTTAATAAGATCAGCATCTTGGGAAAAGAATTCTATAAATGTTAAAATGGAATCTACAAAAACACTCTCCTGGCTTCCTTGGGAACATAATGGGGCCTAGAAGCTGCCTGTGGCTATGCTAGATCTTACATGGCCTAAAAGGATCCAGGGATATAGTGATTTACAGCTGCTCAGGGGGGTAAAAACCCCCTGGAAAAGCTCCCTGGTCCATTTAATTGTGTTCTTTATTCCACTATCTGGGCTGATTATACTGAATTACTAGGCACCCCTGTTAAGCCTGTCACTTAAATTCTAGAACAAATTAAGTTTGTTGAAGGCTTTGCTCTTTCTCTCTATTAAAATATTCATATCTACTCTAACAACCTGATAAAAACTGGCTAAAAGCCTCGCTGCTATCCCCAACAGAGAGTGCCATTTTTAATGAATCCACACGCATCATAAATAAAAAATAACTGTTCTTAATAAAGAATTGATAGATCAGCTCTGGCCCCACATAGGTATCAAGGGGGAAGCTACACACAGCCTTGGGAGAATGTGTTCAGCAAATGAGTCTCCCTGAACCTAAAAGCCCCCAGCCAACCATCAAACTCCAAACAAAGGCTGAATCAATGAACTTCCTGAATAAGTTTCCATAAAATAGCTGAGCCTACTGGGTCTCCATGGGGGTAGATGGCAAAGGGTAGCAGGGAGGGCCTTCCAGAGGTGTATGAGAAAGCGAGGGAAGGAGGAAAGGCTATGGCAGGGGGTGGGGGTGGGGGATAAAAGTCATAAAGAATATTCCTTGAGCATTTACTATGTGCCAAGGATTATCCTCCCAATAATCCTACAAAATGGATAGCATTATCCCCCATAAATGAAGGCAAATGGAGTTGCTGTAAGCAGCCTGAGGTCAGAAGCCAGTAGGTTGAGGGGTCTGAACACCAACCCAGACCTGACTCTAAATCTGAATCCCCAAACACGAAAGGCTTTGTAAAAGCTTTGAAAACACTGCTTAAACCTCTTCCCTCTTTCACTCCAGTTATTTTGGGGGCAAAATGTGGGACATAAAGTCAGCAATCACAGCATTCGCTTGCCCCTGGGGCTGAGTAGGGAGAGGGCTTGGTAGAGACACCATTCCCCAGCCAGATCCTCTTCCAAGTCTCCAAACACCCTGGCTGGGATGGCAGCCTCCTTCCTACCAAGCAGGACAGCAGCCTGCTCATCCGACTCCACCTCATGGCTCCAAAGAGAGTACTGGACATAGAATCCTAAGCTACAGAAAATAAATTAAACAGACATTCTCACAAGACTTTGGAATCAAGGCAGAACAGCAACGCTGGGTTCTGTTGTGTATTGTGTGATATCAGACAAGTCATCTCACCTCTCTGAGCCTTCAAATGCATCCATTAAATATGGATGGCAGCTTAACTGTTTATACATAGCCTTGTTCCAAAAAGGATTTAAAGCAGCTAATAACACTTATTTCACCAAGCAGTACTCAGAATAAAATATAACTTTCTTAGCTATTTGTGACAAGGGCACTTGTGATGTAAGAGGGCCCAGCATGGTACCTGGCTGATATGGTTTGGCTGTGTCCCCACCCAAATCTCATCTTGAATTGTAGTTCCCATAATCCCTATGTGTCCTGGGAGGGACCCAGTGGGGGTAATTGGATCATGGGGCGGGTACCCCCTTGCTGCTGTTCTTGTGATAGTGAGTGAGTTCCCACAAGATCTGATGGTTTCAAAAGGGGCTTTTCCCCACTTTGCTCAGCACTTCTCCTTCCTGCTGCCATGTGAAGAAGAATGTGTTTGCTTCCCCTTCCACCATGATTGTAAGTTTCCTGAGGCCTCCCCTGCCATGCTGAACTGTGAGGCAATTAAACCTCTTTCCTTTATAATTACACAGTCTCGGGCAGCTCTTTATAGCAGCATGAGAACAGACTAATACACTGGCTCACCAGGGGCTGGCAGTAAACACTTCTCTGCCACCACCCTGGACCTCTCACAGGTCTGCGCTTCCTCCTCCTGACCTTCTGAAGGGGTTCACTGCCCCACTCTCCCAGGACCCCCAGGACATTGCTATGCTTTCTTTTCCCCCACAGCTCTTAAATCCTTTCATGACCTTGTAGCTGGGATGGGGTGGGAGAGACAGAGGAGCAGAGAGATCAAGAAAAGAGAGTTAAAACAATCCTAGCTTCCCTCACACTCTTCCAAGGCACTCGCAGGAAAAATGCATAATTATTAATAGCAAAAGTGCTGCTGTTATACTGATGCCCCTGCAGGAGAGGTTGGTCTCACTTAACTCTAAACCTCTTTCCAAGTGGTAGGGGCAGGAGAGAGGGAGGCCTGACCTGAGGTCGGCCAATGTGTGATGTCTAACAGAAAACACAAGGGACCTCTGAGTGGGTGGTGTGGGGGGCGCTCACATGTCCCCAAGCTCAGGCAGTCCAGAGAAGCAAACCTTTCTTCTTCAATCTTGTTTTCCTGTCACTGAACGAAAATTCCTGATGCCACTTAGACATTGAATATGGCCTTGGAGTGAAGGTTGGAGGTGACCTACATTCCCTCATATCCTGAACCTAAAAAACCTTTGACATGATGCTGGCAGAGGCATATGGTTTTTTTTTTTTTTACATTTTTATTTTTAAATATTGATCATATTAGATTCATTAGATGATGCAAAGACGAATGCATGTCATAACATCATCTCTGATGACTGACCCAACATTTTAGGGTGGATTTTTAAAAGGCAATTCTTAAAGCATTTACTGCCCAGGTCAGAGTCTTTGCAGGTATGAATAGTAGAGAGGCCCAACCCTGGACTCATCTCAAATGGGGAGTAGGAAAGCTCAAAAATATCTGCTACATAATTCTACCAATTGGTTTCACTGGATCTAAAAAGTTCTCTTTTAAAAAGTGATGATTACATAGGAGAGGATTCTAAAAAGAGGCAGTCCACAGTGTAACACTGGTTTTCCCTAGATGGTAAGACTGTGGGTGATTTGGGTTTTGGACTTTTTTATTTGTCTGTTATTTTCTAGTCTATCTACAATGAACAATTAAGAGTTATTTTAATCTTAAAAAGGCCTTCCCTGGTCAAATTAAGTAAATTCATTATATTTGGTGATAACCACTTAAAAATGGAAGAAAGCAAACCACAATGAGATATCACTCCATATTCATTAGGATGTTTATCATTTGAAAAAACAAAAAAAAATGGTAAATAACTAGTGTTGACAAGGACATGGAGAAATTGGAACCCTCCTACACTGCTGATGGGAATGCAAACTTCGGAAAACAGTCTGGGAGCTCCTCTAAATGTTAGACAGAAAGTTGCCATATGACCCACAACAATTCTACTCCTAGGTATATACCCAAAAGAAATAAAAATGTAGCCACACAAAAGTTCTTACCCAAATGTTCACAGCAGCATTATTCATAGTAGCCAGAAAGTGGAAACAACCCAAATGTCTATCAATGGATAAATGGATAAATAAAATGTGGGATATCCACACAATGGAATATTATTTCACCATAAAAGGAATCTGTACTGACACATGCTACGATGTGGATAAACTCTGGCAACATTTATACTAAGTGAAAGAAGCAGTCAAAAAAGACCACACATTGTATGATTTCATTTATATGAAACGTCTAGTTTATATGAAACGTCTAGAGCAGGCAAATCTACAAGGAGACAAAGCAGATCAGTGGTTGCCTAGGGCCAGGGGAATGGAGGGGCAAGGGAATGAGAGCTAAGAGTACAGGGTTTCTCTGCAGGGTGATGAAAATATTCTAAAATTGACTGTGGAGATGGTTGCAGGTAGTTGTGAATATACTAAAAACCAGTGGGTTGTACCTTTTAGTGGGTGAATATTATGGTATGTGAATCATATCTCAATAAAGCTGTTACCCCCAAAATAGAAGGATGCCATCTGAATATGATGGGACTTCTGACTTATATGAAGAAGGCACGTACTGACACATGCTACAATGTGGATAAACCCTGGCAACTCTCTCAACATGTGAGAAGGCAGAACCCATGTGAGAAGAAGAGGATGGCAAAGTGAGACTGCAGGGCACCAAGACAGGGTTTGATTTGCACCCAAACAGCCATCCAGTACAAACTGGGAAAGCCATCCCCAGACCTTGGCACAGGCCTGGGCTTCCTCTGATACACACATCCCAGCATTTTACAGTTAAATAATGGATCCCCCAGATTATTCCCATGGGGGGAATAATCTGCAGACACTGGGAAAATATTGGAATGAGGAAGGCAGTGCCAGCGATCAGAAACTGACCGCATCAAAATCACAGAACTCAAGCTAACTTAGCAGTGATCTCTCAAAGTTGGCTGTTCATCAGACTCACCCAGGGAGTTCTCTTAACTATCTGTTTGGGTTTTAACATAGACTGCTGAACCCCACAACGCAGACGTTCTGAGTCCGTAGGTCCAAGAGATACCCAGGAATCCTATACTTTCTAAAGGTCTCCACATCTTTCTGACCATAAACCAGGTGTAGGAACTTCTGGACCAGATGACAACTCATTTTAAAATATTTTTGAAGAAAATAAGAATAAAAGACCTTTTTGAATTAAAAAAAAACTTTCCACTTTCATGCAAGGAGAATACACAGAAACTGCTTAATAACATGTTTTTATGATCTCTGGTATAGCTACAAAACAAACTTTTAAAAGGATAAAAATATTCACGTCTCCACAATGTACCAATTCACAGCTTCAGTCAGGTGTTCCTTTCAATTTTTTTAAATTGTTCCTAAACTACTGCTTAAATATCATAGAATTTAAAAGCTGAAAGAGTCTTGGATATTACTGACTTCGGCTCCCTCATCATAGACAAGGGGAAATGTCACCCACGGAGATGAAATATCTTGCTGCAGGATTAGAACCCAGTTAGGTGTGCCCACAGTCCGTCCAGTCCCCTTTCTGCTGTGTAATATGACATTTTGCAAGAATAGCTTATGCTGGAGGTCTTCAGTTGCAGAAAAATCAATCTCTGCAGATATGGAGGAATGGCATTTAAGCTATGACTTAAACCATGGAATTTTAGACCCATTGTAACAAGAAGGAACCTGCAGGTCACCAGACTAGAATCTACAATGTGCAGGTTACCTAACCCCATAAACCACAGTGAACCAACAAAAAACAAAGCTGGAAGATACAGACTTGAGTAGGAGCCTTCTGAGAAAGATGCAAGGCCCAACCCTTACATCCACTGTTGATGATGCAAAAGGTTGTTAGGGGATATCACCATAGCTGTGTGCTGCCTTTGCAAAGATTTAATCACACTCACTTTCCAAGCCATATTAACTTGCACACAACCTTTCCAACACTGCAAGAAGCTCAAATAAAACATAATACTGAGTTTTGGATTTTCAAGTTTTGTCTCAGGCAAACAGTATTATACTGCAAAAGATTAAAGCTTGTATGGCAGGTTAGGCACTGTGGCTCCCAGCACTTTGGGAGGCTGAGGCAGGTGGATCACTTGAGCCCAGGAGTTCGAGACCAGCCTGGCCAACATGGTGAAACCCCGTCTCTATTAAAAAAAAAAAAAAAAAAAAAAGCCGAGTGCAGTGGCTCACGCCTGTAATCCCAGCACTTTGGGAGGCCGAAGCGGGCGGATCACGAGGTCAGGAGATTGAGACCATCCTGGCTAACACGGTGAAACCCCGTCTCTGCTAAAAATACAAAAAATTAGCCGGGCGTGGTGGCGGGCGCCTGTAGTCCCAGCTACTCAGGAAGCTGAGGCAGGAGAATGGCATGAACCCGGGAGACAGAGCTTGCTGTGAGCCGTGATTGCGCCACTGCACTCCAACCTGGGTGACAGAGTGAGACTCTGTCTCAAAAAAAAAAAAAAAAAAAAAAAAAATTAGCTGGGCATGTTAGCGCATGCCTGTAATCCCAGCTACTCAGGAAGCTGACGCAGGAGAATTGTTTGAACCCAGGAGGCAGAGGTTGCAGTGAGCTGAGATCACGCCACTGCACTCTGGCCTGGGCAACAGAGTGAGACTCTGTCTCCATAAATAAATAAATAAATAAATAACGTTTGTGCACCAATTCTATCTCCTATTCACTCCAAGTACTTAGTCAAATCAGTTAACTGCTCTCATTTCAGTAAACTAATTCTCATTTACACTCCTGTAAAGTGGAAGGAACAGTTACCTTACTTTTCTTCCCATCCCAGTTGAGCTCACATTTGTACCAAAAAAATATATATATAAAAAAAATCAAAATATATATAAAATATATATATATATTGCTTAATTCTATACTCTATGTATGTAAGCTATTATCATTACTGTATTGTTTGCAGTTGAGGGGTGAGTGATTGCTACTCCCCAAAAATGTCCACTGGATAATAACAATAGCTAATTGATTGAACACTTATTAAGAGCTTTGCCAAGTTCTTTAAATTTACTCCTCCCCAAAATCCTTTAAAGAAGATATAAAAAAGGCAGGTTCAGAGATATTCAGCCATCTGCACAGGGCCACAAAGCTAGTAAGCAGCAGAGCTACATTTTGAACTTGGTCAGTCCAACAAGTCCACCAGACAAGCAGTCTTCCTTTGTTTTTTAACTCTTCAAATGGAGGAATATCAAATGCAAAGCTTAAAACAAACAGTGGTGGTGGGACTCTTTTTATGTTTGGGCTTTTTTCTGGTGGGGGGCGGTGGCAGGATCTCTTCTTTATTGCAGTTTTAAATAGCTGTGTGAATCACTATAAGAAGCTGTGTTCCAAGGTTCCCTTTATCCTCTCTCCCATAATGTAGCTAACTTCTAGAAAGCTCGTCCCCACCTCCGGCTTCCTGGTTCATCACTGTCTCATGTACTGCAATGTTGCATTTTCATCAAATTGGCAACCAGCTTATCCAGAACTGCTTGATAAGAAGGAACAGGCTGCTTGTGTCTAAACTAATCAGAAAGAACAAGCAGCTTGCCTCTAGAATGATACCTTATGTGGTCTGTGCAAATTAGCTACAAATGAAGAATTTTTGCAAGGGCAAGCATGCCCATGTTTTTCCATCTACAGAAATATCTTCTAGAACAAGTGCTTCCCTGTCCAAGGAGAAAAGCTCAAAGAAAAGAGTTAGCTTTCACCAAATCTGACTGTGAATCAGTATCTGAGGTCCCAATAGAAACACCTGCTAGGTACAGTCATCCACCATCCCTCACTCCCAGAGCCAGGGTGCCAAGGGTGTTTATAAATATAGGCTAGAAGGCCTTCCAGTCATCTAATTCAGAAAGACTCCCTCAAGGAAAAGCCCCCAGAGTAGACTGAGCTGTTGGACATCTAGAAGACCATCCCTTTAAGCAAGGGTGAGCATATCCCAAAGCCTCCTCCATCTCTCCCACAATTCTCCTGATCTGAAAGCTCTCCTAACCACTTGCCTCTTTACAGTGGATTGTGTCTTGCTAGAAGTCCAACATGCCCAGCAAGGCCTCTGAGGCCCTTCATGAGCCAGCCTCACTCAATAATCTCTCCCCTCTCCCCCATCCCCACCCCACCTCTAGCACTGCAGCCTGCCCCAACAACTGTCTGTATTGATCACTGTTGTATCCTCACGGTGCCTGGCAAAGGTAGGCAACACAATGATCATTTGCTACATCAGTGAATACTTACATTTCCCTAAGTGAACTATGTTCTTTTTCATCTGTTGGTCTTGGTTCAAGCTACTCTCTCTGATTGAATTGTTTTTTTCCATTTCACTAACTTCCTCCTTTTTACAAGAATCGGCTTTAGAGTTCTCTTCCCTTGGGAAATCATCTTTGACCCTCTGCCTGAACTGAGCTAGTGACACCAGTCACCAGAAAGATCGTGGGTGTGATGGAAAAGAAATGGGACCTGGTTTTGCTTTAACAAGCCCATACAGGCCGGGTGTGGTAGCTCATGCCTGTAATCCTAGCACTTTGGGAGGCTGAGGTGGGCAGATCACCTGAGGTCAGGAGTTCAAGACCAGCCTGGCCAACATGGTGAAACCCCATCTCTACTAAAATACAAAAATTAGCCAGGCATGATGGCAGGTATCTGTAATCCCAGCTACTCGGGAGGCTGAGATGGGAGAATTGCTTGAACCTGGGAGACGGTGGTTGCAGTGAACCAGGATCTCGCACTCCAGCCTGGGTGGCTGAGCAAGACTTCATCTCAAAAACAAACAAAGAAAAATAAGCACATATGAATTTACATTCCAAATATGTATTGCCCCCTTTAAAGAAGTCATTTAGTCCATCTTAATAGATCAGCTGAATTTATGGTGTTAGTAACCCTCTTTGGAGACACAGAAATGTGTAAAATTTCCCAGAACATCCTGCCACTAAGGTGGTATCACTTTTCCTGCCTCCCAGAATTCTGACTGAATCAAAAAGTCAGGGCTGGAAGGCACCTTGGAAATACCTCAACTCCTCCTTTTACAGATGTGGAAACGGAGGTCCAGGGAAAGTTGAAGTCATCCCAGAAATCAAATAGGAAACTGGTGGCAGAGTTCAGCTGAGACCTCAGCTCATCTGTAAACTCACTCAAAACTTTAATCCTTTCCTCTCACAGAAGAATCAAGGCAATTCCTCCCAGTACCTGCTTTGACTTGCATTCCATGTTTTATTTTGGTTTTTGCTTCACAAGCTAAAGAATAATATTATGCTGAAATTTTAAGGAAAAGATGGAATGTTGTAAGAGCTCCAGATGGTTTCATCACAAGATATGTGAAGACATGGGCTATCCCTAGTTAACAAAGGCTAATTTCAAGCTTCCAAGGGAACCAGTCTTTAGTCCAATGTTCCCTAAACATCATTCATGTGCACATCATCGTTTCCATTTTTGTCGTATCTGAAATACCAACTTTACTATTATTTACTTCTTTCTTTCCCTTAACTGACTTTCTTTATTTTCTTTTTTGAGACAGGGTCTTGCTCTGTCGCCCAGGCTGGAGTGCAGTGTCTCAGTGGCACAGTCTCAGCTAACCGCAGCCTCCACCTTCCAGGCTCAAGCCATCCTCCCACCTCAGCCTCCTGAGTAGCAGGGACTACAGGCATGCACCATGACACGCAGCTAATTTTTGTATTTTTTGTAGAGACAGGGTTTCGCCATGTTGCCCAGGCTGGTCTTGAACTTTTGGGCTCAAGTGCTCCTCCCACCTGGGCCTCCCAAAGTGCTGAGACTACAGGCTTGAGCCACAGCGCCCGGCCAACTCACTTTTTAAAAACATAATATCTAGTTTAATCTCGGCCTAAGTGAAATAAATAAATAATAATCCAAGAAATCACAGGTTTGGTATCTCTTTATACTCTTTCCCTAACACATTTAAGATGAATATATAACTATTTTTTAAATGTTCACATACCACTTATCATTCTGCATATCACTACTAGCATGCATGAAACATTACAGGAAATTGTGCTTTTACTCCAGAGCATGGTGATTCCTTCTGAAGCAAAACTAGTTACTGGTATTCTCCCTGGTGTCTATTCCATCTTCTGCATGCACCTTATTTATGTGAAATGCTAATCAGTAGTAGCATATTCAGACCCCAAACTAAAGCTTATCCTTACGATAATAGCTTTTCTTATCAACCGCTAGATCACTATGCCTTCCACACATTTGATCTGTCACTTTGTTTGAAATAATTCCTTACCTTAATGTTCTTCACTGACTATTAATAAATTACGAACCAACAGCAAAAATAATTACCCTTTCACCTAGGAAAACACTGGTGAGTACGTCTTAATGGTCTACCAGTGACAGACGGCTTTCCGGAGCATAATGGATGCAAATGTGTAACAGGATATGGGTAGGTTATTTTCACACAAGCTGTCACTTGTCACACAAATTACATGGGTTCCTATTAGCTGCTTAATTCACAGATTTTGAAAAAAATTCCACTCACAATACCTATATCATTCCTGGATCTCCTATAGAAGTCAGAACCAACCCACAAAAGCACCAAAGAATTAAAGGCTTTCAGGAACAGCACATTGTCTGTAGGTAGGAAAATTCTCCTTCGAGTGGTGGAAATCATGTTGGTCAAAGTTGTCCGAGGATTCAAAAGTCTTCAGAGGAAGAGAGGAAGACCTGAGACTATGAGAGAAGCCCGAATCTGGATGCCGTTATCAGAGCTCTGCAAGTCGACTGAGTGGTTTATGGGTCTGCCAGGCATGGGCAAGGAGAGGCTGGCGGGTCACTGCTGGTGCCACACAAAGGGGATGCCAAGGTCGCCTGCTTGACATCATCTGTCTAGACTGGACAGAGTGGAGCCTTCCATGCACATTCCTGAGGAGCAGTGACAGGGACCGCAGGCCTTAGAGCCTGTGCTGGAGGCCCTAAGGCCTGAGGCTGCAGCTCTTAAGCTAACTTTGCCCAGGGTTCTGTTGCCATTTTAGGAAACTAGCAGATACTTTTGCAAACTGACCTGAGTTTATCACAGTTCTTGTATCTCAGAGTTGGTGTATTTTTTTTTTTAGACGGAATCTCGCTCTGTCGCCCAGGCTGGAGTGCAGTGGCACGATCTCGGCTCACTGCAACCTCCGCCTCCCAGGTTCACGCCATTCTCTTGCCTCAGCCTCCTGAACAGCTGGGACCACAGGTGCCCACAACCACGCCTGGCTAATTTTTTGTTTTTTAGTAGAGACGGGGTTTCACCGTGCTAGCCAGGATGGTCTCGATCTCCTGACCTCATGATCCGCCCGCCTCGGCCTCCCAAAGTGTTGGGATTACAGGTGTGAGCCACTGCGCCCAGCCGAGTTGGTGTATTTTTAAGTCTTCCCTTCTTATAATAATAATCGCTAACATTGATCTAGTACTTATCATGTACTAGGCACTGTTCTAAGCAATTTCTGTGTATTAACACATGCACATACAGAATCACAGAAAGTTTGATCTGGAAGGAGCCTTAGCTATTGAGATGGAAAGAGCCCTGGACTTATGTCAGTAGGAATGAGTACTTTGTCACCCATTAGCTGTGTGATCTTGAGTGAGTCCCGATTCCCTCTAGGCCTCAGTTTCTCATCTGTTATGGTGGTGAGATGGATGAGACATGATGAATAGGCTTCCATATGAATGCCAACTATGATCCAGTTGAGCTGTCTTGGGCACTATGTTGAGTGGAATTCTGAGAAGGTGTGGGAGAGTGCCACAATCGATTATCAATGTCTGCCACGATGGGCATCTTCAGGATAAAATAAGTATGTAAAAACACCTAGTATAATAAGAGTATCTGGCATACTGTTGATATTCAGTTTAGTAGAAGACTGTTGGTATTTTCATCATCATCATCAGTCTGTCAATCCCAAACTGGATTAACATGTTCTAACCCATGATTTGTAACTTACATGCTTACATGCAAAACTGATTACCATAATTTTTCTTAAGGAATAAACTTGAGCTTCTTCTCAAGGAAATATCATTTAAATCTTTTATTACAGAAAATTCCAAAAATATACAAAAATAGACACTATTGTAATGAACTTGCAAGGACTCATCAACAAACTTCAAGAATTATCAATTCATGGCTAACCTTGTCTCATCTATGTCCCCACCTATTGACCCCTCTCTCAGCCAATCTGGATGTTGTTTAAACAGGTCCCAGATATCATGTCATTTCATCTATAAATATATCAGTGTTTATCTACAAATGATAGAAACTTAATTTTTTATAATTTGTAAAGCATTTGTTTTTAATTGGATGAAATGGCAACAGCAAAGCATGATTAGGAAGTTATTTCCTCACCTCCCTAATAACATTCCAGAAAAGTAAAAAACAAGTTTGTGTATTAAATAGTAATAATAATAAGAGGCTAGCTCAGGAGGCCACGTGGGGACTGCTGTATGCATGATTTATTATAGCTACACAAAGTGAGTCATTCCATTCTTTGAGATATTTATGACACGGCTAAAATGTTGAATACATCAACATCAGAATTAATCATGAATAATATTTAATTAGTGCTTGACAAGGATCAATTTGGCAACTCTTTTTGTTCTCTCTCCTTCCCCCGTATAGAAAAATAGTCATAAACTAAAGTGTTTTATTTTTTCCATCTGCTTCTGGTAAAGCGCATCCCTGAATTGCTAACTTAGTTGAGATCTCCTGAACTTTCATATACCCAGGTAATTAGACTCAGATGCTGTCCGGACTGTGATTATAAATCAAGTGTGTGTATGTAAGCAGAAAACAGACTGCTCACGCTGAGAGCTGGTGTCACTATTTCTCACAGACCTGCCCACGGAGCAGGCAGGCCCCCAGGTCTGAGCAGAGCAGAAAGTTTTCATATCGCTGCCATGCCATGGAAGCCCCTGCTCTCACTTCTCCAGCCTCCAGAAAGCACTGATTATATATAATAATACATTAGATATAATAATATATAATCAGCAGGCTTAAGACTTTATTTACAAAAGAAAAAAGGCCTCTGGGGCACTCGAGCAATAATTCTGCCCAGAAGTATGCTAGGAACGAACCAAGGAGCATAAGATACATGGTACAATCCAGGAGAATAAGACGCAGGGGAAAGTGCACCACGATGGCATCTTTCCAGCCAGGCTGTTAACATTCAGAGCACTTGGCATCCCGAAGAACTTTTGTAGTACTGTGTACCACTTCCCAATCAGGGAGTTTGTTCTACAAGGGAATGATTAGGAGAACCTTTAATTCATTGTTTCATAACAATATGTGCATTCATTTAATTTTAACAGAACAGCAATTTTTGTTTCAGTTAACTTAATATTTTAAATAATGGAGCCAAAGGTGCCTGGCTTTTCGAAGATGTCTGAAAGGAAGCGTTAAATTGTTGTTTTTAACTTGGAGGCTGTTGATCTAAGGGATCTCCTTTTCTTTACGTCTGAGTCACATGAAGTAAAACTGCAGTTGAAATTCCTACTGGAGCCAATACCCAATAGGTCATCTTGGGAAGGCTGGAGACCTGGAATCAGCCAACATTGGTTAAGGAGTTCTATGTGCCAAGCATGGCACATCCTATATCTTCTATACGCCTTACAATAACCCCAAGGGGGAGCTCAGGTGGTTATATGGAGTTTCCAGAGTCACCGAACTAATACATATGAATTAGGGGTCCAAGCTTAGTATCCACTTCTATTTATTTTATTTTTTTCTTTTTTTAGACGGAGTCTTGCTCTGTCGCCAGTTTAGAGTGCAATGGCACAATCTCAGCGCACTGCAACCTCTGCCTCCCAGGTTCAAGTGATTCTCCTGCCTCAGCTTCCCAAGTAGCTGGGATTACAGGTGCCCGCCACCACGTCCAGCTAATTTTTGTATTTTTAATAGAGATAGGGTTTCACCATATTGGACAGGCTGGTCTTGAACTCCTGACCTCGTGATCTGCCCACCTCAGCCTCCCAAAGTGCTAGGATTACCTCACCTCATTTAATCCTCACCCTATGTTGTTCTTATTCCCATTTTGCAGATGTAAAAAAAAAACAAAAACAAAAAACAAGGCTTAGAAAGGATAAGTAACATGCCCATGGCCACACAGGGAAGCCATCTGACTGCAGGTACTTCCTTCAGTCATTCTCCTACACCTACCCAAAAAGCAAACTGGGCCAAACCCTCACCATTTCATGAGTGGTATGATGCTTTGAAGTTATGAGCTCCCATAAACTTGTGAATAATGCTGACTACCCAGGCAAGTGCTGGATGAATTTTGTGACATGTAAGGACACAAATAAGTGGAATTCCAAGCCCTCCAACTGAGAACATTCAACACACACAGAGCTCACAAGGACACCAGCAAATGATGCATACAAACTACAGTTGAATGATTTTTCACAAGGGGAAAGAATGGTATGATGGGAACTGGCCAGAGCTTATCATAAGAAGCTGAGCTCTCAGAGGATATGATTGAAATAAAAAATCTATCTGTTTTTACCCTGTCGATGCCAAATGCTGAATTTCCCCTCCCTCCTGGCTTGGGAGATGAGGTCAGTGGATCTTCTTTCTGCCTCACTGGCTTTTCAACATGCAACTTGATAGCTTCTGGAAACAAACCAATGAATACAAGATCATCAAAGTGTGTTATTTTAATTAAAGGAGGGTCCTGTGTGGTGGGATGGGGTGGGGGGGCAGTAAGTCTGTTAGTGGCCAACCCAAGTAGCAGGTGAGAATCTAGTTAGCATGGTCTCTGTCTCATCAATCCCTTCTTCTGGTTCTGCTGCCACATCCCGGCTCCTGACTGGGCCCAGTTCTGCTCTGAACCCACAGCAAACTGGGTCAGCCCACCTAGACATCACATGTGACATTTTCCAGATATGCCTCGAAAAATGCAAAGTTTGTGCTTCAAAGCAGTCATCACTGCAAACACTAAAAGACAGGCTTGCAATGTAATAGGGCTTTGAAAAATAAAAAGAAGAGAAAAAAAAAAGAATGAAAGTCCGGGCTGCCAAAAAAAATAATTGGCATTGTTGTAAAATTGTATTGCACAGCGAGAATACAAATATTATTCATGTTAAGGAAAGGGTTGACCTAAGATGTGATTTATAGGCACTTCAAATGCAGTACAGGAAGTAAACGGAAAAATTAGGGTGCGAGGTCACTGAGTAGGCAAGAGTCAACTTAAGGGTAAAGTTAAAAACTTGAGGAAGGGAGCACACAGTTCATCTTGCCATATTAAATTAAGATCTGTCTTCACTTTGAAGAAATGGAAAAAGTCAAATATTAAGGTGGGTATGTTACTAAAGCCGTATTCTTATCACCAAGCGAGAAAGTAGGAATACTTTTATAAGGGATAAGGAATGCCGAAGGGATGTTTCATAAGGAAAATAAAGAGGGGGGTTGATGCAATCCATGAATCAACTGTGTTATCAGTAATGTGAACAAACAACAGTTACAAGTTAAAGGGCTTTAGAGGCACTGCCCTGAGCAAAAGCAAGGAATCCAAACTGAATTTTGTTTTTAGGGATGTGTTGTTTCATTTTTTTAATTAAAATAGTCTAAATTGGACCGGACAGTTCTCAAGCTTATCAATGGCCAGGAAGAGGCGATTGAGACAGAAAGAGATGTTCGGCTGTTAATTCACGGATTCCCGAACACAGGATTCAGCTCTCTCTGAGTCATCCTGCTCTCTGGCTGTTCTGTTTCAACCCAGTTTGCATTAAAAGGTCTCTTCCTACCCCCACCCCGCACCGGGAATATGAATGTTTCCCAAAGAACCACTAGAGGGCAGAGCTTTGTGATGTTTTGAAATTAAAAATTGCTCAAGCAGCCCAGGAGTCATCGCAGCCACCACCAGGAGTCATCACAAGAAAGACGGTGACTGTATCCCTAGGCCAACGTCCACATAAAGCGCAACAGCCAAGACCTCTGTCATCCTCTTAGGCGAAGGAAACCAAGGCTATGGCAGCCAGGGGCACAATCGCTGCCTGACAAAGGGCAGCCCAGAGTGGGGTCCTCCATGCAGAAAGGGATCAAGAGAAGCAGAGGCTCTGAGACATGGAATCAGCCCCAGCACCCGCCCCTGGGGGAGGGGCTTCCCCTAGGTAGACAGGGCTCACTCCCTTCACATACCTGAGGCTGCTTCTCCTGCAATCTTTCCCACCTTCACCACACCCCTGATGTTCCTTTTACTGTGGTTCATCTGCATATAAAACTGTTGGGTGAGAAAGGACAGGAAATCAGGACCATCAACTCCGTCGCGAAAGCATGCCTCCTGTGTGGCCCGCATTTAGAACTCCCAGTGTCCTCTGTCATCTGTAGGGCTGTTGGCCTGGAGCCGCCAGAGTCACGGTTGCAGGCAGCATCCTGGGGGCTGCCGTGGTGCAGAGAAGATGTGGCTGGGAGAAATCTGAGTGGGCCCCTCGGCATCAGTCCTGGGCTGCCTCCTTTGGCTCCCACAAAACCTAATCCCTCTGGCCTCTAAGAGCATTCTCATGCTGGAAAATTAGGGAGTGTGTTCCTGGGGTCCTGAGTCCTTTCACTGACCCTGGCCCTGCCTGGAGACCTTGACCACCAGGGCCATTGCTAATTACCAACCATCACCCACCCCTGCAGTAAGGGTCCTCATTAACCCAAGTCCTCCCAGAGTGTCTAGCAGAGAGAAATCTGATCTCAGCTAAGGGTGTGGGAAGGGGCAATGGGAATTTTCTCCTTTCTTTTAAATTTGGAGTTAGAGTTTTAGGCCACCTATGATTAAAATGTTCATCGAGACCGGACACAATGGCTCACGCCTGTAATCCTAGCACTTTGGGAGGCCAAGGTGGGCAGATCACGAGATCAGGAGTTCAAGACCAGCCTGACCAATATGGTGAAACCGCATCTCTACTAAAAATACAAAAATTAGCCGGGCGTGGTGGCAGGCACCTGTAGTCCCAGCTACTTGGGAGGCTGAGGCAGGAGAATCGCTTGAACCTGGGAGGTGGAGGTTGCAATGAGCCAAGATGGTGCCACTGCACTCCAGCCTGGGCGACAGAGCGAGACTCCGTCTCAAAAAAAGTTCATCCAGGCAGCCTCTGATGAACTGCTCTAAGCCTCAGTTTCCTAACCTGTTAAAAGGAGAGAGTAGGATTAAGTCTCTGATGAATCACTAAGAGGCTGGACTGAGATAATAAGGTAGTCTTTGTAAAGCTCTGAGTGCCGGTTACTTTTCAGTCTGTAACTGCAAATCTCCAGGGGGAGGAGGCTGCCATCTCCTGGGGTGGTCAGCTTTCCCACCGAAGACTAGGACACAAAGGGCTATGGCCTCAGTATAAGCAAGTCCATTCTGCCCATCACCTAAAAATGACTCCATACTCATCTTGTGACCTCATAAAAAGATGTACAGCTTCTTCATCTGTAAAATAACAAAGCAGCTACACCATTCCTAAATTCCCTTAGGGCTCCCAGGACAATCCATGATCCAAAATGATGTCTAGGATTGCATCTACCACTTTTGCAGCCATGCCCCATGACATGGCTGGCTCATTTTAAGCTTGTGGACACTTAAAACCCCCAGACCTTTCTCACAAGAGCTATCCCTAAAACAGGCCTTCATCACCCCCAACAGAATGTTTGCCCTTTAAGAGGATTTTGATCTTTTTCTTCTTGGATGTCTCAGTGCAATGCTCCAGTCTGGTAAGACCATGCTGAATCTCTACTCGGTCATGAATGGAAACTGCTTCTCTCCCAGTTTTAAGTCATCTCTACATTGCAGGGGAGGGGGCGTATCCAGGGCAAAGCTATGTGCTTTTAATATCCCATTTCTTTTCATGACTAAATAATGAAAGAGGGAGGAGATTTTTCCAAGCAAAGCTAAGAACCAAGAATCCAGGGGTAGACACAATGATGGGTGAGGGGAGGCTCTGTTGTGCCAAAAGCACACAGAGGCAAAAAGGTTGGCCTTTTAGGTCAGAGGGATCAGAGTGAATCCAGTTTCCCCATTTTCTACGTGGTCTCGGCCATGTGACCTAACCTCTCTTGGCCTCAGTTTCAGAGCAATAATGCCACCTCATCATCATAATATTTCACAGAGTCCTCCCTGTAGACCAGGCACTGTGCCAGGAGCTTTGTGTGCATTATCGCATTTATCTTCACAAACTCCTTGTGAAGGAGACATTATTCTCACCATATTGCAGGCAAGGAAACTGAGGCCTAGAGGAGTCAAGCAGCTGTTCCTAAACCACACCATAAGTTGGCAATGGAGCTGGTGTGAGAACCCTTCTCTTCTTACCTGGTAGGGTCACTGTCAAAGTGAATGAGATGATTTGCATAAATATGAGCATAGGGTCTGGCAGGTATGCTAATTACTGTTATTATTGTTTTTAGTAGTAGTAGTAGTGATAATGTATAGTTTGGTCAATTCAGGGCCCCTGTCCCTCCTGCTACTCACCTTTGACCACATTTTCATAATGAAACCCAAGTAGGATGTGGCACAGTAGGACAAGCACAGGCTAACAGCCAGCCAGTTACCAGCTGTGTGACATTAGAAAAGTTATTTAATGTCTCTCAGCCTCAGTTTCCACATCTGTAACCTGAAGATCATAAGACTACCACTAGGACTAATGTAAATTGTGAAGATAAAACTAAGTATTTGCACAACTATATAGTTATAATAGGCAAAGCCCATATACATATATATTATATATTTTTATATTATATGTATTATATAATATGATTATATAATAATAATATAATCTTTATGAAAGCAGATATATTTGTGCAACTTGTTAATTGCTTTAGTAGTGGAAAGATACTCCTGAGGAAAGAGCATTGGAGAACTCTCAGAGCTTTTCATCAGAGTGGAATAAGCCTTGAAATCCATTCAGTCCTGGCTCTGATATTTACTCCTACATGATCCCAGTCAAATCAATGGGACTACAGAAAAAACTACCTCAGTGGGGAGGTTGTGACGGTCAAATGAGAAAATACATGTAAAAAATGACTTAAAAAATCAAAAGTGCAATTATAATGATCCTTCCCCTACCTCACACACAAAAATAGCCCCCAATGAAAGGACATAACGTGGGGTGTTTCTTTAAGTGACACAGCCTGGTGAAGAACTGAAATAAACATTTTTTAAGCTAATATTTGTCACTCCTCATAGTGAAACTGAAATCTGAGTCTAATGACTAATGACCAAATTATGTCAGAGCCCCCAAATTGCACACCATTTCCATCTCCATGGCCTCCAATAGGCTTTAGCGCCAAACCTAGTCTAACCCTGGGGAGTTATGTTTGTATTTTGTTTTAGGCCAAGTTATCCATTGGATTTGCCAAGATGGAAGAAGCCCTGGCAGCTCCATGTGCAATGGTAAGTGATCACAGGGTCGTTTCTGGGGCCTGAGAAGCTTTCCCCATAGCAAAGATATCAGCAGGTTAGGTCACCCCATGGCAGGGAAGGTGGAGGAGTGTATTGCTTGGGTTTCCAGAATTGGATAAACAAACCATCAGCGCTCAGACCCCACAGCTAACGCAGAGCAAAGAGGGTCTTCAGAAAGAAACCTCGGGAGAACTAGGTTTATTTAAGAATTCCTCCCCAGGCCATGCTTATAATAATTATAATCTTTTTTATTGGTTGGTGGTTATATTATAACCACCAAGAGGTGGTTTCTGTAAAAGCCAGATTAGGTCATCCTGGTCTGCCTTTTAGAAGTTTCCACAACAGATGGAGAAACACAGCTTTAGAGGAAAGTATGGCTCACATCCGTCTGCATTCATTATAGGCCCGGTTCTCCAAAATGCTATATGTTATCTTGAGCCTGTTTGTTTTTATCTGTCAGAGTGGTTTATTGTTAGGGAAATAGGGTGTCAGCTGTCTCTTCCCCACCATCAAAGCCGCTTCATTAAAGTTAATAGTGTTTGACTTGCAGAGATCTCTTACCGTGGTAACCCAAGAAAGCCCCTGCTGGCTGTTATTTTTCCGGCAGTAAAGCCACCAAATGGATGCAATAACTGCATTAATCTTTTAGGAAAAAAGAGAGAGAGAAAAAAAAAAACATTGTGTGACTCTACCTAGTAGGTGCTCAATAAATGCACCTTGAATTCATGAGGCTAACTCTACCCTCCTGTGTGGGACGGGATGCAGAACCAAATGACGTGGGTCCTGACCCTGCCACTCAAGTTTCTGTGGCCTGTGGCTTGTTACTTCCCCAGGCTAAACTTCAGTTTATTTATCTCAGAAATAAAGGGGATGGATTATGAGAAAGCCTTTCTTGTCCAAGAGTCATCTCACAAGGAAGCCTGATATATAAAAGCAGGTAAAAACAAATTTACTTCTGGATAAAGGGAGGGAGACCAGAAGTCCTACGTCCTCTGCATTCTACCTTCCTCCACACGCCACCACCTAAACCTCATTCTTTTCCTTCCCCCAGGAGGTCCTGAGCAACCTCTATGGGCTGCCTCGCCCACCCTGGACTTCCTGGAATAGCATTTGAAATCTACTAGTCTGAAGGAATTCTCACTAAGTTCTTTTCTACTCAGACTATGGCTTCAGTGCTTAAGTAGGCTGGAGTCAAACCACATGAAGGCAGTTTCTAATCAGCGTAATCACTTTATGGAGAGTTTCTGCTTAGTGCCTTACAGACATGAAACAGGGTTTTGCTTTGTTTTCTGTGTTTTGATCTTCTCATCACTGCTTTTAGCTACGTGCTGTCAAATCTCCCTTCCCTCCTTGAGTAGGGGATCTCGGGCAAGTTCCATCACTTCTTGGTCACTGTCACTTACTGCTAGTTAGTTCAGTTTTTGTCAATCGTGACTCAGTTTAACTCTCATCCCCTCTCTCCCTGGCAGGGCACTGGAGCTGGAAGTGTGACTCTTTGGGGTACATCTTCACCGCATGGGTCACCCCCTTGAGTGGGAGAACCAGCAGGAGACTCAAACCTGAGAGCTCTGCACCAGCATGCTCCTGACTGACACACTCAGGCATCCTTACCACGTCAACCAGTGCTGTGCAGGCTGCTACAGTGCTGTGCAGGCTGCCCCAGGGCCGGCCCTCTCTGCACCTTGCCATCTGTCTCCATTTCTCTTCTCTGCACCAGGAGGCCAAGGGACAGACCTACAAGCCCTCCGACCAAGCACATATCCAACAGGGAAACCTAAAGCCAGTTTTCCTTTCTTGCAAGTAAGAAGAAATATCTCCCCTCATTTAATCTGTTGCAGGAATTCCCCTGTCCATCGTCATTCCCTCCCTTTGGAAAGAGGAGAAAACCATGAACACTATTCCCCTAAAAGGGTGCAACCAAGAGAACTCTCTCCCTCTTTGCCTCCCACCAGCACCTTTGCAAAAGGCCTTCAGGGTAAGAGGCGGCTGAGTCAACAGCTAGAGGTAGGAGGTCTGAGTGGGCTGCCCTATAGTAGACTGGCCGGTAGGGGAGTGAAGAAGGGAAGGGGAGGAGGCCACAACTGTCATTGGCTTTCTTTAAAATCTTGCATTTGCAGCTGAGGCTCTAGTTGCCAAATCCAATACCATAGGAAAAATCCCACCAAACAGTCTGTACACATGTAATACTAGGATGTCTATCAGAATATGTTCATGTTTATGCATGTCGCTCAGACTTGGATGGGTACCAGTACAGTGCACCTGTGTAAAACTCTGAAGAATCCCAAACCACATGTTTAGTTTTATTTTTTGGCCCAAGCCTCTGAGGGAGAAAATAAAACTAAAGCAAAGAGAACCAGTCACTCATTCATTCATGCACACTGTCCACGAGCCTTTCCTTATACAGTCAGGTGCTAAGCACTTGGGTGAGGCAATAGAGAATAAAGCATGGTCTCTGGCCATTATTATTCAGAACCACAGAAATAATTCCACTGGTATAACAAGAAACTTTCATATCCCATAGCTCATTAGGATCCTAACAACAACCTCATAAGATGGCCAAGGTACATATAATCACCGTTTTAAAACTGAGAAACAGAAACATGTCAAGGTTAAGTGACTTGTGTAGTCCCACAGCTAGATAAGTGCAGGGCAATGATTAAAACTTAAATCATCTGCTGGTCCCAGATTGTTTCTGTTTGGCCAAACCATAACAAAATGAATCTGCGACTTCCTTGTGTCTGCCATTACAATGGCTCTACATCCCACACTTTCAAGGATTCATTCAATTTCTAATATTCTGTTCCCTTGTCTTCCAGATTTTCCTTGTCAGATCACTTGTACTAATTTTGAAAATACAGTGACTCGGCCCAGTGCAGTGGCTAACATTTGTAATCCCAGCACTTTGGGAGGCTGAGGTGGGCAGATCACTTGAGGTCAGGAGTTTGAGACCAGCTTGGCCATCATGGTGAAACCCTGTCTCTACTAAAAATACAAAAAGTAGCTGGGCATGGTGGCAGGCGCCTGTAGTCCCAGCTACTCAGGAGGCTGAGGCAGTAGAATCGCTTGAACTCGGGAGGCGGAGGTTGCAGTGAGCCGGGACCGTGCCATTGCATTCCAGCCTGATGACCGAGTGAAACTCCATCTCAAAAAAAAAAAAAAGAGAAAAGAAAAGAAAAAGAAAATACGATCACTCATGTTAGTTTTAGGTTCAATAAATACAAGTATCATAGACCATCTTTATTATTTCAAATGGACTGAAGTCCGATTTAGACTTTATAGCAACAAGACTAGGCAAGAGTCTCAATTTTTCAATCCATCCATCCTTTGGTGTAGAAAATGATTTCACTACACACATTATTTAAGCTATTCTGAAAACCACACTAATGTTCTTTTTATTAATCTTTTTCCAGTTTCAAAGCCTTCCATCAGGCATTTCTGTCAGGCTTCTGAAGGGTCCCATATGCACCCTTCCAGTTCAGAAATGTGTTCTTTTTTGGTTCATTGGAATTCTTCAGAATATCTGGCACTGAAACATATTGGCATTAATTAAAAGGCTATGATTTCTGTGAATTCCCATTAAGCTAGTGAAAGAAATCTGTGTTAAAAAAAAAAAGTTAACACATTAAGATACAGTTGTACTAAAAAAATGGTTCATGTTTAAAAGGCTACTTAAGTAGATGAAAATAAGCTGCCTGTTATAAAAATCTGCTCATTTTTAGTAAACTCCTTCATTTCTAAATAGAGGGGTTTTTAGTACATATGTGCCCAATTAGCCATAAAAACTCAACTAGACATGAACCATGCAATCCAACCATCCGCCTGTTGATGTTAAAACACAGATCCTATTAACAGAAATGTAATTTAAACGGTTAAAAAGTGATAAAGTACATCATTCTAATCTGATAGGGTTTGAAATATGATACTGCTCTATACCAATGACAAATCAGTTTTGAATTATGATTCCAGTAAAGTTTGAAATAGCTCAAGCATGTTAATTAGTGATCCAAAACTCAGGAACAGCATTATATATTATATTCAGTCACACCTCTTTGCCCAGGAGCAAAAGCATATTCTCTAACATTCAGAGAAAGAGAAAGCCATGTAAATCGTCTTCAATTCTAGGTCCTGGATGCCCTAGAAATGCCTCACTTAATTTTCCCCATTCAATTTACTTATGTTTAAAAGGTGTTAGAACTCAAGATAGTTTCTCAGGGAACAATATTTAAGAGGACCCTTAAAGTGCAAAGAAGTTCACTAGTTACTGGGGAAATGCACAAAAAGAGATCAATATAACCACTTCTCTCCACATCTGTGCCCCTATGTGACATGGTCACATAGGCATGGAAGGTAACAAAGAACTAGAGTAACGAAGCTGTAGGTAACAAAGAACTGAGAGGAGGACATCTGAACCATTTCGTACTAGCTTTATCAGAGACAAATGCAAGCTTACACACCCAACTTTTATTATAAAAATAATACCCTATATATTTTAGGGATAGGCTCGAGCCCATCAAGAATATTCTGATGGCTCACAGTGAACTGCAGATCTTGTTTTGATAATCACTGCTGTAGGTGCTTATAATATTAAGGGCAGGATTTCTTTTATAAGTATTCATAAATTAGATAAAAATTTGATTGTTTTGGAAGGCAAACTAAATTCCAATCATCTCAATGAACTATCTCATCTTTTAAAATAGCCACATGCGGGGCACAGTGGCTCATGCCTATACTCCCAGCACTTTGGGAGATCAAGGTGGGAGGATCGCTTGAGAGTATGAGTTCAAGACCAGCCTGGGCAAAATAGCAAGACTTTGTCTCTACAAAAAAAAAAAAAATTAAAATTAAAATTAAAAACTAGCTGGGTTGGCCGGGCACAGTGGCTCACACCTGTAATCCCAGCACTTTGGGAGGCCAAGGCAGGCAGATCACCTGAGGTCAGGAGTTTGAGACCAGCCTGGCTAACATGGTGAAACCCCATCTCTACTAAAAATACAAAAAAAATTAGCCAGGCGTGGTGGTGCATGTCTGTAGTCCCAACTACTCAGGAGGCTGAAGCAGGAGAATCACTTGAACCTGGGAGGCAGAGGTTGCAGTGAGCCACAGTAGTGCCACTGCACTTCAGCCTGGGCACCAAAAAAGAAAAAAAAAATTAGCTGGGCATGGTGGCAAGAGCCAGTAATCCCAGCTACTTGGGAAGCTGAGGCAGGAGGATCTCTTGAGCCCATAAGTTCAAGACTGCAGTGAGCCATGATCACACCATTGCACTCCAGCCTGGGCAAGGGAGGGAGACCCTGTCTCTAAATAAATAAATAAAATAAAATTGCCATAAAACAGCATTCTGAAGCCCCCTTGATCATCCAGTGCCAGTATCTCTCACCCTCGAAATCAGTTATTCAGGTCTAATCCAAATCCTGTTTGCCCCAATTCAGTAAATTTTCTCTAGTTTTTTATCCAATGGGAAAAAAAGAAACATATTGTAACGCCATTCTCCAAACACCATGCTACCATGGCAGATTTAAAGAATAGCTAGGAATAGTGTGCCCTAACACAGGACTTGGTCTCTGGCAAAATTACCAAAGCTGAGACCAAACAGTATGGTCTAGCTGGTGTCCTTAAACTATTTTCTTAGAGAAGCGGGGGGGTGGGGGGAAATCAGCATGTGAACACGAGTGAATCAATCTACTTAGTTCTTATAAAGCAAGTCCATTGAGTATGAACACTTCCATTCAAAGTTCACCAAATGTTACTGTGGCTTTACAAGAATAAAATGTGAAACTCAAGACAGAGATTCTGTCATTGCTGGCGTCCTATTAAAACCCAAGTTCATTCCTTCCTCTCCATTTTCTGTGGTACTGCTTCAGAGTGGCATTAGATCCTACTTGGACCATTGCAGTAGCCTCCTAACTGGTCCCTCTGCTCTGAGTCTCTCATCCTTCACATTGCGAAAGGTTAATCTCTCCAACTCTGATCAAATTACCTCCCCATCAAAAATGTGAATCACTGGTTCTCACGCCTGTCAACAGAATTACGGTCACATTCCTTAGCCTGGGATTCCTATCCATGTTTAAAGCCCTAGATCAGAAATATCCCATCTTTGAAAAAAATGAAATATGAAAAACACAAAAAAGTAGTTCCTGGGTCAGGCGCGGTGGCTCATGCCTGTAATCCCAGCACTTTGAAAGGCTGAGGCAGGCGGATCCCAAGGTCAGGAATTCGAGATCAGCCTGGTCAACATGGTGAAACTCCATCTCTACTAAAAACATACAAAAAAAAAAATTTTGCATGCCAGGTATGGTGGCATGCAATTGTAATCTCAGCTACTCAGGAGGCTGAGGCAGGAGAATTGCTTGAGCCTGAGAGGCAGAGGCTGCAGTGAGCCGAGACTACACCACTGCACTCCAGCCTGGGCGACAGAGCAAGACTCCATCTCAAAAAAAAAAAAAAAAAAGTAGTTCCTGGATCATAGCACTCAGTAAATGTTCTCTGTTATCGTTGTTGCTGCCTCTGTGGTGAATGTGTCATGAAGTCTTTAATCTTCACAGATGGATTATGGGATTTTAACAATAGCTTTCTTATGATACCTAATTACTTTTTCTTTTCTTTTTTCTTTTTTTTTTTTTTTTTTTTTGAGACAGAGTCTTGCTTTGTCACCTCGTCTGGAGTGCAGTGGTGCAATCTCGGCTCACTGCAACCTCCATCTCCCAGGCTCAAGCAATTCTCCTGCTTCAGCCTCCCGAGTAGCTGGGATTACAGGCATGCGACACCATGCCCGGCTAATTCTTTTTTTTTTTTTTTGTATTTTCAGTAGAGACAGGGTTTCACCATGTTGGCCAGGCTGGTCTAGAACTCCTGACCTCAGGTGATCCACCTGCCTCAGCCTCCCAAATACTTTTTATTTTCTGTCATAGTTATTTAATTATATGTCTAATATCCCCTGGTAGACTATGAGCTGCTAGCGTAGATCTTATTTTCATTCATCTTTATATCCTTCTTGTCATACGTAATACAAGGCTTTTACACACATTTGAAGAAAAATGTTAAATATTGCATCAAGCCACAAGGGGGCACAATTGAGCTACTCTTAATAGTAGAATCAGCATACAATTAGTAATAAAGGTTTTAGAATTGAGAGGTTTTTCTCCCTTGAAAGTGTAAGTCTGCTTAAAGTAAATGTATAAGCCTTATGTATGATTACGAATATATACATGTTAACACGGAAAGATGACTGTTATATAGTTAATTTTAAAAAAACAATAAATAGTAGAATGTATATGATTCAATTTTTGTAAAATACCTATCTTAAATACATACAGAAAAAAGCCAGGAATAGAAGCCAGGAAGAGAAGCCTGGAAGAGGAGCCTGGAAGTTGGCAGCTGTTATATCTCAGGGAGTTGGGAATATGGAGGTTTTAATTTCCGTTTTGCACCTCTCTGGATTTTTAAAAATAACCTATACATACTAATTTTATAATCAGAAAAATAAAGGTATTTACTTTAGAAATACCTCATTTTATGGCAAAATATTTATTTTCTTTTTCTTGCCATCTTATCTCCAATTCCATGTTTAATGTATTTAAAAGAAAATATACAATTTAAGGTATTTTCTGATAGATTAAAGCAGAGATTCCCAAATTCTCTTGGTACACAGTGCCCTTAGTGTCTTGGTAATTTTTCATGGTACCCCAGGGAGGAAAGAAATACCTAACAGTTCCATTTGTTAAGTGGTGAAGTCCAAATGACTTAAAAAGCATTTATGTCCTAACAATTGAGTAGCCATTTGAAAAGTTAATACACTCACATTGAAAAAACATTTTTATTCCATTCTTAACTAAATACAATTACTTATTAATTGAATGTGTAAACCCATTGGTCATTTTGGAAATTTCTTAAACTCTGGAATAAGATTGAACACTGACTGCTACCCTGATTTTCTATTCCACCCAGATTTTCATGCGGTACTCAATTTTTATCACGGCAACTACCAAAATCCCAGCTTCGAAAAGAAATGATATCATTGAAAAGAATGGAGCATGATCTAATTCTGAATCTATGAACACCTCAAGCTAGTAGTTCATGGGTATCCCCATGCAAATACTGAATATAATTGTGTTTTCCGGCCAGGCACGGTGGCTCACTCCTGTTATCCCAGCACTTTGGGAAGCCGAGGTGGGCAGATCACGAGGTCAGGAGATCGAGACCATCCTGGCTAATACAGTGAAACCCCGTCTCTACTAAAAATACAAAAAATTAGCCAGGTGTGGTGGCATGCGCCTGTAATCCCAGCTACTCAGGAGGCTGAGGCAGGGGAAACGCTTAAACCCAGGAGGCTGGGGCAGGGGAATCGCTTGAACCCAGGAGGCAGAGGTTGCAGTGAGCTGAGATCACACCACTGCGCCACTGTACTCCAGCCTGGGAGACAGAGCGAGACTCTGTCTCAAAAAAAAAAAAAAAAAAAATCTGGTTCCCTGTGAGGCTGGCAAGAGGGAAAAACAAAACACAAACAAACCTCATCAAGTGGCTACTTCCCAACTAGCTAATAGCTAATAGCTCAAATTTGTTGTTTTCTCTGAGCCAAATTCCGCAGGGAAAGAGGAAAGAAGGTTGGTGTGGGAAGGTGGGCTGAGGAAAGGACTCTGGTTTCCATCTCCCTCCATTCCACCAATCTGCTCTTCACTTCTAATCTGTTCTTCTCTCCCACTCAAAACTAAACCAGCAAGCAGCACCCTAAGTAGCATGTTCCTGGGAAACACCCAGGTTCCTGCATGAGTCTGAGACTGGATTTCCAACCAACCTACTGATTTTTCCACCTCTCTCTCCAAATGCCCAAGGCCTTGCCAGGACCTGGGAAGCACAAAGGGCCCCAATGTTGAACTGCTTCCTGGTAAGACAACCCTTTTCCCTTCCCGAACTAAAAGGCATTTACTTCTCCTGCCAGGAATCACTGGTTAGCTTCTGGGACCACGACTCCCAGTCAAGCACACAACTGCTTCTATTCAAATCCACTTCAAATGGAGATTAAAAAGTGTTTTTGTCTCTAAAGTTTGATGTATCCAATTTCACATTTTGAGTTAGTAAGAGGGTTTCCAATTGTCTATTAATAATTTAAACATAATTAAAACACAGCCAAAAGGCATCTCCAACTTGTGTGGCAGGAAGTACTTAAAGAACTTAAGGTTACAAGGAGATAGAAGCAAGCCAAATGTCTATGGACAGGTGGGTGAATAAATAAAATGTGGTATATCTCTGCAATGGAATATTACTCAGCCTTAAAAAAGGAAGGAAATTCTGACACATGCTACAACATAGATAAGCCTCGAAGACAATATGCTAAGTGAAATAAGGCAGACACAAAAGAACAAATATTGTGTGGCTCCACTTATATGAGATACCTAGGGTGGTCAAATTCATAGACAATAGACTGGTAGGCTGGGCGCAGCGGCTCACACCTGTAATCCCAGCACTTTGGGAGTCTGAGGCAGACGAATCACAAGGTCAGGAGTTCGAGACCAGCCTGGCCAACATGGTGAAACCCCACCTCTACTAAAAATACAAACAATTAGCTGGGTGTAGTGGCGGGCGCCTGTAATCCCAGCTACTCGGGAGGCTGAGGCAAGAGAATCGCTTGAACCCAGGAGGTGGAGGTTGCAGTGAGCCAAAATCGTGCTACTGCACTCCAGCCTGGGTGACAGAGTGAGGCTCCATCTCAAAAAAAAAAAAAAAAAAAAAAAAAAGAATGGTAGTTGCCAGGGCTGGGAGGAGTGGGAAATGGGGAATTATTGTTAATTAGTATAGAGTTCCAATTTTGCAAGATGAGAAGTCCTAGAGATGGATGGTGTTGATGGCTGCACAACATTGTGAATGTACTTAATGCCACGAAATGTACACCTAAACATGGTTTACATGGTACATTTGATGTTGTATATATTTTATTTTACCACATTTTTTTTAAATCACAGGGATGAATTTCTGGTAAAGGGAGGCTTTGATTTAACTGGAATCACATCCTTAAATCACTTGGACAGCTTGCAGCCGACCTAGAGATGAGTCAGTTTAGATGATATGGTGTTAAATAACATACATGATGTTTCAAAACCCAAAATCCAAGGGCCCTGTTCTAAGGGGAACAATGCCTAAACAAGAGCAGTAGCCAAGCCTCCACCTCTTCCAGGCCTTCAGTGTGCTTAAGAAAATTCAAATTTTTTCAGTAAATTCCCAGCCCTTCAGGCACGAGTGTGAAATTCTCACTCACTTCCTTTCAAAGAGGATACTGTACTCCTCAGATGCTATAGATCCAAGGCATGATGAAATAGGGCCTAGAATAGCAGCTAGAAGACATGGACAAATGCAGGCTGATCTGGGTTCCAGAACCCAGCGTCCCAGCCGTGAGGCTTACAGTGAGGTGTTTTCTTGATCTAATGTAGGCCTGATGCTGTTAAAGACGACAGCCTGAAAATCCAAAGCACCTGGCTTTCTCCTTACTTGTACGCCTGGCCTGTAAACACATTTCCTAACTCTCCTGAGAAATGTTTGGGAAGGAGGAAAGAGAATTTTCTAAGGTCAGCCTGGAAAATGCCAGATGATGCATTCTATGTCAAAAATCAGAGAAGTCCTACAGTGTAGAAATTTGACGTCCAATTTTCTCACTTCTCAGCTTCACACCCATTGATCTCCCTTTTTTTTTTTTTTTTTTTTAATGTGCTTAGCTCTTCCTTTCTTGACATCTCTATTTTGTCAGTGGCACCCAATCTCAAAACCATAGAGTCTTTTCTGATTTCCTCTTCTGTCAACACATTCCATCACTGATCTAACTATAAATTCGGCTCCAGCCATACCTTTTCCATCAACCTCCCTTCTTCCTATCTTCTCTGTTGCTGTGTTAGTTGAAGTCTTCATGACTCTCCCCACTAGACTATCCCAATAGCCTCCTCATTGGTCTCCATATCCTTCAGCTCTCTTCCCTCTAATAATATCTTAACCACCAACAGAGGAATGCTTCCAAAGTACAATGCTGAGCATGCCACAACTATACTTGGACACTCTAAGTGGCTCCCCATGGCCCACGAAATAAAGAAGGACAGACCCTTCAGCTAGCATGTGAGATTTTTTTGTAGTTGTCGCTCCAACCCCCTCAACCAGCCTCATTTCCCATCCCAGGGAACCTCATGGTCTAGTCAACTCAGCTGTTTTCCATTTCCTAAACAGATTTCAAGGTTTCCTGCCACCGCACACCTACTCATCCTCAGTCAGATTTGAGCTCTCTCCCTCCTCTTCTCTACTCAACTTCTAAGTCCAGCTCAAATGCTGAGTGTTTGTGAAGTCATAAGTCTTTTCTTTGAATTCCTCAAAATTCTTCAACTGTTGAAATCTCATAGTTCTTAATACAATCAGCTTTTATTAGTGTCATGTTTCAATACAGTCAGTTGTACATTAATGTGTTACTTTACTAAAGGACTGCAGACAGCCTTAAATATTAAAGTCTTATTCATCTCTGTATTTTACCTGAGTGCTAACACAATGCTTTAGATATAAGAAGCATTTAATGCATGTCTGTTGAATTAAGGAATAACTACTTTAGTTATTAAACTACTAACTACTTTAGTAGTTATTCCTTAATTTAGTCCTACTTCACACACCATCAAATTCCCAAACTTCAATATATTCTTAAGCCAGTGATAGCAAATTTTCATTTATTCTCTTTCCTGCACCCTAGACCCTTTTTTAAATGACTTTATATGTTTTATTTACAGATTAAAACAAATATAAGTGGCATCTCATTTTATATACAGATGTTCCCTGATTTATGATTGGGTTATGACCCAATAAATCCATTGTACATTGAAAATATTAAGTCAAAAATACATTAAATACACTTGTGAACCCTGAAAAAGCCTAAAGATGAATCATCCCTGAAGATGAATCCAGAGTGGCTAAATGGGCCTACATTCAGATTAGAGCCAAGTGGCTATTTGCTGACTAGACATTACACACCTACTCTGAGTTTCCAGAAAACCTGCACTTCTGCTTAACTTTGGTACTTTCATAGCCACATGTTGATATACATGCCACCTGAACCAACCAATAAACTGTGATGTCCATTGACCAATCAGAGCCCAACAAACACCAACCAATCAGAACTAAGCAAGCTTGAATCCTTCATTTGCATAAGCAGATCTGAATGGGAACCTGGGCTGAAATATTCTCTATAAGAGATCGAGACCATCTTGGCTAACACGGTGAAGCCCTGTCTCTACTAAAAATACAAAAAATTAGCCGGGCATGGTGGCACGTGCCTGTAGTCCCAGCTACTCGGAGGCAAATTGCTTGAACCCAGGAGGCAGAGGTTGCAGTGAGCCAAGATTGTGTCACTGCACTCCAGCCTGGGTGACAAAGCAAGACTCCATCTCAACAAAAAAAAAAAAAAAAAAAAAGATAAAACTGGCCAGGCACAGTGGCTCACGCCTGTAATCCCTGCACTTTGTGCGGCTGAGGTGGGCGGATCACCTAAGGTCAGGAGTTCGAGACCAGCCTGACCAACATGGTGAAACCCTGTCTCTACTAAAAATACAAAATTAGCCAGGTGTGGTGGCACATGCCTGTAATCCCAGCTACTTGGGAGGCTGAGGCAGGAGAATGGGGGGCAGAGGTTGCAGTGAGCAGAGATGGCACCATTGCACGCCAGCCTGGGCAACAAGAGCAAAACTACGTTGCAAAAATAATAATAATAATAAATAAAAATAAATAAAAAATAAATAAAACCACCTCCATCCTGGCCAACATGGTGCAACCCCATCTCTACTAAAAATACAAAAAATTAGCTGGGCGTGGTGGCGCATGCCTGTAATCCCAGCTACTTGTGAGGCTGAAGCAGGAGAATCACTTGAACCAGGGAGTCAGAGGTTACAGTGAGCCGAGATCACACCATTGCACTCCATCCAGGTGACAGAGTAAGACTCCGTCAAAAAACAAACAAACAAACAAAACACTCTGCGTTCTCTAGAATGTACTTTTATTTTCTATCAAAGGCTGCCTCTCCCCCGTTTGCAAATAGTTCACTGGAATAAAGTCTCTTTCCTCTAAAGTCTTTTTCAAAGAACTTTTGTTCACACACCTGACCTACTGAACATCATGGCTTAGCCTACCCTAGCCTACCCTATTAAACACGTCATAGCTCCCTGTAGCTACAACAGCATGGCAAGAGAGTATCCTACCACACATCACTAACTCCAGAAAAGATCAAAATTCAAAGCACGACATATTGCTTTCACATCATTGTGAAGTTGAATAATCATAATTTTAGGGAGGATGTCTGTATATTTACTTTAAATTAAAATGTATAGCATCTTATTATCATCAAGTGAACTACTGAGAATAGTAGGCTGTTTTGCTAAATAGAAGTAGAAGATTAGGGGTGTCCATTCACAGTCAGTCATTCCTGTATCCAGTTTATTTCTGCTTTTTGACTTGGTTTCATGCATTGAGAAAAATCCAAATTCACACAGATGCGTCATAATGTGCAATTTCATGTCAGTGGACACTGGCAGGTAATGGATTTCATTTTGTTAAAGCTCAGATACAACCTGCCATATCAGTGACACATAAGAAATGCCATACATAGCAATTAAGAACACAGACTCTGATTTAAATCCTGGCTCCAGTATTTAATAGTCCAGACCTTAAGCATTAGAAATCTTAATATTAATAATAGCATTTCCCTCAAAATGTTGTGAAAGAACAAGACAGGTCACACAAGTTAATGCCTCAAGGTCTTCAGTGCATTAAAATGAACAATATGACACATCAGAGTCTGCTGTTTTAAATTTTGTATCATATCTTGAGCAGATACCAAAACATTTACAAAATATGTGTGAAGGATAAAGAATCACAATATAACAAGATCAATATATTCACCCAGTTTAAAAAAAAGAAAATGACTTACTTTTGAAATATCCAGTGTGCTCCTCCCTGACTCCATCTCCTTTCCTTCCCCATGAGGTAATTCTTACCTTCTCCACATTCTACTCTAAATTTGTTTTAGCACGTACCCTATTACTTACTATGTGCCAGGCTCTGTTCTCAGTGCTTTACAAAATTTCTCACTTCTAGTCCTCATAACAATCCCTTGAAGTGGATAACATTATTACCTCCTGCTTGTAAGTGGAGTTGTCAGAATTTGAACACAGGCAGTCGGCCTCCTGGGTTTACATTCACTGAATCTATTATGTTTGCAAAAAATCTGACACAGCTGAACTTGAAACCCAGTTTGAAGGGCACTCCCATGCTTCATGCTTGAATGAACATTTATTATTAAACACCCACTGTGTGCCAGGCATTGTGCCGGGCACTGTGAAGCTTAAGGAAAAGCTTCTCCCTACCTGGCAACTGGCAGTTCCCAGAACATCCAGTTCCTTCTACAGCTGTAGTCTTTGAACTCCACCCACTGGACATGCAGGCCCCAGCCAGGGGGGCCTGTAAGACCCTGGGATCTCCGTACAGCCTTGAGAAAGGACAAGCAGGCCCAGACACTCCACTTTAGTATTGCCCAGGGGGTGCTCAACAATCACCAATCCCCAAGGAATCACCAGAAAGCCCAAACATTTTTGACGCCACTCCCAGCCTCTTCCTTATGAAGGCTTTCTCAGAGACGTGTTTCTTGAGCACCATGCAGGAATCCACAGGAATCCATGGCCTTTGCCAGCAAGCAGGCCAGACAGCAGCCTCGTGGCCCAGCCCACAAGGAAAGACCTCAACTTTAGCAGCAGGTCACTCCCCTAATTATTCCCTGTGCCTGGAGTCCAAAATAAACACAGCATCTTTCATGAGCAGCTCCCACCATGCACGAACCTCGGAACCTCACACATGCAGCCAAGTGCTGGGAAGTGCTAAAGGGTCAGAGGGTTCGTGGGGCCAGCAGTCCCCAGGCCTCTGGGGGAAAGTCCCAGTTGCTCTCTAGTCCAAAATCCAGACCCAAAAGAAACTGCCTGAGGCCCCATCTGCCTCCAAGTCTTATTTCCTGGGACTGGCCTGGGACCCTGCAGGTTGGACCCTAAGAAGGACCAGGGAGTCAGACAGCAACTGCGAGCAACTACACCTAAGCCACCCAGGAGAAAAGGCAAGGGTGGGACACAGGGGACCAAAGATGCTTCCTCAAGGGGCACAGCCTCTTAGTAAGCGCTCTCCTGGCTTCACTCTATACTGCAAACTTTTTATTTATTTATTTTTTAGTATTTACTAGATACCAGTCCTGGTAGATGCTGGGGATGTGGGGGGAATATGGTTCTAGAATACAACAGCAAACAAAACATCAAGGTGTCTACTTTTGTGTAGCTTATATCATTGAGGGAATGGGAGACAGGCAATAATGAAACTAGTGAAACCATTTCAGATTGTGGTTAGTGCTTTGAAGCACATAAAATCTCCATGTTGTATGGGGTATGCAGCTGTGTCAGCTGGGATCTGAATAAGGAGGAGCTAGCAACACAAAGGAAGGGGAAAAGCATTCTAGATAGAGGGAACAGAAGTGCAAGACCCTGAGGGCTCTGATTAAATGCTGATTAAGAGTTTAAGAAATGTTTCATGGAGACCAGGCACAGTGGCCCACGCCTGTAATCCCAGCATTTTGGGAGGCTGAGGTGGGTAGATCACCTGAGGTCAGGAGTTCAAGACCAGCCTGACCAACATGATGAAACTCCCCTCTCTACAAAAATATAAAAATTAGCCAGGGAAGATGGCAGGTGCCTGTAATCCCAGCTACTCAGGAGGCTGAGACAGGAGAGTCACTTGAACCTGGGAGGTGGAGGTTGCAGTGAGATGAGATCCAGCCAATCCTGAGGCAGGAGAATCGCTTGAACCCGGGAGGCAGAGGTTGCAGTGAGCTGAGATCACGCCATTGCACTCCAGCCTGGGCGACAGAGTGAAACTTCATCAAGAAAGGAAGGAAGGAAGGAGGGAGGGAGGGAGGGAAGGAAGGAAGGAAGGAAGGAAGGAAAGTTTTCATGGAAATTTAGGAAGGAAGGAAGGAAGGAAAGTTTTCATGGAAATTTAGTATTCTCAAAACCTAGTACAAGGCAGGATAACAGATATTTTGTTAAGAGTGTAAAGATCAAAGTCCTTTGTTCTTTGTTGGAAAGAACTTTCCCCTGGCTTTAAAAGAACACGCAATAACAATCTGGGCAGACATATTTACATTTATACGTCTGACAAAGGTCTTTTTAAAAAGCCTTTCATGTCCTTTATCCTTTAAACTTTTATAATATAGGTTGAAAGCACGATATCATCTTTAACTTCCAGTTCATGTATTGGGAGATCTTTTTCTTAGAATTAATGAAGACTTCCGCTCTGCTGGAATGTAATTTACCTCCCTTGTGCCAGAATTTGAACTAAGAATGCCGTGTACCTCTAATTGCAACTATGTAAAAGTAAGTGTGCACGAGGATTAGGGAGGTGGGAGTATAGGAAGGGGCGGAGGTTGTTTTTCAATATTCCTTTTTTGTTATGAAAACTGGGAAGAAAAGAATACATTGTGCACAACTGCGCAGTCTCCTTGTCCTCGATGTTAATAAATGTGTTTTTAAGTGCGGTTTACATCCCATTTCTAACATCACTACAACCTACATCCTCTCCAGGCTACAATTAAAGTTGAAAAGTGCACAAGATCTTTACAAAGCCTCGTACAGTGAATGCGTCTGCGCACGTACAGTCCTCGTGCACCCTTTTTCTCTCTCTGGACAGAATTTCTTGGGGATCCTTCACCCCCCCACCCCCACCCCGGCCGTATTTCTCCCTAGGCTCTTATTAAAACCAGGTGCACGGAAGGCGGCCCATTCTGGACAGAAAAGCTTTCGTTTGACCCAAAGCTCCCCCTTCCGGCGTGTTTTCTAGAGGGAATTCGTGAGCTGAGCCGAGGAGCGAGCAGGCGGCTTCTCCTGACCGGGGAGACGCGGGAGGTTTCCAAACAAACCTCGGCCTGGGCTGCGCAGGGACAAAGTGTTCAAGGGCAGCAGGGGAGGCTGAGGGAGTACACGGCTGGGAACAAGGGACACTGCCGCCCCCCGCCACGCAGGAGCGGTGTCTGCACCACTGAAAGGCCCCCGGGGCCCACAGCTCTATCCAGGCGGAAAGGAAGCAGCCAGGCCGCCGCGGATCTGAACTTGAATCCCGGGTGGCCCGGACGTCCTGGCCCGCGCTCCTGACGCGCGGAGGAGCCGGCGGGAACCTGCAGATCTCAGGGCTCGCCCGCGGTCCGGCGCTCGCTTCAGGACGTCCGGGGACCCCGCAGCGCTTACCCTCTGCAGCAGGAGTCGCTGGCGCCTCCAAGGGCAGGGGCGGGTCCGGGGGGACAAGTCGCGAGTGACGCGACGGCCCAGTCAGGCCCTGTGGGCTTCGCCGCCCGCAACCTTTGACCCTAGAGGTCCTGCGCTGCAGCTTGTGGCCCGGAGGGACAGAAGTGGGAGCGTGTTTGGGCCGCTCTGCAGCGAAAACAACCCTCCCTCATGGAACTTTCAATAACTAACTCCTGAGAGCTGCGAGAGCTTCACACCGCCAGGCCTCAACCCGACTCTCTAGGCTGAGGGCGTTGACTACTTGTTAGGGTCAAACATTCGAGTATTTGCGTCTTAATTTGACTCTAGAATTATTCAAAGTGGAGCGACAAGCCTCAGAGGGAGGAGGGGCGTTGTTAGAACACAAAAAGGGCACAGAGAGGAACAGGGACCTCAAAAAATGGGCTTCCAAATTGTAAGTGGCCATTTCCTATTCCTGAGGCCAAAAAGCAAGCCGGCCTGTTTTTTCAGTTTCCCTGATTACCGCTTTTCAAAGCCCATTACCAAGCTCTATACAGCCTTCCAGCCTGACAGCCCTTGCTTTCTGAAGGGATTGCTGAATTTTAAGTACTAGCAAAGAGACAGCTGCCCGAACAACGCTAGAAAACCTTACCATCCCAAACGTTTGCTTGACACTGGCTCCATAAAAGCCGCTTGGAAGTGGGTCAACCAAGGGTTGTGCCCTGTTTGATGTTAAAAACTCTTCTCAGCCTTAAGCCTAAAATCCTGTGACAGGTAACAAGGGAATTCCAGATAAGTTTCCAGATTCAAGCAACTCTGGTGATTTCTGACAAAACAGCCAAAACAGTCTGAGTCAGTTTCTCAAATTGTGACCCATGGACCACTGACATCAGATTCCTTTTTCTCGGCCCCTCTGCCAGCGGGGGCACCCCCTCGGCCGGCCTGCCAGGCTCAACCCCTTGCAGGAGGGAGCACGTGAACAAGTGAGTGCAGAACCCGGCTAGCTGCTCCAGGCACAAAACAGGAGCAAGTTCTGTGCGGGGTCCTGGCCTGGAAGCCCCAGAGAGGGTGTTACAGTGCTCCTTCACTTCCTCCATTGGCAGTTACATGGAGGCGGTGCGTTAGCAGCTCAGCTTCTTGCCTCATGGTGGCTTGGGGCAGCTGCCCTCTACCGGCAAGGGCCAGTGTGACAGCCTTTTCTGGGTACCCACACGCGGTGAGTCCCAAGCTCTTGTCCAGGTCCAAGAAGAATGAGGTCATACGGACTGTTGAAGGATGGTGAAGGTGGAGAATTTTACTGAGCCATGAAAATGGCTTTCAGCAAAGAGGAGATGCAGGGTTGGTCCCCCTACCCAAAGGTGGGAAAGTTCCCCGGTGTGACTGGGTCTGGGGCCTTTAGGGACTCAGAATGGGGAGTGTGTGCTGATTGGTGTGTGAGTAGGCTAAAAAGGTTAAAGCAAAGACACCACTCAAAGGTGGGTATGACAGTGTAGAAAACCAATTAGGAAACGGTAGGTACTTGTAAAATAGGTGAAGGGTGGGGACCAATCAGGGGAAAGCACACCAAACAGGAAGACAAGTTCTCAATCTGCTGGGAGGATTTAACTTGTAGCTTGGCTTTTCAGCTTTAAATTGTCTTCAGTTTGGAGGTGGGGTTTCACCGGGTACCCACCCTTATCTATCTAGGTGTTTGGCTGCTTTCTATCACTATCAGAATGAGCTGCACAGGGTGGCTCAGGCATGTAATCCCAGAATTTGGGGAGGTTAAAGCAGGAGGATTGCTTGAAGCCAGGAGTTTGAGACCAGCCTTGGCAACGCAGTGAGACCCTGTCTCTACAGAAAAATTAAAAAATTAGCTGGGCATGGTGGTGCATGCCTGTGGTCCTAGCTACTTGGGCAGCTGAGGTTGGAGGATCGATTGAGCCCAGGAGGTCGAGGCTGCAGTGAGCCATGATCGTGCCACTGCACTCCAGCCTGGGCAACAGAGCAAGACCCTGTCTAAGAAAAAAAAAAACAAAGCAATGAAGTCCAGAAACCAGAAACCTGCTTTGTAACAAGCTTGCCTTCTGAGGTTTCTGCTCACTAGTTTAAGAATTACTAGACTCTGTCTTTTATCTGACTTTGCTGAAATGGTACTTGTTTTCTGGAGCCCTCACTCAAAAATCTCAGCAGTGTAAAACACTCTTTTTATCAAAAAAAAAAAAAAAAAAAAAAAAAGCACACTTACGTTTTGCTTCCAGATGAATGTGCCTTATTTCAGAGGAGTCATGAGTACTTTTAATGAAATTCTGCCTAAAGCAATACTTCCCACTGTATAGAGCTCTAAGCACATCCCAGTGCTAAGTAGGTGGATTATGTCATGTGCTTTCTACTAATCTTGGGCTGTTTGTCATTCTAAGCCAGACACCCGTTGCCCTGCCAATTTTTCTTCTGCTGCTTCACTCTGGCCTCTATCGGCACAGCTTTCCTTAGGTAAATGGCAACTGAGTCTAGACCATGGTGGCTTCCAAACTGAACTGTACAACAGCAGAAATGTATGGAGCTTTTAAAACTGGTTTCCAGACCCGTAAAGAATTGTAGCATTCCCAAACATATATATTTGCAGAGACTTTATCTCACAAAGCATGGGATTAAAAGCCACCAAAAGTAGTACTGTCAAAAGTAGCACTGAATTGAATTTGAGGAAATAACAGCATAAACAGAGTTTTTGCAACAGAAATGTTCAACACACTGTTGCTTATAATATAAAAAGTTTGGAAAGAACCAAAATTTGTCCCACAGTAGAAAGTTAGTTAAATAAATCATGATACATATATATGAAGGAATACAAGACAACTATGTACAATTATCTTTCGGAGAATATTTATTGACATGAAAAGGTGTTCTTCATGAGTAAATTGAAAACTGTGACATGAACAATTGTTTCCTTTTTTTTTTAGACGGAGTCTCGCTCAGTCGCCCAGGTTGGGGTGCAGTGGTGTGATCTCGGCTCTGCCTCCTGGGTTCATGCCATTCTCCTGCCTCAGCCTCCCGAGTAGCTGGGACTACAGGCACCTGCCACTGTGCCAGGCTAATTTTTTTGTATTTTTAGTAGAGACAGGGTTTCACCCTGTTAGGCAGGATGGTCTCGATCTCCTGACCTCGTGATCTGCCTGTCTCGGCCTACCAAAGTGCTGAGATTACAGGCATGAGCCACCGTGCATGGCCCTATTATTATTATTATTATTATTATTTTTAAAAGGCTAGTGGTAACTGACAGAAGAGCCAAGGAAGCAGAGTCCTAAACCGATGATGGTGAACACTGAGAAGAATCCCAATATGCACTGCAGAACTGGGAAACAGAGGAGAAAACAGAGCTACTTGGTTGGAAGTCTATTGAAGAAACATTTAGATAACATCTCCAAGTTGTTGCAGCTGGGTGACGGCCCCCTACCCAGCAAAACACTGAAGCTTTAATCACTGGAGAGGGCAAATGTATTTAAACAAGAGGATTAAGTGAAAATTTTCATACCGCCCCAGCTCTCTTCCCCAGTAGGCTGGAAGCCTGACACAGACCCTCCAGAGAGGAGATCGCAAGATTCTTCTCTGGTGAAACCGAGCAGCCAAAGAAAAAAGACAAAGGATACCAACATGAGGGGCTCCTGATCATTCCCAGTAAGGTCACCCTGTGCAGAAGCCCATAGTTAACAAATCCCATCCACACACAGAGTTTCCAATCAGCTAGAGATATTTTTGTGTGTGTGTTTTTTTTAAGACATAGTGTCACGCAGCCTGCAGTGTAGTGGTGCAATCACGGCTCACTGCAGCCTCGACCTCCAGGGCTCAAGCAATCCTCCCACCTTGGCCTCCCAAAGTGTTGGGATTACGGGTGTGAGCCACCGTGCCTGGCCCAATCAGCTGTTTTCTGCCTCACCTGGCAGAGAGTCAAGACCTTCCAGATGCTACAAGAAAGATTTTAATATTAAACATACAGGTAAGAGTAAACAGAAGACAGCAACTTGAAAGAAACCAAGCCTATAAAGGAAAAAGAAAAACAATTTTTTTGTTTTTTCATTAAAATTATTAGACACGACAAAGATATGCATATATGAAACAAGAACAGGCTGTTGTTTTGGTTTGGTTTCGTTTGGTCTTTTGAAAAAGGAAATTAGAACAGGGCAGAGCTCTTGAACATTAGGTATATGACAAAAAGACTAATGGATAAAAAATATAGGTAAAAATATATAAAAATAAAGGGCAGATCAGACCAACTAAATGATAGAAGTTCCAGAAAGAGAGGACAGAAAAAATAGAAGTGAGGCTATCATTAGAGTAATAATTTGGTTGTTTTTTTTTTTTTTTTTTTGAGATGGAGTCTCACTCTCACCCAGGCTGGAGTGCAGTGGCACAATCTCGGCTCATTGAAACATTCGCCTCCCAGGTTTAAGCGATTCTCCTGCCTCAGCCTCCCGAGAAGCTGGGATTACAGGCATCTGCCACCAAGCCTGGCTAATTTTTGTATTTTTAGTAGAGACAGGGTTTCACCATGTCGGCCAGGCTGGTCTTAAACTTCTGGCCTCAAATGATCTACCCACCTAGGCCTCCCAAAGTGGTGGGATTACAGGGGTGAGCCACTGCACCCAGCCAATTAGATTAAAATTAACTAATTGGCCGGCAAGGTTGCTCACGCTTGTAATCCCACCACTTTTGGAGGCCAGGGCGAGCTAATCACGAGGTCAGGAGTTTGAGATCAGCCTGACCAATATGGTGAAACCCCGTCTCTACTAAAAACACAAAAATTAGCCAGGTGTGGTGGCGTATGCCTGTAATCCCAGCTACTCAGGAGGCTGAGACAGGAGAATAGCTTGAACCCAGGAGGCGGAGGTTGCAGTGAGCTGAGATCGTGCTACTGCACTCCAACCTGGGCAACAGAGCAAGACTCTATCTCAAAAAAAAAAATTAGCTAATTAATCAATAGGATTTTCCCAATTTCAAGGACGTGAGTCTCCTGATTGAAAAGGCCTGTTGAGGCAGGGTGCGATGGCTCATGCCTGTAATCCCAGCACTTTGGGAGGCCGAGGCAGTCAGATCACAAGGTCAGGAGTTCGAGACCAGCCTGGCCAATATAGTGAAACCCCATATCTACTAAAAATACAAAAATTAGCTGGGCGTGGTGGCTGGCGCCTGTAGTCCCAGCTACTCGGGAGGCTGAGGCGGAAGAATCACTTGAACCCATGAGGCAGAGGTTGCAGTGAGCCGAGATCGCGCCACTGCACTCCAGCCTGGCAACAGAGTGAGACTCCATCTCAAAAAAAAAAAAAAAAAAAGACCTGTTGAGTACCCAGAACAAGGTTGAGTTGTTGGAATGATCAGAACCTACACAAAGGAACATCATTCTGAAATTTCATCATTCTGAAGATTTTTAACTACTTCTAAAGACAAATAATAAGTTACCTAGAAAAAAAAAATCAAGAATCAGAACAGACTTCTCAACAGCAGCAGTAGAAGTTGGAAAACAATAAAACTAATATTTAGGGTAGTCTTGAACTATATGCCATGCACTATTTTCAGTGCTTTACAATTCATCCTCACAGCAACCTATGAGAGAGGAGGTACTACCATTATCTCTATTTTACAGAAGATAAATCTGAGGTAGAAAGGAGCCAAGTAACTTTTCCAATATGACACGTGTAATAACAGTAGAGCTGAGATTTGGACCAGATAGTCTAGCTTCAGTGTCCATGGTAATTGGTACATCAAAAAGGCACAGTGACTTCGAAATTCAAAGGGAAAAATACATTCCACCTGGAATTATATATGCAGCCAAGTTATCATTAAAGAGAAGATAAATACATTTTTAGAAATGAGTGCTCTAAAATATGTATATATATATATATATATATATATATATATATATATACCTTATACACTTTTCTTTAAAAGCTACCAGAGAACGGTGACTCCAAATTGAGCAGGTCAGAAGGTTCCGAGAGCCATGTGTCCAAAAAGATGAAATTGATAGAAAACATAATGGGTATTGGCCATATTGAGAAGACGTGAGACCAGCTGGGAGTAAATTTGAGGTTAAATTAATAATTACATTAAAATCTCAGCAAGTAAGCAAAATGTAAGATTATTCCTGGGAAAACTTAAGTTGTGATAGAAAGAAAAAGTAATCCTGGTACTCTTTGATACTACATGACTCAGCAGTGAATTGTATATATCTAGTCATAGTAACAAGAATATTAAATATTAAACCAAATTCATGATCAAACATCAAGAAGATAGTGTATGAGCAGTGTGTTATTGCTGGAGGTAGGGGAGGGTGTGGAGGAGTGGGCAGGCAAGGATGAAAGCCAAATTCTTAAATTCTTATATTCCTTAATGGAAATTAATAGATAAAACCTACAAGAGAAAAAATCAGGAAGTGAATAAGACATATGTGTTAACTATCAAAATAAATAGCTAAAAAATTTAAAGGCATTTGCCTTCAAGAAGCAGGAAGTTGAGAAGGTGGATGTTTCTGAAACTGCTACTTTTTCTGATAAATCTTGTAGAACTATTTGACTCTTTAAACCACATGGATGTGTAAGTTTGGTAAAAATCAAAACTAATGCTTAAAAAAAAATGAACAACACAATTCTAAAGTTCCTCCTAGTAGTCCAGAAAAATCTGCTTCAACCTCCTTGTTTTCTCAAATCAAACTTACTTTATTTTTCAAGCACTAGTTTTCTGCATGGCACCTCTATTATTCTTTGCCATTGTACAGACACTTCCATAAAATAGGCTTTTGTGAGCTAGTCTGGGCACTAAACCATTGCTTACCTTACTTCCGTGGAGAAATGTATTTCAAGTTCTAACCAAACAAATTCCAAAAATAAATTTTCAGAATGCCTCCTGTTTATTAATTGAGGACCCTATTATCCATTCCCATAGGACTTTCCAGCTGAAAAGACATCTAAAAAATAAGAGAATATTGTGATTGCATCCAACATTGTACTGTTCGCTACAGTCAGTGAGTGATATAGCTATTGGAAAAAGGAAGGGTCAACAAGGAAGACTTCATCAAAGGACTCAGTTTAAGCTGAACCCGGAAAGATGGATTGTAACTTGCATCAATGGTGGTATCAGTCAGCAGACTCTTCCATGCAAGTGACAGATACTCAACTCACAGTAGCTAAGCCAGAAACAGAATTTATTGGCTCACCTAACTAGGGCATCACTAAGGACTTTCTTCAGGCAGATTGAACTTGGGCCCGAAAGTGTTGCTAAGTTCTATCCATCTCCATTGTTCTCCTCTATGGCCCCAGTCTTTTCTCCCAGTTTTACAGCATGGGGTAGATGGATAACTACATGACTATATACTAAAAATCCCAGGGGAAGACCCTGATTGGTCCTTCATGGGTTCAGGTGGATGGGTGCTATGATTGGCCAGGCCTGAGTCAACTGCCAGAAAAGAGAAGATGGGGGATAAACTGCTGGGCTGCCAAAAATAATACCTATTACATCCCACTGTAATTGTACGTACCAAATATGCTCTAGTGAAGGTTTATTACAGCCTGGGCCAATTGGCAACGTAAGTAAAAATGCCTCATAAATGCTAAAGCACCATGAAATGTTGGTTGTGAGTCAGTACTAAAATGTAAGTCTGCATTGGCCCTGCCCAGCCAAACTGCAATTACTCCTGGATCCCTCGCTCTCCGAATGGTTTAAGTTTTTCTTTCCTCCTAGCAGATTCATTTGTCACAGTTTCCCCCCAATTGGCCTCTGTCTTCTAACAGAGTCTGCTTCCAAATGCAGTGAAAAATTTGCTCATGTCATTTTTCAAAGGAAGTCAGAAGAAAAAAAAATATCCAAAGTTGGATAGTTCAAAACTGAAAACATAACTGATAAATGCGTGTGTGTAATCAGATTGTTTTCAGCATCCTTCATTCTACTGTTCCTCTAATCTATTGAGTCACTTTCTTGGCCTCATTGCTCCAATCTTCAAATAAGCCAAAATATTTTGCTGATACTAACCGGAATTTATTGAGTGATAGGATATTTGTAATGTACTTTGAGACTGAACTTAGAGCCCTGAAGATTAGGCAATTAATTAGTAGGGAAATATTTTTGCCATTTAGAAAAAAATAACTTCAGATTAATTAAAATTCTATATTGGAATGTCCCATTTTTATAAGCCTACTTTAGACCTCTGGTTTTTAATTAGGTGTGAGGTGTTCATTTAGTGCTGACAATGTGAAGTAGGCTGATGCCTAAATTTGCTTCTGATAAACCTCTCATTGATGTCAGCAGTTGAATACTTACTGCTACACTGAACATCGTATTCAAAGATAGTGTGGCTGAAAGCTAACTGCTTATGAGCCTGAGTTTTGCTAAGAGACCTTACGTCACATCCTGGTAGCATTCTCTAAATTGACACTAAAAAAAAACTTAGGACATGGCCTCCAGTTCTTTAGCACAGAATTACCAAAACATGACATTATTGAATGACTACCCAAGGCCTTTCTCAATTCACTTTTTCCTTGTCATCTTCCCACTACAGATACTGAAAAACTCCAGGCATTCACTTTCCCAGCCTCCTCTATAGCTAGCAAGGGCCGTATGATCCACTTCAGGCCAATGGATGGAGGAGAGAGATGGCTGGAGGATTTCTGGGAAAAATTATCCCACCCCATTAGAAGTCCAGATGCATGGGAAGAGAGCCCTTTTGTTTCCTCCTGCCTCCTGTCTGTTTGGGTCACATTTGAGAATGTAATGCCTGGAGCTCTAGCAGCCGTTTGTGACCATTGCTGAAACACTGAGTCTGACAAAGCAGAAAGAGTCCAGGTCATTGGGAACATTATTGAGCCACTACACTAAATGGAATGGCCTGCCTTCATGTTTCATGTTAAGTGAGATGAATAAAGTCCTGCATTTCAGCCATTGGGCATTCTATCACTTTTGACCAAAGACATGTTTTATTTTTAAGTAACACAAAGATACAAAGTATTTCCCAGTAACCATTCTATGTTCTCTCCTTCTTGACTGTCCAGATTTTTATTTGGATAGTCATTCTCCTGATATACCTTATGTAGCTGATGGAATTCCACCCCCATTTCCACGGATGATTACTAGTTGGATTAAGTCAGTCAACAAATTCCACTCACCTGGCCTTGAATGGGGATTGATTCAAGGGTTAGCTGCCACTTAAGTTGTCCAACCGGAGTAAATCTTTGGATTCTTGCCTGGAATGCGGGAAAAGAAATGCTCTCACCCTTTTGACTACACAAATGTGAAGCCTGGAACTGCTGCAGCCATCTTGCCACCCTGAAGCAAGGCAGTCTTTGGATGAAGCTGACACCACAGAAGGGCAAACAGAAGAACAGAAAGAAGCTAAGTCCATGATAATGTCATCAAGGTACTAGATCACCCTAGTTTTGGACATGCAGTTATATGAGCTCATAAATCTCCTTTATTAAAGTCAATTTGAGTTGAATTTCTTTGAACTGTTCTTTGCAACTTCAAAAGGCATTCTAATTTGATATACTTCCTATCTGGACTGTTAGGCAACAGGCAAAGAGGAAAACCAAATAGGAATCTTTTAAGAACCAAAAATAAAAATACCCCTCCATAGCTCAACCATATTAGGTAGGTCTGTGGTTAGCCACTGTTTCCTTCACTCATCAAAGCTGGAGAAAAAAAAAATGATGTGTCAAACTATTACATGTAATATGCCTCATCCTTACTCACTTGGACTTGGGGCAAGAAACTTAACCTGTCTGAGCCTTGGTTTGTGTACCTGTGAAATGGAGATAATAATAGCACCTGTGTCATAGGACAGCTCTGAAGATAAAGGAGATAATGCATGTAAAGTGTTTCTAACTGGGCCTTTGATAATTTACACTCCATCAATGCTGGTTATTCTGATTATCAGGAATCCCCAGTCAACTAGAGATTGAGTCAGACAGGCCCAGTGTCCACTGCCAAATCTTCCAAATGGTCTTTGAACTGGGTATCCTCTTGTTATTGAAGAGTTCACTCTTCTTTTGGTCAAAAGTGAGCAAAATAAGGCTGGGCACAGTGGCTCACGCCTGTAATCCGAGCACTTTGGGAGGCAGAGGCAGGCAGATCACCAGGTCAGGCGATTGAGACCATCCTAGCTAACACGGTGAAACCCCTCTCTACTAAAAAAAAAATACAAAAAATCAGCCAGGCGTGGTGGTGGGCGCCTGTAGTCCCAGCTACTTGGGAGGCTGAGGCAGGAGAATGGCATGAACCTGGGAGGCGGAGCTTGCAGTGAGCTGAGATCACGGCACTGCACTCCAGCCTGGGCAACAGAATGAGACTCCATCCCCCTCCAAAAAAAGAAGAAAAGTAAAGAAAAAGGGAGCAAAATAAGATCCTTCCAGATTTCCACGAAGGACCTACCACTCCTTGAGTCACACACAGATCTCTTCCCAGCTCAGTCCTGCCTTTTGGGAGGGCCTGGAGTACTTACAATGTGACTGATTCTCACCCTCTTTGAAGGGGAGTGAAAGACACCCTCCCAATCCCCTCACCCCAGGAATCCAGAACTGACCCTGTTCTTGACAGCACACCAGCCCCACAGCCCAGCAAGAGAAGACAGCCTACCCTGGGGGGTGTTTCATCTTGGGCCATTGCCCACTTCACCCCTTCATCCCCCAGGAAAGAACAGGATGGATTGGTAAGCCCAGAGGGAGAGGGAGAAACCAGGAGATAGAGAAGCAGCCTCTGTAAACAGGGTTCATGGAACGGCTGCATTGGTGATTTCATCTTTGCTTAAGGATGCCATAAAAAAGAGAAATATTCAGTGATCACCAGTTCATATCGCTGTAAAAGACAGAAACAGGGCCCAGCAGGCTTGGGTTCCAGCAACATTCTGATTTGACAGGACCTTAAAATGTCTCCTGGAGTCAAGTCAGGGAGAAAAATTCTTAAGGTAACTGAGTGCAGCAAATAACTAAGTAGGAAGAATTTATTCTAATTGCCAAAAGGAATATGGCCAAGGCTCCAAAGGAAAGGGGGGGGGGGAAGTGAAAAAGAAAGCAGAAACATTATGATAAGAAGAGAAGGGATGTTCATTTTCAAGCCGGAGGTAAGATATGGATTTAAGTTCATCCTCAGAATAGTGTAGCAAGAAACTTTATAGCCAAACTGACTCCCAACCGGAAAAGTCCCTGTTTCTCGGATCTCTTTGAATTATAGGGAAAACTAATTGGATCTTCATGTTTACCATGGAGGAAACCAAGTGTTACTCAGGATGTAAATCCTAGAGGTACTTTAAAAGGACAACGTTGACCTTTACAAGCCTCTCAACTTATAGATCTGTAAGGAGAAAAAAATTGATTTCCTGACCTTTGACTGCTTGCTTGTCATTTTTTTTTTCCTCCACACAAGGGCCCCGTATCCCATCACTCTTTTTCTGATGTGATTTTTCTGACTGTGCCCTCTGTCCCTGGTCAGACTCAGGAGCAGAGAATCAGCCCATTCTCCAGTCCAGCCTTGGGAGAGGCTGGTCTGGGCTGTGGAACGGCTCCACCAACAAGGACCCTGGGTGAAGCCACAACCTCTCAGAGCCCTCCACTGTCTTAGAGACTGGCTCACCCCTCCAGCAGCTTCATGATGGTAAGATCAGCGGGCACGTCTGGGCACCTACTATGTGCTGGGTATTCTGTTGAAACATTTCCCAGACATTATCTTAATTAACTCTTCCTCACAACAGCCCTGTGAATCTGGGACGCCAATCCACTGCACACATCTCTCTCATTTCACAAATGGGAAAACTCCCGTTTCCCTGGCTATTTCCTTTCCCCTTCCACCTGCCTTCTTCAGGCCACCTTCCCTGTGGGCAGAGAGATGAGATCAAAGGGGGACAGAATGATTTGAACTTGGAGTCCAAGGGCAAATGTGACAGTTATTGCAAAGATGAGGAAATGGGGCCCTAGAGAAGGATTTGTCACTCACACCAGGCCCACTGGGTTCTCAGATGGCAGGCCCAGGGACCCCCACACCAGCATGGCTCCCCTGCCACACACAGCGTAATTTCTCCCACCCAAGCCTGGTCACAGGGGCCACAGTGAGTCACCAACCTTCTCTGGGAGTTACCTGGCATCTTTAGTGTCAGAATCCATGGGGAGAAGAGAAGGGAACTCGGAGGTTATTTGGAGAATGGAAGGGCTGTGGATGGGGTGCGTCTCACGGTCACACCATGAGAAGCCAGACAGTGGTGGTGGGAGAATAGTGCGGCATGGGATGGATGGCACTAAGTGATTGGTCAATATGAATTCATCCTGAATTCTTATGCAAAGGAGACCCTTCTCAAAGTAGGCAGGGGCCCAGGCTGTGTGATTTGAGACATGCCTACCTCAGGGGCCTGTATGGAGCCCCAAATCATTGAACTGTTTGCCACTTAAATGGTTCACTGCCATGCCTCCTGCTTTTAGTCATTTGCTTGCCATTATCAAGATGTTTGTCATAATTATGAACCAGCTGCACTATTATTTCCCTAACAGTTTAGATCAATTTTTAAAAACATAAATAGAGATATTTTAGAAGAAACTTTGTATCAGTACTATACATTGAAAGCCAGTATCATTTACCATAAATAGAGGCATAATAATAAAAACAATGAAAAGAAAACAATGTTATTAGACTCTGGCTGCTTTGCTGATTGTCAAAGGCTCTGAGCCTGAGCTTTGTTAAAAAGAGAGATTACCAAGTGTTAAGTGTGAAAAACAGGGCCAAATGGAGATTACCTCTTTGACCCACACTAGGAGGATTGACAGAGAAGTTAAATGCTGTTGAACATCACCTAAATCATCTTGAGAACCACCATTGGTTATCTCAGGCTTTGGGGAATTCTGGGGGCCCCTTTCATGTTTTCTCGAAAAACAACACCATTACACACGAAAAAGAACAATTCATTGGGGACTTAATCATCCAGCTCTGTGAGTTAGGATTATTTACTTCTCTGGAACTCAGTTTCTCTCATCTGCAAAGTGGGAGGGTTAGACGAGATAATGTCTTGAAGTCCCTTCCAGCTCTAGCACCTGCTTCCTCTAATACTAAGAAACAAATCACATCTAGGACATGAGGAGCTCAGAAGTGATGGAGAAATCAAATAGCAACTTGAAATGGTAATGAAAATGGTAGCAGCCCTGAACAGTGAAGAAGGGGTGGGGTGTGGAAGTGTCACAGATCAAAGTCCCTCTTTTCCCAGCCTCACTGAAGGCCACTGAAATAACATGTCCATCCCAGGGATATTCAAATGAGAAAAATGTAAGATCCTGATCTCTTCATATCCAACACTCAGATTTCAGAGCTGAATTTTCTAATTTGCAGTGGGAAAATTAGACTTCATTTTCCTTTACAAAATCATTTCTACTTTCAAATATAGAGCATCCTGAGTAGACTGGTTTCTGCTTGATTAAGAGATGGGTTAGTGCGGTGGTTAGGAACTTGGGCTTTGGGGTCCATCTGAATTTTAGGCCTTAATGCCATCATTTACCAAAGGTGTGCTTTGGGCAAGGAAGTCCCATCTTAAAAGGGAGTTTAATAACAGTATCCACACCTTACAGTTGTGATGAATCAATGAGAAAGTATGTAAAGTGACAGTGTGTTTGCAAACACAGTGTCTAGCAAACAGTAAATGCATAAAAAATGTTAGCTATTAGTAACTGGCTACCAGTATTTTCTGCACAAATGACTTTCCTTTTTTTTTTTTTTTTTTTTTGCAACTGAAACAGGATCTTACTTTGTCACCCAGGCTGGAGTGCAGTCGTATGATCATGTCTTACTACAGCCTTAAACTCCAAAGCTTGGTCGATCCTCCCACCTCAGCCTCTTAAGTAGCTGGGACTAGAGGTGCACACCACAACTCCCAGCTAATTTTTTTTTTTTTTTTTTTTTTTTATAGAGATGGGGTTTCACCATGTTTCCCAGGCTGGTCTCAAACTCCTGGGCTCAAGGGATCTGGCCGCCTCTGCCTCCAGACGTGCTGGGATTACAGGTGAGCCACTGAGCCTGGCCCACAAGTGACTTTTCTACTTGCTGTCCCAATGCAGACTCTCTCTACTCTGGCCCTGCCCACTCACATCCTTTTTTCCTGTCTTGATGATCACCTTCCTCATGCTGTGGCCGGTACCCCTCTCTATGCTAGTCCCTATGTGCTTTGACAGATACAGTCAATACCCAATACATCTGTTGAATTGTGTAGAGGCCCCTTTGAAAATGGTGAAAGCAATCTTTAGCTGAAAACAGGAAAGATTTTACAGGGATATTTTTGCACTGCCTTCAGACTCGCTGCTGAAAAACCTAACCCCAAAGTCTGTTATATATGGGAAATATTTGTGCAGCATATGCAATCTTTATAGGACTCAGCTGAAACAATTCCTAGTTTGCTAAATTAAGATGGGGAAAAGAACATAATCTTCCACTTCTGTTTCATTTCACTCCAGGATAAGGAAGAAGAGAGGATGCAAGCTTCCTAACTGTCCTGGTTTTCTTCTTGGATTCTTCTATGTGTGTTTACAAAACATACACAGTGGACTCCTTAGTAACACACACAAGATTAGCCTCTTCTGATATCTGAAAGATATATGAATTGCTGAACTGCTGATGAGAAAGATCCATGAAGAGTTTTTTAATTGGTTTAGTAAGATTACTTCCAGTCAACAATTCTCTGGTTTAGTGGTAGAAGATAGATCTGTTTTCCATAAAAGTTAAATGCCAGACTTTTGAATCACTCCAAGTGAAAATCATTCCCTTAAAGAGCCACTTGCTATCATTTGTTTTACAGCAAAATATAAAGGTTGAGATAGAAACTATTATCACAGAATGGCATGCTGAAGAGGCATGAGTGGTGATAAAAACACAAACAGCTCTTTTTTTTTTGAGACAGAGGTTTACTCTTGTTGCCCAGGCTGGAGTGCAGTGCTGCAATCTCAGGTCACTGCAACCTCCACCTCCCAGGTTCAAGTGATTCTCCTGCCTCAGCCTCCCAAGTAGCTGGGATTACAGGCGTGCACCACCATGCCTAGCCAATTTTGTATTTTTAGTAGAGATGTGCACCACCACACCTGGCTAATTTTGTATTTTTAGTAGAGACGGGGTTTCTCCATGCTGGTCAGGCTGGTCTTGAAACCCCGACCTCAGGTGATCTGCCCACCTTGGCCTCCCAAAGTGCTGGGATTACACACAAGAACCACCGCGCCTGGCCAACACAAACAGCTCTTATGCCAGCACTACATTTCCAACTACTGCTTTGGGATGCCTATGCTCATTGGAAACAAATAAACTAAGCCAACTTACCCTCTTTTGTTTCTACCAGCTCAGTTAAAAACTGCTACCTCCTGCTTGTAGAGCGTTTCATAGTTTGAAAATGCTTTCTTGCCTCATTCCTATTTGGTCTTCAGAACATCCCTAGGAGGTAAATAGGGTGGATAAGAGAAGTAACACCAGAAACAACCCAAATGTCTGTCAGCTGATGAATGGATAAATAAAATGTAGGAAATCCACACAGTGGACTGTTATTATGCAATGAAAAAGAATGAAGTACTGGCCCGGTGCGGTGGCTCACGCCTGTAATCCCAGCACTTTGGGAGGCAAAGGCAGGGGGGTCACGAAGTCAGGAGTTCAAGACCAGCTTGGCCAATATGGTGAAACCCTGTCTCTACTAAAAATACAAAAATTAGCCAGGCGTGGTGGCACATGCCTGTAGTCCCAGATACTCGGGAGGCTGAAGCAGAAGAATCACTTGAACCTGGAAGGTGGAGGTTGCAATGAGCCGAGATCATGCCACTGCACTCAAGCCTGGGCAAAAGAGCAAGACTCTGTCTCAAAAAAAAAAAAAAAAAGAACCAAGTACTGGTACATGCTACAACGTGGATGCACCTTGACAACGTCATGCTAAATGAAAGTAGTCACAAAGAACAATCTATTGTTGATTCCATTTATAGGAAATGTCCAGAGTAGGCAAATCTATAAAAATGGAAATTGGCCAGGTGTGGTGGCTCACGCCTGTAATCCCAGCACTTTGGGAGGCCGAGGTGGGCAGATCACCTGAGGTTGGGAGTTTGAGACCAATCTGACCAACATGGAGAACCCCGTCTCTACTAAAATACAAAAATTAGCCAGGTGTGGTGGCACATGCCTGTAATCCCAGCTACTTGGGAGGCTGAGGCAGGAAAATTGCCTGGAGGTGGAGGTTGCAGTGAGTGGAGATCGCACCATTGCACTCCAGCCTGGGCAACAAGAATGAAACTCTGCCTCTAAATAAATAAATAAATAAAAGATGGAAATGAGATTGGTGGTCGCCTAGGGCTGAGGGAGTGTGGTTGGAGATAGCCAAATTGGAAGGGGTTTCTTTTTTGAGGTAATAAAAAAATGTTCTAAAGTTGGCTGTACAATTCTGTGAATATACTAAAAACCACTGAATTGGATATATTAAATGGGTGAATTGTGTGGTTTCTTATGGATCATTAAAGCTGTTGAGAGAGAGAGACTATCTAGAGCCCGACTTCCGAATTAGATGTGGGTTCCCATTTCAATTCTGCCACTTAGTTACTGTAAGAGCTTAGCCAGGTTACTTAAACATTGTGAACTGCAGCTGCCTTCTTTGAAAACCACAGGTAATAAGGCCTCCCTTGCAGGGTCATGTGGAAGATCCGACTCATCCCCACAGAGTGCCTGGAATGGAGCTGCACGTGTCGTTAGTACCTGTTAAATGGTAGCCTAGCTTACGACCATTCTCTCTCTCTCTCTCTCTTTTAATAGAGACAGGGTCTTGTTATGTTACCCAGGCTGGTCTCAAACTCCTGGCCTCAAGCAATCCTCCCATTTTGGCCTCCCAAAGTGCTGGGATTATAGGCATGAACCCTTATGACCATTTTGACCATGAGCTGACTGAGGTTCAGTGGGGGAGGAAAAGCTTCAGTGATGAGTAGGAAATGGGTCCAATTGGCCTCCAGACCTATAGCTCAGAGCTGCTTTCTTCATGTTGGAGGCAGAATGGAAAATTAGAAAGAATATCAAGTTTGGAAACAGGACCAGGTTTTCATCTTACAATGATTCACTGAGTTCCTATCATATGCTAGGTCTGTGCCAGGCCATGAGGGAAGAGCGGTCGGTTCCATGGCTCTGGTCCTGACCCCAGTGGAGTTCACAGATTAGCAAGTAGGGATGCCAATTCAGGAGTCAAGTTAACCAGGGGTAGGCTATGGGTACTTCCTTAATAATCCTGGGCAAGTTACTTAATTTCTCTAAGATTCAATATCTGCAAGTATGGTTGCAGTTATATATTCCCATTATCCTCATACTAGTATGACCTACAAAATTGGTGTGACAATGTAATCAGATTATCTATGTAAAGTACTAAATACAGTTCCTGATATATGATAAACACTAAAGAAACAACTCATTTAACAATATGAACAATTAGTAACACAAAGCAATGATTTATATTAATATAATAACTAGAATTATAAATAATAACTAAGAACTAATGTCACCAATTAGTAATAATAAGTATCCCTATTATATTTATTATTAGCATCTAGTAGAGCATTGCACCTCTGAGTAGAGAACAATCTGCAGGATGTTGTCCAGCTTTTTGGAGCGTATTTCCTTATTAATAACTTGGCAATATTAATGGCTATCTCCGGATTTTTATGTAAGCTAGATAAGAAAATGTACGTAAAAGCATTTTTGATAGGGGCTTAATATTTTTATTCCATGAAAGCGGCACCACTCAGAGCCTTCGGTGAACCAAAGTATTACTTTGTTTTGCCTTAAACAGCAAGCCCTTCTAAATTACAACCCTGGGAAATAAAGATGACAGTAAATTATGCAGGCCATCCCCTGGCCTAGGGGACTTAGGGTTAGGGTTCAGGTAGTAAGTCCTAGAGTAAGTGGACATTTAGCCAGGCTGCAGATTGATGAGTGCTGAGAGGAGCTGGTTATTTGATCCCCAGGAAATGTTTCTAGGCTGGGGTCACTGTTGCCAGCCTTTGAATCAATAAGGCAGCACCTTTCAGACCAGAAAGTTCAGTTCTATTTATCAAGTCAAGAGAAGTGAGAGAAGCAACAAGCATGATGAAAGCAGGGCATTCGCTGAGTCTCCAGTCAGCTCCAGTGTAAGAGGGAGGGACCGAGGCAGACTGTCTCCAGTTTTCCAAGGGCTTCCAGAGATGTTCAAGGCCTTCCTTCCCCAGGTCCCCCCCATTCTTCATGAGCTTCATCATTTTCTAACTTCTCCAGAGAAATGAGTGGCAGACAACAATTTATTCCATAAACCTTTATTGAACATAGACCAGGGCCAAGCACTATTCTAGCCACAGGGAATGATCACTCATGAATCTGTTCAAAAAACAAATTTTGAGCACTTACTCTGCGCCAGACCCTCTGATAAATGAAACAATGAGTGAAACACAGCCCTTCAATGGTGTTCCTAGTCAAGTAGGGGAGAAAAATAAATCAGCACTTACAGAGTGATGAAAAGAATAAGGGAAGAGTCACAAGGTGACATCAAAGCACTAAGGAGGGACAAGAGACCTAATCTAGGGTGACTTCTCAGAGGAGGTGATTCTTCAGCAGAGAATTAAGGTGATTCGTCAGCCATATGCAAAGGGAGGAGGAGACCACAAGCAGAGGGAGTAGCATCCCCAGAGGACTAGGTATGAAACCCACGGTATTTTTGCAAAATAAAAAGTAGCTCCATTTGGCCGGGCATGGTAGCTCGTGCCTATAATCTCAGCATTTTGGGAGACTGAGGCAGGTAGATCACCTGAGGTCAGGAATTTGAGACCAGCCTGGCCAATGTGGTGAAACCCCATCTCTACTGAAAATACAAAACTTAGCCGGGTGTGCTGGTGGATGCCTATAATCTCAGCTATTCGGGAGGCTGAAGCAGGAGAATCACTTTAACTCAAGAGGTGAAGATTGCAGTGAGCCAAGATCTTACCACAGCACTCTAGCCTGGGTGACAGAGCAAGACTCTGTCAAAAAAAAAAAAAAAAAAAAAAGCTCCATTTGGCTATCATAAAAAAGCACACAGTGGGGACTGGCCAGAAACACAGCTACAAACGTTGGCCAGAGCCATGTATCACCTACCTGCTCAGCTACTCTGCGGTATTCCCAAAACACTCCCAAGGATATTGGCTAGTGGTTCAAGAAAAATGGCAAAGGAAGAATTGTTTGACATAGTAACAGCACCATGCCATGTGTCCCACACCTTGGAGCTAAGAAACAACAGAGCTTCCTCCTGGATTCCTACTGTGGACAAGGCTGCTTCCCCAGTCTGAAGGCCGACTTAGCTAGTTTCAGTCCTCCAGAAAGTATCTGTGCCCAATAACCTAGAGGAGGCATACATTGTAAACAGCGACGTAAAAAAGAAACAATCATGCCAATTTGTTCATAACTGAAAACCAAAACACTCCCTTCCGCTCTCTCCCTACTCCCCTCTCTCCCTACTCCCTTCTCCAACATGTTGACTTGGTCTTCTAAATCAGAAATCCCCACGAGTGGGAGACTCCTAGAAGTGGTCTTGCCTCATATCAAGGAAAAGAATCAAATGCACGTTTATGTTATGGCATCATATCCTTCGGGTGATTCCCCAATGTGTGTGTTATCTGGCATCCGTGAATACCCCCCGGGTTCTCATCTAAAGTACTCCCTTGAGTTGTTTCCAGCAAACCATTACTGAGATTTTCGTACAAGGAGGCATTTGTCACTTGCTGGGTCTGGGGGTGGAGGAGTAGGATGCTTAGTAAGCCAAGCAAAAAGGGGCAGCCAGGGAGGGGCTACTGGACAGAGGCTTCTGGCTTCCCTTACAGAGTGAGAGCAATGGGGCGAAGAGGAAAGACAGATGAGCTGGCACAGATGGGTTTCTGTCTTTGTGCTTGACTGAGGTTGGAGTGGCCTAGAGCAGTGCTTCTAAAACTTAACATGCACATGAGTCACCGATGGGGCAGGGGGCTGGCTCCAATGTTCCCTCCCACCCAGTACATCTGGGTTGAGGCTTGAGGTCTGCATTTCTAAAAAGCTCCCAACATTTCTAAAAAGCTCCCAAATGATGCTGTGTTCATTGTCTACTGCTGCGTAACGAATTACCTCCAAAACTTAGCAGCATAAAACAACAAACATTTATTCTATCACACAGTTTCTGAGGGTCGGGAATCTGGAAGCAGTTTGTCTGGATGATTCTGGCTCGGGCTTTCTTGGGACATGACAGGCAACCTGTCAGCCAGACCACGGGCTCTGAAGGGGCTGCACTCTCCAGTCTCCCTGCGCTGCTGTTGGCAGTATGCTGGAGCTCCTCACTGTGTGGGCCTCTCCAAAGAGCTGCCCATATCATGGCTCTTGCTAAGATGGAAGCTGTAGCCTTTTTACACATAATCCCAGAAGCGACATGTTATCACTTCCACTGCATTCTATTCATCAGAAGGGAGTCATGAACTCCAGCCCACACTGAAGGGGAGAGAAACTAAGCCCCATCTCTTGAAAGGAAGAAAATCAACAAATGTATGGACGTATTTTTAAAATCATCACAGACACCATTGCTGCTAGTCCTTAGCCCACATCTGGGCTGTCTGGAGAGACAAGGGTTTAGAATACAGTGTCCAAAATCATCCTGCTGAGGTTGGAGTAAAGGCACTGACACTTGCTAGAACATCATTTAGCCAGGCTGGGGGCCGTGGCTCACGCCTGTAATCCCAGCACTTTGGGAGACCGAGGCGGGCAGATCACCTGAGGTCAGGAGTTTGAGACCAGCCACATGGTGAAACCCTGTCTCTACTGAAAATACAAAAATTAGCCAGGCGTGGTGGTGTACGCTTGTAATCCCAGCTACTCAGGAGGCTGAGGCAGGAGAATTGCTTGAACCCAGGAGGCGGAGGTTGCAGTGAGCTGAGATCTCGCCACTGCACTCCAGCCTGGGCAACAGAGTGAGACTCTGTCTCAAAAAAAGAAAAAAAGAAAGTCATTTAGCCTCTCGGTACCTCATCTGAAAAATGAGAATAACAATGATCCTATCAAGCAAGGTTGTTGCCTTAGGAAATAATACACAGAAACCACTCAGCACAGTACCTGGCAGGTAGAAGTAGTCAATGAATCGTCATTATTATTGTTATTATCAGAGAAGCTAACCCATTTCTCAGTAGCAGACCCAAGAGTTCCAGGCTCTGCCCTCTTGGCTCTCAGGTCCCAGTCCTGCTCATGCAGTTGTCATCTGTCCCCTAAAGCAGAAAAGTGTGTACCGAATTGTGCCAGAATTCCCGAGACACCCTACCTTCTCACCATTCTCCAGCCTCCTACACAGGGGCTGGGTAGATGGGTGGAGGTGAGGGTAGCGATGCCTAGATAGCATGAAACCAGTCTTCGAGATGTGGCACAGACAGTTTGTAGGTAGTTGGAGTGTCGTCTTGGAACAAGATCCATGAATCAGAATCTCTGGCAATGGAGTCTGTTCATCTGCATTTATAACTTGCTCTCCGGATCATTCTTAGGCACAGTAGAGTTTGAAAAGCACTGCAGACAGATGCAAGAGATTTATTTATTCACCTACCTCCCCGCCTCACCTCCCAAAAGAATGGAAGGCTTGACTTTGAGTTCCTGAGAACAATAATGAGCTGTCCTCCTGGGGCCCTGTCTGAGGCCAGCGCTGGACTGGCCCTGGGGTTGACCCGGTGCAGAACTTCTGTCCTGGTGACTAATGATCCAGTACGGCCCAGCCTGGCTGTGGTTTGTCTACAGGCCCCGTGACAGGCCTATCCACCCAGATAACCACAATCTTGCTTTGTGGGATCAAATACTGGTTCAGGATTTATGAGTCCAAGTAACGACATGGCTGCGCTAGAGAGGGGGCGGGGTGGGAGCTGGGGGTGGGGCAGCACTTCTTCTCCCTCTGGAGCCTTGGCTGCCTCACCTAGCTTCAGGCTGCAGGTCAGGCCAAGAGGACAGGCTGCTGACTGCTTTGGGTTAGACCAGGGTCAGGGTACCAATGAACAGCATAGCAGCTGCTTCGTGTCTCCACGCAACCTCTCCCACTGTGTCACAGGGTGAAATCACTGCATGGTGCACCCTGGTGCATTTTGTCATCCTAAAACCCAGGATGAGGTTAAAAATAAAAAAGCATCATTCTCCCATTACACAATTAGGGAATGGAAAAGATGTTTGTCATTGTTATCCCCTTAACAACTAGAGCTAATGGCTCGCTTAGGGCTGAGATGCTGCAGTCCTGAGTTGCAACTTCCAAATAGGCATCTTACTATGTTTGTCCTTTATAAACTTGGGACTGTGGCTCATGGTAAGACACAGCTTTTGGAGATCAGAAAGCATGGGCAAACTCTCATCTGAGTTTGGTGTTCAGGGCAACATTCGTTCCGTTCATTCATTCATTCATTTAACTGAGTTTGATTAAGTACAATTTGCCACACACCTGTTAGGCAACAGAAGATACAGCAACAACCAGGACCAATGATAGAGCTTACATTCTGAGAGATGCCTGTGGATACAAGTAATAAACAAGGAAACATGCAAATTAACACGATAATTTCCAGTTGTGGTAAAGCAGGGCTGGAGGTACTTGCTAGGCATGTTTTAAACTCATTGGCCTGTACTATGGTTGGAGGAAGAAAGGAATTAGAAACTGATCTGCAACACAGACTTTAAGTTCTTCTTGTCCTTCCTCTTCTAGAATCATCCTGACTAGGGATGATTTTTCACTCTATTTTTGCTCCATTTTGTTTGGATGGAATATCATGCAGACTTACAGCACAGGGATCCCAATAATAGCACAGTTGTTACTACAGAGATTTGTCCAGGTCAGATTTTATTGCTTTTGGCCCAAAGCTGCTACAAAATTTACAGAGCAAAGAGAGGTACAGTGTGGTCTGCTGAGCAAGTTACTGAGTTAACATGAGTTTCTGTGCTTGAACTTACTTAGCATTTAAAGGCAATTTCATAAAAGTCATCATTAGACTAATATATCACAGTAGCAATTCAACAATGATGTCTAAAAGTATTACCTGTGATTTTAGAGCAGCCAGTACAAAAAAGCCTTGCGCACATGGTTGGGGTGTTTTTGCTTATACATTTTGGGGGTGAGTCCTCTGAGACCTGTGGAACACCGTGAACCCTGGAAAATGCACACATGTGCATTCACATAAAATTTCAGGGTCCTGAACTCCTAAAGTCCATCCATGGGTTCCCCCGGGGATTCATGTACCCCAGTTTCCTGCTCTAAAATTTATATTTATGAAAAGATATCCAATATATTTTAAGTGAAGAAAATTAATTGCAGACAGTACATATAACAAGGTTCCATTTTTCTTTTAAATGTTATATATAAACGAGCATTCAGTGTCTGAGGGTAGAGGATCAACTGAAAGGATTACTTTTACCTTGTATTCTATAGACTTCATTTAGAATTATTTTATCTAGCAAACACTTTTTTTTTTTTTTTTTTTTTTGGAGACAGAGTTTCACTCCTGTTGCCCAGGCTGGAGTGCAATGGTGCAATCTTGGCTCACTGAAACCTCCACCTTCCGGGTTCAAGCGATTCTCCTGCTTCAGCTTCCTAAGTCGTTGGGATTACAGGCATGCGCCACCACACCCGGCTAATTTTGTATTTTTAGTAGAGACGGGGTTTCTCCGTGTTGTCAGGCTGGTCTCAAACTCCTGACCTCAGGTGATCTGCCCACCTCGGCCTCCCAAAGTGTTGGGATTACAGGCATGAGCCACTGCACCCAGCCCAAACACATTATTTTTATAATAGTTTTTTTTTAAATGAAGCTAGAAATCATGGCCATGTCTGAATCAGACAATGTGGTTGCCATTCCTGGGCAATTGATGTGGATTGAGAACCAGTACTGGATTGAGAGCCTGTGTGGGTTAGTATATAAGGGGCAGAATATGAGGTCATTTGGGAGGTCTAGCTCAGGATATTTTAGATATAGGGTTGCTGGATTTAGAAGAGTTCAAGTAGGTGGCAATGGCATAATTTGGAAATGTATTTCTGATAAAATATGTCTAAAATAAAGAAAGAGCAAATTGGTCATGTAGAATGGCTTCCTCAGATCATTTGAGGTTAACTTGGAACCTGTGCTATAACATAATGCATTTTTATCCAAGATCTCTGCTTTTAGAGATCGCAGCCCATGGTGGGTCCTCACGTGAAAGAAATAGAGCTGAAACAGGAAAGGGTAGCGATAAACCCATCTTCCACACTTCCATGGCTAGGTATAGTTCCAGGAAGTCTTAGGCTTGCGGGTATTTGATCCTGCATGCATGATTCTTAGTAGGAAGGTAGAGAAATCAGATATATCATGTTCCAAATCATGACCCTCTTCCCATCTGGCCCAGAGCTGCTTCCTGCTAAGGTGGCCGTAGACCTTGTGAAAGTTCTTAATAGGGCACTTTACATTCAGAAATCATACACTGCTTTAGGGGTGGGTTTTTACAAAACCATACAGCTTAACACATCACACAGTGCATTAAAGGGAGCTCAGCCATGCAAGGAAAAAAGAGACCAGGCCTTCTTCTGAATTAAGTCCTGGCCTGTCTTTGCTGCTTTCCTCCCACCGTGAAACCATGAGCTGTGGAGAGCAGGCCTGCGCCAGCTTTTGCTCCATTTCTGCCTGGACCTGGGGAATGGAGGCCGGTGACATTTACTGGCGTCACTCCACCTACTGTGCACATGGCCCATCCTTTGGCGCTAGAGCCGGACAGGGGTTTATTCAACACACTTCAAAATGGCTATTCCAGAGGAGGCAGGAGAATGAAGCGATCAAGTTCACTATTATTGGTGTGATTTCAGTGTTGCAGGCAGAGCTGCTGCAAGAGGGGGATTATCTCTGCAAATATCTACCTGACTTCTATGGGCAAGGGTGACACTTTTGTCTCACTGCCAGGGAGTAAAGGCATTTATGGAGTTAAGATCATTCTGATCTTTCCTATCTTCCATTCCCAGTCTCTCCTTGGGACCAAGGCTGTCAGAGGGACAATCCATGATATTGACAGTCCGTGATGTCATTATTACCAGCTACGACTGCTACCACCTTCTATTCATAGAGTACTTTCCAGCCTGTGCAGCACAGCCACATGTGTCATGAATTAGTTATCTAATGTGACCCTCACAATACATCAGTGAGGTCCAGATGAGTGTCCCCACTTGACAAATTAGGAAACTGGGGCTTGGAGCACGTAAGAAATTTCTCTCAAGTCTGCCCACCTCATTGGTGGAGAAGAAGATACTTGGAACCAGGTCTTCTGACCCCAAGTCCAGTGCTCTGTCCCCTCTTTCCCCTGGCTGAGATCAGAAAAGTGGCCACAAACAAAGCACAGTCCAGCATTGAACCAGAAACTGTCCCTGAGCATGAGCTGTGTTTGTCCTGGGCATAGCAAAAAAAAGCACTCCTTTGCCCCCCAAAACAAAGATAACCATAGCCAGTTAGCTAGTTCTTATGCTATGCCAGGTACTGCTCTAAACACTTCACAACTATGACCCCTCCTAATCCTTACAACTGCCAAGTAGAAGTTACCATTATTTTCTTCATGTTATAAATGAGGAAACTGAGACTCAGAGACATCAAGTGACTTGTCCACAATCACAGACAAAAAGTGACAGTGCTGGGATTACATCCAGGCCCTGGGACTGCGGAGGTCTGGACTACTAACCACCACACGTGTCCCCTTCTCCCAGTGGGCATGTTCATCATTTATTTATCAAGCAACCCACCCCTGATCCTGACACCCTCAGGACCTTCACTTGGTAGCAGGTTACTTGACTGAAGCAGGCTGAATAGTTCTACTTCATCTGTTAACACCCCTTCAGCCATGGCGCATTAGGGGCCTAAGAGCCCTTAAACCAGCAACACAAAATCCCCTATTTCTGCAAAATTGCTCTTTCAGATGGCGGTCAAACTCCATGAGGACACAGAGACAGATTCCTCAAACAGAGCCTCACTCGGCAGCGTAATTAATAAATGTCTTGAAGAGGGTCAGGGGAAAAGATCTGCTGCCGTTTTGTTGGGCATCTGGGGAGCAAAACACAAGCAATTCATATACATTTTGTATTTCCACTTATTGCCTTTGTCAGATACTTTCATATTCCATAGGCCAGATGGATTAGTCAGGGGTTTTTTTAGTAGTTCTATGTTTCAATGAAATAACACTCTCCCTTCTCATCTCCACCAAGTAATAAGAAAAACCACATAAAAAGAAAAAGAAAAGGCAAAAACCTAAATCTCTGTGTTGACAAATGCCATGGAAAAAGTTTTCTTTTTTTCCAGTAAGTGCTTGTAATTGTGTTTTGGCACATTTTTTTCCCTAAAGGAACTAACCCCACAGTTAATACCATTTGGGGGAGAGAAATAAACTTGCAATGGATTGCCCCCGCAAAAATGTACTGATAGTGAAGGCAGGATTTGAGATTTTGGAGAAGGTCTGTGCCAAAAACAGAACAAGCCCTGCAGCCTGTGACCTGGAAGTCTCAGCCCTTCAAGTGCTGGAGTTCAGCGTCGGGTTTTGGCGTTCTCCTTGGAGACGCCTATTGATAGCTGGTGTCTCTGCGGATACAACTTGAGCTAATTCCCAGGATAATGACCCGGCCGCCCATGATTTACTAACCTCACCGCTGTGCAGCCGCTCCGTCAGGGCTGGTTAATCCTTTAATGGTCCCTGCAGTGTGTCCAGGGCTGCTCCAAAAATTCCAACGCCCTCCCTGGAACACTGAAGGGCATTGAATGCCCCTTCCCCTCCCCTCCATCTCTCCCCACCCCCGGCCCTTATCTTATCAGGTAGCTAATTCCCACAAATTATTGTGTGGTTCAGGCAGAAAAATGAAATTGCTCTCAAATCATAAATTTGTCACTTTGCAGACAGCTGCTAAGTCAAGAAAATCTTGACCAAGTGGGGCTTAGTCACTGTTCTGAACAATTAAGACCTATAAGCGTATTTGGCTGTCTCAAAGCAATGTTTATTGATGGAAGGGAAGAAAACAGTTTATACAGAGATTTAACACTCTATCCACTCTTAAGTGGAGTGTAATCCTTCATTGAGGAGAATGTGACTATCAACACACTGTGTCTGACAAAATGTCTCTAAGGCCCATAGCACTTTATTCACTGTGGCCATCGTTGAGCTCAGTGACTGCCTTTAGGTGGGGAACACCTAAGTTTCCTAAATCTAGTCTCACTCAGAGCTGAAAGTCAAAAGGTGGAAACAATCAATGTCCATTAATCAACGAATGGATAAACAAAATGTGGTATATCCACACAATAGCATATTATGCAGCCTTAAAAAGGAATTATATCCTCATGCATGCTGTAACATGGGTGAAACTCAAACACATGCTAAGTGAAAGAAGCCAGAACTACCAGGGCTTCAGAGGGTCTACAGCCCACAGGGTCCCTCAGAGAGGATATTGAGGAACTTCTGTTTTAAATTATATATCCAGGCCAGGAGTGGTGGCTCACGCCTGTAATCCCAGCACTTTGGGAGGCTGAGGAGGGTGGACCACCTGAGGTCAGGAGGGTGGACCACCTGAGGTCAGGAGTCTGAGACCAGCCTGGCCAACATGGCAAAACCTCGTCTCTACTAAAAAAGAGTACAAAAAATAGCCAGTTGTGGTGGCACACGCCTGTAGTTCCAGCTACTTGGGAGACTGAGGCAGGAGAATTGCTTGAACTCAGGAGGTAGAGGTTGCAGTGAGCCAAGATCATGCCACTGCACTACAGCCTGGGTGACAGAGCGAGACTTCATCTCAAAAAAAAAAAAATTGTATATCCAGAATCCTCCTGCATCCCATCACCTCCACCACTATCAGCCTGTTCAAGCTGCCATCATCTTTCACTTGGACTATTGCAGGAGCTTCTTCACTGCTCTCCTGTTTTTGCTTTGGCCTCAATTCAGTCTATTCGCCACATAGAAGCCCAAAGGATTATTTAAATTTTTTTATTGAGGTAAAATTCACATACCATAAAATTAAAATGTTTAAGTGTACAGTGCAGTGGCTTTTAGTGCATTCTTAATTAGTGCAACCATCACCTCTATCTAATTCCAAAACATTTTCATGATTCTGAAAGGAAACCCATACCCAGTAAGCAGCCAGTCTCCACTTTGCCCTTCCCCCAGCCCCTGGCAACCATTAATCTTCTTTCTGTCTCTATGGATTTGCTTATTCAGGATATTTCATTTAAATGCAATCATACCATATGTGACCTTTGTGTCTCACTTCTTTCACTTAGCGTGTTTTTGAGTTCCACCCATGTTATAGCACATATCAGTATAGTATCAGTATATAATTCCTTTTTGGCAGAATAATATTCTGTTGTGTGGATAGGCCACATTTTGCTTATCCATTCATTGGTTGATGGACATTTATTGTTTCAGTCTTTTGACTACTGTGAACAGTGCTGCTGTGGATATTCTTGTATAGGCTTTTTATCAATACCTGTTTTCAGTTCTTTTGGGTGTATAACTAGGAGTGGAATTGCTGGGTCCTGATCCTTTTAATTTTTTATTGATATGTAATGTTTTACACATTTATGGAACACGTGATATTTTGTTACATGCATAGAATGTGTAATGATCAAGTCAGGGTATTTGGGGTATCCATCAAGATGTTAGATTTAAAACATTTGCTGTGGAATGGGTAATTAAAAGATTATAGGGCCAGGAGGGGTGGCTCACGCCGGTAATCCCAGCACATTGGGAAGCCGAGGCAGGAGGATCAAGAGGTCAGGAGATCGAGACCATCCTGGCTAACACAGTGAAACCCCGTCTCTACTGAAAATACAAAAAATTAGCCAGGCGTGGTGGCGGGCGCCTGTAGTCCCAGCTACTCAGGAGGCTGAGGCAGGAGAATGGCATGAACCTGGGAGGTGGAGCTTGCAGTGAGCCGAGATCACGCCACTGCACTTCAGCCTGGGCTACAGAGCAGAGACTCCGTCTCAAAAAAAAAAAAAAAAGATTATACACGTATATATTATATATGATTATATATTTTATGATTATATATAATTAAAAGATTATATATAGATTATATAATATATGATTATATATAAAAAAGATTATATATACATATATATATTTTTTGAGACAGAGACTTGCTCTGTCATCCAGGCTGTAGTGCATTGGCACAATCTCAGCTCACTGCAACCACTGCCTCCCAGGTTCAAGAGATTCTCCTGCCTCAGCCTCCCAAGTAGCTGGGATTATGGGCGTATACCACCACACCCAGCTAATTTTTGTATTTTTAGTAGAGATGAGGTTTCACCATATTGACCACACTGGTCTCAAACTCCTGACCTCAAGTGATCTGTCTACCTCGGCCTCCCAAAGTGCTGAGATTACAGGCATCAACCACCCTGGCTGGCCAAAATGTATTTTCCTAACTTCCACAGCTAAGAAAGAGTTTTCAGTTGTAGCAGGACAATGGCTGAAGTTGTAACAGAGTTGACTTTTGCAGGAAAGTGAAAGTAACAAGTACAAAAGGCAAGCCATGGGATCCCTCATTCATTCAAGTGATACATGCAGTGGATTTGAATTTCAAGAGCAAATACCACTTTATTTTCCTTAAATGAAACTGAATTTCTGTGTCAAACTCCCATGTCACTGAGATCTTGTCTCAGTCACGATTAAAGGTTCTAGTGTAAGTTTCAGAAGACTCATGTACTGCCAAGCCCTGGAAGGTGGTCTTCCTGAAGTTCCAGTGATCTGTGCACACAGGTATTCCTGAGATGTCTGGCTGGCCCCTTCAGGCCTGGAGGGCACCAGATATTCAGCTGGGCTGTCTGTGGTGCTCTATGACCCTGCCTACCTAAAACATATCACTCAGCCACCCCCAGCCCTTCCCACCGGGGGTGTTGCCATCTTCCTTCTCAAGCCATATTTTCTTTTCCCACCTCCTCCTGCTTAAAGGAATCTTTTCCTTGTATTCAAGAGAAATCCCTCCTTGTTTTAAACCTTGGGGATTTCTTCTCAGGGCCATTTTCTCTCTATTATCTTCCATCAATCAGTGGTAAATACAACCACAAATATACATAATAACTCAAAGAGAGGGCCAGGCGCGGTGGCTCACACCTGTAATCCCAGTACTTTGGGAGGCCGAGGCGGGTGGATCACGAGGTCAAGAGATCAATACCATCCTGGCCAACATGCTTAAACCCTGTCCCTACTAAAAATACAAAAATTAGCTAGGTGTGGTGGCGTGCACCTGTAATCCCAACTGCTCAGAGGCTGAGGCAGGAGAATCGCTTGAACCTAGGAGGTGGAGGTTGTAGTGAGCCCAGTTCTCACCACTGCACTCCAACCTGGCAACAGAGCGAGACTCCATCAAAACAACAACAACAAAACAAAGCAAAAAAGCAAAAACAAAACAAACAAACAAAAAAAACTTCAAAGAGAGACCAGCTGGCCATTTCTTGTAATCACACCACTCGACTGAGGAAGAGAACCCCAGGACTCACTGCTAGAGTAGGGAGGTGGGGAGCAAAATACTAGGAGAAAAAGAGGGGTTAATATTTCAAAGATGGTACACTACCACATATTATTGAGCACATGCTATGGAGCAGTCACTGTTCTGGATGCTAAGGATATAGAGATGGATGCAATCTACACAGGGGATGAATTTGTTTCCAATTGTTGCTATAAAAAATTACCTTGTGGATTAAAACAACACAAATTTCTTATAGTTTTGGAGATCAGCAGTCCAAAATGGTTCTCACTGGGCTAAAATCAAGGTATCAACAGGGTCACATTCCTTTCAGAAGCTCTAGGGGATGATGCATTTTCATGCCTTCTCCAGCTGCCCACATTTCTTGGCTCATGGCCTGTATCACTCCGAGCTTTGCTTCCTCCATCACATCTCCTTCTCTGATCCTCATGCTCCTGCTCCCCACTCTCTGCTTTATAAGGACCCTTATTACATTTAGAGTCCACCTCCAGAATCCAGGAAAATCTCCCAGTCTTAAAATCCTTAGCTTAATCACATCAGCAAAGTCCCCTTTGCCTTGTATCCTGGGTTCTAGGGATTAGGACATGGACATCTGTGGGAGGACATTAATCTGCTGACTACAGGGGATTAGTCTAGAGGTGCTGTGGTAAGCCCTACCACAGGAGAAATGTGGGGTGTATGAGAGTTTGCAGGAATGCCAGATTTGGGGATCAGGAAAAGCTCCTATGTTTAGCCTGAGACCTGGAGGATGAATAAGAAGGATTTGGGAGGCCGGGCACGGTGGCTCATGCTTGTAATCCCAGCTACTTGGGAGGCTGAGGCAGGAGAATCACTTGAACCCAAGAGGTGAGGTTGCAGTGAGCTGAGATCGTACCACTGCATTCCAGCCTGGGAGACAGAGCGAGACTCCACCTCAAAAAAAAAAAAGGATTTGGGAGACATGAGGAAGAGGAAGCTATACTGAAAGAATTCAGATAGTTTAGAACAAAGGCTTAAAAGTCACAGAGAATGAAGTAGATCTTTGGAAATGGGAGGCATTGAGCAAGTTGTTGCAAGGCTGCAAGGTAAGGACCAGGCATGAAGGGCCTGGGAAGCCCTGGGAAGTTTAGGCTTTATCCTAAGGGCAAAGGGTGGCAAGGTGAGATGGAAAAGTCACTTGGCTCCTATGTCAGTCCAGATTGAAGGGCTGGTGATGGAGAGAATAGCCAGGAGGTATGACAGTAATCCAGAGACAGATGTTGGGACTAGGAGGGCTGGGGACAGGTGGAGGCATGAGGAGAGATTGAGATTTATTTATTTATTTTATTATTATTCTTCTTTGAGACAGAATCTCCCTCTGTCGCCCAGGCTGGAGTGCAGTGGCACTATCTCAGCTTACTGCAACCTCTGCCTCCCTGGTTGGAGCAATTCTTATGCCTCAACCTCCTGAGTAATCCTCAACTGGGATTACAGGCATGCGTCACCATGCCCGGCTAATTTTTTTGTGTTTTTAATAGAGATGGGGTTTCACCGTGTTGCCCAGGCTGGTCTTGAACTCCTGGGCTCAAGTGATCCACCTGCCTTGGCCTCCCAAAGTGTGGGGATTACAGGCGTGAGCCACTGCACCCGGATGAGATTGAAATTAGATTTAGGACTGTCAGGGGTTGGCAGTTGGCTGGATGTTGGGTGAGGATTACAGAAGAAGGAGGAGTCCCAGGTTTCTGGCTTGAGCTGCAGAGGAAGAGGAAGCTTGGGGAAGAAGGCCATGGTTCCTGTTTTGAACATGTTGACTTGGTGCCTAGGAGAGTTCCGAGTGGACTGCCTGGGAAACAGCTGGCTGCAGCTCTTGTCTTGGGGTCTGGTGAGGATTAAACAAGTGAAGCATGGAAAGCACTTAGCCCAGTGGCTGGCATATAGTCAGTACTTAATAAATATGAGATATTATTATTATGTATTCATTTTATATTCAGGTCTGTGCTGTGCCTTATCAAATTATGCCCTGAGAGCCATTTGGAGCAAAATAAAAAGAAGGCAAGTAAATGACGAGAGAGCAAGGGAAAAGATGGTTCTGTAGCTGCACACGTATCTGTGTTCTCACGTGAGTCCCACAGGCTAACAGGGAAAGGATGGGGTAGGGCTTGCCTGCTAAAGTGGCAGCATCAGTTAGCATGAACCAAATACAGATGGGGAAAATAACTACCCTGAGTCCGCTCACTCCTGCAATTCTAGGATCAGACATCCCAGGCAAGGAGTCCCCATGAAGCGGCATCGTTTGTCTGGGGTAATACCTGAGGTTCGTTGCCTCATGCCAAGGAAATCAAGGACACGGACACACGTGGAGTGAAGATTAAGAGTGGAGGTTTAATAGGCGAAATTAAGAGAAAAGAGAAATAGCTCTCCCTCCTGCAGAGAGAGAGGAGATCCCGAGGGGGTCTTCTGGTTTCGTGGTGAAATGCACAGGGTTTTAGTCTGGTTTGCAGAGGCAGTGTCTGACTTACATAGGGCCCAAAGATTGGTTGGACCAGGCATGACATTTATATAGCCCGTGAAGAAGTTGGCCACCCCACTCTAATCTTCTGTTATGCAAATGGGTTTTTTTTACCTGGCCAGCACCACATTGTCGGCTCCTTACTGTAGACATGGTTGATAAAGGAAAGGGAAGATGGAGCCTCCCTGTTGGACATGTCTAGCCCCCAGGTAGCCTTTTCCTATTGTCACAGCTGCAGGCATTCACCCCTGTAAGCTTCCGACTTGCTTATCTATGTTTGCAGCTCAATTTTACAGGCTGCTTTTTGTTAGAAAAGAAATGATTTGGCCGGGCACAGTGGCTCATGCCTGTAATCCCAGCACTTTGGGAGGCCGAGGCAGGCGGATCACCTGAGGTCAGGAGTTCAAGACCAGCCTGGCCAAGATGGTGAAACCCCGTATCTCTACTAAAACTACAAAAATTAGCTGGGCGTGGGGGCCGGCGCCTGTAATCCCAGCTACTCCGGAGGCTGAGGCAGGAGAATCGCTTGAATCCGGAAGGCGGAGGTTGCAGTAAGCCGAGATGTCGCCACTGCACTCCAGTCTGGGCAACAAGAGCGAAACTCCGTCTCAAAAAAAAAAGGATTGGGGGGCTGCTCTTTATTAAAAGGGAAACCTTACCAAGGACTTCCTTATCCTCACTATCTGTCTAAATAATCTCTTCTTAACTCCTGTATCACCCAGATATCCCTGTGAGGAGTCAGGAGGGAAATTTGGGCTGATTGCTGGTTTTTTTTGTTTTTGTTTTTGTTTTTTTTGAGATGGAGTCTCCGTCTGTTACCCAGGCTGGAGTGCAGTGGTGAGATCTCGGCTCACTGCAAGCTCCGCCTCCTGGGTTCACGCCATTCTTCTGCCTCAGCCTCCCGAGTAGCTGGAACTACAGGCACTCGCCACCACGCCCAGCTAATTTTTTGTATTTTTAGTAGAGACGGGGTTTCACCGTGTTAGCCAAGATGGTCTCTATCTCCTGACCTTGTGATCCACCCGCCTCAGCCTCCCAAAGTGCTGGGATTACAGGGGTGAGCCACTGCGCCCGGCCCAGACTGGTTTGTTTTTAAGGAGAGGCTGGATGGGTGTTAGGGAGGGGGACGTCCTTTCTCATCAATATCAACAATGTCAGCAACATCAGCAATGAATTGATTTTTCTGTTCACTCTGATTTCAACCCTAGTATTGCCATCAGAGAGAATCCTCTGTCTGCACAACTGCAAACACGGGCCTTAGAAGAAGACTGGGGCAATTTCTCCAAGTGGTTTCATATTAGTACTTGCCCCTTAGAGAGAAGAATTGATTTTCCTGGGCAAAAGTAACATTTGGTAGAAGGAAAAGTTTTATGATTTATGAGGCACCAGAGACCATATATTTTCCTTAAATATTATCATTATGGTCATAGCACCTTCAAAAGAGAAAAATGGAATTCAAGGAACATTAACCTCTAAATATTTACGGCATTTCAAATCCCTGTCCAGTCTTCATTGTCACTAGGATAACTTTGGGAAGTTGTGAGCACATAGACAATGCAATGAAAAATAGCCAGAATCCAGCTGAGTGTTGTGTTCATATACTTTTGTGGTTGTTGTGGGGCTCCAAGACTGGAAAAATATGAAAAGAATGCAGGATTCCAGCAAGTACAAAGGTCTTTAGAACTAGACCAGAAACATGTAAATATCTTGAGTCAAAGAAATGCACAATCAGTCAAGTGAAGTCACAGATTGGGAAGTGTGCAGGCTTCTCTGAGTAGAGAGAAGCCTGGGGACTTGGCTGTAAGACTACCCCCACTTGGAAACCATAAGATATAGAACCGTAAATAAAGCTCAGTGGGTCTTTCAGTCTTGTGGACAGCATTGCAGTCAGCACTCAGATTCATCTGTGACAAAGGTAACCTCAAAAGTGTTCAGGATAATGAAATTTTTTCCTCAGAAGGTAAAAAGTTCCTTAATTCTGAAACCTGGGGTATTTTTTATACATAACAATAGAATGGCAAGAGAATAAAACAAAAATATTAGCATTTTTATGTTAAGACATCTGTGCATATTTGTTATTTTGAGTGTAAGGTTTAAGAAAGTTGGGTTGGCTGGGTGTGGTGGCTCACGCCTGTAATCCCAGCACTTTGGGAGGCCGAGGCGGACAGATCAAAAGGTCAAGAGATCAAGACCATCCTGACCAATATGATAAAACCCCATCTTTATTAAAAAGTACAAAAATTAGCTGGGCATTGTGGTGCGTGCTTATAGTCCCAGCTACTTGGGAGGCTGAGGCAGGAGAATCGCTTGAACCCAGGAGGTGGAGGTTACAGTGAGCCAAGATCACGCCACTGCACTCCAGCCTGGGCAACAGGGTGAGACTTCATCTCAAAAAAATTTAAAAAAAGGAAAGAAAGTTGGGTCTATTAGAGTTGATAAGTCAGTCTTGAAATACTATTTTAAAATGTAATGAGTGATTAATGTGTATGTGTAATATTTAAACTAAATTCTGATTAAATTTACATACCAGGTTGAAGAGGGCTTGAGAATTACTATATTAGTCTGTTTTCACACTGCTGATAAAGACGTGTAATTTAAAAGGAAAAATAGGAAATATATTAATATTTGTACATGTTGCACCTATCCTTCTATTATCCTTGAATCCTAAAATTACAAGACTGTGTAATTTAAAAAGAAAAAGAGGTTTAATGGACTCATGGTTCCATGTGGCTGGGGAGGCCTCACAATCGTGGTGGAAGGTGAAAGGCACACGGTGGCAGACAAAAGAAAATACTAGAACTTGTGCAGGGAAATTCTCTGTTATAAAACTATCAGACCTTGTGAGACTTATTCACTATCATGAGTACAGTACAGGAAAGACCCGCCCTCATGATTCAATTGTCTCCCACTTAGTCCTTCCCATGACACATGGGAATTGTGGGAGCTGTGATTCAAGATGGGATTTGGGTGGGGACACAGCCAAACCATATCATTCTGCCCATGGCCCCTCCCAAATCTCATATCCTCACATTTCAAAACCAATCATGTCTTCCTGATGGTCCTCCAAAATCTTAACTCATTTCAGCATTAACTGAAAAGTCCACAGTCCAAAGTCTCAACTGAGAAGAGGCAAATCCCTTCTGCCTACGAGCCTGAAAAATCAAAAGTAAGTTAGTTACTTCCTAGATACAATGAGGGTACAGGCATTGGATAAATATACCCATTCCAAATTGAAAAAAATGGCCAAAATGAAGGGGCTAAAGGCCCCATGCAAGTCTGAAATCCAGTGGGGAGGTCAAATCTTAAAGCTCCAAAAAAAATGATCTCCTTTTACTCCATGTCTCATATCCAGGCCACGCTGATGCAAGAGGTGGGTTCCCATGGTCTTGGGCAGCTCTGCCCCTGTGGCTTTGCAAGGTACAACCTCCCTCCTGGCTGCTTTCACAGGCTGGTGTTGAGTATCTATGCTTTTCCAGGTGCATGGTGCGAGCTATTGGTGGATCTACCATTCTTAGGTCTGGAGAACGGTGACCCTCTTCTCACAGCTCCGTTAGGCAGCACCCCAGTGGGGACTCTGTGTGGGGTTGCCCACCCCACATTTCCCTTCTGCACTGCCCTAGCAGAGGTTCTCTATGAGGGCCCCACCCCTGTAACAAACTTCTGCCTGGATATCCAGGCATTTCCATACATCCTCTGAAATCTAGGCAGAGGTTCCCAAACCTCACTTCTTGGCTTCTGTGCACCTCCAGGCTCAACACCACGTGGAAGCTGCCAAGACTTGGGGCTTGCACCCTCTGTAGCCACAGCCCGAGCTGTACCTTGGCCCCTTTTAGTAACAGCTAGAGCAGCTGGGACACAGGGCACCAAGCCACTAGACTGCACACAGCAGTGGGACTCTGGGCCCAGCCCACAAAACCATTATTCCTTCCTAGGCCTCCAGGCCTGTGATAAGAGGGGCTGCTGCAAAGTTCTCTGACACACCCTGGAGACATTTTCCCCATTGTCTTGGTGATTAACATTCAGCTCCTCCGTACTTATGCAGATTTCTGCAGCCAGCTTAAATTTCTCCTCAGAAAATAGGATTTTCTTTTCTGTCATCTCTATCAGGCTGCAAATTTTCTAAACCTTTATGGTGTTTCCCTTTTAAAATTGAATGTTTTTAACACTTCTTGAATGCTTTGCTGCTTAGAAATTTGTTCTGCTAGATACCCTAAATCATCTCTCTCAAGTTCAAAGCTCCACAAATCTCTAGGGCAGGGGAAAATGCCACCAGTCTCTTTGCTAAAACATAACAAGAGTCACCTTTTCTCCAGTTCCCAACAAGTTCCTCATTTCCATCTGAGACTACTTCAGCCTGGATTACATTGTCCATATCATTAGCAGCATTTTGGTCAAAGCCATTCAGCAAGTCTCCAGGGAGTTCCAAACTTTCCCACATTTCCTATCTTCTTCTGAGCCCTCCAAACTGTTCCAACCTCTGCCTGTTACCCAGTTCCAAAGTCACTTCCACATTTTCAGGTATCTTTTCAGCAGCGCCCCATTCTACTGGTACCAATTTACCATATTAGTCAGTTTTCATGCTGCTGATAAGGACATACCCAAGACGGTGTAATTTAAAAAGAAAAAGAGGTTTAATGGACTCACAGTTCCATGTGGCTGGAGAGGCCTCACAATCATGGTGGAAGGTGAAAGCCACATCGTACACAGCAGCAGACAAGAGAGAATAATAGAACTTGTGCAGGGAAACTCACCTTTATAAAACTATCAGATCTCATGAGACTTATTCACTATCGTGAGAACAGCATAGGAAAGACCTGCCCCCATGATTCAATTACCTCCCACAGGGTCCCTCCCATGACACATGGGAATTGTAGGAGCTACAATTCAAGATGAGTTTTGGGTGGGGACACAGCAAAACCATATCAATCACCATATTTATGAGTTTAGTTTATTAGAATTTAAAGTGTTGTTTAGGTTCCCAGGAAAGTTTTGTTTGTTGATTCAGACTGGTATAGTATTAAAAGAAAGATCAAATATGTTAAATGTATAAATGCACTTTAAAATGTTAAAAAGAGTTAAATTAAGTTTTTAAATGGAATCAAACATTAATCAAAGAGTTATACATCATGCTAGGGTTTTTTAATTTTATTTTTTATTTTTCTGAGACAAAGTGTTTCTCTGTCACCCAGACTGGAGTGCAGTGGCACAGTCACAGCTCACTACAGCCTCAACCTCCTGGGCTCAAGTAATCCTCCCACCTCAGCCTCCTGAGTAACTGGGACTACAGGTGCATGCCACCACACCCAGCTAATTTTTGAATTTTCTGTAGAGACAGGGTCTCACTATGTTGCCCAGGCTGGTCTCAAATTCCTGGACTCAAGTAATCCACCTGCCTCGGCCTCCCAAAGTACTGGGATTACAAGCATGAGCCACTGCAACTGGCCCATGCTAGTTTTGAAAATAAAATAGTAAGAGTTGTAAACAGAACTTAGAAGCTCATGGAAGAATTAAGGCATTGATTTTGTAACTTTACTAAATTGAATATTAATTTCTTTTTTTTTTCTGAGACAGAGTCTCACTCTGTCACTCAGGCTGGAGGGCAGTGGCACGATCTCAGCTCACTGCAAGCTCTGCCTCCAGGGTTCATTCTCCTGCCTCAGCTGAGACTACAGGCACCCGCCACCACACCTGGCTAATTTTTTGTATTTTTAGTAGAGATGGGGTTTCACTGTGTTAGCCAGGATGGTCTTGATCTCCTGACTTCATGATCCTCCTGCCTCGGCTTCCCAATGTTCTGGGATTACAGGTGTGAGCCACCGTGCCCAGCCCTGAATATTAATTTTTGTGGTGGCTTACATCTGTAATCCTAGCACTTTGGGAGGCCAAGGCAGGCAGATCACTTGAGGTCAGGAGTTCAAGACCAGGCTGGCCAACATGGTAAAACCCCATCTCTACTAAAAGCTACTTGGGAGGCTGAAGCAGGAGAATCACTGCTGTGAGCTAAGATTGTGCCACTGCACTCCAGCCTGGGTGACAGAGTGAGATCCTGTCTAAAAATGTAAATAAATAAAAATCAAAACCAAAGTAAACCTTGGGAAAATATTTTTTGTACCAAAGTATGCCCTTGAGGATATAAAAGAAATAATAACCAATTCACATTTATGAATGTGGATGAACACATTTCTCCATTGCTATAAGCAGTGTTAGCTTTTTCCCCATTTAATATTATTTTATGTATGTGTATGTATGTGCATCTGTGCATGTGTGTATATACTTGTCTGTTAAAATAGAATTTATAAACTTCATCATCACGTGAAATACGTGTGTGTGTGGTATTTCAGATACAATGCACAAACAAAATAGGCTGTAATAAATTTTCTTATATTTTGTGCCGCCAGACTCATTTTCTCTCACTAGTCATTCTTGGGCACTTTCATTAGGTCACCTAGATATACGATGATGTAATTAGGTACAATTATGTAATAATTGTATATAAATGTTATTTTCAATATATTTTCCCATATACCTTCTTTGATGAAATGTCTGTTCAAAACTTTTGCAATTTTCTATTTTGCATTATGGATTTTGTATTATGCAAACTTTTACAATTTTGTATTTTGTATTATGCCATTATTTCGTTTGTGTATCTCCTAGAGTAGTTATTGCCAGCATTTCTAATCTCTGTAAAATAGCAGTGGTGAGCAGCAGTGGCTCACGCCTGTAATCCCAGCACTTTGGGAGGCCAAGGTGGATGGATCACAAGGTCAGGAGATCGAGACCATCCTGGCTAACATAGTGAAACCCCGTCTTTACTAAAAATACAAAACATTAGCCGGGCGTGGTGGCGGACGCCTGTGGTCCCAGCTACTCAGGAGGCTGAGTCAGGAGAATCGCTTGAACCTGGGAGGCAGAAGTTGCAGTGAGCTGAAAGCATGCCACTGCACTGCAGCCTGAGTGACAGAGCGAGACTCCATCTCGAAGGAAAGAAAGAAAGAAAAAGAAAAAGAAAAAGAAAGAAAGAAAGAAAGAAAAAGAAATAGTGAGCAGTGAGGACAAGAGACATCCTTGTCTGCTTCTGTTTTGAAGGAGAATTGCTTTGGTTCTTCTAATATTGGCTTTTGCATTTAATCTTTTAAATATTTTTTTTTGAGACAGGGTCTTACTCTGTTGCCCAGGCTGGAGTGCAGTGGTGCAATCATAGCTCACTGCAGGCTCAAACTCCTGGGCTCAAGGGATCCTCCCACCTCAGCCTCCCAGCAGCTGGGACTACAGACATGTGCCACCATGCCCAACTAACTTTTAAATTTTTGTAGAGATAGGGTCTCACTATGTTTCCAAGGTTGGTCTCCAACTTCTGGCCTCAAGCCATCCTCCTGCCTCGGCCTCCCAAAGTGCTGGAATTACAAGCATAAGCCACCTTGCTTGGCCTAATTTCTAAAACTTTATATTATGGGAATTTTTAACATGCACAAAGATAAGAGAGAAAAGTACACTGTTAAACCCTCATGTAGTCACCACCCAGCCTTCACAATTTTTTAACATTTCTCCATTCTTGTTTTATTCACTCTTGTTTTATAACCCCACTCCAAACATTCTTTTCTCCTCCTCCTTCTTTTTTTGCTTTGAGGTGGTGGTCATGAGGCAGACTGGAAGGTTTTTTTTTTTTTAACTGAGGTAAAAATCAATGAAATGTATAGATTTTAAGTGTACAGTTTGATGACTTTCATTAAATGTATATGCCCCAGTACTCAACAATCCAATCGAGATAAAGAACATTTCATTACGCTAGAAAATTTCCCTGTGCCCTCTTCCAGGAAAACATCACCCTCCACAGACAACCACTTTTCTGATTTATATCACAATAGAAATGGTGCCTTTTCTTGAGCTTCATATATTAGGAATCACGTGGTATCTCCCCCTTTGTCTGACTTCTTTCATTCAAACTTTTTTGAGATTCATCCATGTTGTTGCATATATCAGTTGTTCATTTTTCAAATTGCTGGATAGTATTGCATTGTATGAATGTGCCACACTCTATTCACTTATACCTTCTTCCATTGATAGACATTTGGGTTGTTTCCAATTTTTAGCTATTCTGAATGCAAGTAATATAAACATTCTTATACAATTCTTTTTTCTCATTCTTGTACAGTTCTTATTGTGGATATTTGTTTTCATTTTTAGGGGGGTAGATAACAAAGAGTATAGAATTGCTGGGCCATGGGGTAAATGTATACTTAGCTTTATATGGAACTGCCAAACAGTTTTTCCAAAATGGCTTTGCTATTTCACACTCTCCTCAGCAGTGTATGAGAAGTCTAGCTGTTGCACATCCTTGGTGGTATTTGGTGTTGTCAGTTTTTTCCATTGTAGCCATTTCAGCGAATGTGAAATGGCATCTCATTGCTATTTTAATGTGCACATTGCTATGGTCTGAATGTGTCCCCCCAAATTTCATATGTTGAAATCCTGACCCCCAAGGTGATGGTATTAGGACGTGGGGCCTTTGGGAGGTGATTAGGCCATGAGGACAGAGCCCTTGTGAATGAGATTAGTGCCCTTAGAGAAGAGGTCCTAAAGAGTGAATTCTCTCCCTCCACCATGTAAGGACATGGCAAGGGGCCATCTATGAGCCAGAGAGCAGCCCTCACCAGACACCAGGCCTGCCTGCACCTTGTTGTTGGACTTCCCAGCCTCATGAACTGTGATGAATAAATTTCTGATGTTTATAAACCATCTAGTTATGTTATCCTGCTATATAGCAGTGTGAATAGACTAAGACACAAGTATAATGTGTGTGTGTACAGAAATTCTTCCTACCAAATTTTAAAGAGTTTAATTAAGAAAAGTGATAAGTTTTTCATTGAAGATGTGGTGTTTTATACTTATTAAGATAATTATTTTTCTTTTTAAGTAGTAAACCATTAATAATTTATATGAATGATACCTTCCATTCCCCAAATAAACTTTTTTGAAAGGAATGAAGTGGTGACGCATGCTGCACCACAGATGAAACTTGTTAAGATGAAACTTGCATGCTAAATGGAAGTAACAATGACTCTCTCCTTGGCCAAATTTTAATCAGTGTCCTCTAAGCCCTTTTCTCAACTAAGCTCAGGTTTGCAGAGCCCGGATTCAGCAAAAATCCTACGAAGTCCAGTGTGTGTGTGTGTGTGTGTGTGTGTGTGTGTGTGTGTGTGTGTGGGTTAATTTTTTGAGACAGAGTCTCACTATGTTGCCTAGGCTGGTCTTGAACTCCTGGACTCAAGCAATCCTCCCACCTCGGCCTCCTGAGTAGCTGGGATTACAGGTGCACAAAATAAACCTTATATACCCATAGTGGCCAATATTTTTTTTGAGACAGGGTCTCGCTCTGTTGCCCAGGCTGGAGTGCAGTGGCGCGATCTCAGCTCACTGCAACCTCCACCTCCCAGGTTCAAGCCATTCTCCCACCTCAGCCTCCCCAGTAGCTGGGACTGCAGGTGCACGCCACCACACACAGCTAATTTGTGTATTTTTTGGTAGAGGCAGGGGTTTCACCATGTTGGCCAGGCTGGTCTCAAACTCCTGACCTCAGATGATCCGCCCACCTCAGCTTCCCAAAGTGCTGGGATTACAGGCGTGAGCCACCATGCCTGGCCAATTCTTTTCATATGTGTTGTTTTATTCTAAGTCATACAATTTGATATACCATTTTTTAATCTTTTCCCACGTGTGCTTAGTTTAAATTATTTGGTGGTGGGAAGGGCAGGGTAGAGGTAGTACTGTATCCTTGTCAGATTTAAGGATCAAAAACAAATTCAATTTATACAATCATCTCGGTTAACAGGCCATTCCTTTTCCCAATATTTTGAGAGAATTCATGTAATAAAGGGATTATTTATAGTGCCGTGGGAAGAGCATTGACTTGGGAGGAAAACAGAACTGCTCTTGATGTGAGTTGGCCACTCACCAGCCTTATGACCTAGCAAATTATTTCATCTCTCCTTCAGTATCTTCCACATCACTGAGCAAGTGGTTGGAGAGAGGAAAGACACCTGGTGAATCCGGGTGATAAGACTGACAATTGGAAATAAAATTTGCCATGAGATGGGACAAGCATACTCCAGTATGACCGCATCACAATTAATTGCATCTGCAATGACCTTATTCCCAAATAAAGTCACATTCTGAGGTGACGTGAATTTTGGAATGACACTATCCAAACCACACACCTATATTCATTCATATTTGGAAACTCCATTTCCGGTTATGAAACACGTGCCTCACTTGTTGCATGCCCTTTGCAGACAGGGTGATGCAAAATGTGACACAGTGTGACCTGGGTTCCAGTCATTGTCCTGCCTTGTGCTGGATGACCCTGGGCAATCTAATTCTTCTTTCTAGGCCTCATCCGAATAATGAAGTCGGGAGAGGTGGTCTCTAAGAACCCTTGGAATTTAATTATTCACAAGCTTTTGGGACCCAATTAAACTTTTTTTTTTCAGGGGAAATGTAGGAATGAGCCATCAAGAAACGATGCCAGAGGCTGGAGAGCCTGGATACATTGACACAATTGGGGGATGAACGATTTGTTACAATTCAATTACAGGGCAGCCCAGGCTACAGCTCCCCAGGAAGCATCTCCAAAGGTGCTACTTGCTAATCATCACCATACAAAAGGCGGGGGGATTGCTTTCATCTGTGGCTTTTATGGGACCATCCAGCTATTCTTCAGAGCCAGTTTCTCATCAAAAATGGGGTTTATTACTACAGAAGTTAAAGACCTTAGTACACATTTTGGTAAACATAGATTGATATCCCCTAGCAGGAATCAAGAGAACAGATTTCATTTACTGAAAGGTTACCAGGCATTCTGCTAAGGGCTCTACATGGCTTCTTCCATTTAATCCCCCAAACAACTCTATGAAGTCGTGTGCCAGGTAATCAATGTATCCTTCTCAGGTCCAAATTCACCCTTCAGTACCTGCTCTGCCATAATGACGTGTAAAGCTTTTGTCCTTTACATTGAGGGCCATGATAAGCTTTGTCAGTAGAGGGCGCTGGAGAGACATCACGGGAGTTCGCCGTTTCTCTTCCTGGTTCTGGCCTGCTGTTTTGCTCGGTTTGCTCCAGTTGCTTTGTAAAAGCGTCCTCCTGTGCATATGTGAGGACATCCAGTGGCATTCTGCTCCACCCAGCCTCCCAGAGTGCCCAGTCCCTCAGCCACTTTGCAGCCCTGTCGGGGGCCCAGTGACCACCTTGCTGTGGCCTTTCTGATGCAAATGCCAGTGCACCCCAGGGCTCCCCAACACACTCCCTGGCCTACCCTCCAGGTCGGTTTGCCTGCCCCCCGGGGAGGGCTGTTTTCCACCGCCCTACTAACATCAACACCACAAATCCTAGGCCAAGTGTCGCCCTGCCAGGAAGCAGATTCTCAGCATCCTGACTCCATCTGCCCACTCACCTTGGCTCACCTGGACCTGGGAGGGCTGTTTCCTGCTACCAGGAAGCCCACAGACTTCACCATCCAGTGGGTGGCACCATGCCTTCTCCAACCTAGTCCAAACCCCAGCCTCGGGGAAGGCCTCCCCCTTCCAAGTTTGTCCTTTCTTGGGCAATTTCCCTCTGCCCTGGAGGACCCTTAGAGTTCCCTTCACACCTTCATGGATACTCACCTATCATCATTTCATCCTTCTTTAGATTAAAACAACCCCTGTTCAAATTGCTGTGTGGTTTCTGTCTCCTGATTGGATGCAGACAGATACAAGTAGGTACTATTATTTCCATTTTAAAGATGAGGAAATGAGATTTAAAGAGGCCAAATGGCTTAGTGAGAATCAGATGCAAAATGTGGCAGAGCTGGACACAAACCCCAGGATGGTCTGGCTCTGAAACCTTTGATTTGCACCTCTCTATACATAAACCAGGAGTTAGTGGACAGATACTACATAAGAAAGAGGGGTGATTCAGCCTTCTCCCTCCCCTCTTTTCCTATGCTTATGTGTCCTGGGTGTTTCGGATGAAAACAAGGGCAAAAAATGCAAAAATGAGCCGGCGCAGTGGCTCATGCCTGTAATCCCAACACTTTGGGAGGCTGAGGTAGGTGGATCACTTGAGGTCAGGAGTTCAAGACCAGCCTAGCCAACATGGCGAAACCCCATCTCTACTAAAAAATACAAAAATTATCTGGGCGTGGTAGAGGGTACTGGTAACCCCAACTACTCGGGAGGCTGAGGCAGCAGAATCACTTGAACCTGGGAGGCAGAGGTTGCAGTGAGCTGAGATCGCACCACTGCACTCCAGCCTGGGCGACAGAGTGAGACTTTGTCTCCAAAAAAAAAAAAAGAAAAAAAAGAAAAGAAAAAAATGCAAAAATGAGGCCAGCTCCTAGAGGAAGATTTTCAACGATCAAGAATGTCAATAGTCATCTCAAGATAATTGCCAAAATAAACACAGAAAAGAAGGGGAGAAAAAAATGCCCCATATATTTAAAAAACCACTTTTATACACTTTACATATGGTCAATACTCTGCTCCAAATACATTTGTTTTGAGGCTATTCAATTTTTGCCAATTTCCCCAGCTTTGTCTTATCTGCTAAAATGCCTTATCCTGCTATGGAGAGAGGTGAAATCCCAACTTTGGGTCTTGCCTGTATTTGCATCTGGCTCAAAGCAGCCAGATTTCTAGATGATGTATGTCCCAGCTCTAAGGGGCTCAGGTCCCCACTGGGGGTGTGCTCAGAGGCAGCATGTAACAGCTTCCATATTCCTGGAAATGAAGCCCCAACTTCCTTGTAGTTTATCCTTTAGGGAAATCAGCAATGTGAATCCTAATTAGCCTCAAAATAACAAACCCTAGTAATTAATGATCTTCTTTGGGGGTTGTTCTGGACTTTCAGCTTCAGTAGGGAGGGAAAAAAAAGGTCCAATAGGAGAATTCACCATTTCCTGCTGATTAGAGCTGGTGAGCTCTGGACTAAGAGTTAAGATACCTGGATTTGAGTCCTGGTTTTGCCACTAATTACACGGTCCTTTGTCTCTCTGTAAACAAAAAAGATTGGCATCTAAGCTCCTTTCTAGTTCTGTGGTCCTTCAGCCTCACAATCCTTTCAACTCTATTTAGCCATGCCCAGTTAAATAACAGCACCTTCACTGAGTGCTCACAATGTGCCAGGCAAATTGCTAAACACCTTAAATACATTATCTAATTTAAGCCTCACTGCAAACTTATGAGGTGAGCACTATTATTATTATTATTATTTTATATTATTTTTTGAGTTGGAGTCTCACTCTGTCACCAGGCTGGAGTGCAGTGGCGTGATCTCAGCTTACTGCAACCTCTGCCTCCCAGGTTCAAGCGATTCTCCTGCCTCAGCCTCCCGAGTAGCTGAGACTACAGGCACGATCCACCATGCCCAGCTAATTTTTGTATTTTTAGTAGGGACGGGGTTTCACCATGTTGGCCAGGGTGGTCTCGATCTCTTGACCTCATGATCCGCCCGCCTTGGCTTCCCAAAGTGCTGGGATTACAGGTGAGAGCCACCGTGCCCAGCCTATTATTATCCCCATTTTACAGGTTCAGAGAGATTAGAGCATGATGATAAGAAAGCCACACCATGTGTCCTCTCCCCACATGGGTTACTGTCCTTACAAATATGCTCCAAATGGGGTCCAGTAGGAGAAATGCAGGTAGATCCCTGATTGACATTGTTCAAGTCAGCATCACCCTCATTAGCGGTAAATGAGGATAAGCAGTAATAAGTAGTCAGGCAGGTGCTTGGAGCCGAAGGCAGGAGGGAAAAGGACATTAATTAGCAAAGCCAGGAACTTTATGCAGGTGGTCTCATTTAATCCTTAGAGCGAAGCTATACATTGGGATTATTCCCATTATACAGATAAAGAAAATGAGGTTCAGAGAGGTTAAGTGACTTGTCCACTTACACTTCCCACCACCGGTCAGCAGCCAACCTGAGACTGCAGTGCATTTTGTTTGACCCCTTTCATCACACTGCATTGGGACAGTCCATTGTTTGCGGCCAGGGATTTCAGGGCCTGAGCAACCATACATACATTTATTGAGGCCAAGACCATGTCAACTGACAGTGAAATAACTGTTCAATTCAGACAAAGGGAAGGTGGGGAAAGGTCTTTAAAAAGTTAGTCCTTTTCTTTGATATTGGCTGAGCTGAGATCTCCTGGGTCTATGCCCAGCCTCTGCCCCAGCCCCTCCAGGACAAGTGCTGTCCTGCCTCTGAGAGAAGAAACCAAGGACCTGCTAATCATCTCCATGGGAACTGACTCAGGGGTTGGACCCCAAGGAGGCTTCAGAATAGGCCTGTTGGAGGAAGAACAGGAACAGGCTGTGAGGCAGAAACAAGGAACAAACCTAGCCATCCTCAAAGAACAAAAAAAAAGTTACATTTTTTTTCTATTTCTCTTTTGACCCTATCTTTGAAGACTACATGCTTAAGAAGAACCACTCCACTGGACCTTCCAGACACAAGGAATAATTGAGTACAAAGAGACACGTTGCTCAGGTGCTCTTGGGATATAACTTCTCAGCCACCATCCAAAGAGTAGCCTACCATGGTATACAGGTAAACTGGTTCTCTGGAAAACAAAGCAACAAAGGCAGTCCTGCTTTGTAGCACTTGCCAATTCCCATGGTGTAAAGACTTTCAGTTCAAGCTACTAACACTTTAACATTTGGCTTGCAAAATACCTAAATATTTAACAACTGCCTTCAGCTAAACAAGAAGTGACATCTTGGTTAGAAAACATGTCTTATGGGCCAGGCACGGTGGCTCATGCCTGTAATCCCAGCACTTTGGAGGCCGAGGTGGGTGGGAGCCAGTTGTTAAAGAGTTAGCAGCTCAGTTACTACTAGCAAACCAGTGGAAACCAGTTCCATGTACCCTGGGTAGCCAGCTTTGAGGGTACACCATTCTGAGCAAGCAAGAGTCTCTTGTGGACAATGGCCCAGTGTTCTCCTTCCCCACTGTGACTCCGGGTATGCCAAGATATTCCCTGTCCTTTTAATTTCTTCACTTCCTTTTACCTGGAAGCTTCTTCCCTTTCTCTTCCTTCTGAAAAACTCCTATACATCCTTCAACAACCAGGCTGAAAATAACTCTGTTAAACCTTCCTCCTGTTAAAGCTCATTCATTCTTGATCCTTTGCCCATGCCTGTATTACCTGTTTAAGTGTCTGATTCTTCTACTAGACTGTGAGACTCTTGATCATATAGTTTGGATCTGTGTCCCTAACCAAATCTCATGTTGAAATGTAACCCCCAATGCTGGAGGTTGCCTGGATCATGGAGGTGGGAAGTGATTGGATCATGGAGGCAGATTCTCATGAATTAACACCATCCCCTCTTGGTGTTCTTGTCACGATGGTGAGTTCTCATGAGGTCTGGATGTTTAAAAGTGTATGGCATCGCCCCACCACTTCTCCCCATGTGTGAGATGCACTTGCTCCTGCTTTCCCTTCAGCCATGAGTAAAACCTCCGTGAGTCCTCCCCAGAAGCAGAAGCCACTATGCTTCCTGTACAGCCTGTGGAACCGTGAGCCAATTAAACCTCTTTCTTATAAATTACCCAGTCTCAGGTATTTCTTTATAAGAGTGCAAGAAGGGACTAATATACTTGGGGAGAAGGCAGTGCCTGATTTATCTCTGAATGAGGGACCAGACACACAGGAGGCTCACAATCAATGTCTGCTAAATGAATGACGTTATAAACTTATCTCTGATTTTAAGAAATTAAGGACATCATTCCTTCACCTAGTTTAAATGTCCATGTTTCCAGAAAGTCTATAGAAGCATTTCCAATGGTGGTAGTTGGGCAACAGCAGCTAATAGAGTACGTCTCTTCTCCAATTATGGGCAAGAACTGACTACAGCAGTGGACAGGGCTCCTTCTGGCCTATCTCAGCCCTGAAGGGATGCCCTAGGAAGACTCAGACCACTATGGCTGGCGTTAACCTTTTTGGCAATCAAAGTAAGGAATGGGAGATTTCAAGGCCAGAACTTGGTTGTTCTCCTAAGTTCCCCGCAAATCTATAAGCCCTCCAAAGGGATGCACTGCAGCCAGGGAGGGCACCCCCAGATATACCCTCTGGACCTGCCATGAGAATCCAAGCATAAGAGGGAAGGGCCAGACCAACTGCCTCAAACTGAGAATTTCCAACCTGTGAGAGAGACGTGGAGGGAAGGGATGAAAACTGGGAGAAATGATGGAGAACAAGAATGACCAGAGACAGTAGTAATGTTCTTTATGTAAACAGGTGATAATAGCAATGACAAAATTAAGAAAATAAAAACACTGCCATGAAGATTTATAGACTAGCTAACACAGAGCTAAATCGGCAATAACTTGGGCTGATAAAAGGCAACGGGGCATCAGCCACATAAACAGCTCGTCACTTCAATGCTTCCGTGTATATTATGATGACACTGGTTTGTTGATACCACACCGCCCCCATGACCCCAGGCACCAGGAATGGGGCCTGACTCACTGTGGGGAGGTTGTGCAGGGTTGACACTGACGAGTAGCTTTTTCGGAAAGACAAGTTATCCTTGACTGGATGCAGATGGCTCGGTGAAAAATGAAATCTGCCAGCAGACACTGCCTTTATCAGCTGTAGAAGTTCAGCAGGGACGAGACTTCCCCATCCCTGGCCCGCCCGGACAAGCCTCTGGTTTCAGCACCATATCACAGGCTGTCCTAATGAATTCTTCTGCGGGGTTGGAGGCTTCACATATCTGCTTCTAGGAGTGCATCCTGGCGTCTAGAGCATGGTACGGAACTCGCCTGGTGTTTGCATTCCGCCTCATGGAGTTGTCAAGGAATGCTTGCAGCAGGAAAGGGAGTGCCAGCCTTACCAGGGCTAAATGCCCTGCCTCAACTGGGCCATCTTGCCAGTATCCTGGGCCACCCTCATTGACTTCCAGGTGAGGGGTGCCCAGGAAAAACCAAGAGGCTCCCCAGGACATGTCAAGCCAGGCAACCATTGGTGTCTACAGTGTGGAAGACAGTAATAACAAGCACCTCTGTTAATTAGCTTTCTCTTATGTGCTGACCCCCATGCCAGGCACTGTGCCTCATGTAACACACGTCTGTCCCATGAGGTTACGGTTATAGCCTCGCCTCATAGATGGGCAAACTGAGGGCTACATGGACCTGTCCAGAGTCAGGGGGCTGGAAAGTGGCAGATCCAGGGAATAAAATGGAGTTTCGTATATCTACAGAGCCTGTAACCTTCAAAGGACAAATAAGAATGAAAATGGGCAAAATAAGACTAAATATCTGGAGATTTGGCACCCTACAGTCAGATAAATGAGCAGATGCTTCGGTTTCACTCGTGATGCAGTTGCATCATTGAGAAGGCCGCAGTCTGACAGATGAATCTACCATGTGGATGTTTTTTAAACACGCTATAAATTCATTTCGGAACACAGCACCTGAAGGTTTGAATTAGTGCTGCTTGTGGTTATTTGTGTCACTGTTCTGCTCCTTTGAAACCAGAACTTAGGAGGCAAGGTGTCTCCAAGGCCCCAAATCGCCCTGTGAACTGAGCCCGATTCCTTGATACTGTCCCTCCTGCCGACACACTCAGGTGAGAAAGGTGTACTTGTCCCAAGTGCTTTCCATACCTTCTTCTTCTCCTCTTATCTGGGAAATTGAAACTGGCAGGAGGCATTCTGATGGGTTCAGAGAAGACTTTTATACAAACGATGCACGGAACAATTGAGGTGTGGGCCTGACCTCCAATGAGGGTGGGTCCCAGCCAGTCCCCTAACAGCACCTTCCTCTCTGGGGTGAGACAGATGGGCACGTGTCCCTTCCACTTCCTGACTTGAGCAGGTCAAAGGAGGAGAACAGAGACAACTGTGTGATGGGGGAGTTTGGCAGTGACTGACCCCGGTTCCTGCCTGCTCCGCCCAGCGGTGCCCAGCTCTCCTCTCTGCAGTGAGGCAGGGCCAAGGTTCCCTGGCAGGAGTGGTGCAGGGCCAGTGCAGGCCGGGGCCCAGCATCAGGCTCTGCCTCAGTCCTTTCTGAATGGCTGCACTTGCTCCACGCACAGCCAGAGGCCTGACTGCTCTGAGCAGTGCCTGCCAGCAAGACTGAGGGTAGGCGGGCTAAGCACCTGTGGCCTCTCCTTTCAGCTTTAGGACAACCTGGGAGGTGAAGAGTGGTGCTGTCTGAGTTGAAGCTCCAAGGCGCAGAAGGCGTTGCTGGGCTCATGGCGGTGAGTGGCAGAGGGCGTGCTGGTAGCCGCTGCACTTTAGCACTGGGATGTTCCTGTCTCTTTGGGGGTGGGGGCCATGCCACCCCACTGCCTCTTCCCACGATCCTTACCCTTTGCTCTGGTCCCTTTCTAGGCTGTCCTTGGTGAGCAGAGGTGAGCAGAGACTGGCCAGGGGCTGGATCAATAGGCAGAAGTGTTGTGGCATCTTGCCACTAGCGGTTGAATGCTACTAACACTGGTGGGGTTGCGGGGAGGGGTGTCCTTCAAAGTTCTTCTCAGTGGTGTTCCCTGGGGCCTGGGAACCCTTGCCTAGGAACAGTGGTGGTTTGTCTCCATGAGGCAGCATCGGGAACATCTCTCTCATCAGGCAACATCGGGAACATTCACTGGGTGGGCACTTTGTGTTGCCCACCCAGTGAATTCAAAGGCAGCTCTCTCAGGAGGGAGAGGTAAATGCTGTCTCCCCCAGCCTGATTATGGGTGAAGGCAGAAGCTGTCCCACCCAGCTCCTCTCACCTTCTTCCTCCACAACAAGCTCTCCATGAGCTGGAGCAGGGAGCACTCCTTCCCAGGACGCTGCTAGGGGAGAGGTTTGCCGGGGCAGGGCTGGAAGGCGGGCAAAGATAGAGGCCACCGACAGGGATCGTTATACTTTTAGAAGTCAGAAAAATTGGGACAGGCGGTGTCTCTAGGACAGGCTTCCTGGCCTTTTTCATTTGGATGGTAAGGACTCATCTTTTAAAAGCGGAGTCTGCCTGCTGAGAAGTGGGAGAATCCCATCCATGGGGTCACATCCACAAGAGTTCCCCCGCACCCCTCCATCCCTGGAAACAAACAGCTTCCTCCTCAGCCCACTCCCTCTGACGTAGAACTCCTTGGGAAAGCAGGATACTGCTTTTAAAGAGTAATCATTGACCTTGAACTCTTAAGATGTGTTTCTCAATTTTCCCCTTTTATCACTATCCGGCTAACATTATGCCGTGTCATTCCTTGAGTTCCAGTATTTAATACAAAATGTTGAATGAAAACATATTTTGTAAACAGGCTCTACAACTGGGTATGGGGGAAGGGAATATTGTGTCAATCCTGCCCATCCTTTCTCTAGGCACCTGAAAAACATCCCTGGTATCCCAGCAAGCGCGCAAGATATCGCTGTTGCATTCTCTCAACATTCCTGCTTCTCTGGTGCATGAGGCCAACGTGCCTGGGACAAATGTGGTACAGTGTAGGAGTGAAGAATATGGGCTGTGACTCAGTCAGATTAAAATCTCAACTCTGCCACATGCGTGAACTGCATGACCCTGTGGGGGGGTACTTTTGGAGTCTCGGTTTCTTCATCTGTAAAATGGGAATCACTGTCAAAAGGAGGCGAGTGGAGAGACTGCATGTAAATGGAGAATGCATGTAAAATGGCACTGAGCTGCACACAAAGGATCAATACATGGTGTGCATTGATCTGATTCACCGTTCATCACTTGAGCATCTCCTAATTGTGAAAGTCCTGGGGTGTGCGTTCACAGGCTGGTGCAGGTTCATGCTAGGGGCAGGCCCTGTGAGACAGAAGCCCCCTCTTCCTGCAGACCTCCCTGACATCCGCACTCCATTCCTCATCTGTCTCATCTTTCTTCCCAGACTGGTCTTCCTCACTCCACCCCTCCTTCTTTCTTCTGGAGCCCAACTGCCTCCTCCACGGCCCTCCGAGTCCCCACTGCATCAGGCAATCCTTCATGGCCAAGTGTCAGCATCACCAATGCTCCTGGGATGACAGGAGAGGGGAAAGCCACTGGTCTCAACCAACCTCTCCCCTCTGCATTTATCTCAGCCCATCCCCCAGACCATCCTTCAATCCTTCCCTGCTCCATAAAAATATTGCACCAACTCCACAGCTCACATTTGCTCATTTGGTCTGCTTGACTTGCTTACCGCTGCGGTCTCCCTGTCTGAGGCCTCTACTCGAATTGGGATGATTTTGTCTGTGCTTAAAAGCACTGACCTTCCAGATCCCCGGACTTCAGGAATTTGTCCTCATCCCCTCATCAGCCTCTGAAGCACAACCTTATTCAGGGGTCTGGTCTTGATCGTCCTAACTGTGCAGGGCTGGCCGGTGGGTTTCCAGACCTCTGAGATACTATACCCTTCCTATGCTGTCTGGCTCTCTCTTTCCTTCTCAAGGCCAGCCTGAGAGCTAACAGAATCAGGATTTTGCTTGAAAAATGGAGGAAAGCCCAGAGCCCTCCATGGAATCAGCTACTTTCTCAGCATAACATCAACCGACAATAGAAATCAGACCAGGTGTGATCATCATCATGAATATTTATATTTATTTATCGGTTTTGCAAGATCCTATCAAATAAATAATTTCACATATTTCAACCACTTGATAATTAAAATAGTCACTAGAAGCAAAGACCTGAATGAAGAGCCCAGACCTTTATATTTTCATAGGGATTTGTTTCCCTTTTTGTGGTTCTCATGCATTTACCTATGAGAAATTCCTACAAGCCACTCTGCTTAAGACTTTGAAGAACAATGCCTCCTGCGAGTCAGTTAATTCAGAATGATGGGTTCAAGACAGCCCAGACAGCAATTCTTAGGCCAACCAAGATGCACCCCATCACCCCTCTCATCTGGTAACAGTCCATCTACGGCAAGTGACTTCCCTCTTCTATGCCAGGGTCTCTCAACCGGGAGACTATTGACATTTGGGGCCAGATCATTCTTTGGGAAGGGGGAGGAAAGGGCTGTCCTGTGCACTGTAGGTTGTTTAGCAGCATCTCTGGCCTGTATCCCGCAGATACCAGGAGCACCCCACCCCTGCCCTGGTCATGATGATCCAAAATGTCTCCAGAATTGCCAAATATCCCCTGGGGGAGCAAAATCAACCCCCCCACCACCCACACACACACACACCCAAACTTCTTCCTGGCACATCCGTTAGTCCAAGATCAGTGTCGCAAACACCCTTCAGGGAGGACAGGGCTCCAAGGATCGTCACCTTTGCTCTTTGTTACCCAATAGAGCCAAGAAAGTAGTTCCTAGTAGCAGCAAGACATGGGAAAACCCTGCCTGGCAGTGAGGCTTGGGGCTCACAAGGAATACATCCTCACCAAGGCCATAAGACTTCAATTTGTGGATGCTGGAAAACAGGGCATCAGGGAGGCAGGGGTCCACTGCTGAGACGAGTGACTGAGTGAGGTGCAAGGACTGGAGAGGCAGGTATGGCCCCTCACCACACTTGATCTTACCTGTGGAAGTCTCCCCAACTTGTGGAAGTCACCAACATAGGATCTGCCAACTATATTTGAAAACAACCCACTCATGGATGGATTCCCCTGGGCTAGTGCACGCAGTTCCTCTGACTGCATTCAGCATGCGTGTCTTGACCCACAGTGGACCTTCACAGCAGGGCCCTGGGCCCTCTTCACTGGCTCCTCTCAAGGACTAGAAGGGCCCAGCACCATCCCAGGATAGTCAAGTGCAAATCTCATCAGTCACCCTTAAAGTATTTAACAAGCCCACCCTGTAGATCCTTGCTACACACAGTGTCATCCACAGGCCGGCACAGTGGGAATCCCCTGGGAACTTGTTAGAAAAGTAGACTCTCAAGGCCCCGCCCCAGAAGTTCTGAATCTAAGCCTGAACTTTAGCAAATTCCCCTGCTGCTGTCCATGGACATGAAAGTTGAGAAGCCCTAATGGAAGTAATGCAGGAAAGGGAGAAGAGGATCTCCTTCCCTCTAGAAGCTCACACTCTGGCAGAGAAGATAGGATATATAAAAATGAAGATCAGTACGGTGGCTCATGCCTGTAATCCCAGCACTTTGGGAGGCCAAGGTGGGCGGATCACAAGGTCAGGAGTTCGAGACCAGCCTGACCAACATGGTGAAACCCCCATCTCTACTAAAAATACAAAAATTAGCCGGGCATAGTGGTGCACGCCAGTAATCCCAGCTACTCGGGAGGCTGAGGCAGGAAAATCGCTTGAACCCAGGAGTTGGAGTTTGCAGTGATCCAAGATCGTGCCACTGCACTCCAGCCTGGGCAACAGAGCGAGACTCCATCTCAAAAAAAAAAAAAATACACACACACACACACACACACACAAATTAGCTGGGCATGATGCCATGAGCCTGTAATCCCAGCTACTCGGGAGGCTGAGGCAGGAGAATCGCTTGAACCCAGCAGGCAGAGGTTGCAGTGAGCCAAGGTCACACCACTACACTCCAGCCAAAAAGAAAAAAAGGATATATAAAAATGAGGCAAGGGAGCAGAGCACAAGTCTACACCACCAAGCATGTTTTGGGAAGACACCTAGATGCTGAAGACCAAGACTAAGTGCTGCCTTAGCCACTTACTTCTACTGAGCCTCAATTTCGTCATCTGTAAAGTGGGACTAACACTTGCCCTGTCTACCTTACAGGATTGTCCTAAAGATCAAAAAGGATGGGAAAACACTATTCTGATCTAAAGTACTATTTAATGTTAAATGTACTCTAAATGCTACAGAGGTTCAGAGAGGAGAGGGCTCCTGGTGACTGGAAGAGTCTGGGAAGATCCAGCAGAGGGAGCTGGGGAGCTGGGAGTACTGAGTCATATGCTAAACCAGGTGCGGCAGTAAATAAAGCAAGATGGAAAAGTGCACATGCTGACCACTGCACCCAACACCGCCTCAAGCCTGGGCCACAGGGAGCTCCCACTGACCTACTTTCAACCACTAACTCCTCACAGTCTATGGAAGAGTAACACAGTGGGTCTCAGAAACACATACAGTGTTCACAAGTGCTTTATAGAAGACACAGAGCAAGCAGAGATGGTCTCTGTGGCAAGGCTGGCAAGAAGCTCAATTGCTGCAAAAGTTATTAACTCTGGGTTGGGGTAGAGGGCAATGGACTTTTTACCATTTTTTAGAGCTGACCTGTGAGGATGGCTAGACACTGCAAGAGGATGCCTGGAGGAGGGAGAGGTAAAAGAAATGAGCCAGTAAGTTCTTGGGTAATAGTTTTCCTAGATAATGTTTATAAGCCTTTGCTGTGTACTTGATGTTTTCATACTTAAAAAAAATTAAACCTCACTACGATCCTATCAGGCAGGGACTTTTGTCCCCACTTCACAGATAAGGAAACTGGAGATTTAGAATTTGAAGCCAGGTTGGTCTGCTTTCCATAGCCCATGATCTTAACTGCAAGCTAAACTTACAGGGTCGTCTGAGAATCTCTGTTCTTCCCTGTGCAGTTGAAACAATCAATGTGGCTGTACTTTTGTTGTAAGACCTGGCTCTTTCCGACTCAGTGACGTTTGCCATGCTTGTCCTGAGCTTCTCCAGAGAAATGCTGTCTTCTGGCAGGAAAAGATAAAAACGGCTGATATAAATGAGTCACCACACTCGCTATAATTAACAGTGATGCAAGAGCCAGATGCAAAATAAGAGGGGCCTCCGGACCTGACTTTTAGGCTGCCCAAACTTTGAGCTGCACTTCAATGTAAAACAGTCTCCATAGCTAGGCTTCCATCTGTTTGAGAAGCATTCTAAATGAAGAAATAAAACCCGGAATGCATGCAAGCCCCAAGATAAGGGAGCTGAGAGGGGCTGCACCAAATTAATCTCCTTACTTACAATTCAAAAACCACACACCAGAACAGAAAGAGAGTTTATAGTTTATAGATAATATAGATCTTTGCTTTCACACTCAGTTGCCCTGGAAAGGCTAAGCAGTTTTCAATCTGCTGAGCTGATTTATAGCAAGTACAGTTGTAAATTCAATTGTACTAGGTGTTTAGCCTATGCCCTCCCAGTGATGTATCTGTGAACTTTTCAAAAGGGCTAGTTATCATTAACATCTCTCTATTTTCTTTTGCTGATCTGGAATGATGGGATGCAATGATAATCTGCTTAAAATAAACCTTAAAACCTTAAAACATAGTCACCACATCATCCACAAACCCCATCCAACCATAGCACGAGCACAATCACTCTGTAACGCAAGGTGAAGATACTCTCTGTTGCTTCTAGGACATATAAGTCCCTCCTGAAGTTTGACAGCGAGAAATAAATTGTGGTCAGGACCTGGATAGGCTCACTAGTAGCCATTGATGTCGGTGGCGTCTTCTCTTACCTGTTTAAAAGAGGCTCAGTGGCCTTGAGATTTGAACACAATACAGCTGATGGAATCTTGCCACTTTCCTTTTGAATAGACTTTAATTGAGAGCAAAGTGAAAAATGCAGGTTACAATTTTAAGTGTTATCATCAATATCTTGTAAGATCAACACCCAGTGATGCATCTAGTACTTATACAGTCCTAATTTTAGTTGTCAAAGAGCAAATCATTATCAGACATATATTTACACAGTAATTTCAAGCAACAGTAAATAATAAATTCCCTCCCTTAAAAAACAAAACACAACACAGCACACACACACACATGCACACACACACACACACAACCACCTTTAAACAATGGATTTCGTCACCCAGTAAGTCTTATTTTTTTCACATATACTTGTAGACCCAAAGTTACTTAAGTAACTTAAAAACAGTCTTATCAGTGGAGATCCTGGACCATCCCCTATTTTCTTTTAAAGTCACTTTCATTTTTACAACTTGAAGCCACATAACCAGCATGGTTTTTATACACTAAGGACACCCCCAATGATGAAAATGAATTCCCCTCCATTTGTGCGAGGAGGTATGTACATCTATAAAGACACATATGATTACCACTCAAAAGAGTCAAAAACATACACAAAAAAATCTCAGATCTTCATAGTTTCTTAAGAGCAGTGAGCCAATGTTCACATTGAATTAACTGAAAGGTAAAATTCTTTTAGATTTCTATACAGAGGTACTGGTTAGTTCTGATTCTTTCTTCAGCTGCTTGAAATGCATGCGCTTTAAAAGTTGCCTGGCAGAACTACATCCTGCTTTCCAGGTTAGCAGCCTGGCTGACCTCAGGAATGTTAGACAAGACTCACCCCCGATGCCTTGCTCTCTGATTTATTTCTTGCTGTTGCTGTTAGTAAATGGAAACCATGACAAAGTTTACATTAGCAGACACATACACATGCCCTGGCCTATAAATATTCCATGATAGAAAATGGTACAATAATTCCATCCCCAGCGAAAACGAGCATAAAAAAAGAAGGGAAGGGTCAGGGGGACATGATCAGCTATGGCTCTTCTTACAGTAGAAAATCCAGACCAAATGGCAAGGGGCTTTTAACTAACCAGACATTGTTAGCCGCTTCTCCAGGGCCTGTGAGTCAACTAAAAGTAGGCAGGGCAGAGACCAACTCTTCCAGGCACACCTGGTGGTTTCCAGAAGCACCGGTATCTTGTCTTGGAAGTTGGATGAAGAAGATCAACTGAAGTTTCCTTCTTAGTGAGGAGGAGTGGAGAGTCAGACTTGAAAGCAGTTCACACACTGTGCTGCCTGGGACACTGAACGGTCCCCGAGGGAGACCCCTCAAAGCGCCAGCTGGAGTTTGGTCATGTTTCTCTGATGCATGTTGTGATGGCGGACTAATTCATCTGACCGGGCAAACTTTTTCTGACAACTTGGCCACCGACAGCTGAAGGGCTTTTCACCTGTTGACACAATTGCCAGTCAGAGATACTTGCAATGAAGAGACGGGCGCAAGTTCAACTATCAAGGCCCAAGTGAAGTCATCACAAGGCACCCATTCTGAATTTCCCATCATTCCATCCCTGAGCTAACCAACTGAGCTCATTTCCCAGGCAGCCTTGAAACAGCAGCATCTCTGGGGGCTTTAAGGATCGAAATATTGTAAAAAGTTCTATTCTTCGGTCAGAAAACTTGGAAAGTGGGAGATGAAGAATGAGTCAAGTTGGGGGAAATGTCTGAGCAATTCATAATTAAGGGGAAAAACATTTGTTTCAGTCTCTGCTGATAGAATGTTTTGTGAACTGTGTAAATTTCTCCCCCTTGTTGAGTAAGTTGGGAACTGAGATGAACTGGGCTGCAGAAGCCTCTGGGTCATCTACCCTGGGTATTACTGAGTGATCACTGTCCAGAGATCTCAGCTGTGACTGAAGCTTTTAATACTTCTATCTGTGTAGATACCCTGGATGGGCTGGATACTTTAAAATAAATCACTGATACCAGTTTACATGTTATGTGTGTGTGTGTTTTTTTTTTCTCTTAAAGTGTTACTGAGAGCATAATCCTGTTATATGGAAGATTCTAGTTGGGGCGTGGTTCTTAGATTTTTAATAAGCTTGCCAAAAGATTGAGGCTTCTCCAGCCAAAGAGCCCTCAGACATTCTTTCCAAGCCTCATTCTCATTAGGGAGAATAACTACCATTTATTTGATGCTTAACACATGCCAAGCCTTGTGCTGGGCTTCACACACACACACCCTCATGTATTCCTTACAACAGCCCGTAGGGGAAGCGTTATTATCCCCACTCTAAAGATGAGGTAGGACATCTATTGAGGGCGGATCCAGGCAGAACTCATATCTCCAGGTCTGTCGAATTCCAGAACCTGTGCTTTTTCCTGTATCACACCTCCCAGGCCTAGCCATGATGGAAAAGCAGCTGCGGCTCCATCTTAAGGAAGAATGCACAGAAGCCAAACCCTGTACCACCTGACGGATCTTCTCAGATACTGCTGGTCCCACTTGGCCTTCTCTGAGAACTAGTGGTTTGGACAAGCACTGAGAAATGTCCCAGGAGGGCTGGTGTCCCAGGGTCAGACTGGAGGCCAATCAAATGTGGTATTAAACAGTCTGCTGGCAAAACAGGTCATGTCACACTTACTTGGGGAGTGTGACAGCAGTGTACAAGGGACTATAACACTTTGCCACCAAATTATGAGCTCAGGACTAAGTTAAAGAAGCATCAAAGGCACCTGAGGAAGGGAAGCAAGATCCCATCCCGCCAACGATGGGCCACAGGTGCCTTGGCTCTGTTTTTAAATGCAGCCAGTTTGGGCGAAGAATCTGGGGCTGCTCAGGGGTTTGTGATGTCGTGTTTTCCTTCACTCGCTGTTCCTCTGCTCTTCCTGGCCTGGCTTCCACTCTCCAACCCCACCTCCAGCAGTGCTGTTAGGGGCTGGCTCCTAATGGACTAATCCCAACCCTGTCTCTCGTCATCTTCATTCCTCTCAGTCTCTCAGTGATGTTCAGCTTTGCTGACTTTGACTCTCTACTTGACTCTCCATGCTCCCTGGACTGCAGAGTAAATACCTGCCCCTTCTCCAATAAAGAAGCAAGTGGGACAAGGTGGGCTGGAAGCAGACAGAACTGGATTTGCTACTTACTAGCTTTGTGACTTTAGATAAGCCATTGAATTACTATTGCCTCAGTCTCCTCATCTGTAAGATGGGAATAACACATGCCTACCTCACTTTTTTTGTTTGTTTTGTTTTGTTTTGAGACAGGGTCTTGCTCTGTTGCTTGGGCTAGAGTACAGTGGTGGGATCACAGCTCACTGCAGCCTCAGCCTCCCAAGCAAGGTCTAGTGAGCATCCTACCTCAGCCTCCCCCAAATAGCTGGGACTACAGGTCCACACCACCATGCCCAGCTAGTTTTTGTATTTTTTGTAGAGACAGGGTTTTGCCATGTTGCCCAGCCTGGTCTTGAAATCCTGGGCTCAAGCGATCCACCCACCTCAACCTCCCAAAGAGCTGGGATTACAGGCATGAGCCACCACAGCCGGTCCTACCTTACTCTACTTACAAGCATGTTGTGAAGATAGACTTAGATAAGCTAAATATTAACCCTCTTTCCAAAGGTAGAAAACATGCAACAAAGGTGGTGCTATTTTTATTATGAATCACACCAGCCTTGCAGAAAGCAAAAACCTTCAGCAGCCAGTAAATAAATGCCCTATTCTCTTCTCTGTACTAGTACGAAGGAAATAATATCCACACACTGATACTGGTCCAGCAGAAACCAAGACCGCTCCTGGGGCATTAACTTTCAGCAGAGCAAGGACTCAGTTCTCTGAAAATAGTGCCATGAAACATGTGCTCTCAGAAGAATAAATGTTTGGCTTGCTAAAATTTCTGCTGCTTTTCTGTAAAGTTGATTATCGTATCAAAGAGAGTGACAAAATGTGTGACGCAACAAACTGGAAACAGTAGGGACCTGGCTTATCTCTTCATTTTCATTCTGCACACTCCAGCCATTCTTTTCCCATCTTTCTCCTTCTCTGTATTTCCACCCTCCCCTTCTTTAAAAAATGTTATTATTTATTATTTAAAGATAGCCACGCACTATTCCTTCTCTCAACTGAGTCTAAACCTTAGAACTTTTACACTAGTCTTTTCCAATCCCTCTCATCATAATTTCATTCCACAATAGTTTAAAAAAATAATGAAAAATAAATGTGAAGAAAAGTTTACGCACTTGTTTTACCTGTATGAGTCCTGGTGTGGGTCTTCAGGTGGTCGGACCGGGAGAACTTTCGCTGACAAGTTTTACACTGGAATGGTTTCACACCTAAATGGACAGAGAAGGTCTAGCCTCGGCCCTAACAATGTGGGGCACTGTGAGGCCCACAAGGCTGACTTCCGGCAGCTGGAGGAGCCCAGCATTTCCTGCCATGCCTGCAATGTCTGCATCTGCCTCACCCTTAGATTTCCCCAGTCCCCCAGGCCCAACGAGAATCACTGATTCTGCACAGTAATCTTCAAGGACCTGCTTCTGTCTTGGGAACAACCATTCCTTAACCACAGAGGTCCAGCTTCTCACCAGCTGGAAGATCTCAGCTGTGTCAGAGACAGGAAAAGTGAATCACATGCTACAAATTGGATTCCGCTCTCCATCACCCTCATTCTTTGCTGATGCTCAGTGTATCATCGGCCCACTGCTATTGGGATCTCACTGTTCTGTGGTTTGCAGGGGAAATGTGGGGTGTTTCCTTTTCTTTCTTTTTCTTTATTTAAGAGGAGGAACATCTCCAGAGATTATGGGGGAGAAAATACTGGAAAAACTAAACACATGGCTGACTCTCTCATTCATATTCAGCAACAAAGAGAATCATGAAATCAACCCTAGCCCAAGGGAACACAGCTGCCAGCAATGAGAAGTGAACCTACAAACCTGTATGTCTCCTTTGGTGTCTTTTGAGCTGGTCTGAACGAGAAAACCTTCGCTCACAGTCCTTGAAGTCACACTGGTATGGTTTCTCACCTTGGGGAAGACACATATCCTATTTGAAAATGATACTGGAAAAGAGGATCTCATTAAAGGCAACCTCTCCTACTAGGACTGAACAGATCCCAAAATGCTTAGGGCACTTCACTGGAGCTTGTTAGGGTAGGATGATCCCCATCTTGCAAGTTACAAATGAATGGGAGCTCAGGGGCCAGAGGATTCTGCCCCAAGTCTCACATCTAGCTCTGCCATTAAAAAAAAAAAAAAAAAAAAAAGCCCTGGGTGAGGTGTGGTTTCTTTATTGTAAAATGGGTCCAATAATCCAACAACTTCAAAGGATTTATGACCTTCACATAAAGGGCTCAGCCCAGAGCCTAGCATAGAAGGCGTGCTCAAAAAATATTAGCAAATAAAAAACAAAATATTTAACTTCCAGGCAGAATCTGAGGCAGAATTCTGGGATGCATGCGCCTTGAGGTCAACCTCATGAAATAAGAGTTTTATGTTTTACGGCCCAAAGACCTGGTGTTCTTTGCTACTGACTCCTTGTTCTTGAGTCAAGCAAATATGACTCCATGGTTGCGAGACACTCAAGACACACCAAAATCACTGAGAAAGTTTTTGGTGTGCTTTATCCAAGAGAAGTCAGTAGTGGGATTACCCAACCTCCTGTCTCAGAATGGAGAAGCCTCACCCCTGTCCTCGCTAGAGAAAGTTCAGCCAAATACTGGGACCTGAGCCCCAAGAGAAGTGAGCAACCTCAGGCCTTCCCACCTTCTTAGGAGAATCCTGAGTCACAGGCATCTGGGATGGAAACAAGCCATTCTAGAATCAGTCAGGTCTTTCTGTTGCAAGGCAGCCCCCTGTTACCTTTCCAACCTCAAAGCCTCTGCTATTTCCCTCATGAATCTCTATTCCCCACTATGCCAGAGCTCACATCCTGAAGTCCTCCTTGCACTCTGCTCACACTAAATGTCCCCCATCCCTATCTCCACATCGAAAGTCTCCTGGGTGTCTCCTTCTTCTGCAATGCCTGCTTGGAAACTGCATGAGCCAATTTCCCTTCCTTCCCTCATTACGACATTTATTCCAGGCTGTCTAATGTGGTGAGCTGTGTCTGGGTCTGTAATTCTACAATTCTTCAATGGGCTGGAAAATCCTGAGGGCTAGAGCCTTTTTACTTTTATTTTTTCTCAGAGACAGAGTCTCTCTCTGTTGCCCAAACTGAAGTACAGTGGTGTGAGCCTAGCTCACTGCAGCCTCTAAACCGTGGGCACAAGCGATCCTCCCACCTCAGCCTCCTGAGTAGCTGGGACTACAGGCATACACCAGCACACTTGGCTAAATTTTTAAAAATATTTTTTGTAGAGACAGGGTCTCACTATATTGCCCAGGCTGGTCTTGAACCCCTTAAGCAATCCTCCCGCCTATGCCTCCCAACATACTGGGATTACAGGTGTGAGCCACTGCGCCTGGCCCCTCTCTTTGTATTTGTATCCAGGTTGGTGCCTTGTGTTTCACCTCTGTGAGCTGGAGAAGATGATACCCCTATTGAGTCTGATTTCCTTCCCCTGCCTTTGAGCTTCTGCTCATCTATCACTTTCTCTGCCCAAACTACCAGCCTCCACTGGCTAACACAAGCCGTTCTTCCTCTGAGAAACTTTCTCGGATGACCTTAGTTCAAACTGATACCCTCCGAACTCCTCGGTACCTCCTGTCTCTGATTTAGTACATGATCATGTACTCTTTCAGTCACTTTTCATTTGTTTATATCCTAGCTCCCAAACAAACCATGAACTCTTTGAGAAGGAGGATTACAACCTTCAGTTAAAAAGCAAGAGTTTGAGTCCTCTTGCTGCTATATCCTATCCTCTTCATAAATGTTTTGTGAGTGAGGATTAAATGAAATATACATGTAGAGAGCCTGACACCCAAAAAGTACTTAATATAACAGTCTGTACTGTTGTTATAAATAAATAAGAAAATATTGCTGTCTTTCAAGGGGGACTGTAGGATTGTTAAATACCAACCTGCCCTCATCTTCTGCAAGGAAGAGTTTCTTAAAGGCTCCAGTGGGTCTGGGGTTTTGGCTGTCTTGTTCACTGCCTTCCCTTCACACAGTTGTCTAACCCTCACTGCATTCTAAGTGCTTCTCTCCCATTAAAAGTTTCTACAACCATACTGCCTTCATTTATTCCCTTGCATTTTTCAGGCAGGACTTTACTTTTTCGTTTTCTTTATAACCTTGACAGTCACTTTTCAAATGATCCCATTTGGGGAAATGTGTAAAAATATAACATGCCACTGGTCCCCTCCTTTTTAGCCTCAAAGCCTGTGGCCCACTGAGTGCAAACTCAGATTGACACCAGAATTGCATCCTCTGGACACAGTGAATTAGCAAAATCCAATGGTCCAAGGAAATCTGAATGCAGCTCACTTTTTTCTCCAGCTTCCCAAGAGCAAAATCAGCAGTAATAATACAGTTGTAACAGTGATCCTATAATAATGCTGTTCTTCGATTGTGGAAAAGGCAGCAGTAGCTCCTCTGTAGGAAAACCTGGGTTTCACCACACTCCCACACTCCCACCTAGTGCCCACAAGGCCCAGAGCAAACGTTCTGTGATATGGCTGTCCATATTCAAGGTGGCCAACACCAAACAATGCCAGTTCTCTGTTTCCCAGAAGCAGCCTCCTTGACCTGGGGGAAAATCCAGTTTCATTGGCGTATCTTCAAAAATAAAAAATCATCATCTCTCTCTCTTTTTTTTTTTTTTTTGGCAGAGTCTTGCTCTGTCGCCCAGGCTGGAGTACAGTGGTAAGATCTCAGCTCATTGCAACCTCTGCCTCCTAGGTTCAAGCAATTCTCCTGACCCAGCCTCCCGAGTAGCTGGGATTACAGGTGCGTGCCACCACACCCGGCTCATTTTTGTATTTTTAGTAGAGATGGGGTTTCACCTTGTTGGCCAGGCTGGTCTCCAACTCCTAACCTTGGGTGATACACCCCACTTCGGCCTCCCAAAGTGCTGGGATTACAGGCGTGAGCCCCCACGCCTGACCTTTTTTTTTTTAAAGTGATCACAAAAAAATCAAACTAACAATCAATTTTCCCCTTCCTGTCTAGTTGATTATTACTGACCCAAGAAGGTAAGTTTTTCTTTGGACCATCTCTTCTAAAATTTCACAATGATCTTGCCCATCGACCTCCTAAAACCATGTGATGACTATATTCCCAGGCCAGTTCCTCTCCCCTTAGAAATGCTAATAGTATTCTAACACCAACACGATTCCCACACAGGTCTCTTTAACTCTGTGGCACTTTCTCTCTACCACTCTGCTCTGCCTTTCTGGAAGACAGTTTACTGATCTCTGTAATAAAGGATAGATAATCAGAATGCAAAATGGCCCCACAGCCTCTTTACATCACCTGGATCAGACCTTTCAAAGCAGTGCTTACTTTCCATCCTGGAAATGACCTGGGTCCTTAGCAGTGTGAGAGCCTGGAAAAAGAGCTCTTGAACCATGTTTGCCCAAGGCTGGACAGCGGGCACACTTACCAGTGTGCTTCCTGCTGTGCATCTGTAAGTGAGACAGCTTAAAATATCTCTTATTGCAGCCTGGGTAAGCACACATGAAGGGGCGTTTCTCACTGGTCTCAGATGCCGACCGCACAAGAGTCGGGGCTACTCCAGGCACACGCCGCACATCCTGCGGGCAGAGAGTAAGAGGAAGGGAGGCTTTAAGCCACATGTGAACATTCACGTAGGTCTTGAGGGAGAGTGAGCACTGGAATATATCCAAAGAAGGGGTGGCAGGTGCAGACCTAAAACCACTCCCATTCACACTCCAGATCCCCATGGCAGACATCAGTAATGGATGCTAGATCAGGACATTCTACAATGCATTGCTCTAAGATCATCACTACTGAGCAACCAGAAGTGGCTCTTGAGATGAAACCTACATGAAATGGCTGTCCCAGAGCCTCTGCAAAAGAAATGCTGGTACCTGGAAGAGCTCCCAATCCATTCTATCTCTCAGCTTCTCCTCTTGAGGTAGTGATGTCTGCAAGTCCAAAGTCCCAAAGTCTAACTACTCCCTCCCACTTGGAGACATGACCACATGACCTAGAGCCAATCTGCAATGGGTGGGGACATCCTTATTAGAAAAAAGTGGGATAATGAATGAGCCCCAAACTGACCAGATCGTCCAAGTATAAGTAAATAGCAAGGAAGAAGGAGCCCCTGGATTTGGGGATCCCATCTGTGAAAGGAAGCAAAACCCACCAGAAGGCCATGGTGAAGCCAGCACAACGTTTAATAGTGCAGCCAGAAAGCACTGGAATCCATCTGCCTTCTGTGCACTGCACACGTCCTTTGCAGGGCATCTGTTGCTCCCCTTTATCTTGTGGAAGTGCAGTGTGTGTGTTGTCAGTCTTCCAAGAATAAGAACTGGAGGAAAACAAAGAGGCAAGCTCCCCTTCCTCTTCTTGGGGTCAGGGAGTCATAAATGGGAGCTGAGCAAGTGCCTGAGTGGCCACTAAATTCTCCTCATTCCTTCACAGATGAGTAAATCAACCCCAAAGGGGGTGAGATGCTGACACAAGAGTGCATCCATGTTTTGGTTTTGTTTGTTCTTAAGACAGGATCTTATTCTGTTGCCCAGGCTGGAGTGCAGTGGCACGATTGGGGCTCCTGCAGCCTCAACCTCACCAGCTTAAGTAATCCTCCCACTTCAGCCTCCTGAACAGCTGGGACAACAGGTGAGAGTCATCATGCCCAGCTAATTTTTTTTTTTTTTGATAGAGATAGGGTCTCCCTATGTTGCTCAGGCTTGTCTCAAACTCTCGAGCTGAAGGGATCCTTCCACCTTGGCCTCCTAGAGTGCTGGGATTACAGGCATGAGCCACCATGCCTGGCCTAAAGTGCATCCATGTTTTGTGCTAAGACCTGAAACCACTTCTGAATATAACCAACTCCTTGCCCTGTGCATTTTCCACTCTACCCCATGCTTATGTTCTAGTCCCTATTTCGCATTGCCCTGCACTGAAAGGTCAGTTTCTTTTTTGGAAGAAAAAATGCTGTAGTGACATACAACACAACATTGATGTTAATAGGCCATAGTGTCTCAGGGATAATGGAGGCATAAAATTAAATGGTGAGCCAGCTGTTGGATTGGAATACTCAATACCTGTCCGGTCTGGAGTTTTTTAGAGGCCATGGCAAGTGAGCCTGACAAACTGGGCTTGATGGGAAAGAAAGCAAAGGAAGCATTTTCCATTTCCCTTAATTCATCCTAGAAGCAGTGCACATGGGAACAGGAGCTGTTAATCTCAGTAAGGGTCCTGGTGAAGGATTCTGATTGTATTCGTCAGGGGAGAGGCTTGATGTCTCCCCAAACTGTCGTCAGATTTCCGTATTTCTGCAACCCTTGCCTTTATTTCTCTCCATTGAAAGGCTTGGGAGTAGGGAGCACACTGTTCTTTCTTCGTGACACTTCTGGAAACATTAATCAGAACATCTCAGAGCTACTTGCCCACGTATCATGTGGGGTCTGGCCCAGATACAACTTATTTCTAGAGTACTGACCATTCTGGTGAAAGTATCACTGCTGTTACTCACGTTGCAGCCATGGATTGATGTTTATAAGTCATAAATGAAACCCTTAGTAACTGTATGTGCTTCTGACCACCCAAAATAGAGACTCTGCAGGGAAGGCAGACTGAAGGTCTATGGAGGTGGCAGATCAAAAGTGTCTATTGAATTCTCCGAAACTTTTACCTTTATAGTTTACTTTCTTCGTGCTCCTTGGAGACTTCTCCCTCCCACAAACTGTTCACCATCCTCTGCCTCCCTAAGAAGCAGTATCGTGAAGTAGGTATAAACAGGGGGTCTGAAGTCGGGCAAGACCTGTGTTATTAGTCTCGGCTCCAATATTTACTAGCGATGTGATTCTGGACACATTATTCATCACCTCTGGGCTTCAGTTTCCCCACCCATGAAATGGAGAGAATAACAGTACCTACCTCATAAGGGTGTATTGCAGATGAAATGAAGGGGGAAAGGCCACAAATAGAGAAGGAGAAACCTTACATGCATATTGCTAAGAGAAAGAAGTCAGCCTGAAAATGCTACATCTAGTATGATTCCAACTATATGACATTCTGAAAAAAGACCGAGCCGGGTGCAGTGGCTCACGCCTGTAATCCCAGCACTTTGGGAGGCCGAGGCGAGCGGATCACGAGGTCAGGAGATCGAGACCATCCTGGCTAACACTGTGAAATCCCGTCTCTACTAAAAATACAAAAAATTAGCCAGGCGTGGTGGCGGGCGCCTGTAGTCCCAGCTACTCGGGAGGCTGAGGCAGGAGAACGGCGTGAACCCTGGAGGCGGAGCTTGCAGTGAGCCGAGATAGCGCCACTGCACTCCAGCCTAGGTGACAGAGCGAGACTCCCATCTCAAAAAAAAGAAAAAAAGAAAAAAAAAGACCGGTGATTATTGGGAAGAGAAGAAGAGGGAAGGAAGAACAGGTGGAGTGTAGGGAATTTTAAGGGCAGTGAAACTATTCTGTATGATACTAGAATAATAGGTACATGGCATAATGCATTTTTCAAAACCCATAAAACTGTACAACACAAAAAGTGAACCCTAATGTAAACTATGGGCTTTAGTTAACAATAATTTATCAATATCGGCTCATCAATTATAACAAATGTACCAGATCAATACAAAATGGTACTGATAGGGTAAAGTCCATTTTTTTTAAGTCCACGTATAAAGCTTAGCACAATGCCTAGTATACAGAAAACGTCCAGCCATAGGCGCTACAGTTAGTATGATTATCATCAACACTTGGCAAGATGTGAGTCTACCTGTGGGGACTTTACGATGTAGACCGAATCTTAGAAGTCAAAGGTCCAAGCGGTTAATTCAAGCCCAATTAGCTTAAATACAAAAGCCGCACAGCCCGCCCTGGAGAAGTCAAATGGAGCAGTAAAGGCAGAAAGCAGAGGATTCTGTAGCACGCATCTTGGGCAGCGCCAGGCAGCGGGGCAGCCTCTCTAGGAGAGGACACAGCCGCCTTATCAGACCCAGGGGATGAGCAGGGGTCCCTGATGTTAAAGGAGCCTGCAATGAAGAAGAGGCTTGCCAGGGCCAAAGAGTCCATCAGTAAGGAACTAAAGGGCCGGTAAGCAGGAAGAGGCAGTGCGGCCCTCTTCCTGCTGGGGCCTCTCTGTGTGCTCACCTGAATGCCTCTGAAGACACCGTGCGTGTGTATTCTGTACTGGGCACCGCAGAGGATGGGCGTTGTGTGGTTATCGCTCTCGTACCCTGTGCCGTGGCTGCAAACACAAAGAAAGGAAAAAGGCTCAGGGTGGCTCACAGTCGCCATTTGGAAATGCTTATCTGCAGTCAGGAGAGAATGATGGTTTTTAAAGCTCACAGAACAAAAATCGTTGGTTTTTGCCTCCCTCCACGGGGCCACTTTAGATGCAGGGTTCTGCGAAGGGCGAGGCCGCTGGATCCTGGGGCCGCCACCTCGCAGCCCCTCCCTCATCCTCCGATTCTCGTAGGCGTGCACCGTCGCGGTCCAGGTCTCGCTCAGACAAGCCGAGGAAAACCACAGTGGCAGGGTTTCATCCTCGGCAAGTTGTTTACCATCTAGACGGCAGGGCTGACAGCTGCAAGTATCTCAGGAATGAACAGAATGCCTCAAGCTTCACGTTTAAGTGCACTGAATTTTTGTTGGCACCTCATGACTCAGTTTTTACCAGATAGCACCAAAAAAGTGATGACGCAAGAAGAGATGTCGTGTCCTCAGAAGTGGGGATTACGTATCTGTGGCCCCATTCTGCTTAAATGACAGGTCAGTTTTCCAGATCAGCTTAACTCTTGGTAGCCAGCCTGTGCTGTAGGTGGGCACTGGAGAATCTTCCTCCAGCATTGGACTGACTAGTCCCCTAACGTGCTCAAGTTAAGCTTCGACTACATAGGAAGAGCTGAAAGATGTGCAATGCTGCAAAGGACAACTTGGAAGGGATGAATGTTCTGCTCTAAAATTATTCTCTCCTTCAGATACAATGCCTCTATCTGTTCTACAGTTAGTTTACTTCCAGATGAGATGAGGCAGACTGAGGTTTTTCACCCACACCAGCAGCACATTAGAATCACACCTAGAAGCACCGAGGAGAGCTCTTGTGAAATAGCTCTGTGAAATGATGCAGCTGCTTTGCAAAATATCTGGCAGTTCCTCAAAAGGTTAGACATAAAGTTAACATATGACCCAGACATCCCACTCTTAGGGATATTCCCAAGGGAAATGAAAACAGATGTCCACACAAAAACTTGTATACATTGTGCATTAGCAGCATATTCCTAAGAGCCAAAAAGTAGAATCAACCCAAATGTCCATCAACTGATGAATGGATAAATCGAAGAGAGTATCTTCATACGATGGAATATTACTCAGCAATGAAAAGGAATAAATTACCAATACATGCTACAATATGGATGAACCTTTAAAATATCGTGCTAAGAAGCCATTCACAGAAGACCACATGTAGTATGATTGCATTTCTATAAAATGTCCAGAATAAGCAAATCTGTAGGGACAGAAACTAGATTAGTGGTTGGGTGCCTTGAATTGGGGGAGTTGGGAAGACAAAGAAAATGACTGCTGAAAATGTCCTAAAATTGTGGTAATGGTCATACAACTGTGAATATACTAAAAACCATTGCATTGTACACTCTAAATTGGTGAATCATACAGTCCGTGAAATCTATAAATCTGCTTTTAAAAAATTATTGGTGGGGGGGGGGGTGGTCTGAGAAGGATGCATCAGTATATTTATTTATTTATTTTGAGACGGAGTCTCGCTTTATTACCCAGGCTGGAGTGCAGTGGTGCGATCTTGGCTCACTGCAACCAGCACCTCCCGGGTTCAAGCTATTCTCGTGCCTCAGCCTCCGGAGTAGCTGGGATTATAGGCGCACATCACCACACCCGGCTCATTTTTGTACTTTAAGTAGAGACGGGGTTTCACCATGTTGGCCAGGCCAGTCTCGAACTCCTGGCCTTAAATGATCCACCCGTCTCGGCCTCCCAAAGTGCGAGGATTACAGGTGTGAGCCACCAGGCCCAGCCACATCAGCATTTTTAAAAGCCTCCAGGTGGGATTAAACTGGCTGTCAGCACTGAGAATTCCATTCTCTGCCTCCATTACTCTAACAATTGGTTACAGGGGTCCTGGGCAGGGAGGCAGGTAAGCTGGTGGGTGGATCAGCCCACTCCATCTGATGTGGTGTGGGGAAGCCTGGAGTTGACCCAATACTCACTCACCCAGAGGAGAGAGTGCCTGGAAGGGAAGAGTGTCTGCCAGGACAACTGGAATGTCCACACCCGCTAGGGCCACAGAAGCTGTAGGGTTTCACATTTACTTCTGGCTCTAAGCATTTTAGAAAGAACTGCCTGCCCCTCTAAGCTACCATATCTTGTCTCCACATCCTTCAAGTAATTTTTGACTTATCTAGGGCAGGGGGAATGTCTCAAAGAAGTAGCCCCAGGGTCAAACATGCAAAAATTGGGCAAAAAATGCCAAACCCAAAGAACATATGCCCTTCTGACCCTTAGAATGTGTTTGTCAAGAGAAAGAGGCTATGTCTGCCTTCCTTACAATTACTTGGTACAGACAGTGGGAAAGTGAGAGGTGATGACAATGGCCATTTGGCAGCAGAAAGAGGGCAGGACCAGAATGGTGCCATGGTGCTGCCAGAACATTTTGCCTCAAAGGCTGTGAAGAGAAGCTGCCTTTGCTTGCTTCAGTCATCTGCATGGAGCCACAATGTGACTTACACATTTTCTTTCTTTTTCTTTTTTAGAGCTTGCTCTATTGCCCAGGCTGGAATGTAGTGGTGTGATCACAGCTCACTGCAGCCTTGAATTTCCAGGCTCAAGTGTTCCTCCTGCTTCCATCTCCCAAAGAGCTAGGACTATAGGTGCCCCGCACCATGTCCAGCTGATTTTTATTTTTATCTTTGTAGAAACAAGGTCTTGCTATGTCCTCCATAGGATGGTCTCAAACTCCTGGGCTCAAGTGATTCTCCCACCTTGGCCTCCCAAAGTGCCAGGATCACAGGAGTGAGCCACTGCACCTGGCCTACTTTCCACATTTTCTAGGGCTGAAGGATTTCTAGGGACACAACATTAAAGTTCTGCCATCGAAGGGTAAAAATTAGAAATCTGTCTTGACAGCTAAGCTCTGGGTGTTAGCTGGGTTCCTGGAGGGTGGGGGCATGGGAACAGACTTTCCTGAAGACAACTGTCTCATGAAATGAAGTGGTGTGACACTCAAAGGGAACAGCAATCTGCACAGCCAGATGCAAACCACAAACAAAAGAAGCAACAAGCAACAAGACTATATCTGCCAAATATGCCAGCGGATTCTCCTACAAGGTCCATGAAGAAAAAAATAGCCAGACCCCTGCCTATGGGGACTTGGGTCTCCAAAAGACAAATACACCAATGCAATTCCACACTGTGGAAACCTGCAATTCACCAGAACACCGAGTACAATGTACTGGCATCTGATGTGGTAGCAATTCTCTCTAAATGAGTTTTTAAAAAGCAACTTGGCGGTCTGGGAACCATAGACTAATAGAGATAGAAAGGATCTAGAAGGGCCATCTACACCAACCCCCATTTGGAGCAGAAATCCCTTCCAGCTTATGCCCAACAGTTGATCAACATGACTGGTGACTAGTTTTCAAGATAGCCCATTGCATTTTAGGAGAGCTTTAAAAACAAGCTGAAATCTACCTTCTCATTTCTGACTCCTGGAGAACCACTGAGCGAATATTACTTTTTTTTTTTTTTGAGACAGAGTCTCACTCTGTCACTCAGGCTGGAGTGCAGTGGCACGAAGTCAGCTCACTGCAACCCCCGCCTCCCGGGTTCACGCCATTCTCCTGCCTCAGTCTCCTGAGTAGCTGGGAATGCAGGCACCCGCCACCATGCCCGGCTAATTTTTTTGTAGTTTTAGTAGAGACGGGGTTTCACTGTGTTGCAGGATGGTCTTAATCTCCTGACCTCATGATCCTCAAGCCTCGGCTCCCAACGTGCTGGGATTACAGGCGTGAGCCACTGCACCGGGCCCAGCCGCAAATATTACCATTTTACAGCCATCTGTGTGTATCTCCTCTGCCCCATTGTAAACTTGGCCTTGAATACAAAGACTCTCTGCTCCTCTCTGCATCCTCTAAACTCAGTGACTGAGGCCAGACGTGGTGGCTCAGGCCTGTAATCCCAGCACTTTGGGAGGCCGAGGCAGGAGGATCATGAGGTTAGGAGATTGAGACCAGCCTAGCCACCATGGTGAAACCCATCTCTACAAAAATACAAAAATTAGTTGGGCATGGTGGCACGTGCCTGTAATCCTATCTACTTGGGAGGCTGAGGCAGGAGAATCGCTTGAACCCGGGAGGCGCAGTTGCAGTGAGCCGAGATCGTGCCATTGCACTCCAGCCTGGGGGACAGAGCGAGACTCTGTCTCAAAAAAAAAAAAAGATTTCAAACAGTTTTCATGTTTTTCTGTTTTGTTTCCTTTTGAGACATAAGATAATTGACCCTGCTGAATGACAGGGAGAAGGGATTTATGAGTCCTTGGCCAAGATAGTCAGCAAGATCACAGGAATTGACAGCAAGGTGTCATGAGGCTATGGTTCCAAGTGGGAAAAGAACGGTGAGTCTGGGGCAGGCAGGTAAAGTCACGGGAGAGAAGGTTCAGGATAATATGACTGCTTCTCCTGTCCTGCCACAGGGAACACTCTGTGCTAGAAGGCACTCTCCAACTTAACAAAGATACTTTAGACAACAGTTCCTTTGGTTTTATTGTTCAACCAAACACAAATCATCCATTTAAGCATTTAGCCCATCATCCCCTATCTTGTCCACAAGGACGCCAAAAATATCAAATATCTTTTGCAATGAAGAGCCACTATATTAGTGAACTTCCGCTATTGGACTGGTAATTCTACCCAAAAAGAAACGGACTTGGGCACGTGTCTTGCATACCACTAACCAACCTTGGTAATGATCCCTGTTTTCTCCCCAGCTTGTTCTCAAAGATCTGGCTTAATAACTTTTCCAAGAATTCGTGCTAACTCTGTGGTTTCCAGAATCCACGGGGTTTTTTCCTACTTGAGAACTAAGACATTTATCTGTCTCAACTCTTCGGTCACCTCTCTTATTCTCCATGAATTTCCAGGTTATTGGATAAGGAGGCAGTTATTTTATGTGTTTGCTAAATTGGTCAGAATATGGGTTTGACTCTTTTTAATTTAAAACAGAGCCATGAGCTCAAATATTCCTATAGGGACCAAGTAAGACAAGTAAAATGAAGGCGACCCTAAAGAATGAGACGACATTGAACTCACAGGGACGGCTACCCTGGCCACATGACCCTCTGACCAACAGAGGCAGCCACGACTCAGCTCTCCCAGCCAATAACTGTAAACAATGTGAACCCAGCATTGCTATACTTTTCCATTCTCAAAGAAAAGTAGGAAATCTGGACTTTTTTGAGAGCACCTGAGTTATAAGTTCTTGCAAATAATTGAAATTTTAAAGAATCACTGTCAGGTCAAATAAAACACACATCTGGCCCAAGGGCCGCCAATCTGCAACTTATTGTATGCGTCTCATGAGCCTGGTGATTGAGATCAATAAAATTTATGTCTTTAGGGCATGTGGGTGGCTCACGCCTATAATCCCATCACTTTTGGGAGGCCGAGGCAGGAGGATCACTTGAGCCCCAAGAGTTCAGACCAGCCTGGGCAATATCATGGTAAGACGCTGTCTCTACAAAAAAATTAAAATTAAAATCAAAAAAATGCTGAGTGTGTTGGTGTGCACCTATAGTCCCAGCTAGTTGGGAGGCTAACATGGGAAGATCACTTGTGCCCAGGAGTTCAAGGCTGCAGTGAGCCATGATGGCACCACTGCACTCTAGCCTGGGTGACAAGAGTAAGACTCTGTCTGTAAAAAAAAATATATATATTTTAATATACATATATGTTATATATAATATATTCATAAATGTATAATAAAATATGTTGAATATATAAATATATAGAGAATATATACTTATACATAAATACATATATTTTTCAATCCTTAGAACCCTAGGAGTCATTCATTAAGTTCCATCACCTTACACAAATGACATAACTTCCTCCCTGGCCTCAGCTTCATGTAAAATGAAAATAACAGCACTTCCCCCATCAGACTGATGCAATAGGTCAGGTAAGTAAATCACAGTGCTTGGTATGCACTCAATAAGTGTTAAACTGTTGCTTATATAGTATTATCCCCATTTTACAGCAAAGAATACTGAGGTTTAAGGCGACATTGCATTATTTGCCCACAGTCAGATGGCAAGTGGCAGAGCTAGAGTTTGAGTCCAGGTCAGTGCTGTTCTTCCTTCCAAATGAGCTGGATAATCCTGGTGGTATTAACCCCACCCTACAGGTTCACTTTTATCATCATGAGACTTGAACGACTCCCAGCTCTTTTCTCCAGCAGGATGAATGAAATTAGGCATGCTGAAGGTTTTAAAGGTGAACTGGGGTAGAGGGAAAGGACTAGGGTAGAGGAGAGTTAGGGGAGTAGGGAGGGACAGGTTTGAAACATTCCCTCTTTAGCCTTCTTCAGCTTCTACTTGGAGGCACAACATGTAGTTTTGCATAAAGCAGTGTTCCCCAATGTTTTTGGCACCAGGGACCAGTTTTCTGGAAGATCATTTTTCCACAGACCAGGGGTGGGATGGGGCGGGGGGTGGTTTTGGGATGAAATTGTTCCACCTCAGATCATCAGGCATTAGTTAGATTCTTATAAGGAGAGTGCAACCTAGATCCCTCACATGCGCAGTTCACAATAGGGTTCACGCTGCCATGAGAATCTAATGTCGCCACTGATCTGACAGAAGGTGGAGCTCAGGCAGTAATTCGAGGGATGGTGTGGCTATAAATACAGATGAAGCTTTGCTACCTCGCCTGCCGCTCACCTCCTGCTGCAAGGCCCAATTCCTAACTGGCCACAGACCACTACTGGTCCATGGCCCGGGGGTTGGGGACCTTTGGTATAAAGAAAGCACAAGGCTAACTGATGGAAATGGCTGCTTATGTGCAACAGAGCACGATGTTTACCCTCCACCAAAAAAAAAAAAATCATTTCTATTGAACTGGGAAAATAAGCAGAAGCAGTTATCAGCAGAGCATGCACTTTGGCGCTTCACTTCTGGCAGTGGCCTGGACTGTACATTTTCCTAAACAGCTTTAAGATGCATAAAAATGTATCCTGAGAAAATTTGCTTTTCCTAGACAGCTTTAAAATGCATAAACACGGCCGGGTGTGGTGGCTCATGCTTGTAATCCCAGCACTTTGGGAGGCCGAGGTGGGCGGATCACATGAGGTCAGGAGTTCGAGACCAGCCTGGCCAACATGGTGAAACCCTATCTCTACTAAAAATACAAAAATTAGCCGGGTGGGGTGGTGGGCGCCTGTAATCCCAGCTACTTGGGAGGCTGAGTCGAGAGAATTGCTTGAATCTGGGAGGCAGAGTTTGCAGTGAGCCAAGATCGCATCACTGCACTCCAGCCTCGGCGACAAAGCGAGACTCTGTCTCAAAAACAAAAACAAAAACAAACAAACAAAAAATGCATACACACTTTCCTTAGAAAGTTTGCAAAAAGAGAAAAATGTCCTTCATATAACACCAATTGTGAGCCCTCTTCCCGCTAAAAACATGTACATTGAGATTTAGCCTGGGAAAAAAAAAAAACAAAAAAACAAAAAACAAAAAACAAAACAGTTAACATTGCAAGAGTGGCTTCTTTAGAAATGATTAACTTTGATATTCCACAGGCACATGAAGATTAATAAAAAGGAATTGAGGTTTTACAGATGAGGAAAACCAGAGCCGCCCTGAAATCCCTTATCAACAGAAGAAGTAAAAGAGAGAAAAGAAAAAGAGCCTTTGGAAGGCAATTAGCATCCGTATGAATATTCAAAAAGGGAGAACTTTGGCCTGTCATTTCTCTCTCCCACCTCTAGTTATTGGCCAGGCAGGCATCCCCTCATCTTCACCTCTGTCTTCTCCCCTCTGCAGAGTTAATCAGATTGAAGGGAAGCACCTGGGGACATTCAAACTCTTGTGTCTCTAAAACATGGAATTTACCCATCAACCCCTCTTCTCTCCCCACCCTTGATACTCAGGGTTCATACGTGAGATGCTGAAATGCCTGATTCTTTTCGGTGTTGACAATAAACCCCGCTGCAAGCCTTGAGAACCATTCACCCCCTTCTTTAAGGATCTGTGCTAAGAAACTATGCTTCCTTAAACACAAGAGAAGAGGCTGAACACAGTGCCACTCATCAATTACATTTACCTAAAAAAGAAAGAAAGAAAAAGGAAAAAAGAAAATAAAAAAAGAAACCCAAATCGAATCAAGCCTCTAGGAAATACAGGGGAGGCCAGGCGCGGTGGCTCATGCCTGTAATCCCAGCACTTTGGGAGGCTGAGACAGGTGGATCACTTGAGGTCAGGAGCTTGAGGCCAGCCTGGCTAACATGGTGAAAACCCATCTCTACTAATAATACAAAAATTAGCTGGGCATGGTGGCATTTGCCTGTAATCCCAGCTACTCGGGAGGCTAAGGCAGGAGAATCACTTGAACCAGGGAGTTGGAGGTTGCAGTGAGCCGAGATCACGCCAGCCTGGCGATAGAGTGGGACTACATCTCAGAAAAAAAAAAAAAGGCTGGGCGTAGTGGCTCATGCCTGTAATCCCAGCACTTTGGGAGGCTGAGGCAGGCGGATCCCTTGAGGTCAGAAGATCAAGACCATCCTGGCTAACATGGTGAAACCCCGTCTCTCCTAAAAAATACAAAAAATTAGCCAGGTGTGGTGGTACGCGCCTATAGTCCCAGCTACTTGGGAGGCTGAAGCAGGAGAATTGCTTGAACCCAGGAGGTGGAGGTTGTGGTGAGCCAAGATTGGGCCATTTCACTCCAGCCTGGGTGACAGAAGGAGACTATGTCTCAAAAAAAAAAAAAAAAAGAAAGAAAAAAAGAAAAGAAGGAAGGCAGAGAGGGAGGGAAAGAATGAGAGAGAGAGAGAGGAAGAAAGAGAAAGAACAGAAAAAAGAAATACAGGAGAGAGAGGCCCAAGTTTAAAAGACTGTAAGATAAAGCAATCTGCCAAATCCAGATTGTGGAATATTCTACCAGAAAACTGACCTGCTATTTCCAGTAAACCAATAGCCTGATAAGAAGAGGGAGGAAGGGGCTGTTATAATATAAGCTAGACTTAGGAGAGGACAACTACCAAATAAAACAAAACACATCAAAACAATAAACCTCTGCATAAATATTGTACTCACTGTGTACTCGTATGAACCACAGATTGCTGGACTTGAATTAATCAGCCCTAAGGGAATTAGGGCCAAAAGATCCAGGAGTATTCCCTAGGAATTCTCAGTGGTTATGCCACAATGCTTAGGTTTAACACTTCACTCAATGAATATCCAATTTCCCTGTAGCCACAGTAATTTCAAAAGTCACTTTCATATGCACTTATCAGATCTTATTTGGGGAATGAATAGATACTGGGATTATCCACATTCAGAGCTGGTGGCAACCTGGCACAGATGCCGCTAGATTAACATAAATATTATTTTATTATTTGCTTGAGTGTGACATGCTCCATCTCTTTATTTTAAAAAGTAAAATTTTAAAAATACCAGAAATAATTAAATATTTTAAAACACTTGGGATGGGAAAAATCTATGCATGATCCAAAAGTCAAAAACTTGAAACTGTAAGACAAAAACTTACTATTTTTACCATAAAACAAAAATATCTGACAGAAAAAAGCCATTAGCAGAATTAAAATACAAACCAGAGAAAATATTTTCATTACATATGACAAGCAAAATAACTCTTATAAACAAAGAACTTTTTCTTTATTATTATTATTTTTAGAGAGATGGTCTCTGTTGCCCAGGCTGGAGTGCAGTGGCATCATCATAGCTCATTGCAGCCTCAAACTCCTGGGCCCAAGCAATCCTCCCACCTCAGCCTTCCAAGTAGCTGGAACTATAGGCATGCCACCATGCCCAGCTAATTTTTAAATTTTTTTGTTTTCTATAGAGATGAGATCTTGCTATATTGACCAGGCTGGTCCTGAATTCCTGCCTCAGTTTTCCAAAGTGCTGGGATTACAAGCATGAGCCACCGAGCCTGGCAGAAAGAACTCTTATAAATTAATATTGTTACCAGATGAACTATCCCAGCTTCTAGCTAAAGCCAGCCCCACCAACTTATCTATGGAGCCCCTTCTGTCCCACCTCCTTCAAGGACACTGTTCCAGTGATTCTGTCCCCTCCCATTGACCATTTTTTTCCTCCTCTTTTTTTCCTTTTCTTTTTTTATTTTTGTTTTTTTGAGACACAGTCTTGCTCTGTTGCCCACACTGGAGTGCAGTGGCAAAATCTCAGCTCACTGCAACCTCTGCCTCCTGGGTTCAAGCAATTCTCTGGCCTCAGCCTCCTGAGCAGCTAGGATTACAGGTGTGTGCAACTATGCTCAGCTAATTTTTGCATTTCTGTAGAGACAGGGTTTCGCCATGTTGGCCAGGCTGGTCTCAAACTCCTGACCTCAAGTGATCCACCTGCCTCAGCCTCCCAAAGTGCTGGGATTACAGGTATGAGCCACTATGCCCGCCCCATTTTTTCCTCCTCTTGATCATTCTCATCAGCAAACAAACATACAGATACTTCTATCTAAAGATAAATAACCAAATAAAAGCAGAACAATTTAAAACAAAACCACTCCTTCTCCCGACCTTCTTTCCCCAGCCAGCTAGAACCCCATTTTTTTGCTCCCTTTTGCAGCAGAACTCCATGAAAGCATGGTCTTTACCTCCTCTCCTTATCTCTTAAACCCATCTGTTTCAGGCTTTTGTCTCTTCCCTCTAATATATTTAGAGGTAACTGCAATTAATAGTCTGATAAATGTTTCCAGAATTTTTTTTCTGAAGATATAAATACACCTCAAAATGCTTTTTTTAAACCATTATCTCTGGGTGGTGAGAAGATAGATGAATTTTCTTTTTCTCTTTATAATGTTTTGGTCCTGTCTGAATTTTTTTAAAAACGATAAGCCTGTGTGACTTTTATAATCAAGGAGAAAATAGCTGTTTTCATTTTAGATAAAGTCGCCATCTAGGCATACATAACTACATCTGTTGTTTTAAAAATGAAGAGTTAGAAATACAGCTAGAATAAATAAACTTGTTCACTTTTAATAGAAAAACTCCTACTAAAATATTCAGTAGCTCCTCATTTCGGAGAAACACTTATCTGGATAACTTTTTATTAGTGTAGCTTCCAGATCAATGTTCTTCTACCTAGAGGTTATGATCTTTTCTTGGGCAGATGACAGGCAGAAGGATAAATGGTGAGTAGAGGGTCTCAGAAGAGAGCAGGGATAGGAGAAGTCCAAATACTGCTTTGGATCATTAAGGTATCTTCCACTCATCTGATGTAACCTCTCCCTTTCCAATACACACACACAGACACACACAGACACACACACACACACACACACGCTTTTATCAATCCTCATTAACCTCAATTCACCTCCCTGTGCTACAATCACTGTGTTTCTCATTTCCAACTTGGCCCCTTCTCCATCCCAACCTTCCTTTCCCATCTTTCCTATTCAGCTCCTTTCTTCCCCAGATCTAAACAAACCTAGCATTTTTCCTCACCTCCACAAGATGAAAATAATTCCTTGCTTTAAAATAAAATAGTTAAAATCATGGTATGGAGAAAAGTCTTCAGAGCCCAAAAATATTTTTTAAGAGGCTGAGAATATTTTCAAGAAGTCAAGTCTATCATGACAACTTCACGATGGCCTATAAATATGCATTTGCTGAACTGAATCTCACCTGAAGCCAATCATTTTTATAAGAAAGAAAATGACACAAATGTACATGCATGGACAGGAAAGGGTCTAAAATTGTGTGCAACATCATTATCATCACAGTTTCATCTGGGCTTTTGGGGGGAGTTTTAATTTCCTTCTCTGTGTAGTTGTATTTTCTAACTGTTCTATAATTTATACACATTACTTACATAATAAAAAAATTCAATACATTCATCGAATGCATGTCCAAAAATAAAAGGATAGACAAGACCAGCAGCCAGAGAGGGGAAAGAAGAAGCAGAAAAGTGAGAAGCCAAGGAAAGAAGCTTCCGAATCAGTCCACACTAAGTGAGAGGGACACAGAGCTAAGTCACGAGTCTCCATCTTTATCAAACCCTGGAGTCCCATTCTTCGTTCTGGTTGGCAGGGTTAACAGACCCCAGGCCAAGTCCAATGCAAGGCAATAATAAGGAAAAAAAAACTCTTTAAACGACATTAAAGGAAACTGTTTAAACGGGGGAAAATTAATAACTTGTTGCTGGGGGTGGAGATGAAGGAGTAGGCTCGGGAATGCTGATATTCACAGAACTGAGGCTCCCCACCTTCACTTTGCATCTCAGGCTCCAGGAGCCACTTAAAAGCAAGCTATCTATTTCCAAGAAGTAAATCTCTTGGACGGGTACCTTATGTTCACGAGCCCGTGAGGGAAGGTGCTGGGCTGTGTATTGGAGCTCCCAGCCAGAGAAGACAGCTATCTCTTTTGGCACAGGTTCTCAGGGATGAGACCATGTCTGGTGGGGATTTTCTCCAGATTCGACAGCCTTGGACCTACCAAAACGCACAGCTTTGTTTTCACCATACATCACTCATTGTTGAGTCTTTTTTGTTTTTCCTCTCAAGCATCCACAGGTTGAATACTGTGTGTTCCCAACAGCCTGTGAACTTCTTGGACCAGCAAAGGGACATTCATTTTGCTGAGCACTCCTTTCACATTTCTATTGTGTTCAATTTCCCACTCCCCCTACCCGAGTCCCCAGAGAATAATTTCTTCCTTGTTTTAATAACTTGGATCACAGTCAAGGTTGATGTGTTTCTCCATTTTGCAGGATATTTTCTTCAGAAGAGACAAAACAGAGGCCAACAGGGTAGGAGAGGCTTGTTCGGAAATCAGCAGCCATTGAGAACACACAGAAAATGTTTTCAAAGAAATAGAAAGCAGATAACACAAGGCACCATCAACAGAAGGCTTCAAAATGGTGGACTCATACTCAGAAAGATTCCCCAGCAACGTTTTCTCCCAGGGACCCACTTTAAAAATCTAATTTCATTTGTTTGGGGGTGAGGGAGAAGAAAGTACTTTCCATAAAGTACCTTCTCATTGACTTAAATTGAAATATATTCTCCCATTGGAGGTCATAAAAGTAGCTGTGATCCCAGTGGGTATGCAGAAATTAGAAAATAAGTAAAGAGAGAAGGAGGAGAAAGGAGCGGTTCAGTCACACAAGTATATCCCACCTCTAACACAGCAAGTTTTCATTTCATCTGCCCATGTTCTTTATAAAATCCTATCCCCACCCATTGTAACACTGCTCCCTGACATCTAATGAAAGATGTCTCCGTGGACTTGCTTGGGATACAAGGAAACAAACCTATTCTTTATGAAGCCACTTTTTTAAAAAGAAACATTTTCAAGGAAAGAAGACCCGAACCAGCATTTAGTGGGGTTTAGTCTGAGGTACATGATCTTTTAATAAAAAATTGATAATGCCTCTCTTTTATGAGTGATATGGAAATTACATCTTTCTTCTCTAAAACATGAATCAAATCACCAGTTTTTCCTGTAATAGATCTACCTTGTCACATGATTTTTCTTACCATTGATTTCAAACAGTGTCAAGACACTAGTTATGAATGAACGCAAAAAGTTATGTGTCTGAATTTGTCTTCATGGAATATCTTTTCTCAAATGTATTGTCCATATTAATACTTTTCATACCATGGCAAAAGAAAGTAAATCCAGTATCACAAAGAACAATGACCCCAACCCAGATTGGTCTCCCCTGGGGAAAGGCCAAACTTTCTACTGGAATTACAGATTCAACTAAATCTAGTTCTGGGCTGTTCATGAGTTTGGAGGAGACAGCCAAGGTGTCACCACGTTTGAATGCTAAAAGTGAGGCAAACTGTGGGTCATGACACATCAGTGGGTTGTAAAATCAATCTAGTACATCACAATCAGCATTTTAAAAAGTGAAATAGGATACAGAGAAAATGTCAGCATGCAGAGCATGTCATAAGACTATTGCTCAGTGAAATCTATGTTGTGTGTGTGTGTGTGCACATGTGTGTATATGGGATCTCACTGTAAAGGGTATTTCTAACTGTGGTCACAGTCTAAAAGGTTTCCACCCATTTAAGAAGCTCTAATCTGGGGCCCAGGTCCTGGAGTCAGACAGAACTGATTCCAACATGGCTCTGCCACTCACTCACTCACTATGTGACCTTGGTTAGGTAGCTTAATCTCTCCACCTCCTCAGCTAAAAAAATGGATGTGGCCATAGTGTCCTGGGGGTGTTGTAAGATCAGATCAGAAGAGGAAACATATACAGCCCCTCATACAGCACCCAATACTGTTTATATACATCCTTAGATAAATGTCCAATTCACAAAATGGAAGCAGAAATTCGTGGATTTACAGTATGTTCTACAAGGATAAATTCACAGTGTGAGAGAAGATGGTAGGCAATTAGCTAATTGTAATTTTTGCTCTGCAAAACAGTTGTTCTTTTGTGGAACTATCTGTTGGGCCATCTAGCCCTTTTCATAACAGCTCCCTGAATAAAGTTAATATTCGAGAAATATACATATATATTGTGTTTGTTTGTTTTGTTTTGTTTTGTTTTGTGGAAGAGTCTCACTCTGTCGCGCAGGCTGGAATGCAGTGGCCTGATCTTGGCTCACTGCAACCTCTGCCTCCCAAGCTCAAGCAATCTGCCCACCTCAGCATTGCAAGTAGCTGGGGTTACAGGCATATGCCACCATGTCTGGCTAATTTTTTTGTATTTTTTGTAGAGAAGGAGTTTCACCATATTGTCCAGGCTGATCTCAAACTCCTGAGCTCAAGTGATCCACCCACCTCAGCCTCCCAAAGTGCTGGGATTATAAGCGTGAGCCACCATGCCAGGCCAAGAAATACATTTTTAGGCAGGGCACAGCAGCTATTACCTGCAATCTCAGCACTTTGGGAGGCCAAGTGGGGCAGATCGCCTGAGGTCAGGTGTTCGAGACCAGCCTGGCCAACATGGCGAAAACCTGTCTCTACCAAAAATAACAAAAATTAGCCGGGTATGGTGGCAGATGCCTGCAATCCCAGCTACTCAGGAGGCTGAGGCAGGAGACTCACTTGAGCCCAGGAGGCAGAGGTTCCAGTGAGCCGAGATCGTGCCACTGCACTCCAGCCTGGGTGACAGAGTGGGACTCCATCTCAAAAAAAAAAAGAAATACATTTTTATTTCAGAAATCCTTTCCAAGATGTAAGTAACAGACCAATGAAAACTCTTCTCATTTTTTTCTTATGCAGGATTGAACAGAACAAATTGTTCACATTTTGTGCTTCATCCTTATAATACAGCTTCTGCCTCCTCAGCAAGTGACTAACAGTACGTGTCTAAAGACCTTAAAAAGTATCGAAATTATCTCAACCATGGAAAGATCCAGCTGCAAATACATGCCAAAATTCCTTATCTGTAATTTTTGTAACTGAACAAACAAGCCCCTGTATTACAGCATGAAGAAGTTTTTGAAACTGAAACGTACTGCTCACTGCTCACTTCACAATCATGTTCTGTCTATCCTTGCTATTTAGCTTGGGGAAGGTTATCAAGTTCTGAGGAGAGGAGAAAGGAGAAAAGGAAGGGAGCCAGAAAGAAAGGGTGGGACCAAGAAGCCAAGGAACTTAAGACGAGTTAAGAACAGGTAGAAAGGCCAGGCGCGGTGGCTAACGCCTGTAATCCCAGCACTTCGGGAGAACAAGGTGGGCAGATCACCTGAGGTCGGGAGTTTGACACCAGACTGACCAACATGGAGAAACCCCATCTCTACTAAAAATACAAAATTAGCTGGGCGTGGTGGCACATGCCTGTAATCCCAGCTACTGGGGAGGCTGAGGCAGGAGAATCGCTTGAACCCGGGAGGCGGAGGTTGCGGTGAGTGAGATGGCACCATTGCACTCCAGCCTGGGCGACAAGAGCTAAACTCCATCTCAAAAAGAAAACAGAACAGGTAGAAAGACAGAATGCTAAAACTGTCAGCAGCCCCCCAGATGGAAGACGGGAGAGAAAGAATTTAAAACAACAGAAAGCCTTTTCTTTGAGGTCCAGAGAGAGGAAGAGGAGATCTGGATAAAACTGCTGAAAATTTTGGGGGCGGCGGTGAGGTGAAGAACCTAACAGTAAGTCTTGGAAGATGAAATACAACTCTGTTGATTACTGAAGGATGAACCAAATAACAGGACTGGGCCAACACAATAAAGAAGAAAAGAGGGCGGCTGGTTGTGGAGTTAAAGCAGGGAGAAGAAAAAGAAACAGCTACAGAAATGCCCCAAGGTGCAGGGTATAGAGCTGGGGACGGTGTGAATGTTTGGGAATAAAAACAAACTTTGAAAAACAACAAAAAACAAGTCTTTTCAAAGCCTGGCCTCGGACTTACGGTAAGTTCTCCCTGAGAGATTTAAAGGTAAATAAAGAACAAGCAACTAAGTTAAGACTGAAAGGCTTGACTGATCTAACAGGAACCTGTGGCATGATGGTTGTAATGCCACAAATTTCTTATTTAGTATTTTGTGAAATATTCACAAAGAAATGAACAGGATGCTGCATAATTTTTTACATTGTTTTCCAGGGGCATGTTGATGAGAAATGCTACTCCCTCCATTTTGTCCCCAGCATGTGTATGATGAATAAGAAGAGGTGGGGGCCGGGGAGAGAGATTCTTCCCATCCACCAAATGCTACCCTGATTACCCACGTCAGTCCTAACTCCTGCATTGCCCCAGGTGCCAGTCAACAAGGCCTACACCATTTGCTTTGCCATCTCCGCATTGTCCACTCACTTGCTCTGCCCTTCTGTCCATTTCACTGAGCTGGAGCTCCCAGCAGCAACTCTAGAAGAGAAGAAGAGGTGGGGAGTGGGGAATGGAGCATGCATGGATCTGGCAAGCCCCCCAGATCCCAGAATCCAATGAAAAGCCCCTCAATACACAGAGACATCAAGCTAGCAATCAAGAGTGCTGAACTAAGTCCCCAGTCCCACTGGGGCCAATGGTGGGGTGGAAGGCACCACTGGAGGCTGCATAGAGCTTGGGCTTTAGAATCAGATCTGGACTTGGAATCCCAGCTCTAGCACTTAGTAGGATGTGAACCTGGGAAGTAACTTAACCCTCTGAGCTTGGTTTACTCATCTATAAACCAAGCAGTACTTAGCTCTCATGAGAGTGTTGGGAAGATAAGATGAGGTAACCTGGAAGGGCACCTGACGCTGCAGGCACTTCACGAGTGTTCTATGCTACTGCCCATCTCTTCACACTTGTTAGAAAATGAAAAGTGAGTTCTTTCAATGGTGAAAGCAAGTCCCACCTGCCTTCTTTTTTTTTTTTTTTTTTCATTCTTAGGTGCAAAGAGTAGCTCCTTCTGATGTTTCCTGGCTGTATTCTCCCTATTATGGTTGTATTATCAAGTATGGAAAGAAAAACCCTGTTGGTGCAATCAGGTATGGGCATATCTGACTGTGGATTGCCCAGATCAGCATCACACAAATATGAATTTGGATCCTGGACTTTGCACACCCAAAGCACTTCTTGATAAGATAGTGGAATGGTTAACAACTGTGATATCATAGTAAAACACAATTATTAAATGAGGTTGAATGGCCTTTGAAGAATTATAAAACATTCAACAAGACCATAATAAGTGTCCTCAATATTCCTTGTTCCAGACAGAAACACCCCATATTTATGTTTTTGAAAATTTAATGCTGAACACAACTCACCAACTAGGGGAAGGAGGAAAGCATTCTAATGTCACAGAGAGCTTTGCCCTTTCTTCTAAAACTGTACTCTCTTCATAAGTTCTAAGCACCTTTAAGATGGTTCAAACAGGTATAAGTTACTGTGGAAAGGCAATGGAATAGAGAAAACCTTACCCCTTTAAGGTGGCTCCTAAGTTCATCTGATTCCAGGTCATGCATTCAAGCTGGGAGGTCATTTGGTATAAATTGTCACTGTTAGAAAAACATCCAGAGTTAGAAACACATAACTACATAATACACAATTGTTTCTTCAAAAGCAATGGAGTTTTAACTTTCCTTGGAAGTGCAAGCCTCCACGTTTTCCAGAATGACAGAATATGCAAATCTGAAATTATTTTCATTTCATCCCACTGATCTCTGCACAGTTATACACTTCATACACAGCAGAAGGGATGTGAGAGTAACTCGGAAGCATTTTTTAAAACCTTTGTATAGCAACCATTGAAGTTTCTAAAGAAGTATTAAACCTTTGAGGGGAAAAGGCTAAGGGGAGTGAAACTTTGAAAGGCACACAGGCTGGATAACTCAACATTAAAGTTAAAAGCCTGGAGCTGAAAGTAAAGACAGCAGATTAATTATTCTTGAAAAGGCCATTAAGTTGTTTTAATCAAAAGGATAAGTATCATGTGGATTATGAGGGTCTGAAAAGTCAAAGAGTGATGGGTGATAAATGGTCTAAAAAGCAAGGATGTGACAAGCAGAAGAAAGATGATGATAAACTCTATGCACAGTTGAAGGAATCATTTTCTATATGTTTTATAATCCTGGTACAAGTCAAATGTAAAAAAAAAAAAAAAAAAAAAAAAGATCCCAGTTCTGTAAGATTCTATGAGGGAAATGGCTTATCATTTACATTAAGACTCCAAAGAAGTCTTACACCGCTATGTAAACCAACCAAAAGCTGTTCTGTCCCCTCTGTATTTATCTCATTCCTAGAAAATTAGTACATGAATCAATTGCCAGAAATATCCTAAATTACCAAGCCCCATCAGGAACAAATTTATGCCTGAACTGAAATGGTTAATTATGCAATTTGAAACCCAAGAGACCAAGAGTTTGTCTGGGACCTCTTGGTCTAAACACTTTACAGAAGAAAAATTTCATTCTACCTTCATGGCAGAAATGAAAAAAATATAAGAGGCATTTAATACCTGACGTGTGGTATCAGATTGCGGATCTCGGACCATCTCTGTCTGGTTATGGCATTCTTTTAAGCTGCTGCACTGGGCAGAGGCAACACCAAATTTTAATTCAGAAAGGCTTTTTTCAGGCCAAGCATAACTGGGAACTTGAGGAGGGGAGAGGGAAATTACAGCAACTCAGAATAAATGAATTCTGTGCTCTCTTTCTGTATAGCTTGATAAATCATGGCAGAGTCCATCTGACTCTCATATAAGAACTCTGAAAATTATTTGGAACTCCTTAGTGGTGGGTACACAGGATAAGGAGGAAATCAGATTCCAGGAGGGAATTTTGCATATGAAAAGTGAAGTGACTTCAAACTCAAAGTATGTGCCGTTTCATTAGTCAGTGTGTATCTGGACGCCGTCACTCATCCCCGTGTCTGACTGGCTATTATGCTACTACAATATCCTACATATCAATGAAAAAAAATGATGAGTTTCTCCTGCAGCTTCCCCATTTGTAGCAGCAGCCCGTACTGGTCTGTGCCACAACATTTTGCAATTCCACAAATTCTTGCTGTAAGGCTGGAGTAATTAATTCCTGAAGGACCCCAACTTTTATTAGAAGTGCCAGCCTGCTGCATTTACCACAGGAGCATTTCTTGAACTTTCTTTGGGCTGACAGTTCATTAATAAGTGGCCTCCTCCACAATCTCTCTACTGGTTTTTGTTCTCCTGCGCCTTTTCATCAAGCAATCCATTTATTAATCTTACCATTAATCTCAGCCAACGGGCATTGTATTCCCCAGGCAGCTCTATATTTTTGTCACTAATTTTTAAAAAATTGTTCACCAACTAAAATCACTCAGCCCCAGTTGACAATTTTCCTAGGCCCTTTGGGGATATGGGATCTTTCTGAAATTATTTCATCCTTTCACAACTCAGAGAATCATAATTTTCAAGAGAGCTGGGAAAGAAAGATGAGTGACAGACGCTGATGCAGAAGGGTGAATGAATCCCAAATATCTAACTTTATGAGTTGGAAATTTTCTCACAGACTTAAAGAATAGTCTGGTTGATTCCTAAGGTCTCTATAAGGAAGTACCCCAAAGAGAAAATAAACATTTTTTTTTCGTTAGATGGAGTCTCACTCTGTCGCCCAGGCTAGAGTGCAGTGGCGCTATTTCAGTTCACTGCAACCTCAGTCTCCCTTGGGCAAGCGGTTCTCCTGCCTCAGCCTCCCAAGTAGCTGGGATTACAGGCATCTGCCACCATGCCTGGCTAATTTTTGTATTTTTAGTAGAGACAGGGTCTCACCATGGTCAGGCTGGTCTCAAACTCCTAACCTCAGATGATCCACCCGCCTCAGCCTCCCAAAGTGCTGAGATTACAGGCATGAGCCACCGTGCCCGGCCAATATTTTTAATGGCATTTTCTTGGCCCTCAGAAGGCAAACCTTCTCAAATACAGGGTCTATGTCTTACATATATGACTTTTTCTAGTGTGTACTGTACTGTCTAATATGGTATACACTGGCCACATGTGACTCATGCCACACATTAAAATGGTAAGATGTTTTGCTTTATTGAGTCAAATATGCTATTTGAAAAATTAATTTCACAGCTTCTTATTTTTTGAATATGGTTGCTAGCAAATTTCAAATTACATGTATGGCTTGTGTTATGTTTCTATTGGACAGTGATGTTCTATAAGTTTTGGGACATTGAGCAAATCAGTTCAGCTCCCTGCCCCTCAGTTTTCTCATCTGTTCAATGGGAATATTAATCTCCATCAGTCTAACTGTACAGGAATGTTGTGAGGCCCATAAAAGGTAATGCCCTCAATGGCCCTTTGAAGATGATACAGATAATATACTTTAATTACTTTAATTTGTTCTAACCTACCAAATTTTGCACAGCACTTTCACACATTCTCAATACCGCTCACAGCTTTGCGAGGCAGATGTAATTCTGAGTCCCCATTTATTAGATGAGGGTTAAGGCACACAGAGATGCCCAGTGCTGGCATGCCTGATGCCCCCACCCTCACTCTGCCCTGCCCCTATGAAGGCATTCTGAGCCTCATCCTCTCATTACCATTTATATAATAATAATAATAATAATAATAATAATAATAATACAGACAAGAGTCTGGAGGTGAAAGAGAATATCTCAAGGGAGCATCATGACCTAGTCAGTCTCTAGAAAATGACGATGCTGCAAGATGCCCCGTGCGTCTTCTTCAGCTCACTAAGGACAGTGTGCCAAGATCCCAATAGAAGCCCCCTTTGCCATTCTAGTTGTCCTGATAGCTTAGCCTACAAACTCTCAGAAGAGGGGAGAAGGTGGGGAGGATGTATGGGAGAGAAGGACTTTCAGAAAATCCCCAAGCTACTAATAGGTTTCCTGAGGCCAGAGATAGGATCAGAGCACAGTTTTAACCACATCCTGCCTTTTGCTGGCTGGGGCTCCTCAGCTGCTCAGTCAGTGGGCCTGGCTGGCACAGCCTTTCAAATGGAAGTCAATGACAGCAATGACAATAACGGCTGCTGGGGAGGGGACAAAAATGTGAACTGGAGCTAAAAATACTGGGCCCAAGCATGCTCAGGCTCTGATCTCTTTGGGCAATCGCTCAACACCCAGCTCTCATCATGGAAGCCCATGGAAACAGGCAGCTTCATTCAAGGAATATAGAGCCTCTGGCAAATGAAGCATCTAATTACTCAATAACCACTGTAGGTGCCACCACCTCATTCCCAGAGGAGATCAGATAAGCAGGTGGTTTGGCTTACAGCGACCACTGTGGTCACGTAGGCATTTCAGCTCCAACCGTCTAACTCTGCCTGTTCGGAAGTGAACTTTCAAATTGCAGGCTGCCAAAATGTATTCCAAAAGTCATGGTGTCCTTTATATTTTTTAAGCAGATTTTTTTTAAAGCCACTTGTTTCCTATGTAAGAATGTTTGAAGTTGGAGGCAAGGGAAAGAGGAAAGAAACTTCTATAACTGGGATTAATGCAAGTTGGAGTAAAATAAAAGGAAGTCGGTCCTAGCAAAAAGGGGGAGCTTAAAAGGAAATCAGTAGTAGATCATATAGAGTTTGTTTTGGCCTGAACTGCAGTATTATTAAGTTCTCGACCTCTGCACAAAAAGAAAGGAAGAAAAAAAGCCTCAGCTGTTATCTAGACGAGAACTCCTCCACTCTTCAAATGCATGTGTGATTCAAGCACATTTTCATCTTTAAGTCTGTTTATTCTATTCAGCAGAATAATTTGTGTCATCAAGGGAATAGAACCATCTAACCTGGCTGAGATTAGGGTCACCTCTGCCACGTAGTTGCTGGCTGGCCAGGTAATATCTTGGAAGAAGTAAAGAGCTGCCCCCAGAGGATAAAAAATAAAAAGGCTCAAAGTAGACATAACGGCATCTGTGATTAGAATTCATGTTTCCAGCTTTTTTGGTAATAGCTGTGCCCCACACCAACAGAAAGGCCTCTGTGGGTGTACCTCTACCTAATAACTTAACAGAGGGTGCAGCCAGACTTCCACACACCCTTTTCCTGTGCTCCTCCCTCTGAGGTGCCTTGCAACCTGCCTGCCTAGAAATTTCTGCCCAGCAGGCCATGATGAATAATTATTTCACAGTCACTCTCTTGGTATTGTAATTTCTCTCAAGCTCACCAGCTAACCAAAGAAAAACCCACTGGGGATTCCATTTCTATTAATAAACACTTGGTCAGCACAAAAGTTACAAGAATATTTGGAACTAGATTTTTCCTCCTCCCTGGAGACGAGTTTAATTCAAGCCTGTGGCTTTGATAACATTGCCCATCACCCTAGAAGCCATTTCAGACCTTCCACCTTCTGCCTATCATTGCAGGAAACAAATACTGATTTTGTACTAAAGGAAAAGACAGTGTACCATGTACATAGGTACACAAGTGAAAAGAGGCATTATTAATTACAATTTTATTTTCTTGGGCATGGGCTGTCATCCGATTTATGTCTATGTTGAAGGCCAACCCAAGTGGTGGATCGGCACTTCCCACTGAGTTGTGGAACCCAAGATTTCCCAGAAACTCTATGGCTGCTGAGGAAGTTTCTCTCATATGAAAAATAATCTACTTGTAACAGGCTCTACTGTCAATGTCACCATTTGTGAATCATCAACATTCAGTTCAAAACAGACTAACATTAAGTGATTGCTTCCAGAGTCTGAGTGGTTTTACCTGGTAACAGGCAAAAGTACAGCAAAAGGAAATATCCTCATTTAAATTTGTAGCACAGTTGCTAAAGAAGAATATGCAAACCTAATAAAAGAGCATAAGGAAAGGGAAAGGGCTAGAATGCCTAAAAGAAACAATCAGTGTGCATGGGAATATTTTTGAAACACAGTGCGCAGAACTTTTCAAAATAGCCATGAGGATCATATGTGAAGTCGGTATCGTCAAGGACTGGGGTCTCCAAGCAAGTCAGCAAACAGATGAGGCAAAGGGACTCTGGGAAGGAAAAACAGCAGAAAAGGCCCAGCTAGCTGCCTTTTCTAGGTAGAAATTAGGGAGGAAATTGTGCCTAGTAAGGTTGGACCCCACTACTCCCTACACTGACAGAAGAACTTTTCCCTGGGACCTTCCCTCTGGGCAAGCCCAAACCAGGGTGGTCCTGGAAGCAGTCATTCTTTCTGGGTCTGGATGGACAGGGAGAAAGGTCTCTGCCCTGCAATTCTTTAGGTGCCTGGGCTGAACTTCACCCCAACAGTTCACACCCAGTGGTAAAGACAAAACTGGAGGAGTCTGGAGTTCGAAAGACAGCTGCTCTGTGTGTTAGAACTTCAGGAGAATGCTCAAGTCTGCTTCTGATAATGGCCTTCAGGGAAAACGCTGTCCCAAACCACTAAGAACTTTCTACTGAAAGCTACAGGTAAAACTAATGGACAACCGACTTCTTTCACAACTGTGGGAAATAGGAGACCATCCTTGAGTGAGACTGAGGACAGATGCCACCTTCACAAAGAGAATGGCACTTATCCATCTAGAGAGAAAGCAAGTGCAGAGGGTAGGAGGATGGATTCTGGAGCTGTATTGCCTGAATTTGAACATCACTTCCGTCCCTTAACTGTGTCACACTAGGGAAATTTACTTCTCAGGGCCTGAGTTTCCTCCTCTGTAAAATGGGAGTGATAACCTGTTGTGTCCTTCAGAGAGTCACTAGGTAGATTAAATAAGTCAATACTTGTAAAGTGCTTACAGTGGTACCTGGTGCACGTTAAGTCTACATAAGCATGTGCTCTTATGATTTATGAGCAAAAGTGATACATTGGCCCGGCGTGGTGGCTCACGCCTGTAATTCCAGCACTTTGGGAGGCCAAGGCGGGTGGATCACAAGGTCAGGAGTTCGAGACCATCCTGGCTAACACGGTGAAACCCCCTCTCTACTAAAAATACAAAAAATTAGCCAGGCGTGGTGGCACATGCCTGTAGTCCCAGCTGCTTGGGAGGCTGAGGCAGGAGAATCTCTTGAACCCGGCAGGCAGAGGTTGCAGTGAGCCGAGATTGCACCATTGCACTCCAGCCTTGCAACAGAGCGAGACACCATCTCAAAAAAAACAAAAAACAAAAAACAAAAAACCAGTGATACATTGACTATACAAGGGGAGTAATCAGATAGGGAATCCTGCGTGGTCTGGTGTCACTCAGTGATTCAGAGCACATCTGGGCTGTGAAGTCAGAGAGACTAAGGATCAAATCCTGATTCTGATTCTCACTTGCTGTGTGACCTTGAGCAAGTTACTTTGAGACTGTGAACTTATTTCCTCATCAGTAAACTAGAAATTATAGTGCCTGCCTCAAAGAATAGTCAAAAGGGTTAAATGGGTAAACTGAGTGAACCATTTAACATCATGCACAGCAACATATAGTCAGCATGCAATAAATTCCAGTTATTACATTATAAGGACTCATGCTTTCATCCAACAATGATCACTGGGTTCCGTAAGTGCAGACACCTGGTTTCAGAAACCCTAGTGACCTTTACACAAAACTCCAACCACCTTCTATATGAGAGGAGAGGGTAAAGAGGATGGAGAAAACCACCTCCTGTCACTTCCCATAAGTTGCTGATTGAGTGCATTTTCTATTCACTGTTGTTCATAGCCACAACAAATATATATGCAGCTGCAACTCCTCAGAACTGTCACCTGAGAGAAAGGAGGGAATTGTGCAGGGGACAAGGAAAGAACTGGGATTTTGAGAACGTCCTCAAAGCACACTCCACACTGTATTCTTCTTATTTAATGTCAGATCTGTACCATTACCTTTCTTTAGGCTGGCAAGGGAAAGTACATCCAAAGACTGGGAAGAGACCCAGCACAGTGGCTCACACCTGTAATTCCAGCACTTTTCGAGGCCAAGGTGGGCAGATTACCTGAGATTAGGAGTTTGAGACCAGCCTGGCCAATATGTTGAAACCCTGTCTCTACTAAAAATACAAAAGTTAGCTGGGCATGGTGGCCGGCACCTATAATCCCAGCTACTTGGGAGGCTGAGGCACGAGAATCACTTGAACCTGGGAGATGGAGTTGCAGTGAGCCAAGATTGTGCCACTGCACTCCAGCCTGGGCAACAGAGGGAGACTGTCTCACAAAGAAAAAAAAAAAGACGGGAGGAAAAAGTTTGGTGGGGGGGGGAGAAAAAGCTGGGCAGTCAGCCTCAGGGGGTCAAATGCAGCAAGGCAAACAAAATACAAGCAAGCTTTCCCCAGAAAGTCCCAAACTTCAGAGAGAAAAATGAATGAAACCAGGGACCAGTAGAAGCACCACTGAATACCTAAAATCCAAAAGTTAGGGTGTTAAGCAATTAAAGTTTAGTCCTATTTTTATGCTTCTTCAAACACTGCATTCACAAAAGCATTTAAATACCCTTTCAAGCTTGTTTAGGAGTAGGAAAGAGGGAAACCACGTAACTGTAGTAATGTTGGTGCACAGACCCAGGTTTAAAACATTCCTACACCTGCCCATTCATCTTTAGACTGCAAGGGAGGCACATGATCTTTGAAAACTGATTGGAAATGTTAGTTTAGAGTGAATGGAGCTTTCAAGATCCAGACAGCACAAATTTCAAGAGAACAAACTCTTCCTACAGGGGTCACAAATTCTTTTTTGAGATGTTACTACTGGGGAAATTTTCTGTGAGAGGGAAAAATAGTATTTTTATTGGATTCGTGTAAAAATAACAGGACCAAAGAAAGTTCCTGAATTATAAAGAAAGAAGATAGAAACAAATACTTCTGAAAGGTGAATTTGACGAAGTGCTTAATACAGTGGCCAATCAGAAGCTGGATTAGAAAACGTGAAAATTTATGTGCTGTTTCCTACTTCCCTAGCAACCACAAAATCACACCTAAGTCAAAATCTACCATAGGCCCCCTGGAGAATTGCTATTAAACCAGTGGTAATGATCGCTTTTTCCTGGACTCCTCTTTCAAGGCTGCCAGGTCCTCTGATGGACCCCTTCCTAGGGTCCCACAGGGTGAGTCTCGGCTTCGGAGAGGGGAGTAACAGATGTGTGTGTAGCTTCGAGTCACTGATGCACCGAACTGCAATGTCTTCCAGTCCCCAACCCCCAAGAACACCTCTCATACCGACAGTGCCCACTCCCGCATCAAGGTCTTCTCTCAGCCTAGTGTGACACACCAACTGAGCCCACAGGGAGCTAAGGAGGAAGGGGTGGACCAAGGTCATTACGTGGGAACCATTCCAACAGCCCGCCTGATGGCTACTAGAATAACAGCAATGACACCCTGGCAATGGGCGGGAGCAGCTACTCAAGAAGAATGGCAATGGCCCCGCTGCCAGTTTTGCTAGGGAAGGAGATTCACCTCAGAGAATAGGTGCGAATCCTGCCCCCATTCCAAAGACTTTACCCACCCAAGGGAGGCGCTGAGGTGGCAGGCTTGGGGCAGCATGCCGCGCCTGTGGTGCAGAACAGGAATGATTTCTAGCTAGGGACGCAGAAAAAGAAGGATGGGGAGGTGCGAACATTGGTGTTCTTGCCCACCGCCTGCCTCCACCTGCCCAAAAAAAAGTGTGATGAGGAATCCAAGTTTCGAATAGATAAACCGGATGTTCTGGGGAAAAAAAAGAAAAAAAAAAAAGGTTTCCCCAGTCCGCGCGCCTCAGGCGTTAGAAATAGAAGGGGCGCGTCCCTGCACCTCTCTAGAAACTCCCGGGAAGGAGAACCTTACATGCGAGAGCCAGGCCAGCCCTGGGCTCACTCTCGTAAGGGCAGCAAGGGCCTGGGGCTGCGCCTCGCTCCGGATCCAGGACTCCCGCCCCTCCTCCACCTGCGGGACTGGACAGTCCCCCAGGCGCGGCCACTCCCCCACCCAATCTCCCAGGGCAGGCGCTTTTCCTTCCTTCATGACCTCACTACCTCCTTCCCTTGACGTCAGCCCCGGGTCCCCGCGCGGAGGGGCGGGAGGATGGGGATGGGTTTGGGGGCAGCCGGTGTCAGGATCCCCGAGCACCCGGGAGGAGGGGGCTATGAGGTCATGTGCGCCCAATCCCGGGCCGCACAGGCCGCGCGCTGCTGCTCCCCGGCCCCCGCTCCAACTTCCAGCCCAGTGCGGGCTGGTGTGCGCCGCAGTTGCTAGGCAACCCTATCGCAGACGCGGGCGGCCGGCCAAGTTCACCCAAAGTTGAAGAAGAAATTTGGGGGAGAGAAGGTGGAGCGAGAGGCGAGAAGAGGAAGCACGGAGCGGGGAAAAGCTTGGAAGGGAATGAAGCTGGCCTTGGGCCTCCCGCGCACAGGAAGAAGGTCCCACGCGGGCCAGAGCAGCCTCCCCGCAGGGCCCTGTTGCGACCCGACCTCCGTCCCGCATCCAGGCCGGGGGCCCACCCCAGAGCATAGCAGGGGCGCTGGGAACCACGTCCACAAAGCGCTGCCACGGGCCGAAACCCTGGAGGGTTGAGGTGGGGAGAAGGCTGTGGCCAAGGCTGTGGCCGAGGGTACGCGCCTTCGAGGTAGTCTTGCTGGTGTGGCCATTGGATGGGTTTGAGGTCTCAGAACCGAGTGGGAGTGGACTCCGTATTTAATATTTAGTCCCGATGAAGGTAAATTCCTCCCAGTAAAGACCTTCTAAAAATAATAACTTCTCGAGCGCCGCTCCTTCTTCAGCTGGAAACAGTAATTGTCCTCATTTTTATACAACATAAGAACAACTCAGAGACCAGGGAGATCAGCTTTAATTTCCTCTAAGTAGTAGAGTGGAGTCGAGGCGTCTCGTGCCTCAAAGACCCTGCATGACCGCAGTCAGGGCAGCCCGGCTGGGGCGCTCCCAAGTCCGCCGGCTCGTGCGTCCCCTCCGGGGTCCCAGGGACCCAGACGCAGAGCCCAGCGCCTTCCTACCTGCTGTAGGGCGTCCTCAGCAGCAAAGCCTGGCTGCCGGTGCAGCTGTCGGTGGGGGTGTGGCAGCCATAGACCGGGGGCGGCACCGAGTACTGCTGCTCACCTGCAGAGAGAACCGAAGACAGCTGAGCTAGTGCGCCCCAAGGGCTCGGGGTGCGAGGCTGCGGGCAGGGGTTGGGGGAGATGCGAGATCCTGAGCCTGGGGCACTGGGGCCTGGATGAGCGGCGTGCAGAGCGAGGCCGTCCAGAATGCAAGAAGCTAAGCTTCTCACTTTGCATTCCCCTATCAGTCGCTGCGCGGTGAACACAAAAGGCCCTCCGGACGTTCATAGACTTAGTTGGATGGCCATGTCCCTAACGTACCTGGGATGGAGGGAGACCCAGTCTTGTCCTTTAAATACAGTGCCATTGGGGTAATGATTTCTAAGGTCCTTTTAGATGTCCTCCTTTGCCTAACTTGCTGTGGGTTGGGAATTCCTGGGGGAGAGGAGGATAGCACGGAAGAAGGGGAGAAGGACTCCACTTGGTTCGGCTCGCTTACCCAGCGAGCTCTGCTGGCCCATGGGATCCTCATGCTTGAAGGAGTGGTTGGGGAATTGCGCCGCATGGTGCGAGGGCGTGTGACCGTAGCTGGGAGTTCCGTCGAAGGTGACCGTGCTGTAACCTGCAGGAGCGGCAGAGAGAAGCACAGTGTCAGCGGGGATCTCGCAAGACGGGGCAGTGGGTCTGAACCAGCCAAGGGCGTGGGGTGTGCGCTGAACCCCGCATTCGGACCCCCAGCGGAGGAGAATCCAGCCCCACCAGCCTCCAGGACTTTCGGCAGGAAGACGGCCCAAGTCCCTGGATGTGACCTGGGGACAGGCTTCTCCATCCTTTTCTGACTAAAACCCCGACTTCGCTTTTTCCCAATTTATTTATGCCTCAGTCTTCTACGGTCTCTGCCGCTTCTGCAGCGAACTCCTGGCAAATTAAGTATAAAACTCGTTGCCTGACCGACAGAGAAAGTTGTTCACCCCCAAAAAACAAACTCTGCAGCTCTCCCGCAGGAGCAGCGCGGGCAAGCGAAATGGATCTGCTGGGCTAACCCCGCGCTGACTCCGAGCTGTAAATCAGGGGCCCGCGCACCAACTTTCATTAATTACTCGGAGCCAGTTAAATGGCCTGGTCTTAAAAATGGGAAGAGTAATTACCGAGTAATGTTATCTGTCTGGGGCTACCCGACCCGACACCATGACACCCAAGGGAAAGCTGGTGAGGGGGAAAACAAGGGCCCCTTCCAGTCGGGCCTTCAGATAGCGACCCTGCGCTCTCCTCCTCCTCCCCCCTATGGGACCCACCTTGCGCCCAGGGGTCCGACCCTGACCACTGCTGTAGGAGCCAACTTCCTCGCTCCCCAGGCTGGACAACCAGTTTCCTTTAGAGTGTGCCTGACACTGTATCTCCCTTTCCCTCCACGGTAGTGCTGCGGTCCTTTGCCTCAGTTTCCCCTAGGGAAATCCTGGCATTTACCCCTGCCCCCAAAGTGAGAAAAAGAGCGTGGAGCCTCAGTTGGAAAACATAGTCTTTTATAATTTTTGTTATTAAATTGCTTTAAACATATACCCCAGAAGCTTCTGGAAAGCTGTTGCTGCCTCTGGGGAAAAGGATCCTTCGGCTAAAGATCCGTCATCGGCCCCGGAACCCAAGGGTGGGGTCCCATTCCTCTACAAGTTCCGGAGTCTGTAGCCTGAAGTCCAGACACAATGGCTAAGGAGAGCTGCTCCTATGGGATCCTGGCAGGGCCACCCCACCAGCCTCAGATCCTCCTGGCCCAGCGACTGCCCTGGGTCTCCAAACTTCACAAAATTCTCAGGGGTAAGTTGGGTCAAACAGCACCCATTCTCCCACTCTTGCACGATTTGATCAAAGTGCCTCCAAAGACTTAAGCAGGACTCAGCCGATGAGCAGGACCCAGGGCATCGTTACCTCCATTTTCGAAACACACACGCACACTCATGCACACACACCACCACCCCCTGCCCAGAAAAAAAAAAAAAAAAAAAAGCTTCTCTGGGGCAACAGAGGCATGAGCCTGGAGGGTGGTGTGGCAGAGTGCAAGGGAGGGAAGGAGGGGGCAAATCCTAACTCCCGAATAGTACAGGTCCAGGCTTAAGTCTCACACACCGCTCAGCACCACACATTGGGGATTTGAGAAGCCACTAGCTTTTATCATATGACCCCGAGGGCCTCCATTTCTCGCCTGCTAAGTGGGCAAAGATAACCCCCGGCCCCGTTAGCTCTCCAGCGTGGGTAAGCACGTTTGGGCTTCCACAGACTTCCTTTTGAAACCTGAGGCCTGGCCTTCTTTGAGGCCTATAGATGAGCTTACAAACGAAATTTGGCTCCGGGCACCCACTATTGCCCGGAGGGAAGGCCGAATTTCTGAAAGGACACTAAAAAGAGAGAGAGAGAAAGAGAGACAGATAGAGAGAGAGAGAGAGACGAAATAGAAGCTACGAAGAAGTTTTCTCTAGACGAACCCTTCTCCATTCCTGAGCCGAGGAGTAGGCAGGGACCCAGGGCACTGCACAATCCTCAGAGCCCTGCTCGGCAACTGTCTGTGCCAGGCGAGGGCCGTGGGTCCCGAGTTGCGGCACCCACTCTCGAGACGTCCGTCCGCACCCCAGAACTCGGGCCCAAGGGTGCCCGTGGCCCGCGAGGCCTCCTAGGCCCCCTCCCAGACCGGACACGCAGACCTCGGCGGGCAGAGACCGGCCTCGAACCCTCTCCTTCAGGTCCCCCCGGGAGGGGCAGTGGTGAAAGCGCCTGCGGAGCGGAGGGAGGTCTCTTTTAATTAGAAGCTTATCGGACGCGGGTTTGATTAGAGCGCGCTGTCCCTGGGCCCAGCGCTGGGCCTGGCGCGGAGAGTGCGGGGGCAGGGGCCAGGGGAGGTAAAGGTGCCGGCTGGAAGGAGCAGCGTGTTCAAAGGCTCCTTGTACAGGCCTTGGAGGGAGAGAATCGAGTGGCCAAGGTAGCGCCTTTCCCACGGTTAGTCCCGGCCCGGGAGGGGAGCGCAACCTTGACCATGCGCTAAGAGGCGAGACGCGCTCTGTGCCCTCCTCCCCCGCCGGCGGCTGCAGAGAAGCCGGGAACCGCCTAGCCCGGCCCGGCCGGGAGAGCTGAGGGGTGAAATGGACAGCAGGCTCAGCCAGGAAGGTGCTCAGAAGGCTGAAAACGATGACTGCAGCTGCACCGTGATTGGGGAAAACCTGTCCCCCAACAAAATACCCTCTCCTATGTGACCGGAAGAGGGAGCCTTTGGCCCTCGGGCTTCGCAGGCCTCCGCACCTGACCCTAGGGTGGCCTGATGATCCCAGGCCTAATCATGCGTTAGGGTTCTGCGAGCCTGCGGGGCTGCGGGATCAGTGGACTAGCAAGCAACCTCTTTTTTTTTTTTTTTTTTTTCCGAGACGGAGTTTCGCTCTGTCGCCCAGGCTGCAGTGCAGTGGCGCGATCTCGGCTCACTTCAACCTCAGCCTCCCGGGTTCAAACGATTCTCGTGCCTCAGCCTCCTGAGTAGCTGGGATTATAGGCTCCCGTCACCAAGCCCGGCCAATTTTTTTTTTTTTTTTTTTTTTGTATATTTAGTAGAGACAGGGTTTCGCCGTGTTGGCCAGGCTGGTCTCAAACTCCTGACCTCAGGTGATCCAAACGCCTCGAGCCACCGCGTCCGGCCCAAGCAAGCTTTTTTCTCCTCCTCCTTAAAGCCTTGCATCTAGTCTGGGGCTACTCGAGTCCTCACCCCACATCTGCCCTCACAAACCCGTCAACCCCCACACACGGACTAAGAGTTTGGTGCCCCTCCCGCAGGCCAGAAGAAATCCATCTCAAAGGTGGGGCCAAGATCCCTGGAAAAGGAGTCGAAACACCCTAGAATGGTCTGGGTTCAAATCCCACCTCTGCCACCTAATCTCATAGAACCTGGATTTCCTCATCCAGAACAAGGGGCTTCTCCAGGATTAGCTGGTGAGCTTCTTGCAAAGACTCTCGAGGCCATTGTCTTAATTAATATTCAGAACCCAGTGCCTGACCAAGTAGGCGATTGATGTTTGCTAAATTAATGTTTACAAGATTAGGATGCCAGATATAATATTTAAGAATTTAAAATATGAACATGCTTGTGAAGTTTTGGGCGGTTGTGAGTGGGTACCAGCAATTGCCCCTGCCTGTGCGCCATGGCTAGGCTGCCCTAGGGATCCAGAGACGACCTTGATTCCTCTCCTCTGGGGTTTGGCCTTGGCACTCTGATGGCCATTTCCACATTTTTGAGAGAGTTGATGCCCTTGCCTCTCACAGCCCAAGTCTTGGGCCAGGCCCTGCATTCCTGGGGAAGCAGCAGGAAGCCTGGAAATCAAAAGACTAAACCCAGAATCTCGAGGGCCACCCTTGTTGCCCACTCCAGGATAGCAGCCGGAGCGCTTCTCACATCCAAGCTGCCCAGTGAGCCTGAAGGGCTGGGTAAGCTGGACCCATCTGTTTTCATTGCAAGACAAAACTTAAACCTGGAGATAGTGCTTCCACGCTATATGACTTGAACCTAGGGCCCTCTCTCCATTGGGCTTTTTCTCCAGGGTGGAGAAGGAGGATACATTCACCTGCTAGTCCTGGTCCCCTTTTAACTTTTTCTCCATGGCAGCCACGCCTGTATATTACAGAGGAATCCAGATATTTTCCAGAAGTGTAATGCCTGCTGGCTGCAAAACCCACAGTCCCACCCCCCACTATGTGTGATAAGATCCCACGCACCAGACCTGCCCTGAAAAGGGCTGGACAAGAGACCCAAACGAAGCGACAGAACCCAGGTTTCAAAAATCCCTTAGAAGTACTAAAAAGATAATGGCATAGTAGTATTTTGTGCCCCACGGGCATGGATTCGATGGTTTCTCAACCGCCTCCAAATAGCACACATGCAGACAGAGATTCATGGTTTCTCAGTCACAGATGTTTAGATGGGTTGCCGAGTTCCATATTTAAAGCCCCAAGAGGGTGGTGGGTCGCACTTCTGCATCTATGGAGTATAACTTCAAGCCGGACCCAATCTCCAGGTTGCCCATCTCAGCTGTCCTCTTATAGACGGGACACTGAGACCTAGAAACTCCCCAAAAGTAACACCAGCCTGCTAAACAAAGGTGGCGCGATCTGATCAAAGAACACAGGCCTCAGCGACCAGTAAGTTGTCCCAACGCCCCTTGAGTACAAAATACTAATTTCACTAACTAAAGGCATAGAGTGGAGGCAACCCTTGGGACTGCTTGCGGTTCCTCCACAGGACAGTGATCCCAGATTCTCCGGAAGAAAAGGGCAGTTTCGATTTCTCCAAGGCTTCGCGGGGGCCCGGCGCTCCTGGTTAGGCTAAGGTAGGAGCGGCCTGAAGACGCGCGTTTAGAAGGCGCGGGTGAAGGCGGGCAACAAGGGCAGAGCCCTTCTCCCGAGCCTTGGGCGAAGGTACCTCCTGCAAAAGATACACTCTGCTTCCCACGCATTCCAAAAACGTCCCAGTCCCTAGGCCCTCGAGTAATTTTGCTCCAGGAAAAGCATCCGCCATTGTATTAGTAAAGCGTTTACTAAATTATCGAATCAAACCGAACTGGCTTAGGTTCTCAATAGCGCAGAAATCCACTGAAAACAAACGAAGAGGGCAAACTACAGGGGCTCCGCAGGTTCGGGTCCGCGCCGCCCAGGCGAAAGAGAGGTGGGCGGGCATCCGCGCGGGATGAGAAGCCAACCTGATACTTATCGTGTGCCGAGTTCCCTCCTTGTATCCTGACTAAGCACAGCGAATAACCCTGTCCTTGTTCTAACCCCAGGTCTTGAAGAAATACTGTTCCAGCTGAGCCCCGCGTTTACAAGATGAAGAGGAACCCCAGATGCGCTGAAAGAAAGGCCAAATCTCGTGCCTCCTTCCACTGCCTGCGGTAGAACCTGGTCCCGCATAGCTTGGAATCGGATAAGTCAAGTTCTCTTCCATCCCCAGAACCTGCGTGGCCGCCGCCTGAGCGAAGCCCAGTGAAGATCCACTTCTGTATTACCATACGCGGTAGCTATCCACGGATACGACGCTGTTCCAGAAAGCCATTTAGTTACTGGCGGTGCATGTGCTCATTCTAGTTCTCTACGATACTTAATGTGCACCTAAGTGTGTGCTAACAGCGTATTATAAGGGCTGGAGGTGCTCCTGGACATTTTAGCGCTGCGGAGGCAGCACAGCACAGGCGCTCACCCCGCGCTGGTCCCACTCCGAATCCAGAGTCCAGACGTCTGAAAAGCCCAACGCTTGGTGACAATTTGGCGTTGCCTTAATTAACAAAACTCTCCCCGAGGCGAGCCAGACACTGCGCCGGTCTCCTGGTTCCACTCCCGTGGGGACTAGCAGTCCTGGAATCTCTCGGACTCTAAGGGGCCCCAGACGCCCTCCCGGCTCTTGCGAACAGTCAGGCTCCTAGCTCTGCCTGGCTTTGGAGGATGTTGGGGGCCAGTGCCTGCGTGCACTCCCACTCCCCGGCCTCCTCCCCAGCCGCCGCTTCCGCTATCCTCACGGCCCTTGGGAAGCAGCTGGGTAAGAGCTGCGGTCAAAAGGGGTAGGAGAGGGGGGTGTCCTAGAGCGGCGAGCCCCTGGCGCCACTGCCCCGCGCGTAGGGGGCGCTCCCCGGCCTACTTACCCTGATTGCGAATAGCGGGCTGGCTCTCGAGGCAGCTGGGCAGGTAGGGCGCGTTAGGAAACATCCTGGCCTGGCCGGATGACGCCTGGCTGGGCGGAGGAGGACCGAAGGGCCCGTAACGACAGGCTCCGGCTGTGCCAGTGAACTGGCCAGAAAAGTGGACAGTGAAGGCGCTCAGGCACTGCTCCTCGTGCGGCTCCGCGCCGCCCCAGCTCGGCTCCTGTTTGATGAAGGAGTGAGGCGGCGGCGGCGGGGGTGGCGGCGGAGCCGGTGGCGGCGCGGGGCCGCCCAACGACCCGTAAGCCGAAGCGCCCGGGGGCGCAAAGTCCAGCACCGGCGCCCACTGCGCCGCGCCGCTCACAGGCAGGGCACAACCGCCGCCGCCACCCAGCGAGGGGACGGCGGGCAGCAGCGCGTTCAGGTCCCGCACGTCGGAGCCCATTTGCTGAGGCTCAGACCCGGATGCCCCGCTGCTCCTCCGGCCCTGGAAACGTTCAGCGCTGGCCTCGGCGGCGCCTAACTTGGCCCAGATGCCGCCCGAGTCCCGGACTCCCTGCTGCTCTGGCTGCTGTAGGCACCCAGGCCCGGAGCGGAGCGTGTGCTGAGACGCCGGCTCCGGGACACACGTGGAAGCCGGGTCCTGCAGCAAGAGGAAGTCCAGGATCGCGGCGAGGAGACGGCGGGGCCCGGGCGCCTGGGCTGCCGTCCCGGCTCTGGGTGGGTGGGTGGGTGAATGAGTAGGTGGGAGGGAGGGCGGGAAGTGGGGGAGCGGACAGGCGGTCGGGTTGCGGAGAGCCCCCGGGTGTGGGCGCTGCCTTGAACTCCTTACCCCAGCTGCCTGGCTGCCCTCAGCTTCCCAAAGCTCAAATAAGAGGGGCCGGCGGCGCGGGGAGGAGGAGGAGCCAGGAGGCTCGGCAGCTCCATTCACTCAGCAGCCCAAGCCCGGCCAGGCAGCGCGCGCTGCTCCTTGGGGGCGCCCTCGCAGACGGGGTGGGGGCGGGTCCGAGGGAGCGTCCCTCTCGGAGACACCCTCCTCTTCAACCCAACACGCACTCTCAGCTGGCCGGTGTGGCACAACCCTCCCCCCACCTCCCTTTCTTGGCCTTCGCCAGTGTGGGAGCCTCGTCTCACTGGAGAGTCCGTTCAGGTAAGCAGTGAGTCCGGGCAGGGTCGAATGCGGTGGGAGTAGAGATGGGGTTGTTAATCTAAGAGAGTGGTTTGGAGGGAGGGGCAGGCAGGTTCCAAGAGGGCGGGAACTTCAGGAAAGCGCAGAAAGAACTCAGTCAAGCTTCAAAGAAGCCTATACCCTTGCTTTGCACCCTTGAGTCTGGCTCTTGCTTCTAGAACTGTCGGATAGGGGAGTGGCCATGATCTTGGGGTCACTGGGGAAAGAGGTGGCCCTTTGTGGGTTCCAGAGGTCGGGACTGAAGGCGAACGTCCCTCAGTTGGGTGGCCCGGAGTTGGACCAGTTATAAGCCGGGCGTGTTTCGATCGGCTAGTAGTTGTTTACTTGGTGAGGTTTGAGCCACGCGGAAGGCGGTTGCCGCCTACCTAAAATTGGAGTCAGCAGCACTTAGTTTCCCTTTCCAGTGAGGAATATCTAATTCTTCTACGGTTAAGCCGGGAAAACAGCGGCTAGTTTGGGAGGGAAGAAAACCCTTGGGCAAACGCCCAAAGCCTGCGTATATTCCGGCCGGAGCATCCTGGCGCCCAGTTTGGGGAGGAGGGGTGAAGGGGAGGGTTTGGATACGAAGCCCGGCAGAGAGAGGGTAACTCCTAGAGCCACTCCGCCGAGCACTGCCTTCGGCCCTGGTCGAGGATACCGTTCTGGTTGCTCAGTGATTGACCACGAGGCGGAAACCAGTTAAAGGGACCAAGGAGTGGAGTAGGGAGAACCTTCATCGGCCCACGGGCGCGAGTTAGTGTTCGAATCTTTGGGAGCTCGAAGAGCTTCGCTAAATCTGACTCCCTTCATCTAGTCTCTGTTTGGCAGCCCCCGCGCCCCAGAGCAGGTGTTTGTGGGGGGGTAGGGGAGGGTTGTTTTGGTTTGGTTTTTGGATCTTCTAAAGGAGTCAGTATCTATTGGGAAACAATCCTAGGCAAGGAGAAGAACCGGGAGCCCGGAGCGGAGCGTGTTTCAGAGGTGCGTATAAAATCCCAGGGGCGTCAGGAGGCAGCAGCGACGGCGCAGCGTGGGACAGCCAGGCGCGACGGGAGGGAAGCAACCGGTTGCAGTCCGGCCTCCTGTACCTGGCTGGCCCGGGTTGGGGCTGCAAGCTTTCCAGTCAAACTTACGTGAAGTAAAGTAGTTGCAGTTTGACAAAGAATGGCGTTTCAATAAATGACATAGTAATTTTTTACGCTTTGGTTTTTAGCTTGCATTGCATAAACGTTGTCGCCATTAAATTCTGGCTGCGGACCCGAAGTGTGTGCGGGCCCAGGACTTACTCGAAGGGCGCACTTCTTGGGGATGCGCATCCCGTAGGCGCAGGAGACCCTGAGGGTAAAGATACAGAATTTGAGCCCTCCGCTTGCCTCCCAGGCCACCTTTGCTGCTTGACTTTGCTTCGTCTCCACTCAGAAGCTTTTAAAATTATTATTAAGAAAAGGATTCTACAAGACGCTGCCCCCTACGCTCTCTGCTCAGTCCTCTCCCACACGCTCTATCCCTAAACCTTTCGCGGGGCTCGCGCGTTTGGTTTTTGAGTGGAGAAAGGACTCTCGAGACAAAATTCACTGCCAGTTGCCCTAAGAACCCCCCAGATCCCTGTATCTCCCTTCCTTCTCCCCGCCTGTTATTTCTACTTGGAAGTCGTTTTTCTTAACTAGGACTCAACTATGAGGTGCGAGGAGCCGTTTATGAAAAGCCGGGGACTTTCATTTCCAAACGAAAAGATTGAGATTGTTTCTTCTTTTACCATCCTTGGCACTTTTAGCGGGGGAAGAGAAGGTTATCTGAAGGGAGGCTGGCTTGAATGTGAGTCTTTGTGTTTGTGAAACCCAGGTAAGGCAAAGACACGTAAATCTCTGCCAACATTTTTAAAAAATAAGTTTTTGCCACGGGGTGAGGGATGTAGGGGTGGATAGGAGGAAAGGGGAGCCAAGCAAATGTAGAACTCCTCTCTCCTCTGCCATTTATTTTCTCAGAATCCTTGTGGGGGCGGGGAGGGGAAGAGCACCGGTGCGAACCCCGGGGTGCCCCCTCGACCGACTTGGACTTCTCCGACTGAAGAGGTGGGAGGAGTTCCCTGCAGCCTGCGGGGCCAAGAAGAAAGTGCTAAGCTCAGGAGCCGCAGTCGGAGGACCCCAGGGACCCTACAGGAAGTCTCCGTACGACCCCCACGGATCCACATGCCCGGAAGCCCAGGCGACACTAAGCCAGCGCTGGGGAACTGACGTACTCCTGCAGTCGCAGGGCGCTCTATGCCTCTCTCTCCTCTTCTTTCTTGTGGGTAACGTTCTCTGCGGGAGACCTGAAGTTATCCAAGGGGGATCGCGCCAGCTACACTGGCCTTGGCGCCCTGAGCTAAGCACTAGGACTCACAGCCTAGCACGAAGGCAGGTAGCACCTTCACCCGCCGCGGACGATAGGCACTCTCCTGTACCTCCTTTAGCTCCCGAGGCCCGCCCTTCAGGAGGTCCCAGGGAAAAGCAGGCTGTGGAAAACCTGGCGCTCCCTTCTTTCACCCACCTTCTTACCCCAGTCAGCGCCGAGATCTGTGGCAGAGGTTCCTGGTCTGAACCACCGATTGGCAAAGAAAGCTGCAGATTAAACTTCTCGTTTTACAGAGAAGGAAACTGAGGCCCAGACAGCCGAAGGAGAGGCAGTCTATGGAGGGCAGCGGTAAAGAGCAAGGTGTTGGTGGCCCCAGAATGGAACCTCAGCTCTGCCAGGTAACCAACAGCTGTGTGACCCTAGACGAGTTCCGCAGTCTCTCTGAGCCTCAGTTTCCTTACTAGTCAAACGGGATAATGGGATACTAGCGCCCACCTCATAGAGTTGTTCTGAGGATTAGATAGGAGAGTAGTGTGGGCCTTTGACTCAATCAACTTTACAGTTTTTGTTACTACTACTGTTTAAGGACAGGAAAACAAGTTAGTGGCAACGCCGAGCTGAAACCCGGGTCTCTCAACGTCCAGTTGGAGGTTTTACCCACCACCCCTCTACCTCTTTAGAGCTAATGGGATGCAGAGGCGAGGACAGCCCCTGGAAAACCATGTGGCGTTGATACACTGGCAAAGCGCAGGCATCCCGGCCTCGAAGGTGCATAATTATTGCAATATGAAAAAATCGAGGCTGGGTGGGAGCAGGGCAGTGAGGATTTCTCAACCCCTACTTTCACCCCGGCGCTGTCCACTGCATCTGACCGAGCTCGGAGCTGGGCTGCTACAGCCGCAACCCCAGGGACCAGTGCGCACGCCTGGGCCGCCCTCCGGGAGTCACCCAGCGGCCGCGGACAACTGAATAAACACCCCAAAGCGCTGCGATCGGTCAAGGGCGGGGACAGCCACACTGCATGCGGGGCCCGCAGGCCGTAATAAAGAGTGGCTCGACCTCGCTGCCGCCTGTCGCGGGAGAGGAACAGGCTTTCGACTAGCGCCTCTCCCCGGGGCCCGCGCCCCGAGCCCCACGCGCAAGACAGCCCGACAGGTCTTCCTCCCCTCCCCGCTGACTCTAACTCTTCGGAATCTGCCCACTCGGGGCTGCAGGGCAAGTGTTTAGGATGGTTCCCAGCCCCGCGCTGGCGGTAAAAATTTCAACGTCATTTCTTTAATTAAAAAAAAAGGGGGGGGGGCAAAGGAGGGGCTTTGTGATAACTACTCCCAGCTTCTTCTGATCATTTCAAAATTAACTCGATTTTTTTTTAACCAGTCCCCACTTACGGTCCTAACTCTCCTCGGTGACCCTATCTGGGGGCCCGGAACCATTAGGTACTGCCGAGTGCGGTGCAAAATTTCCCCCTCTCCACCAGTTCGCAGTGCCTGGAGCCGCTGGGGTTACTCGTCTGTTATTATGCCACCGCGAGATGGTCCCCGAGCTCCCCGAGAGTCCTCAATGAAAGGATTCCGCGGCACTGCCTCTATTATTATACCGTAAATCTTTTTAAATTCTGGAACTAATTATATAGAGGATATGTCTCAATTTGTTCTGCATTAATGCCACAGTGGGGATGGAGGCCAGGCCGTGGCCAGAGCAGATACGTAGGCCCATGAAATTGATGAACTGAGAGTTGCTTCCAGTCCTGAGCGCACCATCTGGAATTCCAGTCTGAGGTTACAATTAGAACTCCTGACCCCAGATTCAACTTTGCAAACAACAGGGGGAAAAAAATGGGGAAAAGAAAAACCATGAGAGAGGGAAAAAAAATTATTCTGCACCTGTAAAAAAAAAAAGAAAAAAAAAAAAGTCACACAATCTTAAAATCTTTCCGTCTTAGACAATTCTTTCCAAGTATTTCTTTTGTGTTTTTTAACCTATAAAAGATAATGGAATGTTTTATAGACTGGATTTTATCTCATCCCCTTTCCCTCTCCCAACTGCCCTCAGTTTAATAGTTGTCAGTTTTACCTCAGTGTTGAATTTAATTATATAGGAACAAAATATTCCTCAGTAAATTAGCTTGCTAAATATTCTGTCACATTTACTTCCCCTTTGAGAAAATGGCTTAATTATAGAAATCTACCTGCATCTAGGAACTTTTTTCCCTTTTCTTTTTTGACTGCCATGCCAGCTTAATCGTAAGCAGAGATTTTATTTGTGCAGTAATTTTATTTGTGTTCTAAATTAGTTTAGCCAATTTCTTCCTTCTTTCATTAGTAACACCCTGCTTTATTTTCCTCTCATTTTGACCCCCTGAAGAAAACGAAGGACCAGGCAGTACTGGAGAATCTGTTAAATTTATTAGCATAAATGCTTAGACAAAACGAGATATAAATCATTCAGATGTATTAAGCCATAAAGTATCCCAATGAAGTCAGTCCCTTGCCGGGGTCCTGGTGTATAAATGTTCATATAAAACAAGGTATCAGTATTATCTTTCAAACTGAATATATGCTGTAAAAATATCCAAGGCTGAGTTAGGAATATGGGGGGAGGGTGAAGCAGGGCAGGAAGGGGATATTCTTTAGAGCAGTTTGTTAACATAGTGGTGACTCAGAAAGTATGGTGGAAAGGAAAAATTTCAACCGTTTACATTTGGAGTCTTCTTAGATAATATGTTTTTAAAGAAAGGTATGCAGGATATATTTGAGAGCAAAGGAATAAGAGAAAAAAAAAAAGATGACTAGAGGGAGAAAGGCATTGCTTTCTGCAGAATGCATTTTCCCCCCAAAGGTCAGTTTAGCTTCACAAAAATCCACCCAGAGGAGGCACTGGCTCTTCACACAGATAACGGATTAGCCAGTAGAGAAGAACTACCTGGGCCTTCGTCTGGGAACTGGGATATGCAGCCGCTGGTCAGCAGAAGGATGTGTATTCATTAGTGGTGGAAGAAGAGGAAAGCGCCCGGGAGTGAGGAAGAGGAATGGACAGAATTCCTGGCAGAGGCTTACCAAGACAAAAATCAGACACAATGTTTAAGCAGCAATTGCTCGTGAAGTTCATAACCATGGCTCTCTGTAAATCTTGGCAAATTGAGATATTCTTTGCTTTTTGGAAATGATTGTTTTCAAGACTTTTTTTTTTAAAAAATCAAGTTGTCCACCAGAAAAATGGAATAGCTCATCTTCGCTACTTTTTGTTTAAAGCAGGGATATCCCCATCCTTTCCCTGCCATTCATTCATTCATTCATTCATTCATTCATTCACTCACTATGCAACAAAGATTGTTGGGCATTGTAGCAGCAAGTAGGAGCACAAGGTAATGACAGGCTCACCCTGCTCTCGCAGTTTATATTCCAGTAGGTATGACAAATACATTACAAGGAAACAAATGAGATATTTTCATATAGTAGTAATTGCTATAAAAAAACAAGGAGATCTGTAAGACTAGAGAATGACTAAAGGTGAGATGGGAATGAGGAGCAACAGATAGCCCTCACTTCCTTTTGCCTTCTGCCCACACTACCACATTTTAGTGTGTTTAGGAAGTATTCCACCTTACTGTCCAGATGCAGGAAGGGTTTGAAGGATTTGGAATGGTTGGTCTGGATAAATCTCTGCCTACAAAACTGGACTTTATGGAATCGGCAGGGCAGCTGTTTATATAGATGGCTTAAAATCATCACCGCTAGCTGAGTGACTCTGAAAGCTATTTAACCCCTGAGAAATTCAGTTTTCTTCTCTTCAAGATAAAAAATAACAGCAAGTTATGAGGACTACATAAGGTAAGGCATGTAAATTTCTTAGCCTCTAGGAAGCACTCAATACATGTTGGCTATTATCTATATAGACATAAATTCTATGCTTTGCTTCCAATTAATTGATAAGTTATAGGCTTAGTATTGATATTGGTGTGAATTCAGAAAAGGTGGCAGTCTTTGTTCTTGTTGGATCAGGGGGAAGAGCAGGAAGAGAAACCTTTGCTGAATCTGACCTTAAACGAGGTTGTTGCCATCTAGAAAGAAATTTAAATCATTTTGCCCTACACCGGGACCCTAAAACAGGAAATATGTGGCTTTTGCCTCAAAATCAAGCTTAGATTCCTTCTTTTAGTACAGAAGTCTATAGACTAACAACCTGAAAATCTGAGAATTGCATTGAAAATCTTAGAATTGCATTGTTCCTTAGAGCCACATTTCAGGTTTGCAGCCTTGTCCAGGATAAAGAATTCTGAGGTAGGTATAAAAACACCTGAACTCAAATCCTATCTGTGCTAGTTACTGTGATCTTAGGGAAATAGCTTCAGCTCTCAGTTTTTCAGTAGCTTTATGTGTAAAATGGAGATTATATAAAATGAAATAAAGCATCCATAGGTGATTTGAAAACTCTGAAGTGTCAGACGGTGCAGAAGACCATCATAACATTGTTACATGTGAACATGTGGAAAGGAATATGTCTATTCAGAACACTGGGGCACATTGCTTGCTCTCATGGTTCTCCATTTTTAAGTGAGTATAGTACCTTTCATGCAGGGCTGTTGTGATAAGTAAGTGAGATCATATATACAAACTTTCAAAACAATGCATAACATAGAATGTGTGCAATGTAAGCATCACTGCTATGGTTATTGTTACTGTTCTCTGGCCATCTTGTTGGGCCAAGTGTTGAACCTTATAATTTTCACATAGAGAGCTTCTTACTGTAGAAGTTTACAATAGTATAGAGAGCAGGGCTTTGGGATCAGATGACTGGGGTTTAAAGCCTCCTCGCTAGTTATTTTCTGTATGGCTTTGGGTGGCTTCCTTATTTTCTCTGAGCTTTAATTTTCATAACTGTAAAACAGGGCTAATGATACCATCACCTCACAGGGTTGTTTTGAGAACAAATTAAAACACCATATGTAAATTTCTTTCATGGTGCCTGGCATGTAGTAAGAAATCAATAACTGGTAGTTATTAAACCTACAATTTTTCTAATCAGACAATATTAGCTATGACTTAAAACAGATGAGCCTGCAAGAGCTTGAATTACAGCATGATTCTGAACAAACACAGAAAGTAATTTCTATCTTCTTTTAAACTCACCTATACTACACTGAAATCTCACTCTTTCACATATGAAAGACTTTGCAACCAAGGCACTGACAAGGATTTCCTTTTTGACTATGAACGCTTTAGGTTAAAATTCTGAATCTCATTTATTTTTAATGGGTTTCTTTGCAAAATACCCAGCGTATGTCAAGGAAATTGGTAATCCCATGTTTTTCAAAATAAGCAGGAAATTGATTTCAGCCAATGGGGAGAAAAAGTAGTTTGATCCTCTTCCTGGAGTTACCACATAGCATTTATTAATAGCTCTGTAAACGGTCTGGAACACAGTATCAGCTTGCTGTTCAAAATATGACAAAAGTTTATGTGAAGTTGCTTAGGAAAAACAAGATCTAGTCATTAGAAATCTGACACTGGTCAATAGTACATTTATTCCAAGTCTCCATAAATCGCAAACAAATGAAACTTCTATTGTGATCACTGTTCCAGATCTAAAGACCCCCCCCCCTTACTTTGGTAGAAATTAAATACATTTTAGAAAGCCCAGTATTTTTTCCTCTGCAAATGGAGGCTAATTATAAAATTTCCCAAGAAATAATAAATATTAAACTGTAATCAACAGATGTGACACAAGATAAATAAGAAGCACATAACTTAGCTTTCATTCCTTATGTAGGGTGCATGTTTATCTTTAATTATCCCCAACCTAGGAATGGCATAAATGTTATCTGTTTTATTTATTATTTGTATCTAGAGTGACATCACATTTTGATTTTGCCCAGGACAGTCTCAGCTTAAGCTGTTGTCCCAGCTTAATTATTAACTACTCTCCTTTTACTCCCAAAGTATTCTACTTTTGATGGTAAATAAGGACTTCACTTGCTTAAAATTTTATTTTATTAAAAAAATGATAGATTTAAGAAAGCCATTGGAACAAGGGTAAAAGATGGGCTAAGTGGGGCTAATGAGAAGAAAAAAAATTGAATTACTATTAGAATCAAAGGATGCAAATAGTTACTATAATTGAGCATAATGCAATTCTGAACTTCCTGACAGCCAAATAAGAAAGGGGAAAATAGCACTAGTTACGTATCTTTCATGATGCAATAAAGGGAAGAAACCTAGTTTTTCAGAAGAGGTGAACTTTTTCTAGTACTAAACTCAAAGAGGAACTTACCATACTAGCCTTTCTATAAGAGTTATCAGACAATGGTTAGTGACTTCAACAATAATGTTTCAAAAGATGCAATGACATTCTCTGGTAGTTTATTTCAACCCAATGTCCACAGCATTAAAATTATAGTTCTGTAAACTCTAAGAGGAGAGAGGCAATAATATAGTCCATTTTTGTAGTTTTCTGGAGGATCTGACCTGATTCAAATTAACCTGATTTGTTAATTTTTAGAATGTGCCTATTGGGTTTTTTTTTTTTTTTTTTTTTTTTGAGGCAGAATCTTGCTCTGTCGCCCAGGTTGGAGTGCAGTGGCCCGATCTCGGCTCATCACAACCTCCGTTACCCCAGTTCAAGCGATTCTCTTGCCTCGGCCTCCCAAGTAGCGGGGATTACAGGCACCCACCACCCCGCCTGGCTAATTTTTGTATTTTTAATAGAGACGGGGTTTCACCATGTTGGTCAGGCTGGTCTTAAACTCCTGACTTCAGGTGATCCACCCGCATTGGCCTCCCAAAGTGCTGGGATTACAGCCGTGAGCCACCATGCCCGACCCGGTAATTTTTTAAAAGCATCTTTTATTCATTAGTCATCAGTTAACTTGAACCCGAATCCGAACGCCGCGAAAGACCTGACCATTGTTCTCCAGAATCTGCAAACGATTTGGTGACAGCTCTAGGGCAGTGGTTGTTCTCAACTGAGATGATTTGCAACCCAGCAGACGTCTGGCAATGTCTAGAGATATTTTTTGTCACGACTTGCAGTAAGACAGGATCACTAGATGCACAGTCCTGGCATCTAGTGAGAAGAGGCCAGGGATGCTGTTACACATTGTGTAATGCACAGGACAGACCCCCAGAACAAAGAATTATCCAGCCTAAAATGTCAATAGTGCTGAGACTGAGAAACTGTGCCCCAGGGTACTGTTGTTAGAAGAAGGGATGGAGGGCCGGGCGCCTCGGCTCACGCCTGTAATCTCAGCACTTTGGGAGGTCAGGTGGGCGGATCACGAGGTCAGGAGATCAAGACCATCCTGATTAACACGGAGAAACCCCGTCTCTACTAAAAAATACAAAAAAAATTAGCCGGGTGTGGTGGCTGGCGCCTGTAGTCCTAGCTGCTTGGGAGGCTGAGGCAGGAGAATGGAGTGAACCCGGCAAGCGGAGCTTGCAGTGAGCTGAGATCGCGCCACTGCACTCCAGCCTGGGCGACAGAGCGAGAATCTGTCTCTAAATAAATAAGTAAATAAATAAATAAAAGAAGGGATGGAGACATCGTTTTTAGCTGGTGTCAAAAGAAAAAAACCTCATGGGGAAGGGGAGCTTGGGCTAGATTCCTCCATCCCACCCAGTGGAGCTGGAGGATGTCTCTCCCCAAGCTCAGCAAATGTCAGGAAAAAAATACAAGAAGAGGCAAATCATGTGGAAATGCAGTCCACAAAGGGAATTATGGATAAACTCATTTAACCAGAAAGGAGGAAGAATCCATGTAGAGCAATAAGAAAGAAAGCCAGATAGCACAGCACATGCAAATTTAGGGCAAAGAGTTTCTGTTTTGATGTTATGCTTTAAGATCCCTAAATATTGCTGGTATTTTTTAAAGCCACACAAATCAAGGGCAGCATAAACTTTTATGTTCCCAGAGATCATCTTTGGAATACTGGCTTATAGTGTATATGTGGATATGCACATATTTTGCTCCCTCTCCTCCACATCATTTTTTACCACTTACATAATAGGGATTCCTTGGAACTCAGTTTTATATCACATTAAATTTAAAAATGGGTGCCTACTTAAAAAGACAACCTATCAAGGCACAGAAAATTCTGAACCACTGCTGTAATGAATACATCACTGGAATCTCCATTAAGAAATATTATTCTGACCTAGTTCTCTGTGTCATGCTGCAGATTGTCCTTCTCTTGACTCATGGAATGCTTTGTGAGAAAGAACTACAAAGCCGGGTCCCTCGATATTAGCCATCTCACCCTTCAAAGTTCAGCCAGGAGTGGGACAAAACCCTCGTCACCATGTTGACATGTTTACTTCTGGCGCAGGAAAATACTGCTGTTGCCCAATTTGGCTTCCCAGTCCATTCACTTGCCTGGAGACATATATTTTATGCTTTCCTTTGATGATTTACAAATAAATTAACGTGATTCACTAAGGTCTGCCAGCATATATGCGTTACTGGAGAAATCTGAGATGTTGAAAAAGTATTTTAATTTATTGTATCCCAATACTTTCTTAAGAAAGTTTCTTAAGAACCAAATAAATATCATCAGCTAGTTTATATACCTGACATATTTATTACGGTATTCCCGCTGAGCACTTCCCATTGTCATGTGTTCTCACACATTGTTTTCACAAATTGTGTTTTGAAAGAAGTCAAGGGAAATTCAGGCCAGAGAAGCAAGATGTTATCTTTTGGAAAGGATGAGCCCACTCTAATGGAAGAGGATAATCCATTCAGAGGTTTGTGAAGCCAATATCCCCCAGTGGGTGTGATAAATCCACAGCATCTGAATCCAGAATTTTGCACTGGGACCTTGAAGTTGCATGAACAATTTAGTCATGTTCCAAATAAACACAGTGTATCATTATTATTATTATTGGATAAACATGAACATCTGTTAGGTCAAATTTGCCCTATTTCCTTAAAGGCAACTGGAGTCCCTGAACGCAGTTCTCATACGTCTATCACAAATGGATCTGAGATGGGTGTATAATGCCAAAGCGGCTCCTTGACCATCTCTGTGTTTGGAAACCAGATTTTAAAAAGAAAAAAAAAAGTCACCTGCTCGTCTGAGGTGGGTCACATGCCTAGAGAGCACCATAGAGACTGCAGTTCCCTTCTGAATCCCATCCACAGAGCTATTGTCAAAAGATGAAAATATTTGAATCAGCCGGCCTTCTTCATTTTTAAAGCAACGTTGTACGTATTTTAAGCAATTATTTGGGGTGAGAGGAATCTAAGTGACACCATTCTCTTGTCCTAACTCAGCCTGGCACCTTTCCAGCTGTCACTCAGTGGGCACAGGATATGGAGGATGATTTCTCACCAGGCTGAATCAGCAGGTTGCGGCACGTTACAACTGCAAGGGACTTTACAAAGCTTCTAATCCTACCCCTCATTTTTCAGATAAGACATTATCGATATGATCTGCCCAAGATCATGCACTTAGTTAGTGGCAGAGCTTTACCCAAGGCCAGGAAATAAAATCTGTCTTTCTGGAACAGCATTCATTGGTTTGCACTTACCGAGTACCTTTTACAGGCCCAGTAAGTAAACCAGGATGCACAGACCTGGCTCTCAACTTGCTTACAGTCTGGCTGTGCTTCAGGACTTGGTCATCATTGAAGCAGGATGTGCAAGTACTTGTAAGAAGTATCCTTGTGGCCAGGTGCAGTGGCTCACACCTGTAATCCCAGCACTTTAGGAGGCCAAGGTGGGCAGATCACGAGGTCAGGAGTTCGAGACCAGGCTTGCCAACATGGTGAAACCTGTCTCTACTAAAAATACAAAAATTAGCCAGGCATGGTGGTGGGCGCCTGTAATCCCAGCTACTTGTGAGGCTGAGGCAGGAGAATCCCTTGAAACCGGAAGGTGGAGGTTGCAGTGATCCGAGATCGGGCCACTGCACTCCAGCCTGAGCAACAAGAACGAAACTCTGTCTCAAAAAAAAAAAAAAAAAAAAAAAAAAGAAGTATCCTTGTAACAACCCTCACTTTTACCAGATCCAAGAATTCTCTCCAGTACCTCCCTATGTTATCCAGGGATACTGAAGACAGTTAAGTTTTACAGAGAGGGCCCCTGGTGAGTACGTAAATAATTAGCTCATCACTATATTGTGAAAATTAGGAAAGCATCCTCATACTTCACAGAGGAGGACCTGACATATAAAGATACCGAAAGTACTGACAGCATCTTTTTGCCTGAATTAAGTCAATGATGCCTCATACAGGTTTACCAACAAGGATACCCGAAGGGGGAGCTCTTCTGGTTTTGAACTGAATTGAAGGGACTGGTTGATCAAACCCCAAAGCACATGTTTTTTAGAGCTGCATTTAGTAGCACAGTCAAAGGAAGATAACCAGAGGGCCACACAGAAATTGTTAATCTTCTTTACCCTGTATTATTTGCCTATTTGATGCTGATGAAATCCTGACAGCATTGGGGTGGGGGTGGGTGTGAGGGGAAGTGAGTATTACGCAATGTGCAAACATGCAGACATTTACCAAAGATCCAGTTCCAAGATGTAAAAATCAAACAAAAATCTCTCCTAACAACAACAACAAAAAACTCCTAATTTGACTCCCAAAAGACCTGAAAAGCATTTCAAACGTGTCCAGTAAGGCATTAAAAATAATTATCCCAGAGAGGAATCACTCCCTTGGTTGTTTTGATGTATTTTTGTCTACAAACAAATTTTCTAAACCACTGCCTTGGCTTCCTTTAAAAGGTCTCTAGAACAAAAGTACTTTGGGTGACCCCAGGATTACTGAGCAACAGTAACCAAGGATGTGGATGAGGCTGAAAAAGATAAAAACAGATGATGCCCTTTTTGATGTCAACTCTGAAATATTATATAATTAAAACAGAATAAAATGCAGAAGTTTAGAAACAAAGAAATAATCCTATCAAGAAAATTAGCAAGCTCACTTAAGAGAACGTTAAGATTTTTTTTAAAGCATCCTGTAAAATCACTCTTATGCTGCCCAGATGGCTCTGGGGGGTGACTTCTTTATGTAATTAAAATTTGCTGTCCTCCCCTTTTCCTCCTCCTTCCCTCCTCCTCCTTCTCTTTTTTTTTCTGTAATAATAGTTATTATTATTAGCCATCAAGAATTGAGTGCCTAGGCTCTCTCGTACATTCCCTCCACTTCTCACAGCAACCATTTCAATTAGAGTTTGTTTGCCATTTCCCAGATAAGAAAACAGAGGCTGGGAGGTTTGAGTTTCCCATGGTTAGCCATGTAGAATGCGGCGTAGCCAGAGTAGCAGTCTTCAGTTGGAGGACCCAGCATCAGAATTCCAGAAGGAAGTGAGGTGGAGATAAGGAAACAGGGAACCCCTTTGGCACCAGCACTTGGGATAGCTTATGCTCGGAGTCAAACCTACTGTGCGGTCCAATTATGCCAATGTCCAGCCCCAAGTACAATTAAATTGCATTGGCACAGAATCTGTTTTCACCGTACAATGTCAACTAAAGTCAGATCCACCTACTTCTTATTTGTATCAAATTCTAGCATACCTCCTTCGTACAGTAGCTGTGCTGTGTCCCTGAAATTAATTTTTTTTTTGTTAAATACAGTGAACAGCAGTGCCAGTGCACTGTGGGGGAGTTACAAAAAGAATTTGCTGTTTCCAGGAATCCCAAGGTGATGTTTTTTTTCTTCAGTATCATTCTTCCCTCTCCCCGTCTCCGAACTTGAATTTTCATCTGCCAGGGTTTAGTAGAGCAGGGGTGAAATGCATGAGCACACCAATATTATATCTCAATAAAGCAACAGCCAGCTCTACTGAACCATCCACTTGGATTTTTAACATGGTAGCTCTCAGAAGATCTCAGAGCTAGGCTGTTTCTGATGGTCACAGGGAGAAGAAAATGCAGAGGTTTCCGCATTTATAAAACCCAGAGGCTCATAAGTAGCACTGAATTAAGGGAGCCAGACTGTGTTGCTGAAGTCTTCATCCTTTCTCTCTGTGCTCCTAACATGAATCCTGTCTCTGCCCTTCCCTTTCACAGTGACATCTCATTTACTGAGCTGGACCTTCTCACTCTCATCTCTCCCTTCTACACCTTCCATCTCACAAGGAATCCTGAAGGATTGAGCTAACAGAATATTGCAAAGAAAAAAAGGAAAATTGGCACCTTCCACATTCATTAAAAGACAGAACTCCATCAAGGTTGATTTTCTGGGCTTCTCGTATAGTTAGATAGAGGGGTTAGATACCCCAGGCAGGGAGTCAGATGCTCAAAGCTGAAACAGTTCTGCCTGTTTGAGAACCTCAGGAAGAGAGCCAGAGATACTCAGTCAGGTATTTGGGATCACATCTCTTCTAAGAAATGTGCCTTGGTTCCAGTTACTCCTTTATCTCTGGCAATGAGCACAAGGGTCATGAACTAAGGACTGTGGGTGGAACTTGGAGCCAGGGCCAGAGGATGCCCCACCCTGCCTGTCAGGGTTTAACCCAAAAAAGCAACAGCAGTGTTCCTTACCCAGGACACCCTTCGAGGATTAGAGGCAGGCAGCTTGTCACTTGGTCCAGCTTTCTTCTGCACCCCTTCAGGATACATAAATGAAACTTTGGGGCTTCCTTTGGGCCATTTGGCCTGTTTGTGCAGCAGGCAGCCATTGGCAAGCTAGCAGCAGCAGGAGGTTACTAACGATAAAGAGTAACGACCCTTTATAGATGCTTTTTAAGTTACTGGCACCACGTTACATGTTTTCTTAGATGATCTCATTTGATCCTCACAAAAATCCTGGGTGAAAAGTCATTTTTAAATCTTCATTGTATATATGAGATGTGGAGAGCTTGTCATTTGTCCAAAGTCCCACAGCTAAAATATGGCAGAGCTGGCCGGCCGCGGTGGCTCATGCCTGTAATTCCAGCACTTTGGGAGGCTGAGGTGGGTGGATCACGAGGTCAGGAGATCGAAACCATCCTGGCCAACATGGTGAAACCCTATCTCTACTAAAAATACAAAAATTAGCTGGGTGCGGTGGCGCATGCCTGTGGTCCCTGCTACTTGGGAGGCTGAGGCACGAGAATCGCTTGAACCCAGGAGGCAGAGGTTGCAGTGAGCCAAGATCATGCCACTGCACTCCAGCCTGGCAACAGAGGGAGACTCCGTCTCAAAAAAAAAAGAAAATAAAAGAAAAGAAAATGGCAGAGCTCAGGTTGAAGTGATTCTAAAGCCTTTGATGCTAACTGCTATAGCGTCTTAGAGGACTGAGTAAAACCATTCCCTGTCATCCAGGTACTAGTGTTAGTCAAGCTCCTGTGGAAACGCATTCAAATGGGGCAATTGAGGAACACTTAATGAACGGTCTGTTTTTTTGTTTGTTTGGTTGGTTGGTTGTTTTTGGAGAGAGAATCTCACTATGTTGCCCAGGCTGGAGTGTAGTGGTACACCCTCCGCCTCCCAAGCGATTCTCCTGCCTCAGCCTCTCAAGTGGCTGTGACTACAGGTATACACCACCATGCCCAGTTAATTTTTATATTTTCAGTAGAGACAAGGTTTCACCATGGTGGCCAGGCTGTAATGAAGGGTCTATTTTAAAAGGTGTGGGCAGGGTTAAGGGAAACGAGTGAGGGGTAGTGAAGTCCCCTGGCTCTAGACACTGCGGGGAGTCTGTTACCATCCCTGTGGCTGAGAGAGGAGGGAAGAGGAGGGAGTGGTTCTAGAACTCAGACAGAGGAATTGAAGTTGCTGGAGAGAGTGGAGAAGCCTGCTGTATAGAAAGGCCGAACTTCTGAAAGGAACATGGTTAACTTGAGCTGACTTAGCAGGGAAGGAGCCAAGGAACACAGAGCCTGACCTCATTCTTCTTTCTCCCTCCAGGCTCTGCCCCTATTTCCCATTGGCCAAACCCTACTGGAAGTGGAAGGCTAAGAAGCCCGCTGGTGCAATCCATACAGGTCAGCCTCCGGGTCCAGAGTGGGATGAAAAAAGGTGGGGATGCAATTGAGGGAGCTTTGGGTATTGAAAATAACTTTATTCTAGCCTTTTCTTGACTGATATTTAGCTGTTTATATGATTATACATTGAACATAATTTTTTCTCAGACTTTGGAGACATTGCTCTTTGCTGTTAACTTCTAGCATTGCTTTTGAGAAATCCAAATCCATTATGAGTCTTGAACCAATATGTACAACTAGGGTTTTCTCTCTAGAAGTTGATAGGATATTCTCTTCATGAGTTCACTAAACTGCCCAATTCAGTTCCCAATAATCCTTTTTTAAAAAAAAAGAATCGGGCTGGGCGCGGTGGCTCATGCCTGTAATCCCAGCACTTTGGGAGGACAAGGAGGGTGGATCACAAGATCAGGAGATCGAGACACGGTGAAACCCCGTCTCTACTGAAAATACAAAAAAAATCAGCTGGGCGTGGTGGCAGGTGCCTGTAGTCCCAGCTAATCTGGAGGCTGAGACAGGAGAATGCTGTGAACCCGGGAGTGGAGGTTGCAGTGAGCCGAGATCGCGCCACTGCACTCCAACCTGGGGGTCAGAGTGAGACTGTCTCAAAAAAAAAAAAAAAGAATCGATCTATTTAGTAAATGATCCCACCAAATTTTAGAATGGTAATTTACAAGGACAGAAAAAGGTATTACTTATTGATATTTGAAAAAATCACTTTTCTCTTTAAGCAGCATTTAGAACACAACCTAATATAGGTCTTGAATTGTAAATTCTGTTGTAAAAGGCATTCTTTGGGCAAATAATGTTAACAATGGGGTGAAAACAACTCATGATTGTGGGAGCATCCAGAATTATTTTCTCATCAGCATCTAAAATGTCTTAGTTATCCTGTCCTCACATGAAATTGCTGCTGGGGTTCCTGAACACAGGCCCAGGTCAGCACTAAACAACGTGTGTCTCTAGAGCAACAGACCCTTCAAAAAGCAGATCTACCAGACATTTCTCTTAGAAAAATAATGTTTTTTTTTTGTATTGAGCTTACTATTTTATGTAAATATATTTTATCTGGGAAGAGAATGTGCCCCTATTATAGGAACCCACCATTCAATATGTCATGGCCCTGACACAGAACAAGTGGTGACGGAAACTCTTTTGTGAGTTGTAGGCTCATGATGGAGCCTGAGTTATTTGGCAGGAGATGATTTCCATGGTCTGTGAACACCGAAAGATGAGACTGGCTTGGGGCCACGTGCCAAACTGCACAGCCAGTAAGACCTGCTTCCATTGACCCACAGCAGCTCTGACTTTTTTTTTTTTTAACAATAGAAAAGAAACTAACACAGGGAAGAGAGAGAACAATGGCGTTTTGACAAATGGAACAAAGATAGAGTGTGACTGACAATTCAGGTCAGAAGGAAAATTAAAGCACAGGAAGACTGATGTTGGTCGGCCTCCTTGCCAAGAAGCAAAAACTCAGGGGGAGGCATCCAGCCACATGCGAACTGGCTCAACACTGGCCATTTTGTTTGAGCAATTTTGTTGGATGTTTTCTACAAAAGAGCACTTTTTCTCGGACTTCAAACATTCTTATATGCAGGATCGACACCACACACTGCCATCATCCCCTGGAGTAGTATCCTTGAGACCTGAGGAGGGGAGAACTGGAGGGAGGTTGTGGGACTCCACTGAGAAATGTGGTCCTTTGTCTCCTTGGAGATCTTTGAGGATGGTTCAGATAAAGTTGCTGCCAGTGGAAGCAGCTAGTTTCAGAAACCTCCAGTTGCCCTTTCTAGACTTGTAATCCTCTGAAAAATGGAAATTAGGAAGCGTTCATTTATGACCTTAAAAAAAATCGTTTACAAAAGTATATTATATCAGTAAAATGAGCTGGAAAAAGGGTTTATGTGAAAGTTCATGTGAGAAACACAGCTATTAGCACGCATGCCATTCCCCACCTTGACCTCAGCAGGAATGTGTAAATTGTAACATATGGAATGTAAGCCCTGTCAAGATGTTTCATAAATCTGCCTGGCAATGAGCATCACAAGGCCCTGCATGAGAACAGACCCCAGAAATGGAGAGACAGTGAGTATTGTGCCTGATAAGTTCTAATTTTAATAAGTCCAGACTCTGACAATTGAAATTTTCTACATAATGTTCTTTAATAATATTGATTATTTCCTGACAAAGGGGCACTTTTTCATGGGACTCAACCCAGGTAATCCATCCATCCATCCATCCATTCATCCATCCATTCAAGATATATCTACTGAAGGCCTACAATATTGCAGGTGGCATGCTGGGCACTGCAGATACAATGGAGGACAGGAGAGATATTGTGCTGCCCCTGTAGGGTTCTATATATAGGAAAACAGATATGAAACAAATAATAGAGTTTGAGACCAGCCTGGCCAACATGGTGAAACCCTGTCTCTACCAAAAATACAAAAATTAGCTGAGCGTGGTGGACGGGCACCTGTAATCCCAGATACTCGGGAGGCTGAGGCAGGGGAATCACTTGAACCTGGGAGGCGGAGGTTGCAGTGAGCCAAGATTGTACCATTGCACTCTAGCCTGGGCGACAAGAACTAAACTCTGTCTTCCAAAAAATAATGATAATAATTTTATAATTGCAATTTTGATCAATGCTGTAAAGGAAAATAGTAGCTTCTACTGATAGTAGCACTCTGCCAAACTTTCTACATGCATGATCTCATTTAATCCTCATAACAATTCTCTGCAGTAGGTACTACCATTAGCTCCATTTCAGACATGAAGAATAGAGACATGGAGGTTTACACGTATCACCCAAGGTCACACAGCTCTGGAGTGGTGGAGTTAGAATACAAAGTCAGTCTGAGTTCCTGATACCATACCATTTTTTTTTTATAACCTGGGTGAGGAAGTGGGTGCTGATTTAGATTTGAAGATTAAAGAAAATATCTTTCAGGATGAGATTTTAAGCCAAGCCTCAAGGATAAGTAGCTGTTAACCAGGCAAAAGAAAGTAGCAGGAGTATTCCAGAATTGGAGAATTGCATGTCAAAGGCCCTGAGGCAGGAAGGTGGGTGGCCGTGGGTGTTCATGGGGAGGCCAGTGTGACAGGATTGGGCGGTGTGTGGGGCAAGGCTGGAGAGGCAGAAAAGAGTCAGAGTAGGTGGGGCCTTGTAAATCACGTTAAAATATCTTGAACTAAATCCTGACCAGAGTGGGAGCTCCTGGAAGACCTGACTTTATCTGGGGCTGAGTGGTGTGGCTCCAGGCAGAACTGCTGCTGCAGACAGGAAAGGAGACATGTTCTCCCCATGGGAGACTGAGCCTGTTCCTGGGCTCATTTCTCACCCCTTCTTCCCAGCATCTTCCATATAAGTGAATGGATTCTATATACTTCTCCTTTAACAGACTTCTGCCCCCTGGGCCAGTTAAAAGACAATGATGTCAAGAAAAGACTGGTAAATGCAGAATTTCATTCAGCACTGAGATCTGCTTAATATTAATCTCAGTGGCCGGCCATGGTGGCTCACACCTGTAATCCCAACACTTTGGGAGGCCGAGGCGGGTGGATCACCTGAGGTCAGGAGTTTGAGACTAGCCTGGCTGACATGGTGAAACCCTGTCTCTACTAAAAATATAAAAACCAGACGAGTGTGGTGGCACGTGCTTGTAATCCCAGCTACTTGGGAGGCTGAGGCGGGAGGATCACTTGAACTCAGGAGGCAGAAGTTGCAGTGAGCCGAAATCATGCCACTGTACTCCAGCCTGGGTGACAGAGCGAGACTGTGTCTCAAAAAACAATATATATATTAATCTCAGTTACCACCATTAATTTTGGCACTGCCCGAACTATGGGATTTCCATTAAAATTTAGAAAAAGATCCCCTCCAAATTTCCATGTTAAAAGTGGCGGTTTTTTCTTACATTCCTAAGACAGATACCCTATTACTCTGTGTATTTGTTATCAGTTCTTTCATTTATTCATTCATCAAAGATTTGCACATCTATTATGGCAGACATGAAACATACCAAAGTAAATAAGACTGGGGTCCCTGTGCTCTCAGGGCTAGACAGAGCCTGGTTCCAGGGGAGCACTCGCATCACATGATGCCATTAGCCCCTGGGGTAGGCAGAATAATGCCCCCTGCCAAGAGATCCATGCCATAATCCCGGCAACCCGCGAATATGTTACTTTACATGGTGAAAGAGACTTCGCAGATATGAATACGGCATGGGCTTTGAGATGAAGAGATTATCCTGGATTACCAGAGTGAGCCCAATGCAATCACAAGAGTCCTTTTATTTATTTTTTGTTTTTTGAGACGGGTCTCACTCTGTCATCCAGGCTGGAGTGCAGTGGCGGCAATCACAGTTCACTGTAGCCATGACCTCCTCAGACTCAGGTGATCCTCCTACCTCAGCCTCCTGAATAGCTGAAACTACAGGCACACTACTACAGATTCTTCTGGAAAGCCTTCAGAAGGAGATGCTGAGCTGCCGACACCTCGATTTTAGCCTAATGAGACCCATTTGGGACTCTAGATCTCCATAACTGTAAAATAATACATTTGTGTTCTTTTAAGCCATGAAATGTATGGTAATTGGTTGCACCAGCAATAGAAAACAAGTATCCACCCCACTTGAGCCAGGAGGCCGGCCCAAGACACACCTCCCTCTTAATCCCTCACAGTTTCCCACTGGGCCCAGATGTAGTCTCACAATTGTTCACAGCCCAGCAGTCCGGACACCTACTTCCAATCGATTGGTGACAAAGTGACTCACCTGCTATCCTGCGGGGCCTGTACAACAATTTATACTTGATTGTGACCCCTCCAGCATTGCCAAATACACACACACATTAATGCCTGGAACATTTTTTTAATAACTCTTACAGATCTGAGTTCCTAAAGTAGCTGCTTACACTGCTGTGTGTCCTTGGGCAAATTACATACATCTCTGTTCTTCCATGTGTTCATCTCTAAAATCGGAATAATAATATTGATCATCTAGCATTATTGTAAGGATTAAATGAATTAGACATGAGAGCATTAAAAATGGCACCTGGTACACAGTAAGCGCTCAGAAATTTTAACAATGGGGATGATGATTGTTATTATTATTTCCTACAGCATTTGGCATGAGGCTTAAAAGTCCTTTTTTTTCTTTTTTTTTTTCTTTTTTGAGACGGAGTCTCGCTCTGTCACCCAGGCTGGAGTGCAGTGGCATGATCTCAGCTCACTGCAACCTCTGCCTCCCGGGTTCAAGCAATTCTCCTGCCTCAGCCTCCCTAGAAGCTGGGATTACAGCCACACACCACAAGCCTGGCTAGTTTTTGTAATTTTTTTAGTAGAGATGGGGTTTCACCATGTTGGCCAGGCTGGTCTCAAACTCCTGACCTCAAGTGATCCGCCTGCCTCGGCCTCCCGAAGTGTTGGGATTACAGGCGTGAGCCACCATGGCCGGCCAAAAGTCCTTTTTTGATCACTTGGTCTACAATGTGGAAAATGCACTAGAGGGGCAAGTTGACAGGTGCCAACTAGGGGAAGACTGAATTAGGGTGATGATGGCTGAAATGGAAAGAGGTGGATAGACTTGAGAAATACTGCAGAAGTAAAAATCAACAAGGCCTGCTGATGAATTGCATCTAGGGATTGAGGATGTACCAAGGATGACATAGTCAGAAGCCTTATAATGATATTTTATAATGATGTGTTAATACAGTATAAAAGAAACCCTTAGTTTGTTTCTCTGCTTCCCTCCCCTCTCCTGTCATCTTTTCCTATTGTGATACCCCTTTTCTTTCTTTCCAGAATAAAGAAACATCAGAAATATTAAAACCAGGACCAAAAGGAGGCCCAGGTGTAGGAGCATGAAACATCTGGCAACATGTAGCAAAAACAGGAGACTTTTTTCTTCTAACTGAATTTTGGCCTCTTGGTGCCAGTATGTGAAAAAGGTCTTGTAGGCCAGGTGCAGAGGCTCACGCCTGTAATCCCAGCACTTTGGGAGGCCAAGGCTGGCAGATTACAAGGTCAGGAGTTCAAGACCAGCCTGGTCAACACAGTGAAACCCCGTCTCTACTAAAAATACAAAAATTAGTCGGGCGTGGTGGCGCATGCCTGTAATGCCAGCTACTCAGGAGGCTGAGGCAGAAGAAACGCTTGAACCCTGGAGGTGGAGGTTGCAGAGAGCCGAGATTGCACTACTGCACTCCAACCTGGGCGACAGGGTGAGACTCCATCTCAAAAAAGAAAAAAGAAAAAAGATAAAGGCCTTGTAATTGGCCAGAATGAGGGGAAGTTAGACAAGAGAGGAAGAAATATAAATATAATTAAAATGTCTGAATTGATTTTTTTTTTTTTTTTTTTTTTTTTTTTTTTTTGTTGAGATGGAGTCTTGCTCTGTCACCCAGACTGGAGTGCGGCGGCGTGATCTTGGCTCACTGCAAGCTCGGCCTCCCAGGTTCACACCATACTCCTGCCTCAGCCTCCTGAGTAGCTGGGACTACATGCGCCCGCCACTACGCCTGGCTAATTTTTTTGTTTTTGTATTTTTAGTAGAGATGGGGTTTCACCATGTTAGCCAGGATAGTCTCAATCTCCTGACCTCGTGATCCACCTGTCTTGGCCTCCCAAAGTTCTGGGATTACAGGTGTGAGCCACCATGCCCGGCCAAATTTTCAAATAAATAAATAAATGTGTAGCAAAAGCAAATGGGCTTATTTGTTTTGATTTGTGTGGTTTTTTTAATGCCTGTAATGAGATTGGGCTGGGGGTGCAGGAAGTAGACCGAGAATAGAGGACCCAGGCTCATTATGGCTCTGCAGGAAATAGCATGGGTCCAGGGACTGATGGAGAAAAGGAAAACATCTGGAGATGGAGTCAAAAGAGATGCATTCTAATCACCAATGAGCATTTGACAAGGAAAGCCCCATAACCTCCCTACTCAGCCTACCCTGCAAGGATTCTGTGAGAGGCACCTGTATTCATGGACTCTGTAAAGCTCTAGGGAAAACTCAGGAGAAGCCTATCTTACTGGCATGTGAGAATCCTCCAAGATCTCGCCAGCCCCACCATCTTGAGAGTGGCCAGAAGGACCTTCTGCCTCTGTCCTCCCAAAGTGACTCCTATTAACAGCAAAATATTTCCGAGTCGGCCCACCTTAAATGGCTGACTAGTGAAATTTATTTCTGCATGCAACAGAATACCTTTTTTTTTTCCTCTCTTCTGCCTAGGTCTATGACTTGGTTGTGCTCAGCAGAAGGAAGGTAGGAAAGGCACACTTTGAAAGTGTAGCAAGCATTTGAGCAGACTGAATTCAATTTTGGATACAAACGTCAAGGAAAGGTTCTCTTGGCGCTGAGCTCCTTGCTCACTGAGGCGCAGTGTGATGCTCCATTGAAAGACCTGCTGATCTGGCCAGTGCTGGGCTGATGATAATAAAGCGGGAGAGAGGGGCAGACCGCTGAGCAGGAGGAGGAATGACCTTCCAGAGGATGTCTTGGAAAGACTGCCAGGCTCCCCTGCACACAATGGACGGAGGGCAAGAACCTGGAGATCTGCTTCAGTCCCAGCTGTGCCATGAACATGCTGTGCATATAACCCCTTCCCTCAGCTTAGGCTTGATTTTCCTGGCCCATAAAATGAAAGAACTGGAACAGATGATCTCTAAGGCTTCTTCTTTCCAATATTTTATGATTCTGGCATTTAGAGCATCTGCAGGTGCCGGAGAGGAATGCCAGCAAAGAGTGTATGAGAAAAATTGGCATAACTATTGGGAGGGTAATTTGATATTAGCTTTCAAATTTTTTATTATTTTGTTTAATTTTTTTGGGGGGTACAGCATCTTGCCCTGCTACCCAGGCTGGTGTGCAGTGGCATGATCATGGTTCACTGCAGCCTCTACCTCTGAGGCTCCAGTGATCCTCCCACCTCAGCCTCCCAAGTAGTTGGCACTACAAGCATATGCCACCAGGCCTGGCTAATTTTTTTTTTTTTTAGACAGAGTCTCACTCTGTCGCCCAGGCTGGAGTGCAGTGGCTGATCTCAGCTCACTGCAAGCTCTGCTTCCTGGGTTCATGCCATTCTCCTGCCTCAGCCTCCTGAGTAGCTGGGACTACAGGCGCCTGTCACTGTGCCCAACTAATTTTTTGTATTTTTAGTATTGATGGGGTTTCACTGTGGTCTCGATCTCCTGACCTCATGATCCGCCTGCCTTGGCCTCCCGAAGTGCTGGGATTACAGGCATGAGCCACCGTGCCCGGCCCTAATTTTTGTTTAATCTTTTGTACAGACAGGAAACTTGCCATGTTTTCCAGGCTGGTTTCAAACTCCTGGCCCAGAGCAATCCTCCTGCCTCAGCCTCCCAAAGTGCTGGGATTACAGGCATGAGCCACCATGCCCAGCCAGATTTCAAATTTTGTAATAGGCATACCTTTTGGCCCAGAAATGTCCATTCTTGGGAAATAACTATGGAAATCCTAGCACAAGTATGCAGACATGGATGTTTATAACTGCAAAGCACCAAAAACAACTCATATGCCCATTAGTAGAGAAGTAGTTAAGTAAATCTAAGAATGCAGATCCCTATATATATATTGAAAAGGAAAAAGATCCAAAATATAATTAAGTGAAAAAAATTAGCCTTTTGAGTAAAATAAATAGTATGATCACATTTTTTCTGAAGCAAAAATCCAAATATGTGTAATATATATATTTGTCTAATTACATCTTTATTTTCATGTGTAGATACATAAAGAAAAAGCAAGAAGATTCTGCATCAAACTTATAATACTTATTTCCTCTAAAGCCTCATAGTGTAACGTGATAGTCACTAGCCACACGTTGCTACTGAGTACTCAAAATGTGTGACTGGTGTGAATGAGGAGCTGAATTTTTAATTTATTTAATTTAAATTCCTTTTTTTTTTTTTTTTTTTTTTGAGATGGAGTCTCATTCTGTCACCCAGGCTGGAGTGCAGTGGTGTGATCTCGGCTCACCACAACCCTGCCTCCTGGGTTCAAGCAATTCTCCTGCCTCAGCCTCCTGAGTAGCTGGGATTACAGGTGTGCGCCACCACACCCAGCTAATTTTTTTTTGTATTTTTAGAAGAGATGGGGTTTCACCATATTGGCCAGGCTGCATCTCAAACTCCTGACCTTGTGATCTGCCCACCTCAGCCTCTCAAAGTTCTGGGATTATAGGCGTGAACCATCACGCTGGGCCAATTTTAATTACTTTTTATTTGCTTATTTATTTATTTTTGTGACAGCATCTCACTCCAGGCTGGAGTGCAGTAGCACGACCTTGGCTCACCACAACCTCTGCCTTTCAGGCTCAAGCAATCCTCCCACCTCAGCCTCCCAAGGAGCTGGGACTACAGGCACGAACCACCACACCCAGCTAATTTTTGTACTTTTTGTAGAGACAGGGTTTCACCATGTTGCCAATGTGGATCTGAACCCCTGGGCTCAAGTGATCCCTCCTCAGCCTCCCAAAGTGCTGGGATTACAGGTGTAAGCCACCATGCCCAGCCCAAGTACCAGTTCTTAAATTAAATATGTAGTAACTGGCTGGGCATGGTGGCTAAAAATAGGCCTCTAAAAAGTTGTAGGTCTCTACTAAAAAATACAAAAATTAGCCAGGCATGGTGGCACACACCTGTAGTCCCCGTTACCCGGGAGGCTGAGGCACCAGAATCGCTTGAACCTGGGAGATGGAGGTTGCAGTGAGCCAAGATCTCACTACTGCCCTCCAGCTTGGGTAACAGAGCGAGACTCTGTCTCAAAAAAAAAAAGAAAGAAAGAAAAGAAAAAGAAAAAAAGAAAAGAAAAGAAAATGGAACTCTCACTGCGGTGACTGTGGTGTCTCTGTGATTTACCAGCAGCTTCTAATTGCCTGATCCTTTTTTTTAATGACTGCTATCCTCAACAAGGAACCCTCTGCCTGACAGCCATCCCAGCTGTGTTGGAAAGGGATCCTTTCTCAGAGTGTAGGAGTTAGGCCCAGGAGAGTTAGAAGGGGAGTCGGGGAAGATAAATAACCCTTAAAGAAATCTCCCCTCTTCTCTCCAGTTCCCCTCTTCCCCGTATCAAGCCTCCCCAAAGCTTTAGGGATCTGTAGTCCTAGGTTGAACTTCCTACCTTACTAAATGGCAAGGCCAGGATGCTAGCGTTCCCCACACAGACACGTCTGTATTCTATATAAAGATGTCTGTGTTACACATAAACACGTTATGGCTGTAACAATATCATTTTCAAAGGAGCGCTAATCCGCTGAAGTCATCGAGTCCGAAAACATTTGCTTCTCTGTGTCTTGTGTCTGAGCTCTGTGTGAGAGACACAGAGAAAAGGAAGGAGGGAGGGAAGGAGAAAAGGATGGAGGGAAAGAGGAAGAAAGAGAGAGTGCACTTTAGAAAGCCCTACTTTGCAGAAATCGCTTTGAAAATTGTCCCTCTGGCTTATTTGTTCTTTATGGTGTCACTCTCTTACATCAATTACCCTCTGCTTAAAACGTTCATGATGGTCTTTCTATTGGAACTTCCAGATATATCAAATCAACATTTTGGATATGAAGTGATTTGGTTTGAATGGATGTCTCAGGGTGACCTAGCAGAGAAAAAATCAGCTGCAGGAAAAGCTCGGGAAATAGCTGCCTCAGTGCTCCCCTAAACCCAGTATTACCCACATCATAGCCTATATCTCCCTAGATCATACTCACCTGTTTTATCTTCTTTGCTAGACTGTGCATTCCATGAGGCACCTCTGTCTCTATCACCTAGCACAGGGTCTGGCAAATAATAGGCTTTTTTCTTTTTTTTTTGAGACAGGGTCTCACTCTGTCACCCAGGCTGGACTGCAGTGGTGCTATCTCAGCTCACTGTAACCTTGGCCTCCTGGGCACAAGCGATTCTCATGCCTCAGCCTCCTGAGTAGCTGGGACTAGAGGCATGCACCACCACGACCTGCTATTTTTTGTATTTTTATTAGAGACAGGGTTTTGCCATGTTGGCCAGGCTGGTCTCCAACTCCTGACCTCAAGTGATCCGCCGGCCTGGGCCTCCCAAAGTGCTAGGATTACAGCTGTGAGCCACCTCACCCAGCCAAATAATAGGCTCTTAATAAAAGTTGGTTGATTACTCCATGAAAGAACGAGTGAAGGCATGAACAGACCATTCAAAGGTCAGCCATTATCTAAAACATTAACAAAATCAGAGATTCACTTCAAAGGTGGACTTGTAACATTTTCCATCTTGTTCTTCTGTCATTCATTCAACATGTATTTATTTTTATTTATTTATTTATTTTTTATTTTTTTAAGATGGAGTCTCGCTCTGTGGCCCAGGGTGGAGTGCAGTGGCGAGATCTCGCCTCACTGCAAGCTCCACCTCCCGGGTTCACGCCATTCTCCTGCCTCAGCCTCCGGAGTAGCTGGGACTACAGGTGCCCGCCACCACACTCGGCTAATTTTTTGTATTTTTAGTAGAGACGGGGTTTCACCATGTTAGTCAGGATGGTCTCAATCTCCTGACCTCGTGATCTGCCTGCCTCTGCCTCTCAAAGTGTTGGGATTACAGGCGTGAGCCACCGCACCCGGCCTCAACATATATTTATTAAATGCCTATTGTGGGGGGCTATACACTGACTAAACAAAGGCCAGTTTAAACACACGGTTCCTGCCCTCATGAAGTTTACAATCTGGGGAGAGAGGGAAGGTAGAGGTAAGTCATAAATAAATTAAATTAAAAATAACAAATCGTAGTAAGTTCTCCCAAGGCTATTACCAGGGAGCGGTGATAGAGCATGGAGGGGCTACACCAATTTAGCCAATTTGTCTTTTCTCTAAGGAAGTGATATTTAAGCTGAAGAATGGAGGATGAGGAGTCTGCTATGAAACTATAAAAAAAGTAAATTCAGGCCCATTGTTTTGTGACTCACTGCTTCAATGTGCTATGAAATTGGAACTTGCCTTGATTCCCTTGGGTTTTAGAGCTCATGCTAACTTGCCTGAATGGGCGTCACTGTCTTTTGGAACCCATGTGTTCAGAGTGTAAGGAAAGGACTTCCCTTATTTGAAGGGCAGGGTGATTATGAGGAGATGGCAAGCAGTAAGCTGGTGAGTTTCATTCACCTGTCTACAGAGCTGTCTCGTGCCTCTTCACATGAGCTTCCATATATCCCATCTGCTCTCACTGCTCAATTTCTGCTTTCAATGGGCATTTTTATTGACCGTAGTTACATATGGAGGGAGACTGAGAATTCACAAGGGAGAGAACTCTTACTTTTCCCCTTCTACTCTTTGTCCCCTTTGGCTACTTTTAACTATCAACTTTTTATAAGTTATATTATACAACTAGTAAATAAAAATGGTAAACTTGATGGCTCATGCCTGTAACACCAGCACTCTGGCAGGCCGAGGTGGGTGGATCGCTTGAGCCTAGGAGTTGGAGAGCAGCCTAAGCAACATGGTAAAAGTGGTCTCTACAAAATGTATAAAAAGCTAGCTTGGTGTGGTGGTGTACATCTGTAGTTCCAGCTACTTGGGAGGCTGAGGTGGGAGGATCACTTAAGCGTGAGAGGTTGAGGCTGCAATGAGCAGTGATCATGCCACTGCACTCCAGCCTGGGTGACACAGCGAGACCCTGTCTCCAAAAAAATAAAATAAAATAAAAAGTTAAACTACATAAACAGTTCTCTTTGATATGCCATAGGATTAGGATACTTTTTCTGATTTTTAAAATCACTTATTTATTTAAATTTATACATAATAGATGTATATATTTTCAGAACATGTGTGCTAATTTAATACAATCATATAATTTGTAAAGATTGGATCCATGTACTTGGATATTCATCATCTTAAATATGCCTTTTCTTTATGCTAGAACTACATGCAAATCATTCTTTTCTAGATATTTAGAAATGTACAATAGATTATCATACACTGTAGTCACCCTACTGATCTCTAGAACACTAAGACTTATTTATTCTATTTAGATGTATAGTGGTACCCATTAACCAAACTCACTTCATCGACTTTTTTTTTATTATTAATGCAATACAGTATAAACTCAATGCAATCACACTTGGAAAACTGAGGAAAGAATAAAATTCACCATAATTTAATCAACCTGTGATTACCACTGATGATATTTTGATATATTGCTTTCTCAATGCATTTTAAAAAATAGGATAAAATTTTACCTGTTAATTTATCACCCACTTTTTAATTCAATATATGTAGGTACTTTTTCATGTCAATAATAAATGTTGAGCTTTTGTATTGGTGCATCATAATTTAAGTTGACCAGTTCCCTTTTGATGGACATGTAGGTTGCACTTTTCACCACATAATTAACTTTGTGTGTGTGTGTGTGTGTGTGAGGTGGAGTCTCACTCTGTCACAATGCTCGAGTGCAGTGGTGTGATCTCGGCTCACTGCAACCTCCGCCTCCCAGGTTCAAGCAATTCTCCTGCTTCAGCCTCCCGAGTAGCTGAGACTACAGGCATGTGCCACCACGCCCAGCTAATTTTTGTATTTTTAGTAGAGACGGGATTTCACCATGTTGGCCAGGATGGTCTTGATCTCTTGACCTTGTGATCTGCCCACCTCAGCCTCCTCCAAACTGTTGGGATTACAGGTGTGAGCCACCATGCCCAGCAAAATTAACTTTTAATCTAAATATTTATGAATTTTATTTGTCTATTACCATCCAGAGATTTCACCTGATTCCTCAATATTCAACAAACAACAGTGATTCTTACTTGGTCATCAAAAAATAAGATTTTCTTTGCAAGTTACGTCAAGTAATTCAAGCAGTGTTCCATTGGGTGCAATCCTGTTATGTGAACATCTAGACTGACCAAATCAATTCAGGATTGTTTCTTAACTTCATAAAATAATTTGAACAGCAAATTTCACTGGAATATCAGCTTCCTGGAAGGTTGGAGGTAGGAGGTAGGGAGAGATGTCTTGGAAATAACTAATGCTTCATTTTAAGAGTAGCTCAAGTTTGTTCTAGGGAGGTTTGGGGGTGGGGTGCTGCTAGGGTCCACCACTCTGATCACAGCTGTTACCACGTGACCAAGAAGTCAGGCAGGTGAAGGGAGCTGGGCAAGAGCCAGAGTTCAGACACCCAGGAATCAGAAGTGGGTAGGCTGGGAGGATGCTTACTGTCAGAAGCCCCTACATACCGGGGCTTGAAAAAGGGAACCTCAACAGATTACTCTCCAACAAAACAATACAGGAGCCAAGACTTGGCCATCCTCTTGCTAGATCATCCTGTCTGTCTCCAAGCCAGCAAATACACAAAGATCCATTCCACCTTCAAACCTGACATTTCCCTTAGTTACAATCCTCTGATTTCCAAAAAGACTCTCTTTTCTGTTTCTCTTCAGCTGTAGCAACCTGCTCTCTTAAATAGCTTCTTTATCTGATGGGGGTAATTACAGCCTGTGACTAACAGCTGCGGTTCATAAACATGCGTTTTAACGTTTGGGTCAGTAGTTCTTGGTCTTTTCTGAATGGCAACTCCCCCAGCTGATCTCAGCATTAGGAGAGATGCCTCTCCTTCGGCACTCCCAGTTGGTACTCACTAGTGCGGTTTACTGTTGAAGGCTGCTGTTTTCCCATTATAAAATATTTAGATTGGCACAAAAGTAATGGCAGAAACCGCGATTACTTTTGTGCCAACCTAATAGGTCACATTTTTATTAAAGTTGCAAGTCCCAGCATCTAATACCAAAACATATTTCTGGACGTTTGTATTATTAGTGATTTAAATTTTCTCTTTGAGCTTTTTTAATATTCCAAATTGTCTACAATGAGCATGTATTTCTTTTACATATTTTTAAAAATGCCTTTTCAAAAAGTAATTCCTAACTATAACATGTTTTAGGAGAAAATCTGCAGGATTTAGGGCTTCAGCAAGAAAAACACAACACCAAGAAGTACAATCCATAAAAGAAAAAATCAGTAAATTCGATGTTATAAAAATTAGAAAACAGCCGGGCGCAGTGGCTCATGCCTGTAATCCTAGCACTTTGGAAGGCCAAGGCGGGTGGATCACCTGAGATCAGGAGTTCAAGACCAGCCTGGCCAACATAGTGAAACCCCATCTCTACTAAAAATACAAAAAATTAGCCAGGCATGGTGGTGAATGCCTGTAATCCCAGCTACTCAGGAGGCTGAGACAGGAGAATCGCTTGAACCTGGGAGGCATAGGTTGCAGTGAGCCAAGCTTGCACCCCTGCACTCTAGCCTGGGCGACAGAGTGAGACTCTGTCTCAAAAACTAAATAAATAAATAAAAATAAACAACTTTTGCTCTGGGAAAGACCTTGTTAAGAAGATGAAGAGACAAACTACAGGCGCAGAGAAAATATTTGCAAACCACACATTCTGACAAAGGAGTTTACAGTAGATATATATATATATATATCATATCTACAATATATAAGTAACTCAAAATTCAGCAGTGAAAACAATCTAATTAGAAAACAGACAAAAGATATGAAAAGGATTCGCTGAAGAGCACATGATAAGCTATTCAACATCCACATCACTATTGTTAGGGAAATGTAAATTAAGACCATGAGGAGCTATCACCCTTTACACCAGCTAAATTTAAAAATAGTGATGGCCTTTGGGAAGCTGACGTGGGAGGATTGCTTGAGTTCAGGAGTTCAAGACCAGTCCTGGTAACATTGGGAGACCCCATCCCTAGAAAAAATAAAATAATAGAAGTAGTGATAGTAAGGATGCAGAGAAACTGAATCATTCATGCATTGCTCGTGGAGTGTAATATGGCACAGCCACCCTGGAAACTGATTTGGCAGTCTTTCTTTTTTTAAATTAAATTTAATTTTTTTGAGATGGGGTCTTTGTCTATTGCCCAGGCTGGAATGCAGTGGCACAATCACGGCTCACTGCAGCCTCAACCTCCCAAGCTCAAGTGGTCCTCCCATCTCAGCCTCCTGAATAGCTGGGACCACAGCCACATGCCACCAAGCCCAGCTTACTTTATCTTATTTATTTTTTTAGAGAGAGGGTCTCACTGTGTTGTCCAGGCTGGTCTCAAACTTCTGGGTTCAAGCTAGCTTGCCACCTTGTCCTTCCAAAGTGCTGGGACTATAGGCGTGAGCCACTGTGCCTGGCCTAGCAATTTCTTAAAAAACTAAACATATGCTTACCAAATGACCCAGCAATTATACTCTTGGGCATTTATCCCAGAAAAATGAACACTTACATCTACCAAAAAACCTGCACATGAATGTCCATAACAGATTTATTTGTAAAATTCCAAATCTAACAACAACTGAAATATCCTTCAAGAGGTAAATAATTAGGCAAACAATGGTATACCATAGAATACTATTCAACAATAAAAAAAGGTCAACCCTATTGACATACACAACAAGCTGCATGGACTTCAGGTGTATTATGCCAGTGAAAAAAGCCCATCTCAAACGGTCACATTCTATATGATTTCATTTACAGAACCATCTTGAAATGCCAAAATCACAGAGATGTAGAACAGATGAGCATCTATCCAGTTAGGATTGGTGGGGAGGAGGACAATGGGTTATTATTATTATTTTGAGACTCACTCTGTTGCCCAGGCTAGAGTGCAATGGCATGATCTCAGCTCACTGCAACCTCCGCCTCCTGGACTCAAGCTATTCTCCTGCTTCAGCCTCCCAAGTAGCTGGGATTACAGGCGCCCGCCACCACACCCTGCTAATTTTTGTATTTTTAGTAGAGACGGGTTTCACCATGTTGGTCAGGCTGGTCTCGAACTCCTGACCTCAGGTGATCCACCTGCCTCGGCCTCCCAAAGTGCTGGGATTACAGGTGTGAGCCACCATGTCTAGCCGGCAATGGGTTATTCTAATGGAATAGACTGAGGAAGCTCTTCGTGGCGATGGAATAGCTTTATGTCTTTACTGCAGTGGTAATTACACAATCTGCACCTGTGAGTGGCATAGAACTATACTTATACATTGTATCAATGGTGACTTCCTGGTTTTCATTCTACTATAGTTATGCAAGATTGTAAGGGCGGGAGGTGGGGGGGTGGGGGGCGGGGGGGTGGCGGGAACTGAAGGTACACAGGACTTCTCTGTACTATCTTTGCAACTTCCTGTGAATCTTTAATTGTTTCAAAATTAAAGAGTGTTTTTAAAAAGCAATTCATCCATATGTAGAAAATTTGGTATATGCAGAAAAATAGAAAGAATGATAGCTTTAAAATTCATAAGCTTTTTGATATTTATTTCATAATGCTGGAATGTATTGCTTAATTTTTGTTTTTTATTTTCTGAGATAAAATTCACATAACATAAAACAACATTTAATGCATTTTTTTTTTAAGAAGGAGGATCTCTGTTGCTCAGGCTGGAGTGCAGTGGCACAAACATTTCACTGTAGCCTCGAACTCCTAGGCTCAAGGGATCCTTTCACATCAGCCTCCCAAGGAGTAGGTGGGACTTCAAGCATGCACCACCATGCCCAGCTAATTTTTTTTTTAAGAGATAAGTGTCTCACTACCAGTTGCCTAGGCTTTTCTTGAACTCCTGGCCTCAAGCTATTCTCTTGCTTCAGCCTCCCAAAGTGCTAAAACTACAGGCGTAGGCCTCCTCACCTGGCCCACTTTAAGCATTTTAAAATGTACAATTAAAGGGTACTTTTGATATAGTCACAATATCGTGCAATCATCACTACTATGTAATTCCAGAACCTTTCACCACCCTCAAAAGAAACCCCATACCCATTACCAGTCACTCCTCCTTCAGCCCTCCTGCAAGCCTGTGGCAAATGCTTTCTGCCTTTCTGCCTACTCTTGACATTTCGTATAAATGGACTCACAGTATACAGCCATCTGCCTCTGCTTCTTTCACTTAGCATCTTGTGGTCAGGGTTCATCCGTGTATGTAGCATGTATCAGCACATCATTTCTTTTTATAGCTGAAGAATATTCTGTGAATATGCTAATTTTTGTCTTTATTTTATTACAAAATTTTTGTCAAGCAATCCTCCTGTCTCTGATTCCCAAAGTGTTGGGATTACAGGCATAAGTCACTACACTCAGCCTAATTTTTGTTTTAAATAAAATTCTTCTTCACTCCCCTCTTTTTTTTTCTTTTTTTCTTTCTTTCTTTTCTTTTTTTTTTTGACAGAGTCTCACTCTATCGTCCAGGCTGTAGTGCAGTGGTGCGATCTCGGCTCACTGCAACCTCTGCTGCCCAGGTTCAAGCGCTTCTCCTGTCTCAGCCTCTCGAGTAGCTGGGATTACAGGCACCTGCCACCATGCCCAGCTAATTTTTGTATTTTTAGTAGAGAAGGGGTTTCACCATCTTGGCCAAGCTGGTCTTGAACTTCTGACCTCGTGAGCCACCCGCCTCAGCCCCACAAAGTCCTGGGATTACAGCGTGAGCCACCGTGTCCAGCCTTCACTCCCCTCTTGTAGTCTTTTTTACATCTGGTTACTTTGGTGAATTCTCTCCAGCCTGGACAAGTGAACTGTGACCTCTGACCATTCACACTGAGGCTAACATATGTGGGCAGATGGAGGCCCTTAGCTTCCATCTTCCCACTGTCCAGAATCACCTGCTGACATAAAGATGCCTCATCAGGTGGATCATTACGTGGGATCCACAGGATCTGTACAGGTGCGGCTCTCCATGTGGCCCATCAGAGATGATATGCCAGCAGAATGAATGACGGTGGGAGCGGGAGGGAGGAGAGACTGGCAGTATGCCTACCAAGCAGCAGGACGTTTGGGGGACCTCCTACTCACAACCTTGACCCGCCTCTCTGGAAGACTAAGCACAGAATGTCTTTCCCAAAGCAACATTTTTCTAACCCCTCGTGGAAGACTGAACCCCTTCCCTTAGTGTCCTTCCTCTCCTCATTGTCCCCCAAAGTCTGGAGCTGGCCTACGGTGATGCAGTCACCAGGAGCCTACTGCCAACCATCTCTCCCTTCTGTCCATGACATCGGAGCTGGGCCAAAACGACTGCGCCTACAACCCACTGGCATCTCAGTGGATGTACAGTCCATTCACTGAGCCCTCATGATGTGTCAGGCACTGTACTGAGCCTTAAACATTTGTTATCCCACTTAAATCTCCCAGAAACCCTATCAGTTGAACGCTTTTATCATTCCTGTAAATGATAACAGATTCGCTGGTGGAGACTCAGAGGGTTTTAGAGTCCAGTCCAAGATCTTATAACCACTGAATGGCAGGATCAGGATTCACCACACACCTATGTAACAGCTAAGCACATGAAGAGTATATAGTCTGGGCAGGGTGCCCCCAGTGGCTCACACCTGCAATCCCAGCACTTTGGGAGGCTGAGGCAGGTGCATCACCTGAAGTCAGGAGTTCCAGACCAGCCTGACCAACATGATGAGACCCCGTCTCTACTAAAAATATAAAAATTAGCTGGGCATGGTGGTGGGCACCTCTAATCCCAGCTACTCAGGAGGCTGAGGCAGGAGAATTGCTTGAATCTAGGAGGTGGAGTTTGCAGTGAGCCAAGATCGAACCACTGCACTTCAGCCTGGGTGACAGAGCAAGACTCTGTCTCAAACAAACAAACAAACAAAAAAAGAGTATATGCTCTGGAGTCAGACTTCCTGGGCTCAAATCCAGGCTCCTTGTTAGTTATTTGACTTTGCCTCTGTTTCCCCATTTGTAAAATGGGTGAATAATAATACTTGCCTCTTAAGATTGTGGTAAGGATAAAATACATGAATCTGTCTACAGCACTGATCGCTATATGCCTGGTATGTAATAAGGGCCATGTAAGTGTTCACTATTGCTGTAGTTTTGCTGTTACTATACGGCCTCTTAAAAATGCAATAGAAAGGCAGGGAAAATGCAATGATCCATTTCCCTTGCCTAAAGGGATTTCTCCTGGCCAAGTAACACAAGAAGTGCTGCCTCTAGACTGCTGCTCCCAGCCCCAGGGCTTACAGCAATAAGCAAAGTGAAACCAGCCATTTCCAAAGCTGGCATTAAGTCTTTAAACGAACAGGAAAGTGGGGGTGGGCACCGCAGGGAAGGACAGTTCTTTTCCTATAAGAGCCAGCAATGGATTTCCTTTGAAGAGGCATTACATGGTCACTCAGAACATTGCCCATGATAAGGACTTGATTAAGAGTATCCAGTGGTGATATTTTGTGGATCTCTATTGTTACAACAAACCATGGGCTATCAGTGCTCTTTACTACTGGAAATAAATCATTAGTGCCTTTAAATCAAGTCAGATTAGAGAACCAATTCGAGAAACTCCAGAACCAATTCAGAAATCTCATTCTTAAGATTCTGTTCCAGTCAGGTGCGGTGGCTCATTGCTGTAATCCTAGCACTTTGGGAGGCCGAGGCGGGCGGATCACAAGGTCAGGAGATCAAGACCACCCTGGCTAACACGGTGAAACCCCATCTCTGCTAAAAAAATACAAAAAACTAGCCGGGCATGGTGGCGGGCGCCTGTAGTCCCAGCTATTCGGGAGGCTGAGACAGGAGAATGGTGTGAACCCAGGAGGCAGAGCTTGCAGTGAGCTGAGATCACGCCACTGCACTCCAGCCTGGGCTACAGAGCAAGACTCCGTCTCAAAAAAAAAAAAAAAAAAAAAAGAATCTGTTCCTTTAGAACCACCTAGCAAGGAGCAGTACCGTTCAATAACAGATTGTTGTCCAACACCACCATTCACCCTTGAATTCTTTCTTGGGTAAAGCCAAGAATCCTCCCAGGCTAAGCCTCAATTTTGGGGCTCACCTGTCCTGTAATATCTGGCGACCATGAAGGGACAAAGACAGTGAGTGAGAAATGAGGCAAAAGACTGGCAGGACTTGTTTTCTGGTCACAACCCTGCTGACCAATATAAGATCTGGTCCAGACAGGGCAATAAAAATAAACCAGCAAGAGCCAGCAGATGGCAACGAAAGTGACCCCTAGATTGCTCATTGCATGAGACACTCCAGCCAGCACCATGACAATTTACAAATGCCGTGGCAACGACCTGGAAGTTACCACCCCTTTCCGTGGCGACAACCTGGAAGTTACTGCCCCTCCGCCCCTTTCCTAGAAAGTTCTAAATAACTGGCACCTCAGTTTGCATTGACCTGCCCCTTAATTTACATGTAATTGTTTTTTGTTTATGTGTTTTTTTTTTATTATACCTTAGGTTTTATGGTACATGTGTGCAATGTGCAGGTTAGTTACATATGTTATGTGTTTTTGAAACAGGGTCTCCTTCTGTTGCCCAGGCTGGAGTGCAGTGATGTGATCACAGCTGACTGCAGCCTGGACCTCCCTGGCTGAAGCAATCCTCCCACCTCAGCCTCCTGAGTAGCTAGGACTACAGCACATACCACCATGCCCTGCTAATTTTTGTACTTTTTATAGAGACAGGGTTTCAAAAAAGAATGTTACTAGTTGTGCCCAGGTTTACAGCTCTGAGTCCCTGATGAAAACTCCAGGTTCTCATGGCCTACAGGAAGGACAGGGTTGACAGCTGGTCTAGTTTAGGAGGGAGAGGCTTTTACCAGAATCCCAGAGTAGAAGGAAGTCTGACTTGGAGGAAAAAAAATCACAGCTAGGACTGGTGTCCAAGAGAAGAGCTCTTAGCATCCTTAGGATTTTTTAAAATCTCTGTAAAGAATCATATGCCTTTAGGATTATGGAGCCTTACCTTAATTTGATTTTATTAGCATCCTTTATCCCATGCACCAGTTAGTAGAGGGCACTGCTCTCCATGCCACAAAATCCCCTAGTTGAACTCTTTATTTTACAGTGAAGAAACGGAAGCCCAGAGTCATCCAGCAATGTATTAATAAAGGCTTAGAACCCAAGACCCCTGACTTCAGTCTGTTTCTCTACCATCTGAGTCACACTGCCAAAAGACAATTTTTAAAAGTTCTTCTTAAACAGATCATTTCTCCTCTCTTCTACAGGGCCAGCAGGTCACCTCACTGAGGATAATTCTATCCACAAGCTAATTCAGAACAGCCTGAAGCATGTTTCATCATGAGCTAGAGCTTCTGCCGGGATGAGGAGGGAGGATTCAGCTTTGGTTTTGGGTACTGAACTGAACAGAGGGAAAAGCTTAATTAAACAATCCTGCTGATTCAGAATGACTAGGGAATGAGCTCTCTGAATTATCTAATGCTTCTGCCCATGTTTGTTGAATAAATGAATATATGGAACATTAAAACATAAAGCAAGATGGGCACTGCGGCTCACACCTATAATCCCAGCACTTTGGGAGGCCGAAGCATGTAGATCATTTGAGCCCAGGAGTTCAAGACCAGCCTGGGCAACATAGTGAAACCTTTCTCTGGGAAAAATAGAAAAAATTAGCCAGGCATGGTGACCTGTGCCTGTAGTTCCAGCTACTCAGGAGACTGAGGTGGGAGGATCACTTGAGCCTCAGAGGTTGAGGCTGTAGTGAGCCATAATTGCACCACTGCACTCCAGCCTGGGTGATAAAGCAATACTCCATCTTAAAAATAAAATATAATAACAGCAGTTCTACCAAATTTAATTCAGTCTTTCTTCCCATAGTGTCTCAAGGTCATAACAATGAGTATGGATCAAGCTGGAGAATTCAATTGATGGAGAATAGGGGTTAGCCCAGCATGGTGGCACATGCCTGTAGTCCCAGCTACTCAGGAGGCTGAGGGAGGAGAATTGCTTGAACCTGGGAGGTGGAGGTTGCAATGAGCCCAGATCATGCCACTGCACTCCAGCTTGGGTGACAGAGAAACAGTCTGACTCAAAAAAGAAAAAAAAAAAAGATATTTGATGCAGGGCAGGTGAGTCCCAACGTGGGGGCTTAACCCACAAAGGTTCTTGGCTTCCACCAGGAGGAAAGAATTCAATGGCGAGCCAATGAGGGGACGGGGATAGAAGGAAACAGCCTTATTGAAGCAGCAGTGTTACAGCTCTGGCAGTGTTATAGCTCTGTGACTGCTCCTGCAGAGCAGGGCTACCCCACAGGCAGTGTGCTGGGAGTAGCAACTCAAGGCAGTTTTGCAGTCATATTTATACCTACTTCTAATTACATGTAGATTAAGGGATGGTTTATGCAGCAATTGCTAGGAAAAGGGTGGTAACTTTTGGGTCCTGCATCATTGCCATGGAAAGGGGCAGTAACACCTGGAAGTTAGCATGGCAATGGGAAACTGACATGGCACACTGGCCAGTGTGTCTTATAGAAAGCTGCTTCTGGCCGGGCATGGTGACTCATGCCTGTAACTTTGGGAGGCTGAGATGGGCGGATCACCTGAGGTCAGGAGTTCAAGACCAGCCTGGCCAACACAGTGAAACCTCATCTCTACTAAAAATACAAAAGTTAGCTGAGTGTGGTGGTGCATGCCTGTGGTTCCAGCTATTTGGGAGGCTGAGGCAGGAGAATCCCTTGAATCCGGGAAGCAGAAGTTGCAGGGAGCTGAGATCTCGCCACTGGACTCCAGCCTAGGTGACAGAGTGAGACTCTTGTCTGCAAAAAAAAAAAAAAAGGACCAGGTGCCGTGGCTCACGCCTGTAATCCCAGCACTCTGGGAGGCCGAGGTGGGCAGAGGTCAGGAGTTTGAGACCAGCCTGACCAACATGGAGAAACCCCATCTCTACTGAAAATACAAAAAATTAGCTGGGTGTGGTGGCGCATGCCTGTAATCCCAGCTACTCGGGAGGCTGAGGCAGGAGAATCACTTGAACCCGGGAGGTGGAGATTGCAGTGAGCCAAGATCACTCCATTGCACTCCAGAGCAAAATTCCATCTAAAAAAAAAAAAAGAAAAAAGAAAAAGAAAGTTGCTTTTGCCTAGTCCCTGTTTTAGCTGGTGCCCAAATTGATCCAGTGTCCAAGCCCTGCCTCTGGAGTTGAGTCCCATCTCCTACCTCAATATGGAAAAGGTATTGGGATCAAAACCCAGAGTCCCGTTTTTCTTGCCATATTACATCTTCCTTAGGCATTTTTTTTTCTCAGACTCCCTGAATCCCAATTCCTTTGTCAGTAAAATAATAATTGTAGCATCTGTCTCCCAAAGTAATGCTGTTATTTGAGAATAACATTTTTATCATAATAGTGGATTTATGATAGGAGGCCCAAAACCCAAGAATTCACAGTCATATCATTGTAGCTGCATATAACTAGATTTGTGTTTGTTTGTTTGATTTTTTATATGTCAAACAAAACTTTAATAATGTCTTTAAAGCCTTTTAGAAGGCATTTCTTCACTCTGAATAGTCTTGTGCTTAAAATTCAAGCTTAATTTTTCTCTGTACTGTAAATATTTCTCCAAATGGGTTTAAAAGGGGGCACAAAAGGATCAGTTCCATGAAAAAGGCAAAAATACTTTACCACAATGCCATGCCAAATTGGATAGCACTCTCAAAGCAGATTAAAGTTGTTTCAAATGCTTCAAAGAGGAAGACAAATCTAATCCCTCAAGGCTTCCTTTAAATCCATATTCCTTAATTTCAGAAAATTTCCCAAGTCTTTTAAGAGGCCCAAATATCATTTTACCGTTTGGAAGTAGTCATGGAGAACATTTCCAATTTTTGAGAACATTCTTCCTTCCTTAAAAAAGGGCTCAGTGAAGCTGGGTCTCCTTCATAAAGAAACCTGCCCCAGTGGACCATGACCCCTTGTTTTAGGAGTAGAGTGGGACAGCCATCCTCGGGCCCTGGGTCTGGAGTTCGTGGCTAATGACTACCTGGAGAATTCCTTGAAGAAGCAGAGTCAGGCCGGGCACGGTGGCTTACGCCTGTAATCCCAGCACTTTAGGAGGCCGAGGTGGGCGGATCATGAGGTCAGGAGATCAAGACCATCCTGGCTAACACGGTGAAACCCTGTCTCTACTGAAAATACAAAAAATTAGCCGGGCATGGTGGCACGTGCCTGTAGTCCCAGCTACTCAGGAGGCTGAGGCAGGGGAATCTCTTGAACCCGGGATTTGGATGTTGCAGTGAGCTGAGATTGTGCCACTGCACTCCGGCATAGGTGACAGAGTGAGACTCTGTCTCAAAAAAAAAAAAAAAAAAGCAGAGTCAGGCATTCTCCCTGTGATTTCTGGGCGAGGTCTGCATGTCTGTCATTGTGTGGAAGAACGCCCAGTCCCTCCACTATGTAACACCAGAGGAAAGAAAGTTTCCAAATGGGAAGAAAAACAAGGCTGGGTGCAATAGAGACAAGTGAGACCATTTTCGCAGCTTCAGAAAACAGCTCTTCTGAAGCCACCTGCACCTGCTCAGAGAGGCAGACTCTTTCCCGGATTCTTCTCTTGCTGCCGTATCCACACAGCAGTTATAACAGACCCATTATAATAATGAATATTTATGGAGACTACCAATGTGCCCGCACTGTGCCAAAGGTCTTACATGCAGTGTCTCTTTTATCCTCTCAATAGCCTGGAGGCAGGTACACTTCCTAGCCCTGTTTTACAGATGAAGAAGTTGAAGTTGTAGATGGCTCATTAAGCTGCCAGTATCATCGCTACTTAGTGGTTGTGTGAGACTCAAACTCAGATCTTCCTGACTCTGAAGTCTGTGCTTAACCAGAATGATGCGCTGCCTAAATACAGTCTCGTGGCAGTGCAGGGATGGGCCCATGTTGAACACTTCTTTTGTACCTCCACACTGGAATTTTGTTATAATTAACAATAGCTACCTGTGTCCCAGCTAAGTGTGCTGAGTGGTTTACATGCATGGTCTTCAGCAGGTTTAAATGGCATAAACCACCCTGACCCTGACCCAGAAACACTTTCTGCCTCCTCTGTCAGACTCTTTTCTCCTTTCTCTCCTATTTCCTTCCCTCTCCCCCTGCAGCTCGGAGACACTGGGTGCATTCTGGTTGCCATTTTACCTTGCCTCCAACCCAGCCTAAAATGCAAACCATGTTGTCAATGAAAGTAGGTATATCTTTTCTGCTGTTTTCTGTTTTAGTTTGAGGAGAAGTTACAAGTGTCCCTCTCTGCTCTCCATATTCAAGACATCTCCCTGTAGACACGGTGCCAGAACAGTGACCTCAGACCACAGCTTGGATGCTGATTACAAGTAATCCAGCTCCAGAGGTGATAGAGTGTCCTTTCTTTAAAAAGGAGATAAAAATAGCGAAGAAACAACACTTTCCTTAGTTCTCTGAAAGGTTGGCATTCTTCCAGAGTAGACTTATGTACTTTTTGTACTTGGAGGAAAAAAAGAGATGGGATCTGGTCCAAGAATAGTCCTGCAAACAAGAGAAATATGGAGCAGGCAGCTGGAGCTGAGCATCCAAGTGGTACCACCAGCTGCAGGCCCATTAATTAACGATCCCTGGTATGTAGCGGTTCCCGTGACCTTGATTCTTGTTGAATTCACAGAGATAATTTTTACAGAGTCTCTACTTTTCTCACTGCGGTATATTTATCCAAGGAGTACCTTGCATATTTCCCCCCATCTCTCCAAGCAGTAAATTTATTCTAATTGCAAAGAGATACAGTAAAAGCCTGATTGAATACTTGGCAGTTTATAGAGATTTATTTCGGGAGCTTAAGGGGGTTTTTAGAGTGTGTGACTAGAGCAGGGTTGAGGGGAGCTGGGGAAGGGAGCCCAAGAGAAAATGTAGATTTAATGGATCTATAAAATGACCCTGCTGTAGATAAACGTTTGTTCTAAAGAAGTTTAAACAGCCTGACCCAAACCAGGGTCTGTGACAGCCAGTCCAACATGAGGTGTCTGTAGCATTGCACGTTTCTCCTCGGGTTTTCAGGTTTCCATATGAAATTTGTTATTCTTCAGGCAGAGATGAGGTGGAGGGGAGTAGAATCTGTTTCCCAGAGGGAAGAAAGCATATTGAACCACATATTTCTTAGTACTAAAAGCTATGAAAAGAGGCAAAAGTAAACCTCTAGCACCTGCCCTTAAAATCACTCCGCCTTTTCTCTAACTCCCTTGAAGCTGAATTCTGAATTTTAAGTCTAGGATCTTGGAAGGCAGATCGTGAGAGTGAGAGCCTGATTTTTATACCAGGAATTTGGAACAACAATGGGGAGCCTTGCAAAGTCCACTTATCCCAGGCACTTCCAGCTGATAATGAGACAGACGGACACTCTATCCCCTAACGGGGCCTTCTGCTAAGAATAGGCTTTGCATGTACACACTACTGAACCTTTCCCCGAAAACCTTCTAGGCTTTTCATCCCATGAGTGACATTCATCTTTCTTGCAGCTGCCTTACAAGTTCTGCTGAGGATGAATTTTAGGCTTTCAACTGTTAAATTGGTTATATTGTAAATCTAATCACCGTACTAAAATGAAGACATTTGTTCTGGAGGGAAAGGCAACACAGAAAAGGGTTTTAAGTGTTCACTCTTGGGGAGGAAGAAGGAATGCACAGGCCTCTTTGGGCAGAGGCTGTCTGAGGGTCAGCAGTCTGTGGGCTTCCCTGCGCTTCTGCTTTCTTCAGGAATTGGCAGAAGGAGACCTTGGGGGGAAATTTTAAACTCATTTGATTGTGAGATATAACCCTCATACACAAAAATGCAGTTTAACAAGTTGTTATCAAGTTAACCCCCATGTCAAGAAGTATAATATGGCTAACCCTCCCTCAAAGCTTCTCCCATGCTCCTGGAGATAGCCATTATGGTGGATTTTACGAGAATCACATTTTTGCTTTTGAAAACAATAATTTAGCACCAAAGTTTGCATCTAGATAGAATCTGGCTTTGAGCTTTATATAAATGGGAGGAATGCATTGTTCTTCCGTGTCTGGCTTCTTTTGCTCAACCTTGCGTTTGTGAGAACCATCCACCTTGCATGTAATTGCAATTTAGATTCATTGCAGGACAGTATTTTTTTTTTATTTGTCCATGTACTGTTGATGGACATTTAAATTATTTCTAGCTTGGGAATGTTACTAATAAGCCTGCTGGGAACACTCTTGTGCATGTATGCTGATGCACATGAACATTTCCTCACCCTCCCTGGTTGAGACTAAACAATTCTATTAGAACACAGTTTGGGCTGGATGCAGTGGCTCGCGCCTGTAAACCCAGCACTTTGGGAGGCCAAGACGGGCAGATCAGTTGAAGTCAGGATTTCGAGACCACCCTGGCCAACATGGTGAACCCCCATGTCTACTAAAAATACAAAAATTTGCTGGGCGTGGTGGTGCATGCCTGTAATCCCAGCTACTCAGGAGGCTAAGGCAGGAGAATCTCTTGAACTCAGGAGGCGGAGGCTGCAATGAGCCAAGATCATGCCACTGCACTCCAGCCTGGGTGACAAAGCAAGACTCCGTCTCAGAAAAAAAAAAAAAAAAAAAAAAAAGGAAAAAAAGAAAGAACACAGTTTGAATCAAGGGTAGTTTAATGGCAAAATTGGCAAGATTTGTCACTTTTTCATTGATCCAATAAACACAAACCAAACTTCTATTACAAGAATAGCAAATATGTGGCACAGGTTACTGCTCCTCATTTTTGCACTCAGAGCAGACATCACTAGTTTATAAGGGTGTTCTTTCCTGTTGAATCTCGATGTGGCTTCAGAATCTTTTGCAACATAGCCCTCAAGGCAATCACTGCTAGGGATCAGAGATGGGTCATATGATGGTTAATTTTGGGGTCAATCAAATGGTGTCGAATTGGCTAGGCCACAGTACTCAGATATGTGGTCAAACATTATTCTAGAAGTTTCTGTGAAGGTTTTTTTTTTAATTTTTTATTTTTTGAGATGGAGTCTCTCTCTGTCGCTCAGGATGGAGTGCAGTGGTGCGATCTTGGCTCACTGCAACCTCTGCCTCCCGGGTTCACGCCATTCTCCTGCCTCTGACTCCCAAGTAGCTGGGAACACAGGTGCCTGCCACCACACCCGGCTAATTGTTTGTATTTTTAGTAGAGATGGGTTTCACCGTGTTAGCCAGGATGGTCTCAATCTCCTGACCTCATGATCCACCCGCCTTGACCTCCCAAAGTGCTGGGATTACAGGCGTGAGCCACTGCACTCAGCCCTGTGAAGGTATTTTTTTAGGTGAGACTAACATTTAAATTAGCAGACTTTGAGTAAAGCAGATAACCTTCCATAATGTGAGTGGATTCCATCCAATCAGCCTTAAAAAAAAAGACTGATTTCCCCCGAGGAAGAAAGAATTCTGCCAGCAGACTGCATTTGAACTCAAACTGCACCTTTTCCCTGGGTTTCCAGCCTACAGTCTGCCATGCAAATTTTGGACTTAATGGCCTCCAAAATTATGTGACCCAATTGCTTAAAATCTCTCTTCTCACATGTATACATACACATATAAACATGTACACAACCCCGCCCCCTGCCACACACACACACACACACACACACACACACACACACAAGCATCTTGTTGGTTCTGTTTCTTTGAAGAACCCTGACTAGTACAGGTGGCATACTGTTTGCAAAAGATTGGTGGCAAAAGAACAGAAAGTCTCTTAAGCTAATTTAAGTAAAGGGGAACTTTTAAAATAAACACTTTTTTTGTTTGTTTTGGTTTTTTTAGATCAAGATCTCACACTGTGGCCAAGCCTGGCGTGCAGTGGCACGGTCATAGCCACTGCAGCCTCGAACTCCTGGCCTCAAGCAATCCTCCAACCCCAGCATCCCAAAGTGCTGGGATTATAGGCATGAGCCACCTTGCCTGGCAAGAAATACTTACAGTATTCAATATTAACCTCAATCCCAATTCATTATAGCATCATTCGCATCTGAAATATTTTTCAAAATAAAAATCCTCTGTATGTCCATACAGTTTCTCCTCAGTTTCTGAGCGTCATCATTTGTTCTCAGCCAGTGAGAGTTAGAGCAAAGGAATGATCCTGTTCTCAGCCAGTGAGCATTAAGGCACAGGACTGCCACTGCCTCTAGCCAATAAGCTGAGCTCCACCATGGAAATTGAATGTGTCCCACATGGCTTACGGAACCATTAAGAAACAGGACTGCCACTGCCTCCAGCCAATGAGCTGATACTACAGCATGGGAATTGAATGTGTCCCATGTGGTTTGTGTTTACTCTGCTCTGGCCTCCCCTTCTTTTCTGGCCTCCCTTTCTTCCCTGGCCTCCCTTTGTGCCATCACTTTGGTGTCCTGGCAAACAGTTTTTTTTTTTTTTTTTTCTTTTATTATTATTATTATTATTATTATTATTATTATTATACTTTAGGTTTTATGGTACATGTGCGCAATGTGCAGGTAAGTTACATATGTATACATGTGCCATGCTGGTGCGCTACACCCACCAACTCGTCATCTAGCATTAGGTATATCTCCCAATGCTATCCCTCCCCCCTCCCCCCACCCCACAACAGTCCCCAGAGTGTGATGTTCCCCTTCCTGTGTCCATGTGTTCTCATTGTTCAATTCCCACCTATGAGTGAGAATATGCGGTGTTTGGTTTTTTGTTCTTGCGATAGTTTACTGAGAATGATGATTTCCAATTTCATCCATGTCCCTACAAAGGACGTGAACTCATCATTTTTTATGGCTGCATAGTATTCCATGGTGTATATGTGCCACATTTTCTTAATCCAGTCTATCATTGTAGGACATTTGGGTTGGTTCCAAGTCTTTGCTATTGTGAATAATGCCGCAATAAACATACGTGTGCATGTGTCTTTATAGCAGCATGATTTATAGTCCTTTGGGTATATACCCAGTAATGGGATGGCTGGGTCGAATGGAATTTCTAGTTCTAGATCCCTGAGGAATCGCCACACTGACTTCCACAAGGGTTGAACTAGTTTACAGTCCCACCAACAGTGTAAAAGTGTTCCTATTTCTCCACATCCTCTCCAGCACCTGTTGTTTCCTGACTTTTTAATGATTGCCATTCTAACTGGTGTGAGATGGTATCTCATTGTGGTTTTGATTTGCATTTCTCTGATGGCCAGTGATGGTGAGCATTTTTTCATGTGTTTTTTGGCTGCATAAATGTCTTCTTTTGAGAAGTGTCTGTTCATGTCCTTCGCCCACTTTTTGATGGGGTTGTTTGTTTTTTTCTTGTAAATTTGTTGGAGTTCATTGTAGATTCTGGATATTAGCCCTTTGTCAGATGAGTAGGTTGCGAAAATTTTCTCCCATTTTGTAGGTTGCCTGTTCACTCTGATGGTGGTTTCTTTTGCTGTGCAGAAGCTCTTGAGTTTAATTAGATCCCATTTGTCAATTTTGGCTTTTGTTGCCATTGCTTTTGGTGTTTTAGACATGAAGTCCTTGCCCATGCCTATGTCCTGAATGGTATTGCCTAGGTTTTCTTCTAGGGTTTTTATGGTTTTAGGTCTAACATATAAGTCTTTAATCCATCTTGAATTGATTTTTGTATAAGGTGTAAGGAAGGGATCCAGTTTCAGCTTTCTACATATGGCTAGCCAGTTTTCCCAGCACCATTTATTAAATAGGGAATCCTTTCCCCATTTCTTGTTTTTGTCAGGTTTGTCAAAGATCAGATACTTGTAGATATGTGGCATTATTTCTGACGGCTCTGTTCTGTTCCATTGATCTATATCTCTGTTTTGGTACCAGTACCATGCTGTTTTGGTTACTGTAGCCTTGTAGTATAGTTTGAAGTCAGGTAGTGTGATGCCTCCAGCTTTGTTCTTTTGGCTTAGGATTGACTTGGCGATGCGGGCTCTTTTTTGGTTCCATATGAACTTTAAAGTAGTTTTTTCCAATTCTGAGAAGAAAGTCATTGGTAGCTTGATGGGGATGGCATTGAATCTGTAAATTACCTTGGGAAGGATGGCCATTTTCATGATATTGATTCTTCCTACCCATGAGCATGGAATGTTCTTCCATTTGTTTGTATCCTCTTTTATTTCCTTGAGCAGTGGTTTGTAGTTCTCCTTGAAGAGGTCTTTCACATCCCTTGTAAGTTGGATTCCTAGGTATTTTATTCTCTTTGAAGCAATTGTGAATGGGAGTTCACTCATGATTTGGCTCTCTGTTTGTCTGTTATTGATGTATAAGAATGCTTGTGATTTTTGCACGTTGATTTTGTATCCTGAGACTTTGCTGAAGTTGCTTATCAGCTTAAGGAGATTTTGGGCTGAGACAATGGGGTTTTCTAGATATACTATCATGTCATCTGCAAACAGGGACAATTTGATTTCCTCTTTTCCTAATTGAATACCCTTGATTTCCTTCTCCTGCCTAATTGCCCTGGCCAGAACTTCCAACACTATGTTGAATAGAAGTGGTGAGAGAGGGCATCCCTGTCTTGTGCCAGTTTTCAAAGGGAATGCTTCCAGTTTTTGCCCATTCAGTATGATATTGGCTGTGGGTTTGTCATAAATAGCTCTTATTATTTTGAGATACGTCCCATCAATTCCTAATTTATTGAGAGTTTTTAGCATGAAGGGTTGTTGAATTTTGTCAAAGGCCTTTTCTGCATCTATTGAGATAATCATGTGGTTTTTGTCTTTCGTTCTGTTTATATGCTGGATTACATTTATTGATTTGCGTATATTGAACCAGCCTTGCATCCCAGGGATGAAGCCCACTTGATCATGGTGGGTAAGCTTTTTGATGTGCTGCTGGATTCTGTTTGCCAGTATTTTATTGAGGATTTTTGCATCAATGTTCATCAAGGATATTGGTCTAAAATTCTCTTTTTTGGTTGTGTCTCTGCCAGGCTTTGGTATCAGGATGATGCTGGCCTCATAAAATGAGTTAGGGAGGATTCCCTCTTTTTCTATTGATTGGAATAGTTTCAGAAGGAATGGTACCAGCTCCTCCTTGTACCTCTGGTAGAATTCGGCTGTGAATCCATCTGGACCTGGACTTTTTTTGGTTGGTAAGCTATTGATTATTGCCACAATTTCAGCTCCTGTTATTGGTCTATTCAGAGATTCAACTTCTTCCTGGTTTAGTCTTGGGAGGGTGTATGTGTCGAGGAATTTATCCATTTCTTCTAGATTTTCTAGTTTATTTGCATAGAGGTGTTTGTAATATTCTCTGATGGTAGTTTGTATTTCTGTGGGATCAGTGGTGATATCCCCTTTATCATTTTTTATTGCATCTATTTGATTCTTCTCTCTTTTTTTCTTTATTAATCTTGCTAGCGGTCTATCAATTTTGTTGATCCTTTCAAAAAACCAGCTCCTGGATTCATTTATTTTTTGAAGGGTTTTTTGTGTCTCTATTTCCTTCAGTTCTGCTCTGATTTTAGTTATTTCTTGCCTTCTGCTAGCTTTTGAATGTGTTTGCTCTTGCTTTTCTAGTTCTTTTAATTGTGATGTTAGGGTGTCAATTTTGGATCTTTCCTGCTTTCTCTTGTGGGCATTTAGTGCTATAAATTTCCCTCTACACACTGCTTTGAATGCATCCCAGAGATTCTGGTATGTTGTGTCTTGGTTCTCGTTGGTTTCAAAGAACATCTTTATTTCTGCCTTCATTTCGTTATGTACCCAGTAGTCATTCAGGAGCAGGTTGTTCAGTTTCCACGTAGTTGAGCGGTTTTGAGTGAGATTCTTAATCCTGAGTTCTAGCTTGATTGCACTGTGATCTGAGAGACAGTTTGTTACAATTTCTGTTCTTTTACATTTATTGAGGAGAGCTTTACTTCCAAGTATATGGTCAATTTTGGAATAGGTGTGGTGTGGTGCTGAAAAAAATGTATAGTCTGTTGATTTGGGGTGGAGAGTTCTGTAGATGTCTATTAGGTCCGCTTGGTGCAGAGCTGAGTTCAATTCCTGGGTATCCTTGTTGACTTTCTGTCTCGTTGATCTGTCTAATGTTGATAGTGGGGTGTTAAAGTCTCCCATTATTAATGTGTGGGAGTCTAAGTCTCTTTGTAGGTCACTCAGGACTTGCTTTATGAATCTGGGTGCTCCTGTATTGGGTGCATATATATTTAGGATAGTTAGCTCTTCTTGTTGAATTAATCCCTTTACCATTATGTAATGGCCTTCTTTGTCTCTTTTGATCTTCGTTGGTTTAAAGTCTGTTTTATCAGAGACTAGGATTGCAACCCCTGCCTTTTTTTGTTTTCCATTTGCTTGGTAGATCTTCCTCCATCCTTTTATTTTGAGCCTATGTGTGTCTCTGCACGTGAGATGGGTTTCCTGAATACAGCACACTGATGGGTCTTGAGTCTTTATCCAGTTTGCCAGTCTGTGTCTTTTAATTAGAGCATTTAGTCCATTTACATTTAAAGTTAATATTGTTATGTGTGAATTTGATCCTGTCATTATGATGTTAGCTGGATATTTTGCTCGTTAGTTGATGCAGTCTCTTCCTAGTCTCGATGTTCTTTACATTTCGGTATGATTTTGCAGTGGCTGGTACCGGTTGTGCCTTTCCATGTTTAGCGCTTCCTTCAGGAGCTCTTTTAGGGCAGGCCTGGTGGTGACAAAATCTCTCAGCATTTGCTTGTCTGTAAAGTATTTTATTTCTCCTTCACTTATGAAGCTTAGTTTGGCAGGATATGAAATTCTGGGTTGAAAATTCTTTTCTTTAAGAATGTTGAATATTGGCCCCCACTCTCTTCTGGCTTGTAGGGTTTCTGCCGAGAGATCCGCTGTTAGTCTGATGGGCTTCCCTTTGATGGTAACCCGACCTTTCTCTCTGGCTGCCCTTAACATTTTTTCCTTCTTTCAACTTTGGTGAATCTGACAATTATGTGTCTTGGAGTTGCTCTTCTCGAGGAGTATCTTTGTGGCGTTCTCTGTATTTCCTGAATCTGAATGTTGGCCTGCCTTGCTAGATTGGGGAAGTTCTCCTGGATAATATCCTGCAGAGTGTTTTCCAACTTGTTTCCATTCTCCCCGTCACTTTCAGGTACACCAATCAGACGTAGATTTGGTCTTTTCACATAGTCCCACATTTCTTGGAGGCTTTGCTCGTTTCTTTTTATTCTTTTTTCTCTAAACTTCCCTTCTCGCTTCATTTCATTCATTTCATCTTCCAGGGCTGATACCCTTTCTTCCATTTGATCGCATCGGCTCCTGAGGCTTCTGCATTCTTCACGTAGTTCTCGAGCCTTGGTTTTCAGCTCCATCAGCTCCTTTAAGCACTTCTCTGTATTGGTTATTCTAGTTATACATTCTTCTAAATGTTTTTCAAAGTTTTCAACTTCTTTGCCTTTGGTTTGAATATCCTCCCGTAGCTCGGAGTAATTTGATCGTCTGAAGCCTTCTTCTCTCAGCTCGTCAAAGTCATTCTCTGTCCAGCTTTGTTCCGTTGCTGGTGAGGAACTGCGTTCCTTTGGAGGAGGAGAGGTACTCTGGTTTTTAGAGTTTCCAGTTTTTCTGCTCTGTTTTTTCCCCATCTTTGTGGTTTTATCTACTTTTGGTCTTTGATGATGGTGATGTACAGATGGGTTTTTGGTGTGGATGTCCTTTCTGTTAGTTTTCCTTCTAACAGACAGAACCCTCAGCTGCAGGTCTGTTGGAGTACCTGGCCGGCCGTGTGAGGTGTCAGTCTGCCCCTGCTGGGGGGTGCCTCCCAGTTAGGCTGCTCGGGGGTCAGGGGTCAGGGACCCACTTGAGGAGGCAGTCAGCCCGTTCTCAGATCTCCAGCTGCGTGCTGGGAGAACCACTGCTCTCCTCACAGCTGTCAGACAGGGACATTTAAGTCTGCAGAGGTTACTGCTGTCTTTTTGTTTGTCTGTGTCCTGCCCCCAGAGGTGGAGCCTACAGAGGCAGGCAGGCCTCCTTGAGCTGTGGTGGGCTCCACCCAGTTCAAGCTTCCAGGCTGCTTTGTTTACCTAAGCGAGCCCGGGCAATGGCGGGCGCCCCTCCCCCCGCCTCGCTGCCGACTTGCTGTTTGATCTCAGACTGCTGTGCTAGCAATCAGCGAGACTCCGTGGGCGTAGGACCCTCTGAGCCAGGTGCGGGCTATACTCTCCTGGGGCACCGTTTCCTAAGCCCGTCGGAAAAGCACAGTATTCGGGTGGGAGTGGCCCGATTTTCCAGGTGCCGTCTGTCACCCCTGGAAGGGGAACTCCCTGACCCCTTGCGCTTCCCGAGTGAGGCAATGCCTCGCCCCTGCTTCGGCTGGCGCACGGTGCGCTCACCCACTGACCTGCGCCCACTGTCTGGCACTCCCTAGTGAGATGAACACGGTACCTCAGATGGAAATGCAGAAATCACCCGTCTTCTGCGTCGCTCGCGCTGGGAGCTGTAGACCGGAGCTGTTCCTATTCGGCCATCTTGGCTCCTCCCCCTGGCAAACAGTTTTGACCCAGACTAACTGACTAAGGGATACGGACGATAATACTGGACCTATTGCAAAGAACTAAAAGGGATAGTGTTATGCTGGATGTTATTAATAGCATGAAGTTTTGTGTTTTCTTTTTTTTGTTTTGTTTTGTTTTTTTGAGATGGAGTCTCGCTTTGTCACCCAGGCTGGAGTGCAGTGGCGCGATCTCGGCTCACAATAGCACGCAGTTTTTTTTGAGAAGTTCTGGGTCCTCCAAGGCATCAGAGGAAGAAGCAGAGGGTCTAACTCAGGAAGCAAATAGGGGTAGGTGGGAGTCCTTTGATATCCATAGCACTTCGTACAGGTCAGTGCAGCTCAGAAAGACTGACCAACAATTGTATGAGCAAGAGCTGGAAATAATTACAGGAGGAAAGTGGAAGAGTCATTGCCAGAATACAAGTCCTGGGTCACATCTGGTGACTGTGCTGGGTGGGCTCCTGTGGGCGGCTGCTGGAGACAGTGGGTGTGACAGCCAGGCTCTGCTCTCTGTGACTGCATTGTCTGTCTTGCTTCTTGTGCTTCTCTACTTCATTTTCCTCTTGGCAGGTCAGCCTTCTTGGCAGGGCTCTTGGTTCCTGCCACCCCATAACATGGGCTTTGCTTTGGCTCAGGGTTACCACAGCAGGCATTGCTGCTGTCCTGCGCAGATTTTCTGGTCCATCTTGGTGTTCAGCTGCAATAGTGGCAGACTGTTTCCTACAGGCTGGAGAATCCCTGCCCAAGCATCCGCATAGCTCTGCTTCTCTGTGAGCTTTCTCCTTGGCCAGGGGAATGTGCCGGGCTGCAGCCACAACCAGTGGGGGATGGGGGTCATTGGATAAATGCCCCAGTCTTTCTGTTCCCTGGTAGGAAAATTCTGAGGTGTGCCCCACATGCCTTCTCAGAGGGTCTCAAGAGGGATTAAGCCATCATTTCCCAAGGCTGTACCTGCTTGTTAATGCACCTTTTATTAGCTTTTGTCTTTTCCTCTTTCTACTTTCTGTTTCCTGGGACCACCTCCCAAACAGATTTCCTATACCCATATCCTTGTCTCAAGGTTGGCTTTTTTTTTTTTTTTTTTTTTTTTTTTTTTTTTTGTGATGGAGTCTGGCTCTGTTGCCCAGGCTGGAGTGCAGTGGCATGATCTCAGCTCACTGCAACCTCCGCCTCCTGAGTTCAAGAGATTCTCCTGCCTTAGCCTCCTGAGTAGCTGGGATTACAGGCATGCACCACCACGCCCAGCAAATTTTTGTATTTTTAGTAGAAATGGGGTTTCACCATGTTGGCCAGGGTGGTCTCGAACTCCTGACTTCAACTGATCTGCCCGTCTTGGCCTCCCAAAGTGCTGGGTTTACAGGCGCGAGCCACTGCATCCAGCCCAAACTGTGTTCTAATAGAATTGTTTGGTCTCAACCAGGGAGGGTGAGGAAATGTTCATGTGCATCAGCATACACGCACAAGAGTGTTCCCAGCAGGCTTATTAGTAACCTTCCCAAGCTAGAAATAATTTAAATGTCCATCAACAGTACATGGACAAATAAAAAAAAATACTGTCCTGCAATGAATCTAAATTGCAATTACATGCAAGGTGGATGGTTCTCACAAACGCAAGGTTGAGCAAAAGAAGCCAGACACGGAAGAACAATGCATTCCTCCCATTTATATAAAGCTCAAAGCCAGATTCTATCTAGATGCAAACTTTGGTGCTAAATTATTGTTTTCAAAAGCAAAAATGTGATTCTCGTAAAAGCCACCATAATGGCTATCTCCAGGAGCATGGGAGAAGCTTTGAGGGAGGGTTAGCCATATTATACTTCTTGACATGGGGGTTAACTTGATAACAACTTGTTAAACTGCATTTTTGTGTATGAGGGTTATATCTCACAATCAAATGAGTTTAAAATTTCCCCCCAAGGTCTCCTTCTGCCAATTCCTGAAGAAAGCAAAAGCGCAGGGAAGCCCACAGACTGCTGACCCTCAGGCAGCCTCTGCCCAAAGAGGCCTGTGCATTCCTTCTTCCTCCCCAAGAGTGAACACTTAAAACCCTTTTCTGTGTTGCCTTTCCCTCCAGAACAAATGTCTTCATTTTAGTACGGTGATTAGATTTACAATATAACCAATTTAACAGTTGAAAGTGTTTTGTATTTTTAGTAAAGACAGCGTTTCACCACGTTGGCCAGGGTGGTCTCGAACTCCTGACCTCAAGTGATCTGTCTGCCTTGGCCTCCTAAAGTGCTGGGATTACAGGCGTGAGCCACCGCACCTGGCCCAAACTGTGTTCTAATAGGATTGCTGGTCTCAACCAGGGAGGCTGAGCAAATGTTCATTTCTAGCACACCTGACTTAGAGAGCCCGGTATTGTGCTGGGCAGTGGGGCACACAGGGAACCAAACCCAGTTTCTGCCCTTCAGGAGTTCTGATGGGAAATAGACTTATAAATATTTATATCTGAAAATGGTAAGTTCATTTTGTGAAAGTATTATGGAAGCAGAATAACCATAGGTTGGGGTGGTGAGGGTTCGTTAGACGCTAACCAGGGGAAAGAGTGCAGATAGGAATTTCCAGGTGGAGGAAACACTGGCAGAAGTAAGGAGAGGTGAGAAAACGCTGCTCCTTGGCTGCCTGGCTTTCTCAGCTCCACATCTTCTCTTTGTGTTTGGCTTTCTCCCAAAGAGGAACACTGAGGCACCAAGAGAGACCTTCAGAAACTCCAGGTTCAAGCCTCCTATTCTTCTTTTCCACATTGATGGGGAAGATGTCCACGTGTTTTGAAGCCAGAAAAAAATAGTACTTTACAGTAAAGGGAGAAAAGGTTTAGAAGTGTTAGAAAATGGAAAATTGGGGCACAGAGCCAGTGATAAGTCAGTTTTATATTGCACACAGCGATTGCTCCTGTAGTCATCACAGGAGTGTTTACAATCAGGATAAATCAACGCTTTGGATGAATTCCTGTGATTCTTCTTTTTCTGGAAAGCCAGATTACCTCTGTCTTCTGAAGATCTGCAAGATATTTGTCCTCACATGGAAGAGACCTGAGAGTAGGGCTGATATGCAAAATATTTAACCACTCTACCCTACATACCTGACCAATCAGAAACCACACAGTCTGGAGACACTGGAGACGGCCAGCCCAAGTGTGTACAGGCTGAATCCCAAACCTGTCTTTGAGACCATCATATTCAACCCTCTGTTTTGCAGAAGGGATCCCAAGTTTCCTGGGATCACCATCTAGCCCTCTCCACTGCAACCCATAGCCTCAAAGTCCATGTAAGAGAAGTGCAGGACCCGATTAGGTCTACCCCAGACTTGATTCACATCCAAGGTTGCCCGTGGGGAGGATGTCTTATTCTTTAATTGTTTATTTAAAAAAATTTTTTTAGAGACAAGGTCTCACTTTGTCACCCAGGCTGTAGTGCAGTGGTGTAATCATAGCTCACTATAACCTTGAACTCTTGGGCTCAAGCGAGCCTCCTGCCTCAGACTCCTGAGTAGCTGCAACTACAGGTAGGGGCTATGGTTCTCAGCTAATTTTTTCTTTTTCTTTTTGTAGAGACATGGTCTCAGTATGTTACCCAGCCTGGTCTCGAACTCCTGGCTTCCAGTGTTCCTCCCTCCTTGGCTTCCCAAAGTATTGGGACTACAGGTGTGAGCCACTGCTCCCAGCCAGTGTCTTACTCTTCACATGTCTCTGGATTCTTTGCTGCTCATAAGTTAGTGTGTAAAATCCTTTTTTAGTGGTAAATAAGTCTGCCATTTGTCTGCAAGACTGGGTTATAGAACATATTATGAAGGATGCAAGGGAATAGTCAGTTTAAAACAAAAGGCTCAGGCCGGACGTGGTGGTTCACGCCTGTAATCCCAGCACTTTGGGAGGCCGATGCAGGTAGATCACGAGGTCAGGAGTTCAAGACCAGCCTCACCAACATGGTGAAACCCTGTCCCTACTAAAAATACAAAAAAATTATCCTCGTATGGTGGCGTGCACTTGTAATCCCAGCTACTCAGGAGGCTGAGGCAGGAGAATCACTTGAACCCAGGAGGCGGAGGTTGCAGTGAGCTGAGATCATGCCACTACACTCCAGCCTGGGCAACAGAACAAAACTCCATCTCAAAAAAAAAAAAAAAAAGGCTCTCAGGTGCACAAGAAAAGCCATTTTAAAATTTTTATTTTTATAGACAAGGTCTCATTCTGTCACACAGGCTGGAGTGCAGTGGCACAATCATAGCTCATTGCACACTCCAACTCTGAAATGTCATTATTATATATTCCACAAATCAACCTAAGTCTGACTCTAAGTCCTCATCCTGCCAGGCTCTTGAGAAAGTTAACTGTCTACCTCCCTTCTCTCCAGTCCACAGGCTAGTGCAGAAGTCCAGAGGTTTTATATAACATAAAGCCCTGCTTTGCCATCATCATTCATTTAGCTAACAAATATGTATTGAATTCTTACCACATGTCTGGCCCTGCTCTAGGAGCTGATTATTAGCGATGTACAAAAAGAGGTGAAATCTGTGCCTCTCCTCCAGGCTGAGCAGGCACTTTTGTACCTTGCCGAGGGCCAGCGCAGGAGTCTTTGGGGAGGCTGGCCTTAGGCCTCTGTGGGAGCACATGCAGCCTCTCCCCACTAGGTGCTGTCCATCCAGCCACTGTTCAGAAGCAGGCAGCAGATCCCATCTAGAGGAATCTGCACTCTTCCCTGACCAGGCATCGCTTCTCCTAAACTCACCTCCTCAAAACCATCCTCCCTTAGCCCTCCCTCTGCAGAACACCCCTTGTGGTGCCCCAACATGGAAAACTATTTTTTTTATGATAGTAAATGCTATGTCTATTTCTTGTTATAACACATATATCAGAATACTCAGAACAAAATTGTTTGATATTGTATTCAAAATTTTAAATTGTGGTAAAATATACACAACATAAAATGTACCCCCTGAACACTGTTGGGTGTTCAGTGGCATTAAATATCAAGAACAAAATTTTTCTTTTCTTTTTTTTCTTCTTCTTTTTTTTTTTTTTTGAGTCAGTCACCCAGGCTGGAGTGCAGTGGCAGGATCTCGGCTCACTGCAGCCTCCACCTGCTGGGTTCAAGCGATTCTCCTGCCTCAGCCTCCTGAGTAGCTGGGAGTATAGGTGCGCACCACCACGCCCAGCTAATTGTTTGTATTTTTAGTAGAGATGGGGTTTCATCATGTTGGCCAGGCTGGTCTCAATCTCCTGACCTCATGATCCACCCGCCTTGGCCTCCAAAAGTGCTGGGATTACAGGCGTGAGCCACCGCACCCGGCTCTCTCTCTCTCCCCTTTTTTTTTTCTTTTTTTTTTTTTTTTTTTTTAAGAGACAGGCTCTCATCATCTTGGTCAGGCTGGTCTTGAACTCCGGGGCTCAAGCGATCCACCCACCTTTGCCTCTCAAAGTGTTGGGATTACAGGCATGAGCCACCTTTCCTGGCCCCAGCCTAAGTTTTCCAGGAAGACATGACAAAGCCTGGATGTCGGTCTGAAATGAAGAGAAAGAGAATTTAATATTTCAGTCAACCATCCTCCACATAAACATCCTAGCTATCCAAACAAGTAAAAGTGTAGAACTTTTTTTTTTTTTTTTTTTTGAGACGCCGTCTCGCTCTGTCACCCAGGATGGAGTGCAGTGGCGCGATCTCGGCTCACTGCAAACTCCACCTCCAAGGTTCATGCCATTCTCCTGCCTCAGCCTCCCGAGTAGCTGGGACTACAGGCGCCCACCACCACGCCCGGCTAACTTTTTGTATTTTTAGTAGAGATGGGGTTTCACCATGTTAGCCAGGATGGTCTCGATCTCCTGACCTCATGATCCACCCGCCTTGGCCTCCCAAAGTGCTGGGATTACAGGTGTGAGCCACCGCGCCCAGCCAAAGTACAGAACTGTTTATTCCAAATTCCCACTCCACACATTTGGTAAAGACATAATTGTTTGCACATTCTATGGCTGGGCCTCAGGAGACCCTTGGAGGCTTCAGCAGTTGATCTGGTCCCTGACCACCTTCTGTTCAGAGTCCGGTTCCCTTTTCCTCATCTCCTGAACAGCCTCAGGCTCCAACACACCCAAGCCTGATGCCTATGCTGGGTACCACCTCAGCCAGATAAAGAAGATGCTCCCTGATAAGCCTATATTCGGTGAGGCATCGTCAATCAGGGTCTAAGGATTATTTGGAAGTTTCTATACTGTAACTGGAGTCACTGGGGACTAAAAAGCCTCCAAGACATAAGGGAATGGATCTGTAAGGGTGACATTTCATTTATTGTGACAGGATAAGACTTTTGGACAGAAGGGTAGTTTTGTGTTTCACTGTCTTATCCTGTGATGAAGTCCTGAGATTTTCTTTCTTTCTTTTTTTTTTTTTTTTTTTTTTTTTTGAGAGCAAGCCTGGCTCTGTCACCCAGGCTGGAGTGCAGTGGCACGATCTTGGCTCACTGCAACCTCTGCCTCCTGGGTTCAAGCAATTCTCCTGCCTCAGGCTCCCAAGTAGCCAGGACTACAGGCGTGCATCACCACGCCCGGCTAATTTTTGTATGTTTAGTAGAGACGGGTTTCACCATATTGGCCAGGCTGGTCTCAAACACCTGGCCTCAAGTGATCCACCCCTCTCAGCCTCCCAAAGTGCTGGGATTACAGGCATGAGCCACTATGCCCGGCCTTCTGTGATTTTCATATGTTCATCCTGCATTTTTAAATTTTCTTTCATTTTTTGCTTTTTGAGACAGGGTCTCTCTCTGTTGCCCAGGCGAGAGTGCAGTGGCTGATCATGGCTCAGTGCAGCCTGAAACTCCTGGGCTCAAGTGATCCTGCTGCCTCGGCCTTAACCTGCCTAGTGGCTAGGACTACAAGTACATGCCATCACATCCAGCTAATTTCTTTTCCTTTTTTTTTTAAGAGACAGGGGTCTTGCTTTCTTGCCCAGGCTGGTCTTGAACTCCTGACCTCAGCCTCCCAAAGTGCTAGGATTCCAGGTTTGAACCACACCCAATTGATTCATCCTGCAATTAAAAAAAAAAAAATGACTTTGTAGCTCCCTCTGCAATCTTATCTTCTGTAAATGGTGTAAACAGTTACTGCTGTGCAAGGACTCTGATTTCTGCCTTCTTCCATGAGTTCTGTTTTCATATATCCAACTTGTTGCTGGATACTTCCATCAGGATATACAGTCAGCTCTCTGTATTCCTGGGATCTGCATTTGTGGATTCAACCAACTGCAGATCAAAGATATTTGAAAAAAAAAAACAATAAAAAGCTATGACAATTTAAAATAATACAAATTTTTAAAAATGCAATGTAACAATTATTTATATAGCATTTACATTGTATTAGGTATTGTAAGTAATATAGAGATGATTTAAGGTATATGGGAGGATGTGCCTAGGTTATATGCAAATAAGATACCATTTTATATAAGGAACTTTGATATATAAAGGATTTTGATACCTGCTGTGGGTCCTGGAATCAATCCCCTATGGATACCAAAGGACAACTGTACTCACGGAATCTCAAATTCAATGTATATACAACCAAAGATATCATCTTTTCCCTCACACCAAGTGCTGTTTCTGATATTTCTGTTAATGGCACCATTCTCCATTGCCTTCATGTTTACAACCTTCATATGATCCCTGGGTCTTTCCTTTCCCTTGCTTCCAATATCTGGATAATCGGAACATTCTACAGACTCAACCGCCATAAGACCTCTCAATCCATTCCTTCCTTTTCATCTCTACTATTAGTCATATGGTTCTGGCCCTCCTGAGCTCCTGCCTGGACAGTAGCCTCCAAGTTGGTTTATTCACATTGGTGCCTGGTCTTCCCACTATAGTCTAAATCAGTCTTCCTAGGTACATTTTCAATTATGTTACTAAATTGTAGGCTGCTTGAAGGCATGGACTGCATTTTATTCATTTTTTAAATATATTTTAAGTTCTAGGGAACATGTGCACAACGTGCAGGTTTGTTACGTATGTATACATGTGCCATGTTGGTGTGCTGCACCCATTAACTCGTCATTTACATTAGGTATATCTCCTAATGCTATCCCTCCCCACTCCCCCCACCTGACAACAGGCCCCGGTGTGTGACGTTCCCCTTCCTGTGTCCAAGTGTTCTCATTGTTCAATTCCCACCTATGAGTGAGAACATGCGGTGTTTGGTTTTTTGTCCTTGCGATAGTTTGCTGAGAATGATGGTTTCCAGCTTCATCCATGTCCCTACAAAGGACATGAACTCATCATTTTTTATGGCTGCATAGTATTGCATGGTATATATATGCCACATTTTCTTAATCCAGTCTCTCATTGATGGATACTTGGGTTGGTTCCAAGTCTTTGCTATTGTGAATAGTGTCACAATAAACAAGGCTGGGTGTCAACACCTTGGATTCTGGTTCTGTTGCAAGCTAACCACATAGTTAATTTTAAGTCATTTATTCTCAGGTTCTTTATTTGTGATATCAGCAGCAGGCAGCCCCTTCTGACTCTGAAATTCTATGAATTAAAGGGCCTTGCCTCTTATATTCAGTCATTCAGTGATTTCACATATGTTAAATTCCTACTATATGGCAGTGTGCAAAAGGCTGGGCATACAGTGGTGAGCAAGCTTGGCATAGTTACTGCTTCATGGAGCTGCCAGTTGAGAATAATTTTCTACAGCCCACGATCAGAACACCGTTTTGATTTCCAGAATCAAATTTCTTCTGGTTAAAAATTGGTAATTTGCCATCTCATTCATTATGCATTTCAAGTTGTGAAATGAACCTTTAAAATCTAAACTTATGGTCTGTCTATGCTTATGATTCTGTTTCCCCAAAGAGTTCCATTGTAAGAATAAAAAATTTAACGTGATCACTTAGGTGCATCTAGTTTTTAAATTTCATCTTTAACTTTCTTTGTAAAGATTCAGTCCTCTACAATTTAAAAAGCAAATTCTAATGATAGGGCATCAACTGAGAGCTATTATGGGCAGGCTCGGTTCTAAGCATTTTGCATGTAATGTTACCTCATTTAATCCTTAGAATAACCACAAGAGCCAAGTGATAATACCATTTCCATTTTGTAGAAGTTAAATAACTTGCCCAAAGTCACACAGCTGGTGAAGCTGGACTTTGACCACAGGCATTATATCTCCCAAGTCTGTGCTCTAAGCTCCAATATTAAACTACTACTATTGTTAATAATTAATTAAATGTTGTCCAGTAGATTTTCTGCTGGAAATGTAAGGGTTAACAACTCTGAAGAGCTGAACAATCATATGGGATTTTTAAATGTCTCTAACTCCAGCCAGGTAGTGTACAAAGGAGGTAATGAAAAATTAAAAGCTTTTATTTTTTTGGCTGAGAACTAATCTTCAAGGTTATGGATATATCTATATGCCAGAGAATATTGCACTTTAGATAATAAGTAACTATAAAATTGGTGGTACTGTTTTAAACCCGACAGCTCCATATGTCTGATGTGTTTTCTGAAAGTATTTCAAAGATAAGACTTTACTCTCGAATCTGAAATAGGTTATTTAAAGATTTCCAACACTGTACAGTATTTATGTAATTGGATCAAATATATGGGGGAAAACCATAGTACTAAGAGTAGAAGAGTATTTTAATCATAAAAATATCTTCCTGTCAAAGAGAAACAAAATATAGTCAAGGAAATGCAAACCACACCATGTCAGTAAGAATTCTTGGCATTTCATTTTAGAAGCCATTTTGCATGGAAATGAATAAAATATAAACACAATACTTTATCTTGGATATGACAAGAAACTTCAAGATTGTAATGTGCATTAAGATAACATTCCAAACCTATCCTTTCAAGTTTTCAGCCAAGAATTTGTTTTTATAATTTCTTTGCAGTTGGCAAACAGCTAACCTCTACTTGAGATATCAGTTTTCATGCTTATGATCCCAATCCCATTGTGTGTAACTATTAACTTGCTGTGTGACCTTGACTAAATCACTCCCCTCCACCCCGACTCAAATGAAGGGGTTAGATCTCTCAGTCTCCTTCCAGTCTTAAAATTCTGTGATTCTAGTCTCTAGATTATGACATATGCCATAAAAAATACTATGGAGATTGAATTTTTAAAACTTGGGCTATTTAAACATTTTGTAAATGACCAAGCATCAGCTTTGAAGAGAATATAAACTGTGGCATCCAGGGTCTGCCGGTGATTTACTTGTCTTTGGTGTTGGTTAGCAGCTGCTGTGCCTATTTCAAGTCACCAAGCCCTTTTTCTTTTCTTTTCTTTTCTTTTTTTTTTTTTTTTTTTTTTTTTGAGACAGAGTCTTGCTCTGTTGCCAGGCTGGAGTGCAGTGGCGCGATCTAGGCTCACTACAACCTCCACCTCCCGGGTTCAAGCCATTCTCCTGCCTCGGCCTCCCAAGTAACTGGGATTACAAGCACACGCCACCATGCCCAGCTAATTTTTGTATTTTTAGTAGAGACGGGGTTTCACCACATTGGTCAGGGTGGTCTCGATCTCCTGACCTCATGATCCGCCCGCCTTGGCCTCCCAAACTGGTGGGATTACAGGCGTGAGTCACGCACTTTCTGTAGTTTACAGAAACAGTAGTCCATCCACGTGCTTCCTAGACTGCCTGACATAGTGGGGTCTGAGAGATTCAGGATAAAAAGAGCAGTGATCACACCCCCCATGGTCCGTGAGCTTTACTTTGAACACCTTCCTCCTAAGCTGCCGGGGGATATGGACCCTGGGATACACTGCTCACATTCCCCTGTGAGACTGAAGTGCTGTGCCTGCAGCTGCTAGGAGCCTTGGCAATTAAGACCCTCGCTGGAGCTAGCCCTTGGTTCAAAGGAGCTGCTTTGCCCAAAGCCACATACCCTTCTGGGGCAGCCTACATCCAAGGACTGAAGATTCAGTGGAAGGGTTGGTTAACCACTGGCCTCTTGTCCCAACGGGTCCAACTCTGAAGGGTGACACCCGTGCCAGAGCTCCTGCAAGGTAGGCCGAGGCCTTCGTTGCAGCCGCTCCTACCACATCGCAGCTCAGTGTTTCCCTCCAGCCACAGGTGTTGCCCGGAGCACTCCCCACTAAACTCCCTGCACAGAGATCTCTGTCTCACAGTCTGCTTCCTGGGGATCCGGACCTGCCACAGAGACATACAGACCTGAGTTCCAAATTAACCTCTGCTCATTTCTAGCTGTGGGGCTTGAAGTAAATTCCTCTTTCAATAAAATGGGAATAACAATAACTACCTCATAGATTTTTTTATTATAAGGAAATCACTCCAAAGCACATAGTAGATGATTCATAACGATAAGTTAACATGCGTCGAGGCATACTTCACATTTATCATGTGTCATGCACTGTTTTAAGTACTTTACTACACAAGAAGTAAAGAAGTGTGAAGAAGATAATATCCCTGTTTTGCAGATGAGAAACAAGTACAGAGAAGTTAAGTAGCTTCCCCAAGGTCACACAGCCAATCAGATGTAGTCCAGAATTCAAACCCAGGCAGCCAGACTGCAGAGCCAGTGTTCATAGTTAAAACTCTGCTGCATCTCATTGGTGAAGAAAAACTAAAAAAAAAATTTGAATGATGATAAACAAAAGCCCAATAATGTCACCTTACTTCAGAAGTAGCTTTAAAACAAGGCAGGTATAAGGCCAGGTGTGGTAGCTCATGCCTGTAATCCTAGCACTTTGGGAGGCCAACGTGGGTGGATTGCCTGAGCTCACGAGTTCGAGACCAGCGTGGGCAACATGGTGAAACCCTGTCTCTACTAAAATATAAAAAATTAGCCGGGTGTGGTGGCATGCGCCTGTATTCTCAGCTGCTCTGGAGGTGAGGCAGAAGAATTGCTTGAGCCCGGGAGGCAGAGGTTGCAGTGAGCCAAGACTGCGCCACTGCACTCCAGCTTGGGCAACACAGCGAGACTCTATCTCCAAAAAAACAACGGCAGGTATAAAAGAAAAATTTCACACAGAATTTCTATGTTCCCATAGTTGATATTTTTGTATTGCTATAGGTTATGCTAATTTTTTGCTACAAATCAACCCTTTTTCATCAAGAGGATGGGTGAGGGCCAGGCACAGTGGCTCATGCCTGTAATCCCAGTGCTTTGGGAGGCCAAGGCAGGCAGATCACTTGAGGTCAGGAGTTCGAGACCAGCCTGACTAACATGGTGAAACCCCATCTCTACTAAAAATACAAAAATCAGCCAGGAATGGTGGTGGGTGCCTGTAGTCCCAGCTGCTTGGGAGGCTGAGGCAGGAGAATCGCCTGAACCTGGGGGCGGAGGTTGCAGTGAGCCGAGATCACGCCACTGCTCTCCAGCCTGGGCAACACAGTGAGACTCAGTCTCAAAAAAAAAAAAAAAATGCTGAGTGAAATAGTGGAAGGTTGGGTCCCTAATCTCATGCTGTAGTGGTCAGTCATTCCGTAAGATCATTTGTTTCTGTTGTTTGTTTCTATTTTAATGAAACATATGCTCAGTTTCTTTTTTAATGAAATATACTGAATATGAGGTCAATAAGTGAAACAATGATATATTTCACTATTAGGTAGTATGTTTGTGTACTAACAGGGTTTAAGTTACATTAGATTGGTGCAAAAGTAATTGGGGTTTTTGCCATTACTTTCAATGGCAAAAAACGCAATTACTTTTGCATCAAAACTTTCTACAGTTTAAACTTCTTCCTCTGGGCCACTGGGTAGTACATGGTAATGGTGGGGTCCCTGCTGTGCCCCCCATTTCTCATTCACAACTTACCTTGTGCTCCCTTTAAACTGGTTGTCCGTAAGCAGCCAATAGAAGGTGTTTGTTTCCCATTCCCCTTCTAGTCCAGTCAGGTTTATATCATAATTTTTCTCACAGAGAAAAAAAGTGTTAACAATGCTGGTTTGGACCCCTGTTATACTTTTAAGGTCAGAGAGATCTCTTTTACTGCTTAAGGTACAAGTCTGTTAAGGTTTTTATGATTTGCAAACGAAGTGGTTTTTTATCTTTTGCTATTAGACAGCTAAGGTATAAGAGAGTGTCTTCTACACCAAATAAATTAATCATTTAAATAATTTACAGCTCCAGGTATGTTTGCCAGACTAGCATAACTGAATAAAGTCAACAGATTAAATGTTCCCTTGGCAATTGGTGAGGGTATGAGACACAGCACCTGGGCTGCACCACTGGGCCTCTCATTAAATCATAGGCAAGAGTTCAGAATGCTGAGGTCCCAGGTGACAGACAGGAGCTGATTTGAGAGGATAGAGCTTTTGTTCCCGTCTAGGTGTCATGGCAGTCATTACCCTTGATTCTAGGCAGTGGAAAACTCTCAGAAAAAGAGAGAGAGAGAAAGGAAAGAGAGGAGAGAGAAAGGAAAGAGAGACAGAGGTAGGGGTGAGTCTTTCTTTCTTTCTTTCTTTCTTTTTTTTTTTTTTGAGACAGAGTCTTGCTCTGTTGCTCAGGTTGCAGTGCAGTGGTGTGATCTTAGCTCACTGAGACTCTGCCTCCTGAGTTCAAGCAATTCTCGTGCCTCAGCCTCCTAAGTAGCTGGGATTACAGGCATGCATCATCACACCAGGCTACTTTTTCTATTTTTAGTAGAGACAGGGTTTCACCATGTTGGTCAGGCTGGTCTCGAACTCCTGACCTCAGGTGATCTGCCCGCCTCAGCCTCCCAAAGTGCTGGGATTACAGGTGTGAGCCACCGCTCCCAGCCGCAAATCTTCTTTTTTTTTGAGACGAAGTCTTGCTCTGTTGCCCAGGCTGGAATGCAGTGGTGCGACCTCAGCTCACTGCAACCTCTGCCTCCCAGGTTCAAATGATTCTCCTGCCTCAGCCTCCCAAGTAGCTGGGATTACAGGCGCCCGCCACCATGCCCAGCTAATTATTGTGTTTTTATCAGGGACAGGGTTTCACCATGTTGGCCAGACTGGTCTTGAACTCCTGACCTCAGGTGATCCGCCCGCCTTGGCCTCCCAAAGTGCTGGGATTACAGGCATGAGCCACCGCGCCTGGCCACAAGTCTTCTTTCAATGTGAAAAGACTTTATTTATATCACTAAATTCGAAATTCATCAATGTAATAGTGTCTATTTGTACAATCTCAGAGTAAAAGTCAAACATAATTATGAAATATTTTGTATATGGAATTACTATCACTGTCATGGTCAGAACAAGAACTAGGCAGAAAGATAGAGAATATTTCCCTCTCTCCAATTTCTAGGTTTTGACCAGAACCTGCTTGTGCTTAGGAAGAAAAGTGTAGTCTATAAAACTGATAGCAACAGCAGAAAAACATCAGAGGGCAGGATCCAGGAACCTATGCATAATATCCAGTTTACTTCTTGGGAAGGTTTTAAGTGTCAGAAACCAGTCATTTGCTCTGTAACAAATGGAATTCTTACATGAAAATATGGTTTTAAATTTGCCCATTTAATGATGGGAGGGTTCAGATGGCCAGTGAGAAGTTGGGGTGGGGAGGCAGCAGATATATGTGTTTAGCTGGGGGAAATTCCACTTTTAGATCATATTCATTGCACCCAGTAGACACACAAGGCCCTCTCTCAAGGTCTCATAGGAAGCTAAGTGCTATAGGGAACGTATGAAAGGCAGAGCTGTGCTTATACTTCTTAACCATTGTTGGCACAGCTTCTCTGGAGATGAACGAGATAGGAAAAATAAAGGAAAAAGCCATTCCAAGTGTATTGTACACTGACCCTTCTAGTGATTACTAGACCTGGTCCTCTGATTGTCCTTTTAGGGAGGAGGTGAGAATTGGAGGGAGAGAAGGTAAGAGTGGTGGTGTTGATGATTTAGAGTGCCTGATTCATAAAGCATCTGAATTTAAGGTAAAACCATTAAATTGGATTCGTTGCTGAATTCTCACTGAACACACAAACCTTGTTATTTTCCCTTAGAAAGAAAAGGTGGAAGAGAAGCTTCCCATGCCTAGTTTATGAATATGGCCTTGAAAATGTCAACAGATGTATTGTCTTGTTGAGTCTGCAGCCAGGAAGGCAGGTGTGAATGTCCCCCGACTTCAGAGGCAGTTCACTTTGAAGCTGGAAAATCAAGGACGCTGGTACCTTCAAGGAAACAAGAATATAATTATCACAACTCCCAATTTGTCAGTGACCTTCCATTCCTCAGGCCTGCCCTACTCCCTTCGCTGGCACCAACCCAGGTCCTCACAGACTGAACTCTGTGTCCCAGGCTGCTCAGATGGAGGAGCAACCCACTCAAGCACCCTTTGAAAGCGTTCTTAATCTCTTTCTACTACACTGCTTTCGCTGACATAAATCCGCCAGCCCAGGGGGCCTCAGACCCCTCCATGGAGGGAGGCCCATTCAGGCCAAGTGGAGTCAGAGCGGCTAAGCTGTAGAATTTATGCTTCCTCTCACCTGTGCCGTCTGTCTATGGCCTCAGCTCTGGTCTGTTTTTGAAGGTTTGAGCATAACCCTGCAGCTTCTTGCCAAGTTGGCCATCATCACCTCTGTCATAGAAGCAGATTTCGCAAGGCCATTGGAAGCTAATAATAGCGACTCTTAATTTCATTATTGTATTTGAAACGTTGAAAGCAGAAGCCTAATAAAAATGAGTTCAGGAAAAAAAGAAGAGCTATAAATTATTATTTGAAAGGAGTGGCTAAAGAATTCATCTACTCAAAATACCTAGGGGCTATTTCTCAGTTACAACAATAATCCAATATTTGGTTTCCTTTCCTTCACAGTGCAAAGAGCCCTTTCTCTTAGCACGTACTCTTTTCTGCTTCTACAATTCAAGTGTCTAGAGTCAAGAGATACATAACACTCCCTACCCAGCTCCTTTGCACACACATGAACACACACGTGTGCACATATACGCATGTGCACATACACACGTGTGCACACACACAGCCTTGGCCCCAAGGGGTCAACTAAATTGTACTAATTATTTTAGAGCACCAGGAACTTATCCTGCATTGTCACCAATGAATACACATTGCAGTTTAACATTTTATTTGTTTTAAAGTAAGAGTAAAATTCTATTTCCTTGATTTCACAAAGACTGCCTGTGCTGATCTGGTATATTTAATGGAAAAATGCCAGAAGCATTTATGCCCTGTAAAATACAAAACAAACTGTGGATGGCCATATCACTATTATTATTATATAGGGTTTTGGAAAGTACAGATTAGGCCGGTCTTGGTGGCTCATGCCTGTAATCCCAGCACTTTTGGGAGGCCGAGGCGGGTGGATTACAAGGTCAGGAGTTTGAGACCAGCCCGGCCAATATGGTGAAACCCCGTCTCTACTAAAAATACAAAAAGCTGGGCGTGGTGGTGCATGTCTGTAATCCCAGCTACTTGGGACGCTGAGGCAGGAGAATCACTTGAACTGGGGAGGTGGAGGTTGCAGTGAGCCGAGATCGTGCCACTGCACTCCAGCCTGGGTGACACAACAAGATTCCGTCTCAAAAAAAAAAAAACAAGAAGAAGAAAATAAAAGTACAGATTAGTGGTTCCTAAATGGTGAAAATTCTGCTTCGCAGGGGACACTTGGCAACATCTGGAACCATTTTTGGTTGTCACAACTTTGGGGAGCAGGGTGCCACTGGCACTCTCAGATAGAGGCCAGGAATGCTGCTAAACATCCTACAATACACAGGACAGCTCCCAGGACAAAGAATCATCCAGCCTCCCTGTTCCACACAGTGCAACAAAACATAAATATGAGAGATAAAGTTTAGAAAATAACTGACTTTCATTGTCATTAATTGCAAATCACATGTATCACCTAGAAAAAAATCGAAAACATTAAATAAACATTATTGAAATCCACAAAAATAGTAAATAAGGTAGCTGGATAAAATGTTTTTGATTATGTGACAGACGATGAGTCTTTAATTTTCCTATGAGTTTATCTATTGTACAAAAATTTTCTGAGAATAAAAGGAATAATTTTACAAAAGAATACTTAGGAGGTTTTAAGATTACAGTTTTTATGAAGTTATTGGTTATAGTTATACAAAAGTTATAATGCATTTCAAAACTATGAGAATAATTTAGAAATTTTAATGACCTGGAGCAAGGGTCCCCAAGCCCGGGGCTATGGATGGGTACCCATCCGTGGCCTATTAGGAGCCTGTCTACACAGCAGGAGGTGTGTGGTGGGCAGGCAAGCATTACTGCCTGAGCTCCGCCTCCTTTCAGATCAGCTGCGGCAGGAGAACCTAAATTCTCATAGGAGCACAAACCCTACTGTAAGCTGCACATGCGAGGGATCTAGGTAGGACACTCTTTGTGAGAATCTAACTGATGATCTGCCTGATGATCTGAGGTGGAACAGTTTCATCCCGAAACCATCCCATCCCCCCACTCCACCCCCTGGTCTGTGGAAAAATTGTCTTCCACGAAACTGATCCCTGTGCCAAAAAGTTTGGGGACTGCTGACCTAGAGTACAACACTGGAATATAAAACATTATAGGAAACCCAATTAGAGATATGTTTCCAAACCATAAGTTAGATTTGAGGACATTTTTTAAAAGGTTGTTTAGGCCTGGCACGGTGGCTCACATCTGTAATCCCAGCATTTTGGGAGGCTGAGGTGGGCAGATCACCTGAGGTCAAGAGATCGAGACCAGCCTGGCCAACATGGTGAAACCCTGTCTCTACTAAAAATACAAAAATTAGCTGGGCGTAGTGGTGGATTCCTGTAATCCCAACTACTCAGGAGGCTGAGGCAGGAGAATCGCTTGAACCCGCAAGGCAGAGGTTGCAGTGAGCTGAGATCACACCACTACACTCCAGCCTGGGTGACAGAGCAAGACTCTGTCTCATTAAAAAAAAAAAATAGCAGGAGGTAGCGAAGGTATGCGTATGTGTGTGTATATAAATATATACATACACACATACACATACAAGTATACATATATACATACACACATACACATGCATACATACACATATACACATACATACATATAAATATATAAATACACACATATAGTATACACGTACCTACACATGTAAACATCTCTTTTAGAAGAGAACCATTTCCCAAGTGTTTTTGAATGAGGGTAGTATTCCAATGCATCATTGGAAATCAAGAGATAGTCTACAGCAATAGATCACTATGATCCAGTAGACATAAATTTTTGAGGGGAAAGCCCATATTTTATTCATCTTTCTGTCTCCATAACTGACACATACCAGGAACCCAATAAATGTTCACAAATTAATGCAACAATGGAGTTCTCACTACAGCGATGGAGAGGTTTGTGATGCCTGTTAGACATACAGGAGGAGTGGAGCAAGCCAGGCTGCAGGGATCAATAAGCCTCAAGGCCCAGGCTCTAGCTAATACCTTCAGAACTTGAAATTTGAGGATTTGTACCTGTTTACAGGGGTGGAAGGAACAGATTTCCAGAAGTAACGAGAATAAAAAAATAATTAGAAAATTTCAAAATCTCAACCAGGCATGGTGGCTTATGCCTGTAATTCCAGCATTTTGGGAGGCCAAGGCAGGAGGATCTCTTGAGGCCAGGAGTTTGAGAGTAGCTTGGGCAACATATTGAGACCCTGTCTCTAAAAAAAGAAAACTAGCTAAGCATGGTGGCACACACTTTTAGTCTCAGCTACCTGGGAGACTGTCCCAGGTAGGAGACAGGTGGGAAGATGGCTTGAGGCCCAGGAGTTTAAGGCTGCAGTGCATTGTGATTGCACCACTGCACTCCAGCCTGGGTGACAGAGACAAAAGAAAAGGAAAGAAAGAGAGAGAGAGAGAGAAGAAAGAAAGAAAGAAAGAAAGACAAAGAAAGAAAGAAAGAAAGAAAGAAAAGAAAGAAAGAAAGAAAGAGAAAGGAAGGAAGGAAGGAAGAAAGAAAGAAGAGGGAGGGAGGGAGGGAGGGAAGGAAGGAAGGAAGGAAGGAAGGAAAGAAGGAGACAGGAAAGGAGAGGAGAGGAAAGGAAAGGAAGAAGGAAGAAAAGAAGGAATGAAGGAAGGAAGGAAAGAAGGAGGAAGGGAAGAAAGGAGGGAAAGGGCATGGGGGAGGGACCGGAGGGAGGGGAAAGAAAGAAAGAAAGAAGAAAGAAGGAAAGAAAGAGAGAAAGAGAGAGAAAGAAAGAAAGATAGAAAGAAAGAAAGAAAGAAAGAGAAAGAAAGAAAAAGAAAGAAAGAAAGGAAAAGAAAATCTCAAAATCTCATTTGAGCTATGACTTTTAAACTTCTGATCTTCCCAAGCTTTTTCTAATTATCTGGGCTTTTTTCCTACCTTAATTGCTACCTCATCCCACCCCAAATAAAATCTATATATGTTCAAGTTCAAGTTGGTTCTGGCATGGTAACAACAAGGCCATCACTACCAGCAGGACTGAATGTACCTTTTACAGTACACTCCAGAAACCAGCGATTCTCTGTTTGCTGACACTTTCTTAGGACCATCATGAACTCAGGCTCTCCTTCCACATTTCAGTTTGTTGGGCAACTGGCTGCCTGGGACTTCTTCGTTATTTCAGAGTTTTTCTAGGTTGGCAAAGGAGGAAAATTGGGGGTCGATCTTATTCAAACAACGCTGCAATGTGTCAGGAGATTCATCAGTGTCATTATCACTTATGTTTTCTCATATTGGTTATAAGTCAGGGTCACTGTGATTTTTTTAGACAGCGTATGAAAGGGGAGAGGCAATAGATCACTGCAGAAATAAAAGACTGAGCTACCCCTAAAAGCAGATGTCTTTTCTCATGAATGTGGGAGATTTATGTGCCCAGTTCTTCACTATTCATTGCTTGGGAGGTGGGTAAGAGATTTGGCTTCAACATTTATTGACCTATACAGCATAGGGTAAGTACTCTTGCTTATGTTAATTTCATTTAATCCTCAAAGCCACACTGAGAGGTGGTATTATTATCTCATATGAAAGTAGGAGAAAATGAGGCTCTGAGTGTAAGCAACTTGCCCAAAGCCAAGCCACCTGTGAGTGGCAAGAGCCAGCCTTCAAACCCAGGAATTTAGGGGCTCTTACTCCTATGTCACTTTTTAGGTTCATAATATGAACAAATAATGAAATGTCTAAGTGCAAAACAGATAGTTCCTAAGCCCAGTGTTAGCCAAAAATGACCTGTCTTCTCCTTTAAAAGGAAATATCTGTGCAGGAACAATTTCACTTTTGAATATGAAGATTACACTCTTAGTTACCAGGAGAAAGTGGGTAAACACTTCATTAAATGCCTGAAAGATGTGATAATGAAGACAGGGATTTTCCTTTTTCCATTTGTTCAAAAGCGTGTCCAAATTCACACCCATAAGACACACGCACACACACACACACACACACAGAATGAGAAAGAGAGAAAGAACTAAAGAATTAATATTCATTAAGTGCGTACTCGGGGAAGATACCATATTAAATGCTTTCCATGCCTCAATTTTTGCATCAATCCTGTGAGGCAAATACTATTATCTCCCCTATTTTACAGACGAGGAAACTGAATCCTTAAGGTCAAGTATCTTACTGGCAGTACCCGAAGCTTATGAGGCTAGACTCAAGATTCCAACCCAAGTGGGCCTAAGTAACATCTCATTTTCTCTGCAGCCTGATGCACACTATTTGAAAACAGAGCTCCTGTTGAAATGGCCACTCTCAAATTTCACTCACAGTGTGAAAGTTGGTAACTTTCAGGCTGACTCCTTAGTGGTTTTGATCCAATCATAAAAACAGGCTTAGTCTTTTGGCCTAGCAATTTCGTTTCTAGGAGTTTTTCCTAAGGGAATAATCAGATACATAAGTGCAGAGGTTGTACAAGTAAATTCTATACATTGTTACTTAAGTTATTTATTATTGAGTTATTTATACTGTTCCATTGTTACTAAGCTATTATTTAAGCTATTAGACTCAAATATCTAATAAGAGATAGGCTAAATTCATTATGGTACATTCATACAGAATTTTTTTTTTTTTTGAGACGGAATCTTGCTCTTGTTGCCCAAGCTGGAGTGCAATGGTGTGATCTCGGCTCACCCCAACCTCTGCCTCCTAGGTTCAAGTGATTCTCCTGCCTCAGGCTCTTGAGTAGCTGGGATTACAGGCATGCACCACCACGCCCAGCTAATTTTGTATTTTTAATAGAGACAAGGTTTCTCCATGTTGGTTAGGCTGGTCTTGAACTCCGGACCTCAGGTGATCCGCCTGCCTCGGCCTCCCAAAGTGCTGGGATTACAGGCGTGAGCCACCGCTCCCAGCCTGAAAATTTTATGAAGTCATTAAAAGTCCTGTTGTAGATGACTATTCGATGATATGAGACACTCCTGTAACATATTAAATACAGAAGCAGATGCCATACCAATTGTATAATATTCATACAGGGTATATAATTTGCATTTTAAATATGTATATGCATATATATATTTGAGATGGGGTCTTGCTCTGTTGCCCAGGCTAAAATGCAGTGGTGCAGTCTTGGCTCACTGCAGCCTTGATGTCCTGGGCTCAAGTGATCTTCCCATGTCAGCCTCCTGAGTAGCTGGGACTACAGGCACACACCTCTATGCCTGGGTAACTGTGTTATTTTTTTTGTAGAGATGGAGTCTCGCTGTGTTACTCAGGCAGTCTCAAACGCTTGGCCTCAAGAGATCATCCTACCTCAGCCTCCCAAAGCACTAGGATTACATGTGTGAGCCACCATGCCTGGCCTTGGAAAAAATATTGAAAGAGATACACTATACTTTCTCAAAACATATGACTGTGTTTAATTTGGCTCAAGGCTGACAACAGGCCTTCTTTAGCCAGAGGTTCGATGCAGAGTTTTTAATGAGGTTCTGTAAGGGTCAGCATGTCTCCACATTGCACATGGGAATGAAGTCCAGACTGCTTCATATAGGATGCAAAGCCTTAAATGAATCTGGCCTTCTGACCACCTATGCACTTTTGCATTTCTCATGATGCCTCAGCCACAAGGCCTTTTTGAGCTCCTGGGTTTCACCTGCTCAACCCTACTCCTGTGCAGGGCCTTTGCACATGCTGCCGCTTCTGCCTGGGGTGCATTCCCCCGTTCTCCCATGACTGCCTTATTTCTTCAGGGTCTCAGCTTACATGGCACCTCCTCAGGGGTCCTTCCCTGACTACCTACTGTAATGTAGGCTTCCCCTTTTATTCTCTCACATAGCATCCTGTTCCTTTTGTTTTCTAGCACATACCACAATTTGTGATTTTTCATGTGTTTATTTATTCAATGCCTACTGTCTTGTAGAATCTAAGCTCAGTGAGGGTAAGAGCCATGCCCTTTTTTTCAGGTGCCTACTAAGAGGTTATTAATGGTAGGCAATCAATAAATATTTGTGGAATGAATGTACAAAATTACTATGAAGTTATTAGGCACTGACTCCATACCTAGCAAACTGCCATGGAAGGTTTAGAAGCTTGTTGGAGAAAAGGCCTGGCGCAGTGACTCACGTCTGTAATCCCAGCACTTTGGGAGGCATAGGCAGGCGGATCACCTGAGGTCAAGAGATTGAGACCACCCTGGCCAACATGATGAAACCCCGTCTCTACTAAAAATACAAAAATTAGCTGGGCGTGGTGGTACACACCTGTAATCCCAGCTACTCGGGAGGCTGAGGCAGGAGAATCACTTGAGTCCGGGAGGCAGAGGTTGCAGCCACTTGAGATCGCGCCACTGCACTCCAGCCTAGCGACAGAGACTCTGTCAAAAAAAAAAAAAAAAAGGAAAAGAAAAAAAGAAGCAGCTTGTTGGAGAAGGAAAGCAGGGACTAGACAGTAGATGGCTGTATAATCAGAATAACACACAGGCTGCAACCATCCCTGCAAGGAAATGCTTCACTTATTTCTAAACCATTCTCCAAAAATGGCTCATCGGAGTTGAACTGTCTTACATCCTACAAGTAATATGAACTGAAGAGAAATATCACTGAGCACAGGCCTCCCATTATCCTAAAGTATCTAGGGCCAGGTACAGACATGATGTAGAACCAGCCTGTGCTGCTCTGGAAGTGCTCACAGCTCCTTTTGTCTCATGCAGTCCCTCTAAAGCTCTCTTCTTTGAGCAAGGAGAGAGAAACTGCTAGACTGTAGTCCAAGGGCTTCTCCCAAAGCCCTTGAGAACCACTGTGCTTCTCTAGGGCCCTGGTTCTCAAGTAGACATCATCACGTGCCTTGAAGAGCCACGTGGAAAACTAAAATGGTGGGAAAAGGAAAAAACAAATCCCCTGGGCTGGGCGAGTGGCTCACACCTGTAATACCAGCGCTTTGGGAGGCTGAGATGGGTAGATCATTTGAGGTCAGGAGTTCGAAACCAGCCTGGCCAACATGGTGAAATCCCATCTCTACTAAAAATACAAAAATTAGCTGGGCATGGTGGTGCATGCCTATAGTCCCAGCTACTCGGGAGGCTGAGGCAGGAGAATCGCTTGAACCTGGGAGGCGGAGGTTGCAATGAGCAGAGATTGCACCATTGCACTCCAGCCTGGATGACAGAGCAAGACTCCATCTCAAAAACAAAACAAAAAAACAGCAATAACAACAACAACAACAAATCCTTTTTGTGCTGAAAGAAAATCCCATAGCAGCTTCAAGGACAATTATGGGAAGAAATAGAACAGATAAAGCTAAACATTAACTTAATATTTTTTCTCCTGCAGATTGGAAAATGGCAACTCCTATCTGACTCCAGAAGCCAAACATGTAGGAGCAACTTTAGGCCCATCAGTGTTCCTGGGGAATGTTGACCATGGACTAGAAAACTGGGTGTGTGGGGTGGGGGCTGGGGATGGTGTTAATATTTTCCAAGCCCCATTCAAATAGCAACTTGTATCTCCTACCATGTACTCTATGCTGCTATCAATTTTTCCAACAGTTGATGGCAAATTCACCTCATAAATCAATCTATACAAGAGGTCAGGGGCCAACCACAGCCAATTAAAACCTCTCTGCAATAATTCATCCAAGATCTGAGTAAGGATTTTTTTCAAGTCCTAGGAGGCTCTTGTTTATTCTAATCAGATCAGTAGAGGAAGAACTAAATTCTAATCAGAATCAGTAGGACAGGACTCGCATTTTTCTCTTATCCTAGAGCACAAAGTCAGATATTTTTATAAGAGAAGGAAGAGGAAAAGGAGAAAGATATGAGGAAAGAGTGGGCTGAAGAAATAGAGGCCTTTTCTCTACATTAAGGAAAAGCTCTCCCCCAAGTTGGACCTGTTTCTAGTGGCTTTACCCTGGAGAGGTTCTATTCCAACCTCCTGGAGCTCTGAGTCCTGTCAGTGTTATGTTCCACAAATACATTAAAACTGCTATTTACTGAGTGCCTGCAACATGGAAGGAATCCTGAAAGATTAAAGAGACCAGTAAGCGTGTTGCTTTTTTTTTTTTTTTTTTTTTTTTTGAGACAGAGTCTTGCTCTGTCTCCCAGGCTGGAGTGCGGTGGCACAATCTCGGCTCACTGCAAGCTCCACCTCCTGGGTTCATGCCATTCTCCTGCCTCAGCCTCCCGAGTAGCTGGGACTACAGATGCCCGCCACCACGCCCAGCTAATTTTTTTGTATTTTTGTACTTTTAGTAGAGACGGGGTTTCACTGTGTTAGCCAGGATGGTCTCGATCTCCTGACCTCATGATCTGCCCTCCTTGGCCTCCCGAAGTGCTGGGATTATAGGCATGAGCCACCGCACCCGGCCCAAGTGTGTTGCTTTTTAGGAAACTTCAGATTAGAGGTTACCCAGGTGTGAGAAAGTACTGGAAAACTAGGAGGCTATATGGCATATACTATAAGTATATAAATATATAACTGCATGTACACACACACACACACACACACACACAATAACGATATGATCATAGCTATATTTTCACCTGGACAAATTACTCAGCTTTTGAAACTTGTGTTTCTCATCTGTAAGATGGGCAGTAATAACAGTACAAACCTACAGGCACGTGGTAGATTAATGAGATGTTTGCAAAGTTCTAGCATGCTCTCTACCCCCAGAGTGCTCACTCAATGCTGGCTATACCTTAAAACAACATTAGACTCTAGGCCCTTCTGCAGGGCTCCCTGGTTATTAGCTCATTCGATTTCAAGCTCCTCCCTTCAGCCCCAGGTCCAGCCTGCCTCTTGACTGAACTCTCTTGGTACTGAGGTTGGGACCGAGGAAGTGCAGGCTTCTGTAGGCGAGTTGCCAATAGCCAGCCTCAACCTCCTCCCTGTGGCAGAGTCCCCCAATGGACAGCCCAGCACACTCCCAAGTGATTTGCAAGGCTCTGATTTAATCTGTCTCCCAGACAGCCTCAGGCACATAAGCAGACCTTCTAGCTACTTTTGAAAACAAAATGCCTTATTTTTATTTTCTAAATGTAAATATTTTTTTAAAAATGCTTATTATAACAATTTGCACAGATTTGAGGTGTACAATGAAAAAAATTAAGTTTCTCTCTCTCCACCCCTTTTACGTTACCTCCCATTCCATTAGCCCCATCCTGTGAGCCAATGGTAATGGTTTTGTGAATATCCTTCCATGACTTGTAAATACTTTAAAAAACGTTGATACATGCACATGCAATCATGTAGACATATGATAAATATTGCTCTGTAATTTGCTTTCTTTCTCCCCACTGGCCAAAGTATCATGGACATCTTTCCCAGCTATTATCTAGAAACTCCAGGCAAAGCTGTGAGGTCTTTACCAAGTTCTACAAGAGGCTCAACAAAGTAACTCAAAACATCTGCTTTGTCTTGCTCATTGTTACTATCTTTTCAATTTCATCCAAGGAGGTCCAGGGTATTAGGTTCCAAAGCCTAGTCTGGGATAAGGAATTATGTCAAAGAACTCATAACTGTTTTATTTCTCTGTAAAACTAGAGAAGCTACGGCTATTCACGGTCTGTTTCTCTCTTTCCTGGGAAATACTTGTTGACGTCAGCTTTTCTCTAGATTTTAAGACATATGCAAGGGAAAAGTGGGAGCAAGAGACACTGTCTTCCCCTTAGAGGTCTCTCTGCAGCTACCAACACCACATGGCCCTATCTGAGGACAAGGAAGCGGTGTGTGTGCTTGTGCAGACAAGTTTCGCCCACTCTGGGGTTGCCACATACAGGATGGCTAGGACCTGAATGACATCAGTCAAGTATGCAAGGCCCTTAGAAAGCACATCACAATAAAGAGTACAGCAAAGAATTTACTCCAATGTTGGAATAGCTAGTATTTTAATGAAACTGGCTGGAGTGAGTCCAAAAGTAGACTTAGAAGTCACCTTTCTTTTCAAGTTGTAGGCAATTTCTGAAAAAACAAACATGAGGTGGAATCCTGTCCTACACTCAGGACACCAGAGAGGGAGGAGGGAAGAGTGGAAGTTCACAGTGGTTGTGCCAACCCAACTGTTCTCTTCTCTTGTTCTGTATCAAGTCAACCCCATCAGGAGGGAAAGACCCATCTAGAGGGATAACGATGTTCTTGGGATGAGGAATTTGGGTGTCTCTCAACTCTGCCAGGAAGACGAGATACCAACACACCCTCACATCCACCTTGTGTTGGTACAGAAGAATATGTAAAGGGACACTGAGTGAATCAAGACATACACGAGACATGTGAAAGAGACATACAGGAGAATATGTAAAGAGACACACCTGAGTGAATCAAGATAAGAGTAAAAAAAAAAAAAAGTAAGTATCTTGGGAGAGAAAAGAGTGCTCTGACACCAGACTTAAGCCCCTAAATCCTACCTAGCTCTAACAAGGAGAAGGAGGCTCCTTCCAGCTGGGAACAGACCAGACTTCGTAAAGTTATCACTCACCCACCTTGTTTATTATTGTCTGAGAGCCAGAGAAAGGGGCTATGTTTTCTGTAGGCTAAAGGGAAATCAGAACACTTCACGTGGGATTCATGAGCATCGTGGAGCCTGATAGAAATTAGAAAGCAAAGATCACATGGCATGGAGAACCTCAGCGACAAACACACATATACATTCTCTAATCACACTCTGGGTATGTGTTTATCACTAGGCTGTAAGCTTCCTGAAGAGGGGTGGGTGTTTTATTCCCTGTCCACCCTGTGTCAGTCATCCTTTAACAGGAAATGAGATTTATGAGTCAGGAGCTCAATAAACATTTGTGAAATGAACTCAGTCAGAGAAGAGGCTCTGTTCTGATTGTCAGTAGAAACAACTTCATCTTCAGCTAATAATGTTCAGAGTCTGGCATATAAAGGACTAGACTAGCCAGGGCACAAGGAGTAGACAAGCAAAAGTTAAAGAAGATGTTGCCTCCAGCCTTCCCAACGGATTGAATAGAGTAGCCATCTGCTACTCCATGGATGACTCCATCTGTTTAAATTTCTTTTCAACTTTCTCACTGAAATTATTTTACCATGGTGGTCAAATCTCCTTCATTCCCAATTTTTGGACATGAGACTTAAAATATTTATTTTTATAATTATTTATTTTTGAGACAGGTTCTCGCCGTGTCACCCAAGCTGAAGCGCAGTGGTGCTATCACAGCTCACTACAAGCTCAACTTCCCAGGCTCAGGTGATCCTCCCACCTCAGCCTCCTGAGTAGCTGGGACTACAGGCACATACTACCATGCCCAGCTTACTTTTTGGGTTTTTTGGAGAGATGGGGTCTCACTATGTTGCCCAGGCCGGTCTCAAACTTCTGGGCTCAAGCGATCCACCCACCTCAGCCCCTCAAAGTGTTGGGATTCCAGGCAAGAGCCACCACGCCTAGACTTTTAAATACATACATATATTTATAAATATATAATATATAATATTTATAAATAATATAAAAATATATATTTTTAAGGAATATGTATAGGTCCCCTAACCTAGAACCTGATGTATGCTCTCAGATCCTGGTTTCCTTCTCTTTCCCACGCTTTGAGCTTTGCTTCATGAAAGTTTGAGTAAAGGCATGCAGATTCTTTCCTGAGAGCCTGATTCGACAAGAGAAAGAGGTATGAAGGCCAAGGAGGAGTTCAGTGGGGAGCTGGGGGAAAGGTGCTGTTTTGGTGAGCGCTCCTAGCTTGCTAGCAGACAAGGACTACTCATGCGAACAGCTGCAAAATCAAGGTCACTGGATGCTTAGAAGCCAGATTGAACACACACAAGACCGTGTTTCAGGAAAAGTCCAACTGACCAGAACCTAACTCAGACTCCCCTCAGAAAACTCTTTCTGTAGTAGACTTTGTTATGGTTATAATGTATCTAGTTCATTCCCCACTGCAAAAAACAAAAACAAAAACAAAACAAACTTGTTGACAGACTTGATGAAGAATGCTGTGCTAACTTTCTCCAAACATGACCTAGAAAAAAGTGACAATGGAAGATGTCCCACCATAGCAGATAACAGAGGTGAAACCTTCCTCCAATCCCACCCCCATTTTGAACAATAAAATTTAAATTATTTAGAAATTTAAATTATCTGTGGCCAATTATAACATTTTCTTTCCAGAGATTTATAATGTGAAATGATTAAATGTGTTATTTTGTTCGAAAGTGTTTAAAGTTGTACAGTGAGACACAGGAAACGAAAGGAAGACTCCTCAGGTTCCTTAGAAATAAGGAAACCTGAGAATAAGAAAATGGTATGATAGGGGCTGGGTGTGGTGGCTCACGCCTGTAATCCCAGCACTTTGGGAGACCAAGTGGGAGGATCACTTGAGGTCAGGAGTATGAGATTAGCCTGGGCAACATGGTGAAACCCCGTCTCTACTAAAAAATACAAAAATTAAGTGGGCATGGTGGTGCACGCCTGTAATTCCAGCTACTCGGGAGGCTGAGGCAGGAGGATTGCTTGAACCCAGGATGCAGAGGTTGCAGTGAGTCAAGATCACTCTACTGCACTCCAACCTGGGTAACAGGGCGAGACTCCATTGCAAAAAAGAAAAGGAAAAAAAAAAAAAAGAAAGAAAATGGTATGATGGGTAACTCTGTGTTCTGGCTAACTTAAATTCTGATATAGGCGCCACCCAGTCTTTGCAAAGTCTTTGACAAACTGGCATTTCTCAAATTTGTGCAAGACTCCTTAGAAGTGCTGGTTGAAAAGGTATAAAATTCAGTGATGAACTACAAAGTAAGTATCTCATTTTTTTCCCCGTCTGATTTAGTTTGATTCTGTTACATTTGTTCTTCTAAGTATTTTCTCTTTCTCTGCCATGTTTTCCTATGCCATCATTTTAGTTTCCAATACTGCTGCAACTATGCCTTTAGAATATCAAAATTTTTGGCCGTGCACGGTGGCTCACGCCTGTAATCCCAGCACTTTGGGAGGCTGAGGAGGGAGGATCACGAAGTCAGGAGATCGAGACCATCCTGGCTAACACGGTGAAACCCTGTCTCTACTAAAAAATTTAAAAAAAAAAAAAATTAGCCTGGCGTGGTGGTGGGTGCCTGTAGTCCCAGCTACTCCAGAGGCTGAGGCGGGAGAATGGCATGAACCCGGGAGGCGGAGCTTAGAGTGAGCCGAAATCACGCCACTGCTCTCCAGCCTGGGCAACAGAGAGAGACTCCATCTCAAAAAAAAATTGTATTTACATATTGATTCTTTTTTTTTTTTTTTTTGAGACAGAGTCTCGTTCTGTCGCCCAGGCTGGAGTGTAATGGTACAATCTCAGCTCACTGCAACCTCTGCCTCCCGGGTTCAAGCAATTCTCCTGCCTCAGCCTTCCAAGTAGCTGGGACTACAGACGAGTGCCACCAGAGCAGGCTGATTTTTGTATTTTTAGTAGAGACGCGGTTTCACTATTTTGGCCAGGCTGGTCTGGAACTCCTGACCTCGTGATCCACCCACCTCAGCCTCCTCAAGTGCTGGGATTAGAGGCGTGAGCCACTGTGCCCGGCCCCCATATTAATTCCTTTTTTCACATTAGAATCACCCAGAAGGCTTTTATTTTTCTCTTAGCCTTATTGAGGTATAGGTAACAAATAAAATTGTATAAATTTCAATTGTACGATGTGATGATTTGATATACATATACACTGTGTAATAATTACCACAATCAAATTAATTAACACATCCATCTCCAAGCATAGTTACGTGTGTGTATGTGTAGTATGTGTAGTACACTTAAGATATACTCTTAATAAATTTCAAGTAAACAATACATTAATTGATTCTTTTATTCTATACATAGTAATTGAATTTCCAAGTACTGTGTCAATAACTGAGTTTTAAAAGATTAATAACATCTCTGAATCCACCCAGATATAGAGAGAATTTAGGCTGGGCACGGTGGTTCATGCCTGTAATCCCAGAACTTTGGGAGGCCGAGGTGGGAGGATTGCTTGAGCCCAGGAGTTCCAGCCTACAGTGAGCTGTGATTGTTCCACTGTACTCCAGCCTGAGTGCAATGAAAACTCAGGTAACTGTGGAAAACAGTGTCTTGACTGAATATTGTCAGGGTAAAGACAAAAAGAACTATACATAAATGCTGTACTCTATTTAGTAAATGTGTTCCTCATTAAGCATTTACACGACACGAACAAATAAGTAAACAGATTGTAAATAATTGCAGCCAGGTTTCTCACTGTTGGAGAAGGAAGTTTTAAACAAGGAAAGGAGAAAGGTTAAAATGAACTCTCTGATGTTGGACTGGAATCGAAGGAATCAGTATTAACTCATCATTATCATTACATATATAAATTGCATATTAATATATGAAATTATATGTTAGTATATATTAATAACAGATACTAATATATTTATATATACATATGTATACACAAATACAGAAAGATAGGTGGCACTGATGGGTATATATGCATAGTTTATACATAGTTTTATAGCTTTGTCTGCTGGAAGTGTCTAGAAGCAATGATACCCAGTCTCATGTCTAGATCTCAGTTTCTTTCTTTTTTTTTTTTTTTTTTTTTGAGACGGAGTCTCACTCTGTCATCCAGTCTGGAGTGCAGTGGCGCAATCTTGGCTCACTGCAACCTCCGCCTCCCCAGTTCAAGCGATTCTCCCGCCTTAGTCTCCTGAGTAGCTGGGACTACAGGCACCTGCCACCACGCCTGGCTAATTTTTTGTATTTTTAGTAGAGACAGGTTTTCACCATGTTAGCCAGGATGGTCTTGATCTCCTGACCTCATGATCCACCCGCCTCGGCCCCCCAAAGCTCTGGGATTACAGGTGTGAGCCACAGCGCCCAGCCCCAGATCTCAGTTTCTAAACACCATCCTTCAGTAAAAGGAACCAGAGCTCCTTGGAAAAGTGGCAAGCCAGGAGTAGGGAAAACACAAGATGAGTCTGGAAAAATCTGTAAAGCCAGAAAGTAAGAATGTGCTCAAAATCAGATGAGGCATAGCAAAAGAAAACACAAACCAAGCTGAGGAGCTCCTTATGGACAAATTAGAACAATTTGAGCAACAAAATAAAATTTGATACTATTGAATTTTGCCTACAGAATAAAATAAACTTTCATGAGTCCATACTGATATAAATGTATAATTGAATAAACAGATGGCTGATCTTAGTGCAGTGGCTCATGCCTGTAATCCCAGCATGTTGGGAGGCCAAGGCAGGAGGATCACCTGAAGTCAGGAATTGGAAGTGAGACCTCATCTGTATACAAAATTTTAAAAATTAGCCAGGTGTGGTGGCACACACCTGTAGTCCTAGCTACTCAGGAGACTGAAATGGGAAGATTGCTGGAGTCCAGGAGTTGGAGATTGTAGTGAGCTATGATCGTGCCACTGCACTCCAGATTGGTCGACACAGTGAGGCTCTGTCTCTTTAAAAAAAAAAAAAAAAAAAAATACAGTTAATCATTTTCAGGCTGCAATGCTGCAGAACACCAGAACTTATTTCTTCTATCTAGCTGTAATTTTGTATCCATTAATCAACCTCTCCCCATCCTCCTCTCCCGCTCCCTTTCCCAGCCTCTATCACCCACAATTCTACTCCCTACTTCTACGAGCTCAATTTTTGTTTAGCTCCTACATATGAGCAAGGATATGCAGTCTTTGTTCTCTGTGCCTTACTTATTTTACTTTAACGTAATGTGCTCCAGGCTCATCCATGTTGCCACAAATGACAGGATGTTGTTCCTTTTTATGGCTGAGTAGTATTCCATTAAGTATATATACCACATTTTCTTTATCCATTTATCTGTTGATAGACCTTTAGGCTGATTCCGTGTCTTAGCTATTGTGAACAGTGCTGTAATAAACATGGGAGTTTTTTTGATATGCTAATTTCCTTTCCTTCAGATAAATATCCAGTAGTGAGTAGGATTGCTGGATCGTATGTTAGTTCTATTTTTAGTTTTTTGAGAAACCTCCACACTGTTTTCCATAATGGTTGAGACAGCTCTTCTTTACAGTAGAATTCCAACAAAGAAGGGAAGAAGGAAGTAGAAAATCACCATTAGTCAAATATCACAATAATACTTGCTGCAGACAACATCCACAAATGGATGCCATAAGCAGCAGGCAAGAGTGTGAGGTGTTTCAAAGTTTCAAAGTGTCTCTCCCAAGATATTTATTAACTACAAAGGGAAAGATAGTAACTCTACAATGGAGAAATCTCGCAGACAACGCCTTAACCAAATGAACCAAGCTTAAGTCACCAACAATAAGAACTGACATCCTGAACCCTTTGATATTAGAAGGCACGACATCATTTCTGAAGTATTCTGGCCAAAAATGAATAACGTCATTCCAATCATGAGAAAACATCCGAAAGCCAAATGGCGGGACACTGCATAATGGTAGGATAGGCTTCAAGAGTATTGAGGTCACGAAAGCCATGGAAAGAGCAAGAAATTTACAGACTGGAGGAGACTGAGGAGACCAAATAACTCGATATGACGGGCCTGTTGGGTAAGAACTTGGAACAGAAAAAGAAATTAGAGAAAAAAACTGGTGAAAATTAAATTGTCTCAATGTTAATTTCCTGGTTTTGATAACTGTGCTATGGTTATATAAGACATTAACAATCTGGCTGGGCACAGTGGTTCCCACCTGTATTCCCAGCACTTTGGGAGGCCAAGGCAAGTGGATCACCTGACGTCAGGAGTTCGAGACCAGCCTGGCCAACATGGTGAAACCCCGTCTCTACTAAAAATACAAAAATTAGCCAGGCGTGGTGGAGTTCCATGACTTATCAATAGATATATCTATATTGACTTATACAACACTAAAGGTGCATAAAACTAAATTTATTTGTTAGCTACTCGGGAGGCTGAGGCAGGAGAATCACTTCAACCTGGGAGGCAGAGGTTGCAGTGAACAGAGATGGTGCCACTGCACTCCAGCCTGGGTGACAGAGAGAGACACCATCTCAAAAATAAAAATAAAAAATAAAAAAATCGGTGTTAAGATGCCCCACTTACATATCCCACTGCCACTGACTGCTCCCCACCCTGTTTTCCCATAGCACTTACCATCTTTTTTTTTTTTTTTTTTTTTGAGACAGAGTCTCGCTCTGTCACCAGGCTGGATGGAATGCAGTGGCAGGGTCTCGGCTCACAGCAACCTCCGCCTCCCAGGTTCAAGTGATTCTCCTGCCTCAACCTCCCAAGTACTGGGACTGTAGGAACATGCCACCATGCCCAGCTAATTTTTGTATTTTTAGTAGAGACAGGGTTTCACCATGTTGGCCAGGATGGTATCGATCTCTTGACCTCACGATCCACCTGCCTCAGCCTTCCAAAGTGCTGGTATTACAGGCGTGAGCTACCGCGCCCAGCCGCACTTACCATCTTCTAACATATTATATAATGCACTGCTTTGTCATGTGTATGTTTTACTGTATGCTCCCCCACTAGAAGACAAATTTCCTGAGGTTCTTTGTTTTGTTTACTGGTTTATCCTGAGCTCCCAGAAAAATATCTGGCACAGCGTGAGCAATCAATATATATGTGTTTAATAGATGAATGAGTAAATATTTGCAAAAAAAATAAATACAAGAAAACATATGTATAGAAAAATGCTGCAAAGTCAAATGCCTTCAGGGCTTGGCCTGGTAACTTAAGTATGTGAAGGGCTGTTTTGTTCACTGATACATCTCATGTGGCCCAAATAGTGCCTGCTACATAGGAGACATGCAATAAATATTTGCTGAAAGAATTAATATAAAATATTTTTGTTAAATGGGTACAAATTACACATCTGAAGTTTTAGTAGTGTTTTAATTGTATAAACACTGCTATGTTGACTTATACAACACTAAAGGTGCGTAAAACTAAATTTACTTGTCAAGGCAAAGATATTCTAAATATCTCTTATTTTATTTGATCCACACTAAATAGTTCACTTTTTTTTTTTTTTTTTTTTTTTGGAGATGGAATTTCACTCTTGTTGCCCAGCCTGGAGTGCAATGGTTTGATCTCAGCTCACCACAACCTCCGCCTCCCGGGTTCAAGCAATTCTGCCTCAGCCTCCCGAGTAGCTGGGATTACAGGTATGCACCACCACGCCCAGCTAATTTTGTATTTTTAGTAGAGACAGGGTTTCTCCATGTTGGTTAGGCTGGTCTGGAACTCCTGACCTCAGGTGATCTGCCCGCCTCGGCCTCCCAAAGTGCTGGTATTACTGTCATGAGTCACAGGACCTGGACTAAATTTTACTTTCTTAAAAAAAAAAAAAAAAAGTTTGTTGGAAGAAGATATTTTCAAAAATGCTATAGTAGGCCAGGCATGGTAGTTCATGCCTGTAATCCTAGCACTTTGGGAGGCCGAGGTGGGAGGATCGCTTGAAGCCAGGAGTAACCAACCTGGGCAACAGAGCAAGACTCTGTCTCTACAAAAAAAAAAAAAAGAAAAAAAATAGTAGGACATGATGGCATGCACCTGTAGTTCCCAGCTACTAGGAGGCTGAGGCAGGAGGATTTCTTGAGCCCAGGAGTTCAAGGCTGCAGTGAGCAAGGATGCACCACTGCAATCCAACCTGGGGGACAGAGCAAGACCTTGTCTCAGAAAAAGAAAATGCTTTACTAAGGTGTGGTGACAGTATCATATATTGCTGGTGGCAATATTAATTGCTACTGCCTTTCTAGAGCACAATCCAGCCCAATGTAAAAGATCCTTTAAAAAAATGTGTTTAAGCTTTCACAAAGCAATTCCTCTTCTGGAATCTATCTTCTGAATTGAATCACCCAGCTATAGTCATCTCAGAGTTATACAAATGAGTGACCAAAAAAGTGAATTGACAATGTGAAAATCGGTAAGTAAATAATAATATATCTGAATTATGGACCATTTTGCAGGTGCTAAAATGCATGTCTGTAAAGAGCTTTTAGTACCATGAGAAAGTGCTTGTACTAGAATGTTAAGCGATAAAGAGGAGGATGTACAATTGTATAAGGAGTATTATCATCATAATGTAAAATATGATTTTAAAAAATTGAAATATGCAGGTATGTAAAACCTTTGGAATTTTTTTCTGCTTCTTTTTACTTTTACTTTTCGTTCATCTATAATTAACATATAACACTTAAATTCAGAAGTGACATCAATGATAAAATATGAAAACACTGAATGGATTAATCCTGAAATATGAAATAAACATCAAATGCCAAAATAAAATTTGTTTGAAAAGTTACAGTATTACTGAAATAAATGCTAAATGGATCCAAGACCTAAATGTAACAAATAAAATCAGAGAATTACTAAAAGGAAACACAGGCAAATTGCTTCATAACCTTTCTAACTATGACTCAAAGCCTAGAAACAATAAAAAAATGATAAATTTAAATGCATTAAAAACTTCTTATGGAGAAACAAAAGAACACCATATGCAAACAGCGGCAATAACAACAAAAGACAAATGGTGGGAGGTATTTGCAACTCTTATTACAAAGGGTCAATTTCCCTAATACATACAGGCCTCTTAAAATTGAGAGGAAAAACCGCAAAACCTTATAGAAATATGAACATAAAACATGACCATTCAGTTTATAGAGAAAGATATACAAACAGCTCTTTAATATATGAAAAGATGCTCATCCTCTTTCATAGTAACAAGTCTGCAAATTAAAACTACACTGAGGCTGGGCGTGGAGGCTCACACCTCCAATCGCAGCACTTTGGGAGGCCGAGGCCAGAGGATCTCTTGAAGCCAGGAGTTCCAGACCAGCCTAGTGAACATAGCGAAACCCGTCTCTACTAAAAAATACAAAAATTAGCTGGGCATGGTGGCGAGCCAAGATGGCACCTCTGCACTCCAGCCTGGGCGACAGAGCGAGACTCCATCTCAAAAACAATAATAGTAATAATAAAAGAAAAACAAAAAATAGTTCCGATGGGTTCAGTGTCTCACACCTGTAATCCTAGCACTTTGGAAGGTCCAGGTTGGCGGGTCACTTGAGCACAGGAGTTTGAGACCAGCCTGGGCAACATGGCGAGACCTCTTCTTTACAAAAAATACAAAAATTAGCTGGGCATGGGGGTGCAGCCTGTAGTCCCAGCTACTCAGGGGGCTGAGGCAGGCAGATTGCTTGAGCCTGGGAGGTTGAGGCTGCAGTGAGCCATGATTTCACCACTCCACTCCAGCTTAGGTGACAGAGCGAGACCTCGTTTCAAAAAAAAAGAAGACTTCATCCCATTTTGCTAAACAGGAAACTGAGTCTCAGGCAGGAAGCCAAGTGATGAAAGCAGAGACTAAGAACCACCAGCTCTGGCTGTGACAGTCTTGGGGACCCTGGATGCATCTCTCCACACACTTGGGGCAAAGCTCACCCTTCCCCAGCCATTCCAGCCCTGCTGCCCCCTTGCCTACAGGTCTGATATGCTCAAGAGCCATTACAACTCACTGCAGCCTTTTATTCCCAGGTTCAGGTGATCCTCCCACCTCAGGCTCCTGAGTAGCTGGGACTACAGGTGCACGCCACCATGCCCAGTTAATTTTTGTATTTTTGTAGAGATGGGATTTCACCATGTTGCCCAGGCTGGGATGAGGTTTTATTATATACACACACACACACACACACACACACACACACACACACATATATATTTTATATATATATATGTATATAAATATTTTATTATACTTTAAGTTTTAGGGTACATGTGCACAACGTGCAGGTTTGTTACATATGTATATATGTGCCATGTTGGTGTGCTGCACACATTAACTCATCACTTAACATTAGGTATATCTCCTAATGCTATCCCTCCCCACTCCCCCCACGCCACAACAGGCCCCGGTGTGTGATGTTCCCCTTCCTGTGTCCATGTGTTCTCACTGTTCAATCCCCACCTATCAGTGAGAACATGCGGTGTTTGGTTTTTTGCCCTTGTGATAGTTTGCTGAGAATGATGGTTTCCAGCTTCATCCATGTCCCTACAAAGGACATGAACTCATCATTTTTTATGGCTGCATAGTATTCCATGGTGTATATGTGCCACATTTTCTTAATCCAGTCTATCATTGTTGGACATTTGGGTTGGTTCCAAGTCTTTGCTATTGTAAATGGTGCCGCAATAAACATACGTGTGCATGTGTCTTTACAGCAGCATGATTTATAATCCTTTGGGTATATAGCCAGTAATGGGATGGCTGGGTCAAATGGTACTTCTAGTTCTAGATCCCTGAGGAATCGCCACACTGACTGCCACAATGGTTGAACTAGTTTACAGTCCCACCAACAGCATAAAAGTGTTCCTATTTCTCCACATCCTCTCCAGCACCTGTTGTTTCCTAACTTTTTAATGATCACCATTCTAACTGGTGTGAGATGGTATCTCATTGTGGTTTTGATTTGCATTTCTCTGATGGCCAGTGATGATGAGCATTTTTTCATGTATCTTTTGGCTGCATAAATGTCTTGTTTTGAGAAGTGTCTGTTCATATCCTTCGCCCACTTTTTGATGGGGTTGTTCCTTTTTTTCTTGTAAATTTGTTTGAGTTCATTGTAGATTCTGGATATTAGCCCTTTGTCAGATGAGTAAATTGCAAAAATTTTCTCCCATTCTGTAGGTTGCCTGTTCACTCTGATCGTAGTTTCTTTTGCTGTGCAGAAGCTCTTTAGTTTAATTAGATCCCATTTGTCGATTTTGGCTTTTGTTGCCATTGCTTTTGGTGTTTTAGACATGAAGTCCTTGCCCATGCCTACGTCCTGAATGGTATTGCCTAGGTTTTCTTCTAGGGTTTTTATGGTTTTAGGTCTAACATTTAAGTCTTTAATCTATCTTGAATTAATTTTTGTATAAGGTGTAAGGAAGGGATCCAGTTTCAGCTTTCTACATATGGCTAGCCAGTTTTCCCAGCACCATTTATTAAATGGGGAATCCTTTCCCCATTTCTTGTTTTTGTCAGGTTTGTCAAAGATCAGATGGTTGTAGATATGTGGCATTATTTCTGAGGGCTCTGTTCTGTTCCATTGGTCTATATCTCTGTTTTGATACCAGTACCATGCTGTTTTGGTTACTGTAGCCTTGTAGTATAGTTTGAAGTCAGGTAGCGTGATGCCTCCAGCTTTGTTCTTTTGGCTTAGGATTCACTTGGCAATGTGGGCTCTTTTTTGGTTCCATATGAACTTTAAAGTAGTTTTTTCCAATTCTGTGAAGAAAGTCAATGGTAGCTTGATGGGATGGCATTGAATCTATAAATTACCTAGGGCAGTATGGCCATTTTCATGATATTGATTCTTCCTATCCATGAGTGTGGAATGTTCTTCCATTTGTTTGTGTCCTCTTTTATTTCATTGAGCAGTGGTTTGTAGTTCTCCTTGAAGAGGTCCTTCACATCCCTTGTAAGTTGGATTCCTAAGTATTTTATTCTCTTTGAAGCAATTGTGAATGGGAGTTCACTCATGATTTGGCTCTCTGTCTGTTATTGGTGTATAAGAATGCTTGTGATTTTTGCACATTGATTTTGTATCCTGAGACTTTGCTGAAGTTGCTTATCAGCTTAAGGAGATTTTGGGCTGAGACAATGGGATTTTCTAGATATCAATCATGTCATCTGCAAACAGGGACAATTTGACTTCCTCTTTTCCTAATTGAATACCCTTGATTTCCTTCTCCTGCCTGATTGCCCTGGCCAGAACTTCCAACACTATGTTGAATAGGAGTGGTGAGAGAGGGCATCCCTGTCTTGTGCCAGTTTTCAAAGGGAATGCTTCCAGTTTTTGCCCATTCAGTATGATATTGGCTGTGGGTTTGTCATAGATAGCTCTTATTGTTTTGAGATACGTCCCATCAGTACCTAATTTATTGAGAGTTTTTAGCATGAAGTGTTGTTGAATTTTGTCAAAGGCCTTTTCTGCATCTATTGAGATAATCGTGTGGTTTTTGTCATTGGTTCTGTTTATATGCTGAATTATGTTTATTGATTTGTGTATGTTGAACCAGCCTTGCATCCCAGGGGTGAAGCCCACTTGATCATGGTGGATAAGCTTTTTGTTGTGCTGCTGGATTCGGTTTGCCAGTATTTTATTGAGGATTTCTGCATCCATGTTCATCAGGGGTATTGGTCTAAAATTCTCTTTTTTTGTTATTTCTCTGCCAGGCTTTGGTATCAGGATGATGCTGGCCTCATAAAATGAGTTAGGGAGGATTCCCTCTTTTTCTATTGATTGGAATAGTTTCAGAAGGAATGGTACCAGCTCCTCCTTGTACCTCTGGTAGAATTCGGCTGTGAATCCATCTGGTCCTGGACTTTTTTTGGTTGGTAAGCTATTAATTATTGCCCCAATTTCAGAGCCTGTTATTGGTCTATTCAGAGATTCAACTTCTTCCTCGTTTAGTCTTGGGAGGGTGTATGTGTCCAGGAATGTATCCATTTCTTCTAGATTTTCTAGTTTATTTGCGTAGAGGTGTTTATAGTATTCTCTGATGGTAGTTTGTATTTCCATAGGATCGGTGGTGATATCCCCTTTATCATTTTTTATTGTGTCTATTTGATTCTTCTCTCTTTTCTTCTTTATTAGTCTTGCTAGCGGTCTATCAATTTTGTTGATCTTCTCAAAAAACCAGCTCCTGGATTCATTGATTTTTTGAAGGGTTTTTTGTGTCTCTATCTCCTTCAGTTCTGCTCCGATCTTAGTTATTTCTTGCCTTCTGCTAGCTTTTGAATGTGTTTGCTCTTGCTTCTCTAATTCTTTTAATTGTGATGTCAGGGTGTCAATTTTAGATCTTTCCTGCTTTCTCTTGTGGGCATTTAGTGCTATATGTTTCCCTCTACATACTGCTTTGAATGTGTCCCAGAGATTCTGGTATGTTGTTCTCTTTGTTCTCGTTGGTTTCAAAGAACATCTTTATTTCTGCCTTCATTTCGTTATGTACCCAGTAGTCATTCAGGAACAGGTTGTTCAGTTTCCATGTAGTTGAGCGGTTTTGAGTGAGTTTCTTAATCCTGAGTTCTAGTTTGATTGCACTGTGGTCTGAGAGACACTTGGTTATAATTTGTGTTCTTTTACATTTGCTGAGGAGTGCTTTACTTCCAACTATGTGGTCAATTTTGGAATAGGTGTGGTACGGTGCTGAAAAGAATGTATATTCTGTTGATTTGGGGTGGAGAGTTCTGTAGATGTCTATTAGGTCCACTTGGTGCAGAGCTGACTTCAATTCCTGTATATGCTTGTTAACTTTCTGTCTCGTTGATCTATCTAATGTTGACAGTGGAGTGTTAAAGTCTCCCATTATTATTGTGTGGGAGTCTAAGTCTCTGTTTGGGTCTCTAAGGACTTGCTTTATGAATCTGGGTGCTCCTGTATTGGGTGCATATATATTTAGGATAGTTAGCTCTTCTTGTTGAATTGATCCCTTTACCATTATATAATGGCCTTCTTTGTCTCTTCTGATCTTTGTTGGTTTAAAGTCTGTTTTATCAGAGACTAGGATTGCAACCCCTGCTTTTTTTTGTTTTCCATTTGCTTGGTAGATCTTCCTCCATCCCCTTATTTTGAGCCTATGTGTGTCTCTGCACATGAGATGGGTTTCCTGAATACAGCACACTGATGGGTCTTGAGTCTTTATCCAATTTGCCAGTCTGTGTCTTTTAATTGGAGCATTTAGCCCATTTACATTGAAGGTTAATATTGCCATGTGTGAAAATGATCCTGTCATTATGATGTTAGCTGGTTATTTTGCTCATTAGCTGATGCAGTTTCTTCCTAGCATCGAGGGTCTTTACAATTTGGCATGTTTTTGCAATGGCTGGTACTGGTTGTTCCTTTCCATGTTTAGCGCTTCCTTCAGGAGCTCTTGTAGGACAGGCCTGGTGGTGACAAAATCTCTCAGCATTTGCTTGTCTGTAAAGTATTTTATTTCTCCTTCACTTATGAAGCTTAGTTTGGCTGGATATGAAATTCTGGGTTGAAAATTCTTTTCTTTAAGAATGTTGAATATTGGCCCCCACTCTCTTCTGGCTTGTAGAGTTTCTGCTGAGAGATCAGCTATTAGTCTGATGGGCTTCCCTTTGTGGGTAACCCGACCTTTCTCTCTGGCTGCCCTTAACATTTTTTCCTTCATTTCACGTTTGGTGAATCTGACAATTATGTGTCTTGGAGTTGCTCTTCTCGAGGAGTATCTTTGTGCTCTTCTCTGTATTTCCTGAATCTGAATGTTGGCCTGCCTTGCTAGATTGGGGAAGTTCTCCTGGATAATATCCTGCAGAGTGTTTTCCAACTTGGTTCCATTCTCCTCGTCACTTTCAGGTACACCAATCAGATGTAGATTTGGTCTTTTCACATAGTCCCATATTTCTTGGAGGCTTCGTTCGTTTCATTCTTTTTTCTCTTAACTTCTCTTCTCGCTTCACTTCATTAATTTGATCTTCCATCACTGATACCCTTTCTTCCAGTTGATCGAATTGGCTACTGAGGCTTGTGCATTCATCACGTAGTTCTCGTGCCATGGTTTTCAGCTCCATCAGGTCCTTTAAGGACTTCTCTGCATTGGTTATTCTAGTTAGCCATTCGTCTAATCTTTTTCAAGGTTTTTAACTTCTTTGCCATGGGTTCGAACTTCCTCCTTCAGCTCGGAGAAGTTTGATCATCTGAAGCCTTCTCTCAACTCGTCAAATTCATTCTCCATCCAGCTTTGTTCCTTTGCTGGTGAGGAGCTGCATTCCTTTGGAGGAGGAGAGGCACTCTGATTTTTAGATTTTTTACTATACTTTAAGTTCTAGGGTACATGTTCACAACGTGCAGGTTTGTTACATATGTATACATGTGCCATGTTGGTGTGCTGCACCCATTAACTCGTCATTAACATTAGCTATATCTCCTAATGCTATCTCTCCCCTCTCCTCCCACTCCACAACAGGCCCCATTGTGTGATGTTCCCCTTCCTGTGTCCAAGTGTTCTCATTGTTCAATTCCCACCTATGAGTGAGAACACATGGTGTTTGGTTTTTTGTTCTTGTGATAGTTTGCTGAGAATGATGGTTTCCAGCTTCTTCCATGTCCCTACAAAGGACAAGAACTCATCCTTTTTTATGGCTGCATAGTATTCCATGGTGTATATGTGCCACATTTTCTTAATCCAGTCTATCATTGTTGGACATTTGGGTTGGTTCCAAGTCTTTGCTATTGTGAATAGTGCCACAATAAACATACGTGTGCATGTGTCTTTATAGCAGTATGATTTATATTCCTTTGGGTATATACCCAGTAATGGGATGGCTGGGTCAAATGATATTTCTAGTTCTAGATCCTTGAGGAATCGCCACACTGACTTCCACAATGGTTGAACTAGTTTACAGTCCCACCAACAGTGTAAAAGTGTTCCTATTTCTCCACATCCTCTCCAGCACCTGTTGTTTCCTGACTTTTTAATGATCACCATTCTAACTGGTGTGAGATGATATCTCATTGTGGTTTTGATTTGCATTTCTCTGATGGCCAGGGATAGTGAGCATTTTTCATGTGTCTGTTGGCTGCATAAATGTCTTCTTTTGAGAATTGTCTGTTCATATCCTTTGCCCACTTTTTGATGGGGTTGTTTGTTTTTTTCTTGTAAATTTGTTTGTGTTCTTTGTAGATTCTGGATATTAGCCCTTTGTCAGATGAGTAAATTGCAAAAATTTTCTCCCATTCTGTAGGTTGCCTGTTCACTTTGATGGTAGTTTCTTTTGCTGGACAGAAGCTCTTTAGTTTAATTAGATCCCATTTGTCAATTTTGGCTTTTGTTGCCATTGCTTTTGGTGTTTTAGACATGAAGTTCTTGCCCATGCCTATGTCCTGAATGGTATTGCCTAGGTTTTCTTCTAGGGTTTTTATGGTTTTAGGTCTGACATTTAAGTCTTTAATCCATCTTGAATTAATTTTTGTATAAGGCGTAAGGAAGGGATCCAGTTTCTGCTTTCTACATATGGCTAGCCAGTTTTCCCAGCACCATTTGTTAAATAGGGACTCCTTTCCCCATTTCTTGTTTTTGCCAGGTTTGTCAAAGATCAGATGGTTGTAGATGTGTGGTATTATTTCTGAGGGCTCTGTTCTGTTCCATTGGTCTATATCTCTGTTTTGATACCAGTACCATGCTGTTTTGGTTACTGTAGCCTTGTAGTATAGTTTGAAGTCATGTAGCATGATGCCTCCAGCTTTGTTCTTTTGGCTTAGGATTGCCTTGTCAATGCAGGCTCTTTTTTGGTTCTCTATGAACTTTAAAGTAGTTTTTTCCAATTCTGTGAAGAAAGTCATTGGTAGCTTGATGAGGATGGCATTGAATCTATAAATTACCTTGGGCAGTATGGCCATTTTCATGATATTGATTCTTCCTATCCATGAGCATGGAATGTTCTTCCATTTGTTTGTGTCCTCTTTTATTTCATTGAGCAGTGGGTTGTAGTTCTCCTTGGGATGAGGTTTTAATAAAACAAAATGATGACAGTAAAGTGCCTGGCATGTAGCCAGGAATTTCTGCAAATGTTTAGGCTAACTCCACCCACGTCTTTATTTTACTTATTCTTTACCACTACCCTAGGAGGTAGGTGTTATTATTATCCCCATTTTACAAATAAGGAACCTAAGGTTCAGAGAGTTGGGGCTATTTGACTAGGGTCACACAACTATTAAGTGTGGATCAAGAATTCAAACCCAAGGCTGTCTAAGCCCAGATTTTATGTTCTTGGGTTTTATGCCATGATGCCTGTGGGAAGGGGAAAGTCTGAAAAGGGCTCTTTGTTCCTTGACCCAAAGGAATGCAATGACCTATAAAGATTTTTCTTTTGACAGTTTGAGTTTATTAAATCTTCGAATTTCTTAACGTTATTTCTGTAAACTAGGAGTTTCAAACTCTTCCTGTGGCGATTGCCATAATCCCTACCATTCCATCTTGTCTTACACCTAGCCTGCTTCCCTCACTTACATTACCTGCTTCTCTTGTTTGACATCAGAACTATGGCCTTTGCGTAAGATTTTTAGGTTTCTTATATTTATTCTTCTTTTTTTTTTTTTTTTTTTTGAGACAGTGTGTGGCTCTGTCACCTAGGCTGGAGTGCAGTAGTGCGATCAAAGCTCACTGTAGTCTCCAACTCCTGGGCTCAAGCGATTCTCCAGCTGTGGCCTCCAAAGTAGCTAGGAATACAGGTGAGCACCACCATACCTGCCTAATTTTTTTTATTTTTTGTGGCGATGGGGGTCTCACTATGTTGTCCAGGCTGGTCTCAAACTCCTGGCCTCAAACAACCCTCCTGATTCATCCTCCCAAAGCGCTGGGATTACAGGTGTGAGCCATCAGGACTGGCCTACTTATTCTTTTAAAAAAGATGTGATTATCCACAAAAAGACTTACAGCAGCTTTATTCAAATAGCACAAAAAGGCCGGACACAGTGGCTCATGCCTATAATCCCAGCACTTTGGGAGGCTGAGGCAGGTGGACCATTTGAGGTTAGGAGTTCGAGATCAGCCTGGCCAACATGGTGAAACCCTGTCTCTACTACAAATACAAAAAAATTAGCCAGGCATGGTGGCAGGTGACTGTAATCCCAGCTATTCAGGAGGCTGAGGCAGGAGAATTGCTTGAACCTGGGAGGCAGAGGTTGCCGTGGGCCAAGATCGTGCCACTGCACTCCAGCCTGGGTAACAGAGCAAGACTCTGTCAAAAAAAAAAAAAAAAAGAATTGGCAACAACACGAATGTCCACCAATGGGTGAACGAATAAACAAATTTTGGTAACATTCACACAACGGAATACTGCTCAGCAATCAAAAAGAAGAAACTACTGATGCATGTGGCAACATGGATGAATTTTAGAAAACATTTTTGCTGGCCGGGCGTGGTGGCTCATGCCTATAATCCCAGCAGTTTGGGAGGCTAAGGAAGGCAGATCACTAGAGATCAGGAGTTTGAGACCAACCTGACCAACATGGCAAAACTCGATCTCTACTAAAAATACAAAAATTAGCTGAGCGTGGTGGCGGGCACCTGTAATCCTAGCTACTAGGGAGGCTGAGGCAGGAGAATTGCTTGAACCCAGGAGGTGGAGGTTGCACTCCAGCCTGGGTGACAGAGCGAGACTTTGTCTCAAATAAAAATAAAAATAAAAACATTTTGCTGAATGAAAGAAGTCAAATATTGAAGAGTACACACCCTGTGATTCTATGTATATGAAATTCTAATTTATCGCAATGGAAAACAGGTTCGCTGGGGCTGAAAAGTGGGTGGATTGTGGGGATTGACTGTGACAGACACCAGGAGGTTTTGGGGGTGACAGAAATGTATTATATCTTGATTGTACCGGTGGGTACACTACAGTGTGCATAAGTGTCAAGACTCAGAACTACACACCTAAAATAATGCACTTAATTAAATGTCAATTATGCTTCAATAAAGTTGAATTTTTTAGAAAGCACTCTTGAGTCTCTTTTTCTTATTCTCCCTTGCTGCCAGAGACATGCATATGGTTCGTGTTCATGTGTTGTGAAGGTGTTCTGAAGAGACTGAGTGTTGGAGTCGCCACATCCTATAATAACCCACATCCTTCTGGGAAAGATCAGATGGGTCTGTTTGGAAGTCGGTGCTGTTTTCCATCACCAAGGGGACTGCTGCGGAACGCCGCCCCCAAAGTTCATTATCTCAGCACTTAATGTTTTGTTTTTGTTTTTTCAAAATACAGAAAAGTAATTAGAAGACATGATGAGCAATAACCTCTGTGCCAAATTACCTTGTTTTAATTTGATTATGCTTTTGAATTGTTCAAGCTCAAATAATTAATTTTATAAGTGTCAGGTCTTGATAGGATTTTTCTTTTTTTTTTTTTTTTTTTGGAATGTGCATGCCAAGAATCATAAGGAATGTTTTTCACGGTAAAATCTTAACCCCCTAAGACACACAATGACCACCGGACCACTGAACTGCTTCAAATATTTGAAAGATAATAGGCCACAAGTTCACAGGAGGAAATTATTGCCTGGCCAAACTCTAGGAGTTGAGGTTTGACGATTTCTTTAGTGACATTTATAAAAGTGCATTGTTTTAATCAGACCGTAAGAAGACTGAATCAGGTTTCAGATTCACTCGGGGTTGATAATTGAGCTCATTCCTGAAAGGCCTCAGGAGCACTAAAGCACTGAAGTGAAACCATGGAAATTAGGGATTTGAATAGGAGAATCGTGAACTTTGGTAAAGAAAACATTCCCCATGGAGAGTGCTGATGGAACAAACTTTGCCAAAACCTATTAATAAGATTAATGAAGATAAAATTAGGGAAAACACCATGAATCTTGTTGTCTATGGGAGGAAAGAAGAGAAAGGGGAAAAAAAAATCAGGCTCATTTACACCCTTGACTATGTCATCATGAGCCCACATGGAGGGGCCCGACATACCATCTTCCTTTTTGCAGAGAGAATGCAATGTCCAGTTCTTTCTTCTGCTGCTGCTAGGATTTGCCTTTGGCATAGTTGGCCTGTCTAAATGAAACTGGAACAAAATTCCAGGCCATCTTTTACAAATGTTTGTTCTCCACAAGGGCAGGGGAACTTCCTAAGTGGGTAAGCTGGCTGAAGATCTGAGCCAAGCTTAGAAAAGAGGAGCCAGGCCTGCCCTTGAACTCACAGAGCTGAGCACAGCAGCACACACATGGTCCACCCTGGCTTGGAGCCCCGAAATAGAGCCCAGCCCAAAACTTCTCTGGAAAGGTTATGGTGCGTTCGAAGCACAGGCCTCACATCTACCTCTAAGTCTTGGCCATTATTGGTAAAGGCAAGTAGGGGGCAAGCCTTTTTAAATCATGTTTTTACTGATACAACCTTAGAGGATGGCTTCCCAACCCCTAGACACTGCTATTAACTGAAAGAGTGGCCAAGTTTTAATCTCACCTAGAAGATGGCTGACAACCCCCAGGGCATCTCATGAAAAATGGATCTGTAAGCCACATGCAATCCATTACACTTTCAGACTATTCATCTATTCTATTTCTTTCTTTTCTTTTCTTTTTTTGAGACGGAGTCTTGCTCTGTCACCCAGGCTTGAGTGCAGTGGTGCAATCTCAGCTCACTGCAACCTCTGCCTCCCAGGTTCAAGCGATTCTCATGCCTCAGCCTCCTTAGTAGCTGGGATTACAGGCGCACAGCCACCACGCTGGGCTAATTTTTTGGATTTTTTGTAGATACAGGGTTTCGCCATGTTGGCCAGGCTGTTCTCGAACTCCTGACCTTAAGTGACCCATCCACCTCGGCCTCCCAAAGTGCTGGAGTTACAGGTGAGAGCCACTGCACCCGACCCACTGGCTTTTTTCTATTTTTTTTATGCATATAAGGCATATTTGCACCATAGGGCCTTTGCACATGCTGTTCCCTCTGCAGACAATTCCTTTGCATTGGGTCTTCAAATGTCACCCCCTCAACCACCCCATGGCTTTGAGGCCACATACAAATGGAGGGAAAGGATAAGTTCATATTTTGGTATTGGTTCCACGCCCAAAATTTGATTATTTCTAAGGATGGATAAGTTAATGTTAGATAAGGAAAAAACAGTCCTACTTATAATGGTCTATCCCATTGTTAGATCATTTTATTCTAGTATGGGATTCAGAAATCTTAGATGTATTACTTCAAAAATCATAAGATCATTAAGATCTACAGAGGTGATAAAAATCACAGAGTTGAATAGATGTCTTTTATGGAGTCAGAATTGACTGAGTAGTCTCTGCTCTTTTATTCAGAGCCTTTATCTAAATAGATCGCTATCATGGTTTCTAGCAGTGGATGCCTGCATGACCAACCAAGACCTCTTGAAACAATGGACTGAACTTTTGTCAGCTTTCACTTCAGGGGTAAGAATGGCTTAATTTTAAAAGCACCTCAGCAAGATGCTTTAATACTCTTTTCCTTGATTCATATTTTTAATGTTCTCACTTCTTTAAGAACTTGTGAACATTTGGCTTTGATAACTCTGCACTGCCAAACCTACCAATTTCTTGGTGGGCCAAGGATGCCCAAGTTTTACTGATTCTATGTTTTCAATCATTGAAGTATTCTGTAGCTGACCACATTCTGTTTTCTGTTTTTTTCTAGTCATCTTAACTAATTCAGAAAAAGCTAAGTTTAAGTGGCTTTTGCTGGCTGGCTGGTCCTGGAGCCACTTCCCTGGCTCCTCCAAATCATCAATCCTGTCCTATGCTGTGTCACCAAGCACCACTAAGCAGCCTCTGGGGGATGTGGACAAGTCTCCTTAGACAGGGTGGCCTATCCCAGGTTGGATCCAACCCAGAAATGTCCTGTAGAGGCTCAGCCAAGTTGAGGATGGAGCAGAAGCAATGTTAGACCGGGTGGTCTGAGGGTGTGACATTTGAAGACCCAAAGCAAAGTAATTATCTGCAGAGGGAACAGCATGTGCAAAGGCCTTACAGTGCAAACATGCCTCATATGCAAAAAAAAAAAAATTGAAAAAGGCCAGTAGGCTGTGCACAGTGGCTCACGTCCTGTAACTTCAGCACTTTGGGAGGCTGAGGCAGCGGATCATTTGAGGTCAGGAGCTGGAGACCAGTCTGGCCAATGTGGCAAAACCCTGTCTCTACTAAAAATATAAAAGATTAGCTAGGTGTGGTGGCATGCACCTGTAATCTCAGCTACTCAGGAGGTTGAGGCAGGAAAATTACCTGAACCCGTGAGACAGAGGTTGCAGTGAGCTGAGATTGCACCACTGCACTCCAGCCTGGGCAACAGAGTGAGATTCCATCAAAAAAGAAAGAAAGAAGGAAAGAAGGGAAGGAAGGAAGGAAGGAGCCAGTGAGACTGGTATATGGTGAGTAGAGGTCACATGGATGAATCAATCTAAATACGTTCTAATACGCTTAATAATAATACAGTCTTGATACAGATGACAGCACCGGCAATAACAGAACTGAAAATTTTGCACTCAGGTTGGGACTCCCCAAGACAGTGACTGGGTCAAAATCCTATTTCTGGACTTCCTGGATTGACTAATCTTTAACTGGTGGTTGTTAAAATAAGGTTTCTCTATCATGGCCTCACTTCTGATAGTCCCATCGCATTCTGATACCTGCCTCCCTTTTTCCACCCTGGCCACTTCGGGCTTCCAGCATCCCTACAACGTTCTCAATTCCAGAACCACTCAGGACATCTTGTATCTCTCTCTTGACCTGCCAGAGCTTCTTATGGCCTAGCAAGTCATTTTCCTGATTATTATCTCTCCTTATCCCTAATATCTAGTAGTTTCTACCCATTGTTCAGTTTCCACTTCTTTGGTTTTTCTCCCTAGCTCCACACCTCTGGAGCGACATAAATACTCTACCTGACCCAGCCTGCTTCTAGATATACTACTCTACACCTGATGGAGAGCTCGTGCCTAGAGCTCACTACCCAACCCTTAGGACCAGAAAGATGGCAAAACACTTAGGGAACCAGTAATGGCTTATAAGCATGTCAGAATCAGGATAAAGAATTTGGGCTGTAAGGCCGGGCGCGGTGGCTCACGCCTGTAATCCCAGCACTTTGGGAGTCCGAGGTGGGCGGATCACAAGGTCAGGAGACCGAGACCATCCTGGCTAACACGGTGAAACCCGTCTCTACTAAAAATACAAAAAAATTAGCAGGGCTTGGTGGCAGGCGCCTGTAGTCCCAGCTACTTGGGAGGCTGAGGCAGGAGAATGGCGTGAACCCGGGAGGCGGAGCTTACAGTGAGCCGAGATCGCGCCACTGCACTCCAGACTGGGCAACAGAGCGAGACTCCGTCTCAAAAAAAAAAAAAAAAGAATTTGGGCTGCAATATCCAAATATGTTCTCAGAAACAACCTGCACAATATTTGCTGACAAATGAATACCAGCCACCTCTACAGCAAAACTTTATTCAGCTCAATCAACTTCTTCTCTAAACTCAGCACCTCCTTATTTTCTGAACCACTCAATTCAATATTGTGTTATTTATAAAGTTTTGCATTTTTTATCTTGTGAATATTTTAGTATTAGTCCTGAAAAGATTTAAAGTTCTCAAAGAGCAAGAATGGTGTGCTGCATTTTATTTGTAAATTTTGTAAGTTTCACAAGAGTGTTGCACACATATACAGTTGGTGCCTGACAAACACTGGCTGACGGATATTTCATTGTTTTAATTCAGCTTTAAGTTTTTGGCAGTAGAGCAGAGGTTATGCAAAGTGTAAGCGTCATTGGTAGATTCGTGTCACTGGAGCTAAATGCCACCTCTAAAGTGGTGGCTAAAGTTAGAAAGATGGGAGGCAGAGCAGGACAGCACTCCCACATCCCTGGAAGCCCGCAGTTTCACAATTCTGGACAAAAGGGCAGCCCTTCCTGCTTTATGTGATGATTAGATTGTTCATTCATTTGTTAATTCAGTGAATTATTTTTGAGTCATGAGCATGCACTACGTATAAGGCAATGTACACATTATGGAGGATATACAAAAAAATTCCAAACCATGATGTCTGTGTGCCCTAGCTCAGCCTGAATTATGATCAGATAAAATCCCAGCTCTTCCCCGTGAAGAACCTTGGGAACAGGATCTGCAAACAATGGGCATCCCACGTCCGTGTCTGGGCTGTCGTCCGGACCCCTGCCTCCGCGCTGGAACGGGTTGTCCTGGTGGCAGGAGAAACCATGGATCAGGACCTTTGAATCAGGACACTTCAGAACTTTCCTCTTCTTTTGTACCAGGATGTCAAAAGCATTCTAGTAAACCACAAGAAATAGGAAGGAGTGAGAAAGAAAGATTTTAAGCTACTCCATGTACACCGACTTTATCTTAAGTTGTATTTGGGAATTAACCAATGATCATAAATCAAGGGTGCCAATAGATCAAAGGCAGTGGTAACTACACTCAGCACACGTGCTAAATAGAGTTTTATTTTATTTTATTTTATTTTATTTTGTTTTTTTTTGAGACAGAGTATCGCTCTGTCACCCAGGCTGAAGTGCAGTGGTGTGATCTCGGCTCACTGCAACCTCCACCCACCAGGTTCAAGCAATTCTCCTGCCTCAGCCTCTCGAGTAGCTAGGATTACAGGTGCATGCCATGACATCTGGCTAAATTTTTTTTGTTTTTTCTTGTATTTTTAGTAGACAGGGGGTTTCACCATGTTGGCCAGGCTGGTCTTGAACTCCTGGCCTCCAGTAATCTGCCCGCTTCAGCCTCTCAAAGTGCTGGGATTACAGGAGTGAGCCACCTAGAGTTTTCATTCATGATTCATTCATTCATTTGTTGGTTCCTTTGCTCTTTCTTTCACATATTCATTTATATAACAAGTGTCTATTGAGTGCATACTCAGTGCCAGGTACTATAGTAGGACCTGAGAGTGATATAAAGACGAATAAAATACTATTAATATCCCTGGCCTTAAAGCACTTGGAGGAAAGAAGAGGTGATAAAATATGCATTTAAAAAATAGGGATTTAAAATGTGATAAGTTAAAGAGAATTAAAGTGCTACGGGGACAAAGATCTGGCTAAAAAGAAGGGCTTCCCACTTTGGGAGTCTGAAGCGGGTAGATTGCCTGAGGTCAGGAGTTCGAGACCAGCCTGATCAACATGGCGAAACCCCGTCTCTACTAAAAATGCAAAAATTAGCTGAGTGTGGCGGGCACCTGTAATCTCAGCTACTCCGGAGGCTGAGGCAGGAGAATCGCTTGAACTCGGGGGGCAGAGGTTGCAGTGAGCCAAGATCACGCCACTTCGCTCCACCCTGGGAATAAGAGTGAAACCCCCTCTTGGGAAAAAAAAAAAAAGGACTTCATAGAGGAGTTAGCTGGGACCTTCGAGAAACGGTAGGAAATGGTTATGTGGAAGTGGGAATGGGGCTGAGGAATGCTTACTTGGATGTGGAAAAGTCAATAGTTCCATTTGACAGGAGCAGAGTGGGTATTAAAAAGCAGAGATTCATGAATACCCAACTATGGAAGTTTGTGTTACATTCATAGATGAGATGACTATATAATATAGTATCCAGATCATGACACATTTGAAAGTGAAAACGGTCATAAAAATAATTAAAATTATATATATAAATTTATTGACTAAAACATTTTTATTATATTGGTAAATCTTTTTTAAAGATCTATTTGAAAACTATTTTCAAAAATGAAATTATTTTAAAATACTAAAACTTATCTATCTACATCTAGATATGTAGATAGATAGTGGTGGACATTCAAGCAAAATTTTTTAAACTTTTAATATGTTGATCACCAAAACATTAACAAATAACATCATCAGAACAATCATCCTTGGTGAATATCACATACTTGAATCAATTCCTTGGGTGGATTTGTTTTTAATACCACAGCACTAGTATTTTTCTGAAAAAGGTATTATTTTTAAATTTTTCAGAAAATTGTTCTTCAAAGTTGCGTTTTAAAGTTAGTTTGAAACTTTTGAACTTTTAATTGATTACTTTTTGTAGACTACAATGTTTTTTTAAAAACATGCTTTCTCAGCTGGGCACAGTGGTTCACACCTGTAATCCCAGCACTTTGGGAGGCCAAGGCAGGCAGATCACAAGGTCAAGAGATCAAGACCACCCTGGCCAACATGGTGAAACCATATCTCTACTAAAAATACAAAAATTAGCTGTGTATGGTGGCACACGCCTGTAGTCCCAGCTACTCGGGAGGCTGAGGCAGGAGAATCAGTTGAACACAGGAGGCAGAGGTTGCCGTGAGCCGAGATCACGCCACTGCACTCCAGCCTGGCAACAGAGCAAGACTCCATCTCAAAAAAACAAAACAAACAAACAAATTTAAAAAAAAAATGCTTTCTCTGCAGGTCCTGAGGTGCCTGTTAAAGCACAGAATAAAGTATACTAAATGGAAGATATTATCAGTTATATTTTTTAAAGTAAATCTTGTGAATATTTTATCCCTATTTTATAAAATTAGCAATTTATAAAATGCCTTTTTAATCAACTTCAATGAGGTGCAGTTTACCTATAATAAAAGAACCTATTTTAAGTATACAGTTTGATAAATTTTGACATATGCACCCACCCATGACACTACCAACACGATTAAGCTATAGAGCATATTACAAATAATTTTTTTTCTTTTTGGATGGAGTCTTGCTCTATTGCCCAGGCTGGAGTGCAGTGACGTGATCTCAGCTTACTGCAACCTCTGCTTCCCAGATTCAAGTAATTCTCCTGCCTTAGCCACCCGAGTAGCTGGGACTACAGGCATGCACCACCACGCCCAGCTAATTTTTGTATTTTTAGTAGAGAGGGGATTTCACCATGTTGTCTGGGCTGCTCTCGAACTCCTGACCTCAGGTGATCCACCCTCAGGTGATCCACCCACCTCAGCCTCCCAAAGTGCTGGGATTACAGACATGAGCCACCAAGCCTAGCCATATTACAAATAATTCTTTTGAAAAGTCATTTCCATAATTAGTTTCATCACCGCATGTCCCCCTCTCAGAACCATTATTTCCTTTCCCTTACTGTAAATAAGTTTTGCCTATTCTGGAACTTCATATAAATGGAATTATACACAATATAGTCTTCTGGATCTGGCTCCTTTCACTCAACATAATTTTTTTTTGTTTTTGTTTTTGTTTTTTTGAGATGGAGTCTCGCTCTGTCACCCAGGCTGGAGTGTAGTGGCATGATCTCAGCTCACTACAACCTCTGCCTCCCAGGTTCAAGCGATGCTCCTGCCTCAGTCTCCCGAGTAGCTGGAACTAGAGGTGCCGGCCACCACACTCAGCTAATTTTTTTATTTTCAGTAGAGACGAGGTTTCACCATATTGGCCAGGCTGGTCTCGAACTCCTGACCTGGTGATACACCCACCTTGGCCTCTCAAAGTGCTAGGATTACAGGCATGAGCCACCACGCCCAGCCAACGTAACATTTTTATTTTTCTCTGTCCCCCAGGCTGGAGTGCAGTGGTCTGATCATGGCTCACTGCAGCCTCAACCTCCTGGGCTCAAACGATCCTCCCACCTCAGGCTCCCAAGTAGCTGAGACTACAGACATAAGCCACCGTGCCTAACTAATTTTTGTTTTATTATTATTATTTATTTATTTTTTTTTTTTAGAGACTGGATTTAGCCATGTTGCCCAGGCTGGTCTCAAACTTCTGGTCTCAACTGATCTGCCTGCCTCAGCCTCCCAAAGTGCTGGAATTACAGGTGTGACAACATAATGTATTGAGATTCTTTCATGTAGTTGCATACTCCACTAGTTCGTTCTTTTTTATTGCTGAGTTGTATGGATACCGCACAATTTCTTTATCCATTCACTCATTTTCCAATTTTGAACAACTATAAATAAAGCTGCTATGATTATGGATAACAAATACCTAGGAGCAGAACTGCTGTGTCATAAAAAAAAATGAATGTTTAATTTTGTAAGCAACAGCCAGACTATCTTCCAAAGCAGCTATACATTTTACACCCCCACCATCAGTGCACAGGAGGAGCGAAGAGAATTCCAATTACTTCACCTGCACTCACACTTGGTATTGTGAGTCTTTCTAATTTAGCCCTTTTAACAAAAGAGTAATGCCATATCATTGTGGTTTTAATTTGCTTTTCTTTGATGCTAATGATGTTGAGTATTTTTTCATATGCCTGTTGGCCATTCATATATCTTCTTTAATGAGGTTCCTATTTTGCCTTTTTTGTTTGTTTGTTTGAGACGGGGTCTACTTTCATTCCCCAGGAGTGCAGTGGCACAATCACAGCTTACTGCAGCCTCGGCTTTCTGGACTCAAGTGATCCCCCAACCTCAGCCTCCCAAGTAACCAGGGCTAAAGTCATGCACCATCATGCCCGGCTAATTTTTGTATTTTTAGTAGAGATAGGGTTTCGTCATGTTGCCCAGGCTGATTTTGAACTCTTGGGCTCAAGTGATCCACCTGCCTTGGCCTCCCAAAGTGCAGAGATTACAGGGGTGAGCCACCACATCAGGCCATTTTTGTCCATTTTAAATTGTTTTCTTGTCTTATAATTGAGTTCCAAAGGCCCATTATGTATTTTAGATACAAGTCCCTTTTCAGGTATATGTATTATAAATATTGTGTGTTAGTCAGTGGTTTATCTTTTCTTATTTATTTATTTATTTATTTATTTATTTTTGGAGACAGAATCTCACTCCATCACCCAGGCTGGAGTGCAGTGGCACAATCATAGCTCACTGTCATCTCAAATTCCTGGGCTCAGCAATCTCCCACCTCACCCTCCCAAGTAGCTAGGACTCCAGGCATATGTCACCACACTGGCTAATTTTTTTTCTAGCGATTCGATCTTGCTATGTTGCCCAGGCTGGTCTTGAACTGCTGGCCTCAAGCAATCCTCTCACTTCAGTCTCCAAAGTATTGGGTTTACAGGCATGAGCCACTGTGCCTGGCAAGTTCCTTAATTTAACACAAGTTTTGTTTCTACCTCAATACTGTGCTCCACCAAAATTCTTATTTGTATTATCACCAGAAACATAAATAATTTTATCTTCAATGATGGATTTTTAAACTTAATTTTAAAAACATTTAGAACAATGGCAGATGTTTCACCTTTGACCAAATGAACTTTCAAATATTTTACTGATTTCATGAATTGAAGAGTGGAACCACCATTGAAATGAATTTAACTGGGTTTCTATTTGAAATATCTGATTCATGCTTGAACCCAGGAGGCGGAGGTTGCAGTGAGCTGAGATCGTGCCACTGCACTCCAGCCTGGGCGACAGAGCAAAACTCTGTCTCCAAAAAGAAAGAAAGAAACTAAAAGAAAAATAAATATCTGATTCAGTCCCTAACATCAGGTATCATCACTTGACTGTAAAGTTTTTATTCATCTAATGGAGCCAACACATTAACAGATTTTGCTGTATAGTTCTTACACATGCACAAGAAAAAAAAACATATATATATGCCACGTACCTGTTGTGCACTACTTCAGTTTTCTCAGCCTCATCAGTTCTGCTCAGTCATCACATCGGAGCATCTTAACAGTCTTTCCCCTCAGCTCTGCACCTTTGGTTTCGGTTTCTTACTTTCTTTCCCAAAGCTTCTCTGTGAACATCTGGGCAGAATGTTTGGCATGCACGCACAGCCTGGAAGTGAGAGGAGGTAATGGTCCCTGGAAGGAATCTTTAACCAACGGGGAACAGGGGCCAGTTTTTTGTTTTGTTTTTGTTTTTTTATAGACGGAGTCTCTCTCTGTCGCCCGGGCTGGAGTGCAGTGGCGCGATCTTGGCTCACTGCAAGCTCCACCTCGCGGGTTCACGCCATTCTCCTGCCTCAGCTTCCCGAGTAGCTGGGACTGCAGGCACCCGCCACCACGCCTGGCTAATTTTTTTGTATTTTTTAGTAGAAACGGGGTTTCACCGTGTTAGCCAGGATAGTCTCGATCTCCTGACCTCGTGATCCGCCCGCCTGGGCCTCCCAAAGTGCTGGGATTACAGGCGTGAGCCACTGCGCCGGGCCAGGGGCCAGTTGTTAAATGTTACCTCTTTCTTCATCTGAAGGGCTGCCTGGAGATGTGTTGAATGTGGCTCTTCAGGCAGTCCCATGAGATTGAAAGACTCACATGTAGTGGTAATACTTCTTCATGTTGATGCTCCCTCTTTTCCTCCTTTGCTCTTTCTGTCTCTCATTCCTGCTGGCAAACTAAATTCACCAGTGAAATATCTGAGTGTAAGTATTTATCTTAGGTGCCACTTCCTGGGGAACCCAGGCCGAGATAGCTCAGATCAAAAGAAGCAAAATTCGTTTAACAAAATGAAAAGTCATGCTTTAAAGCAGTGACTCCTCTCCGCAACCTTTGGGCATCAGGCACCCATTCTGTGGAAGACAATTTTTCCACGGATGGGGGTCGGAGGATGGTTTCTGAATGATTCAACTGCATTCCATTTATTGTGCACTTTATTTCTACTATTATTACATTGCAATATATAATGAAATAATTATACAATTCACTATAATGCAGAATCAGTGGGACCCCTGAGCTTGTTTTCCTGCAACTAGACAGTCTCATCTGGGGGTGATGGGAGGCAGTGACAGATCATCAGGCATTAGATTCTTTTTTTTTTTTTTTTTGAGACAGAGTTTTGCTCTTGTTGCCCAGGCTGGAGTGCAATGGCACAAACTCGGCTCACTGCAACCTCCGCCTCCTGGGTTCAAGTGATTCTCCTGCCTCAGCCTCCCAAGTAGCTGGGACTACAGACAGGCACCACCATACCCAGCTAATTTTTTGTATTTTTAGTGGAAACAGGGTTTCTCCATGTTGGTCAGGCTGGTCTCAAACTCCTGACCTCAGGTGATCCACCTGCCTCGGCCTCCCAAAATTCTAGGATTACAGGCGTGAGCCACACCACCCAGCCTAGATTCTATAAGGAGCATACAACCTAGATCCCTGGCGTACACAGTACACAATAGGGTTTGCACTCCTGTGAGAATCTAACGCTGCCACTGATCTGACAGGAAGTGGAGCTCAGGCGGTAATAGTGATGAGGAGCAGCTGTAAATATAGATGAAGCTTCACTTGCTCAACCACTGCTCACCTCCTGCTATGCAGCCTGGTTCCTAACAGGCCATGGACCTGTACCGGTCCATCAGGTACTGGTCCATGGGGACCCCTCCTTTGAAGAGTGACGCATAAATACAACTTCCACAATTGCCTGTGTTATCGTCTTAAAATAATCACTAACTTTTCTTTAGCAGAGTTGTATCTTCTGGTTTTCATTAGTCAATGATATCACTACGGACTCGATAATAGACAGTAAATGTTCATGGACATTATGTGCAAGTTATAAGTTCATCAACTTTCTTGAAATGCAGAAACTCAGTATTTAATTTTTCATGAAACCTTCCTTCCTTTCCTTCCTTCCTGTCTTCCTTCCTTCTTTTCTTTCTTCTCACTGTTACTGTAGTGAATACTGTGGTACACTGCCCAGATCCCCGCTGCAGGACCGTGGCAGCTGCTGAGAGTGATGGCTGTTGGCAGCTCACAGTTGATTCCATCTGTAGGAATTGCCCTGGGCCAAAACAAGCTGCCTTATCTAAATATGCTCCCTCCCTGGGGGCAGCCTCCATCCCATAATGAGTCAATGGTAGGGGTGGGAGGTGGTGATAAAATATAAAGGCCTGGCTCACGTGCCTTATTTCGGGACAACCCTGAAAGGCCATCCCAGATCTGCGACTCCCATAGGATCAACGGAGGCCTCTGCAGCACCAGCACTGCAGGTCAATTTCTCCCTCTGCCCAATCTGGCTACCCTCACCCCCTCACAGGTGTTGTTCCCAAGAGTAATCCCCAGTAAACTTCCTGCAGGCAAACCTCCATTTCAGAATCTACTTCTCAGAAACCCAATCTAAACAACTGCTGAAAAGGTTTATTGCAACATTTTATTTTTTATTTATTTATTTTTTGAGACGGAGTCTGGCTCTGTCACCCAGGCTGGAGTGCAGTGGTGTGATCTCGGCTCACTGCAACCTCTGCCTCCCGGGTTCCAGCGATTCTTGTGCCTCAGCCTCCCAAGTAGCTGGGATTAGAGGTGTGCACCACCACACCCAGCTAATTTTTGTGTTTTTAGTAGAGACACGGTTTCACGATGTTGGCCAGGCTGGTCTCCAACTCCTGACCAATGGTGATCCACCCGTCTCAGCCTCCCAAAATGCTGGGATTAGAAGCGTGAGCCACCAAGCCCAGCTAATTTTTGTATTTTTAGTAGAGACAAGGTTTTGCCATGATGGCCAGGCTGGTCTCAAACTCCTGGCCTCAAGTGATTGCCTGCCTCAGCCTCCCAAAGTGCTGGGATTACAGGGATGAGCCACTGTGCCCAGCCAGTTGCCCACTTTTTAACAGGATTGTAAAACAACCATTTTAGATGAGATTTAATTAAACAGTTAAATGTGCTGGGTTGAATTCTATTGTTGTTTGAAAAATAGTAAATACTTCAAAGTGCCAAAAAATCAAGCAGAGTTTGTTTTAACATAGGTTCTGGGCCTCTGTACTAAGAATTTGAATTGCTTGTTTAAAATCAAAGCCCTCTGTAGTAATTGTAGAAATATCTAACTTACACTCTTAGAAGACTAGGAAATAATGTCATTCCCCAGTCTCAAATTTAGAAAGGTATCAACTAAGTCTTTTAACTTAATTCTAGATATAGATTACCATGTTTGTGTAAGAACTTTACACACTTTTATTTTATTTATTTATTTATTTATTTATTCATTTGAGACAGAGTCTCGCACTGTCACCTGGGCTGGAGTGCAATGGCGTGATCTCAGTTCACTGCAGCCTCCACCTCCCGGATTCCAGCGATTCTCCTGCCTCAGCCTCCTGAGTAGCTGGGATTACAGGTGCCTGCAACCATGCCCAGCTAATTTTTTGTCTTTTTGGTAGAGACTGGGTTTCACTATTTTGGCCAGGCTGGTCTCGAACTACTGACCTCGTGATCTGCCCACCTCAGCCTCCCAAAGTGACACTTTTATCTTTATAGTAATCCCATAGTATTGTGAGAATTACTATTATTAGTTTTGTGAGAATTACTATTATTAGTTTTCTATTTGGAAGATTTAGAAACAGTGACAAATTTTGGAATAGACATAGTTTACTGGAAACTTTTCAAGCAACTATTCAGACATCTGTTTGGGGTTTTTCTACTCATTATTCATTTACCCAGCAAGCATTTGTTGAGCACCTATTCATTATAACTATTCTGATTATTCAAAGTTGGTTGTCATGCAATCAATATAGTTTAATCACATCAACATATGATCAGTACAATTCTATTGTTGCATCTCATTCTTTCACCAGTCTTAACTGAATCAGATAAACCATATAATAATAAAAACTTAAGAAATTAGTTTTTAAATTAAATGAACTCACTCTGATGTTCAATTTCCAGACAATAATTGCCCTTCAGAAATGCCAGCAGGGCACAAGAAGCTGTAAAGTCAGAGAAATGTGAATATTAACTGAACAGCCGGGTCAGTTATGATGTCATTAAATAAAACACCCACTAACATAACCAAAGCCAAATAAACCATAAAACAGCTGATTTCTTTTCACATAGAAAGACCAAATGCATCTACTTTAAGAGTGAGCATTGTTTTTACCAATTAGGTCGTATAGGGTAATTTCCATAAATTAAATGAGTATAATCTGAAGCTCCAAAGATTTGGTAAAAATATATTGAAAGCATGTGGCAATATAAAATAATTTTAGACCAAAAAAAATTAACAAAGGAGTATTGAAATAGAAAAATTGATATTCCCAACCCTTTCTGAATCTGATGGTTGAATAGGATATGCCATAACATCATAATCAAGAGAATAACAAATATAATTAATAATCATTTGATAAATTTTGGCCAAACTTTGGGTTTACCTCCCAAACTAAGAAGTCAAATTATTCTAACAGCTGAAGCATAAGTCCTTCTACGGAATTAAAATGGATATAATCTAGTTGTTGGCCAATAGAACAGTTTTTTAAAAATTTTGATGCTAGATAATTATGTTATTTGTAACCTGTAGTTTGGAAAGAGTTTAAAGTATTGAAAGACTTTGCCCAAATAAAACTTCTTTTCTTCAATTTGTAAGTGAAGTTTTTTGATGCTTACATACAAAAGAAAAATTAGAATAGAAATATTGCAAAAATTCTGTTTCATTTTAGTAATAAGTAATAGTCATCCATGGATCTATAAATTGTTATAAAAGTCTATCTGGGTCAGGCATGGTGGCTCACGCCTGTAATCCCAGCACTTTGGGAGGCCGAGGCAGGCAGGTCACCTGAGGTCAGGAGTTTGAGACCAGCCTGGCCAACATGACGAAGCCCCATCTCTACTAAAAAAAATACAAAAATTAGCTGGGCATGACTACGTAATTGTAATGAAGCCTTTATCGAGAAGAAAAATGTTAACTCGTAGAGGTTTATGATTATAGGAATTTTAAAAATGTTTTATTTCAATTTACCTATTTCTATGGTAGAGAAATATGAAGTAATGATCAATGAAAGAATTTTGAGGTTAAAATAATTTGCATATGATGAAATTCTTTGGGGGGAAGTAGAACGAAATAAAAGTTCAAAGGCCTGGCGCGGTGGCTCACGCCTATAATCCCAGCACTTTAGCAGGCCAAGGGGGGGAGTGGATCACTTGAGGTCAGGAGTTCAAGACCAGCCTGGCCAACATGGCGAAACCCTGTCTCTACTAAAAATACAAAAATTAGCGCAGCATGGTAGCACACGTCTGTAGTCCCAGCTACTTGGGAGGCTGAGGCGCAAGAATCACTTGAACCCAGGAGGCAGAAGTTGCAGTGAGCCTAGATCACAATACTGCACTCCAGCCTGGGCAAGAGAGCAAGACTGCATCTCAAAAAAAAAAAAAAAAAATCCATTGGATACACTTACGAGAATAAGTTTATTTTTAAATGCCAATGTTTACAATAAGTCAGAAATTATGTTCTTTGCAACTATCTAAATGTATGATAACACTTTCTGATGATCAATCAACATAAATTGTGCAAGGGATGTGTTGCTTTTCAAAATAAATTCGGTAGATATGAGAGTAAAAGTATTGGAAGATCCCCGCTGTGGGACATAATATCCACCCTGAGTCTGAAAAGGTGAGGGAAGGCTAGCCAGGGAAAAGAGGTTGGGGGCTCGGTGGCAGTCCCTGTAGGGCATGAGCCAAGGCTGGGAGACTGAGGAGAGAGACTGCTGACACTTTTAAGGGAACAGGATTTTAGTACGGCTTGGGGAGGCCTCAGACAGGTGGCTGATGCCTTGGGAGCAGGCAGATCATCTGAGTGAAACGTTAGAATAAGCAGAACAGCAGTCAAAGAACAGAGCCTAGAGCCACAGGTGGACAGGAACCCCTGAGAACGCTAAGTTATAGTTCAAGGGGTGGAAAGAGAATGGGGAGGGATATCCGAGAAGCGCTGAATCTGCCAATTCAGAACCCCACATAAACAGAGGACTGAGCTAGTAAGTGACAGGATCAGGACCGACCCAAGATTTCCTAATTTTTCCTAATCTTGTGTTCATTCCATTTAGTATGCTACTTCTAGTATTTGACTTATGTGTCGAAGTATAACATGCTATTTCTTCTATATCGTATGTAATTTTTTTCCAGTCTTTCCATTACAGTCAAATCTACTTCTTTGGAAGTAAAGAGAGGTCTATACTGCATAATCTCAAATGGGAAGAGAAATTTCTGTTGGATCACAGAGTCCTTGCCTTCCAATTAGAAGATAGAGAAATCACTGGTATAGCTAAAGGGCATGGCTACTCAGGGCCAACAGCAGCCCCAAAATATACAGCCTTCTTGGGAACACCGGTCTGAATCTCGGCAGGGTCAACATGAGAGCTTAACCTTTTAAGACAGATAAATTGGGTCCTTGGAATCCCCCTGTTTAGTGGCTCATAGGAGTCTTTTGGATGAGTCCCTTGCTAAGTAAAGCTCAGTCTGTTTTGTGTCAGCTCTACACAGTCTCAAGATAATCTCAGACTGGTTTTCATGAAGCCAAAGCCAGCAATAGGAAATTCAGTCTATCAACTCTTTATTTGTCATGACAGAAATTGCTATACTGTTCGCTGCAACACAACTTATCATAGTGAAGTTTGGAAACTGCCTACACATCCAAAAATTAAGAAATGTTTGAATAAATTATGATCCATTTATAGGAAGAAATATCATGCAGCCAGTGAATATTAGACTTTCTGAGAATCCCAGAATCTTACATGGCTAATTTTTAAAATGACTAAACTTATATATATGTATATATATGTTTTAAACAAGGTCTTGCTCTGTTGCCCAGGCTGGAGTGCAGTGGTGCAATCATGGCTCACTGTGGCCTCAGCCTCCTGGGCTCAACTGATTCTCCTGCCTCAGCCTCCCAAGTAACTGGGACTACAGGCACTTGCCACCACACATGGCTAATTTTTGTATTTTTTATAGAGATGGGATCTCCCTATGTTGCCCAGTCAGGTCTTGAACTCCTAGCCTCAAGTGATCCTTCTGCCTCAGCCTCTCAAAGTCCTGGGATTATAGGCATAAGTCACCCTGCTCAGCCCCGAACTTACATTTTTGACACATATTGTTAACAGTATTTACACAGCATTGGTGAGTACCTTTATAACATCTCTATTTACCAAACATGGTATTAATTTGGCACATCCTGTAGCCTCTTAACCATGACTACGACAGCAAACGTCTAGGTTCCAATGGATTCAGGGAATGGGAGGGGTGTAGTTAACTCTAGAAGTGGGGTTTTAATCCTTTACAGTATGCTGAAAGATGTGAAACTCTTGAAAAGTTAAAAGTGCCATATAAATGTGTTATCTCTGTTAAATGCGTTTTCTAATCTAATTAAATAATTTTTTCTGGCCAAGTAAATACTTTTTCTAGCCTAATGCTTTTTCAGTGTCCAATTCTGACATTGTAACAATAGCACAAGTGAAGTCAGAGAGGCTGTAATGAAAAAGACTGTAATGAGTTTCATGGAGGATGTGGAGAAATTGGAACCCTCATACATTGCTTGTAGGAATGTGAGATGGTGCAACTGTTTTGAAAAACAGTTTGGCAGTTCCTCAAAATGTTAAACATACAGTTACTGTACGACTTGGAAATTCTACTCCTCAGCATATACCGAAGAGAAATTAAAATGTATATCCACAGAAAACCTTGCATATAAATGTTCACAGCAGCATTATTCATGATAGCCAAAAAGTGAAAACAACCTAAATTTCCATCAACTGATGAATGAACAAACAAAATATGGTCTATCCATACAGTGGAATATTATTTGGCCATAAAAAGGAATGAAATATCAATGCATGCTACCATGGATGAACCTTGAAAATATTATGTTAAATGAAAACATCCAGTCGAAAAAGACAACATGGCTGGGCGCGGTGGCTCACGCCGTAATCCCAGCACTTTGGGAGGCTGAGGCGGGCGGATCACAAGGTCAGGAGACCGAGACCATCCTGGGTAACACGGTGAAACCCTGTCTCTACTAAAAATACAAAAAATTAGCCGGGCGTGGTGGGCGCCTGTAGTCCCAGCTACTCGGGAGGCTAAGGCAGGAGAATGGCGTGAACCCGGGAGGCGGAGCTTGCAGTGCGCCAAGATTGCACCACTGCACTCCAGCCTGGGCAACAGAACGAGACTCCGTCTTAAAAAAAAACAAGACAACATACTGTATGATTCCATTTCTGTGAAACATCAAGAATAGTGAATTTATAAAGACGAAAGGTAGATTAGTGATGTGTTAGTCTGTTTTTCTTGCTATAAAGGAATACCTGAGGCCGGGTGTGGCGGCTCATGCCTGTAATCCCAGCACTTTGGGAGGCCGAGGCGGTGGATTACTTGAGCCCAGGAATTCAATACCAGCCTGGCCAACATACTGAAACCCCGTCTCTACTAAAAATGCAAAAATTAGCTGGGCGTGGTGGTGGGTGCCTGTAATCCCATCTACTTGGGAGGCTGAGGCAGGAGAATTGCTGGAACCAGGGGGCAGACATTGCAGTGAACTGAGATTGAGCCACTGCACTCCAGCCTGGGTGATAGAGTGAGACTGTCTCAAAAAAAAAAAAAAAAAAAGGAATACCTGAGACTGAGTAACTTATAAAGAAAGGAGGTGTATTTTGGCTCACGGTTCTGCAGGCTGTACAGGAGGAGTGCTACCAGCATCTGCTTCTGGTGAGGGCCTCAGCAAGTTTATAATCATAGCAGAAGGTGAAGGAGGAGCAGGCATCACCTGGCCTTAGAGGAAGCAAGAAAGAGAGGTGGGGGAGGGGCCACAGGGCCAAACTCTCTATTTATGTATGTATGTATGTATTTATTTATTTATTTATTTATTTTTTCCTGTTACCCAAGCTGAAGTACCATGCTGCGACCTCAGGCTCATTGCAACCTCCGTCTCCCAGACTCAAGCGATCCTCCCACCTCAGCCTCCCAAGTAGCTGGGACCTCAGGTGCACACCACCATGCTTGCTTAATTTTTGGCTTTTTTTTTTTTTTTACAGGGATGGGGGTCTGGTCATTTTGCCCAGGCTGGTCTCAAACTGTGGAGCTCAAGTGATCTGCCCACCTCGGCCTCCCAGGCGTGAGCCACTGCGCCTGGCCTCACTCTTTTGAACAACCTGCTCTTGAGTGAACTCTGAATGAAAACCATAAAGTGAACTCATTACCGTGAGAAGAGCACCAAGCTATTTATGATGGATCCTCCCCCATGACCCAAACACCTCCCACCAGGCCCCACCTCCAACACTGGGGATTACATTTCAACATAAGATTTGGAGGCGACAAAACATCCAAACCACGTCAAGTAGTTGCCCAGAGCTGGGGGAATTTGGGGAAAAATGGGAGTGACTACTAGTGGGTATAGAGTTTCCTTCTGAGGTTATGACCTGTTCAAAAATTGATTGTGGTGATGGTTACAGAACTCTGTGAATACATTAAAAATGATTGAATTGTACACTTTATTTGGGTGAATTCTGCGGTATGCAAACTTGGTAAGAAATAAACTCAGAGACAAAATGCTCTTTGATTAAATGCAATGGAAAGTGAAGCATTTGTTTCTTCTCTGAACTTGAAAGGTTAGAAGTCCACGAAAGCCAAGATTTCAAAGGAATGGGAAAATGTATATTTGGAGCCACCAACAATTGGGGACAATACTCATTCTAGGACTTGGATCAGAAATGCAACACATTCAGACTAATTTTTTTACTTATTTATTTTTTGTTTGAGACAGAGTCTTGCACTGTCACCTGGGCTGGAGTGCAATGGCATGATCTTGGGTCACTGCACCCTCCACCTCCCACATTCAAATGATTTTCTTTGCCTCAGCCTCCCAAGTAGCTGAGATTACAGGTGCATGCCACCACCCCTGGCTAATTTTTTTGTATTTTTAGTACAGACGGGGTTTCACTATGTTGGCCAAGCTGGTCTCCAACTCCTGACCTTGTGATCCGCCTGCCTTGGCCTCCCAAAGTGCTGGGATTACAGGCATAAGCCACTGTGCCCGGCCATTCAGACTAATTTTTAAGGCACCATCCACAAAGTTGATGCAATTAAACATACTAAATATAAACCAAAACTGAAGTTTTAGACCTCTCCAATAAAAATAATTTAAACTATCACCCAACTCAGTGGAAAATCATAATTTGCATGGTATTTAGAAATGCCAGCTCTGCCTATCAAGAGAGCCTAATCTGCCTATCAGAAGTGGATGCAATTTTGATATATCTTTGGCTTTAGCCAGGGGGAGGAAGACATTCCCACATAATAATCACATCCTTATAGAAATTGAAAACGTATGTTCAAGCCATGGTGGTCCTGCAGAAATATAAACTCATAAAGGGTCTCTTGATTCATTGTCACCATTCATTTTGTTCACTGGAATAACCAGAGTTTTACCAGCCTTGTACCATGACTGATAGCTCTTTCATAAAAGGATATTTTACAAAATATTGAAATGTAGCCTATTTCTACCTGATAAATGCCTGGACCTGTAAACTTTGAACCCTCGTTGGCCTTTGTTGCTTGTGACCTGGTTTAAATGATTAATGTTCTTTTAACAACTGCAGGCTTTAGAAGGCAGCATGCATTCACCATGTGCAGATCCTTTATTCGAGGCAAAATGAAGTTGTTCAAACACAAAACCGCTGATAATATGCACTCTAGTACACAGTTGCATCATTTTTAAATTTCAGATACCCTACTAAAGAGGAAGGTTTTGTAGGTTATATATTCTTGAGATACATACTTTTTATTTTAAAAAGTTGTAAAGGGTCCCTCGGTTTTTTAATTTCTGAAAAATTTATGAACACTATGTTGACACAACTTATTCATTAGCTCTAAACTCAAAATGAATGGATAATTAGGATTACTTTATCATACTTTTTTTTTAAAGACAGGTTCTCACTCTGTTGCCCAGGCTGGAGTTCAGTGACGCGATCACGGCTCACTGCAGCCTTGACCTCTCAGGCTCAAGTGATCCTCCCACCTCCATCTCCCCAGTAGCTGGGACTACAGGCTGTGCGACCATACTGGCTGATTTTTGTACTTTTTGTAGAGACGGGGTTTCGCCATGTTGCCCAGGCTGGTCTTGAACTCTTGGGCTCAAAGTATTCTCCCATCTCAACCTCCCAAAGTGTGGGATTATAGTCACGAGCCACTGAGCCTGGCCTTATCAGACATTTTAAATTTGTATTGTTTGGTCAAGGTTTTGCAGCATTTTGTACCACTTTGGTATTATCATCAAAGTTGGTGAGTTATATGATTATTGAACTATGTAAAGTCTCAATCCCCTGCCCAACTCCACCTCCTGTTAAAATTCAAAACTTAAATATCAAAGGTCTGCATTTATCAGAAGTCAATAGAATTACTTTCAGGGACGGGACAAAAAAAGGGACTGGATCTTTCTTAACTAACATCACTCTGGAAATGGTGAAGACATAACAAATTTTTGTCATTGGCTTTATACCAGCCTTGAAAACAAAAGCCAAAAAAAAAAAAAAAAAGGAAAAGTAAAGAAAGAAAAAAGAAAAAGAAGTTCTATCAGCCTACTAAATGTTTTATGAGCCCTGTGTCCCCTGAAAAGGTTCACAGGAAATTTTTTTCATATAAAATAAGTCTTTAGCAACGTGCTTGGTATATGTCATTATTCTCAGTGGGTAAAAGGAAATTTGCAGCTCTGAAAACGAATGTGTTTCATAAAATACATTTTCTTTTAACTATGGTAAGGAAAGCCCTTTTGTTTATGGATGGCAAGCTGGGTGGAGAGAAGCAAGGGGGTTACCCTATCACAATTAGGGAGAATGGCTTTGTTTTAAAGAGCCCGTTTCCCCTGAAATCAATAGATTATTACTTCAGCACTACAAACAAGGTATTTCCTACCTCACCCAGGATCCACACCACTATTTGTAGGGTTTTTTTTTTAGCAGTTTACATAAAATATTACTGGAGGTAAGTTTTTTTTTCCCTAATGGCTCCAAGGTTAAAGTTGAAAATACCAGCTTGATGTTGTGCAGAGATGTGGTTATACTGAATGTCATTTCTACAGTTTCCAGTAAATCAGTTCATTATCCATAATAATAATCTTCATTGGCTTTACAAATAATTGCTTTGCTAAACTTAAAGGAAGTCTGATTTTAATTTGCTATCTACATCTACATTCTTATATTCTTTTTATAGATTTTTAACAAGTTATCAGTAGAATCTTCCTTCACTCAACCATAAGTGAAAGTTTTATCTATCTTGAGATATCACTGAAATAATTTATTGCTGGAGAAACAAAACCTTTTGTCTCAAAATATATTTCTTCCCGACAGCTGTGGTATTTCAGGGAAAGCACCAAAGCTATGATGGTCTGGACTGCAATCAACTGTTCTTAATAGGAAATTTTACAGACTTTTAATAAGATATCCTCAAATAATTTATGGAGAGAGGTTTTGAAGTGAAGAGGCATTGTTTGGCAATATGTTCTTCCTCTAATCTCAGGAAATTTAAATAAAAGAGTACTCATTTCCTCTGAACTCAGCAGTTCTCCTTTTATGAAAATTAAAAAAAAACACCTGCTGCAACAGTCCAAAACATGGTTTACTTGCTTCAAACAAAATTGTACTGAGACAAACAAATAAACAAACAAACAAATACATCAGCACTGGAATTCTCCTGTAGACTTCCTGATCAGTGACAGGTTAGGAATTTTCACTAAGGAATCCAAAAGGACAGGGCTGTTTGAAAATCAGAAGAGAAACATCCTCTGTTTACAAACTGTATGTAATCATCCCCAAGTATCCTGTTCCCTTGGAACAGTGGTTCCCAATCTGTCCCATATGGCAGGGGTCCCCAACCCCTGATCTGTGGCCTGTTAGGAACCAGGCACCACAGCACGAGGTGAGCAGCAGGCAAGCGAAGCTTCATCCGTGTTTACAGCCACTCCCCATTGCTTGCATTACCACCTGAGCTCTGCCTCCTGTCAGATCAGTGGTAGCATTAGATTCTTATAGGAGCATGAACCCTACTGTGAACTGTGCATGAGAGGGATCTAGGTGGCATGGTCCTTATGAGAATCTAATGCCTGATGATCTGTCACTGTCTCCCATCACCCCCAGATGAGATTGTCTAGTTGCAGGAAAACAAGCTCAGGGGTCCCACTGATTCTGCATTATGCTGAGTTGTATAATTATTTCATTATATATTACAATGTAATAATAATAGAAACAAAGCACACAATAAAAGTAATGTGTTTGAATCATCCCAAAACTATCCCGGCACCCTCTGCACTCCAAGCCATTGGTGGAAAAATTGTCTTCCACGAAACTGGTCCCTGGTGCCAAAAAGGTTTGAGACTGCTGCTATATGGGGATCCCTATCCGCCACCAAGCTGTTTGCTTGATGTTATCTTGAGACTATTGCTAATTCTTCCCATCAAAGCTTCTACACTCATCTTATTTGATTTATCATCATTTTGTTGTGCATTTTGTTTGTTTAGTTTGGTTTGGTTTTTGGCTTATAATGTTGTTGTTTTCCTACTTAAAAATTGAACTTTAAACTCTTTTTACCTGTATTTATAATGATAATTTCATTATCAGGTTAAGCCAACATTCATTCCATTTGGTTCCTGAATGATGTAGCCAGCAGATGGACTAGATCTGTGCCTGTCATGCTTTAACATAGCATGTGTGCACAAATCACTTAGGCCTTGTGTTTAAAAAGGTGATTCTGTCTTAGCAGGTCTGATTTAAGGCCAGAAATTTCCCATTTCTAACAAGCTCTTGAGTGATGCCAATGGTGCTGGCCCTTGGACTGCACTTGGAGAAGCAGAGAAAGGTCCCTTCCAACTTTAGATGTCATATCCTAGGGTTCCAGTGGGGTTCTTGTAGGGTCACTGGAGAGTTTATGAAATAGTCCAAAATCCTGATGAGAAAAGTTAAAGTTTTGGCAGCTACATATATTCCCCTTCTTTAGGAAATGCAATCAGGAGAAGAAAAAGAAGCCCAGCATTCACTGATGAGCAGCAAGTGTGATGTCTTGGGTTAAGAGAAAACGGCTTTGTTCATTTTCATGTTATCGCCTTCTCTCCCTCTCTCCCTTTTCTTCCAATAACCTTGACCTCTCTCCCCCACACACATTCAGTTGGGTAGCTCCTATACCTACATAAATTTGGCTTTTATTCACCAACCATCATTCAGAAACTCAAAACTGTACTGTTAAAAGAAAAGAAAAAAGATACTGAGCTGTGCCTCTGACAAGATATACACAAAGTTACTCAAAGCATCACTGTGTTCTCAAAGAAGGATGGGAGGCAATGTGGATTCACCATATATGTTCCCATATCCTGAGGCTTTAGCCACTAATCCAGGAGGCTTCTTTCTCCAATGTAAATCATTCCTACCTCATTCATGGTATACCTGTAGCTAGGGATGAATGATTCTTAAACCTGCAGCCAAGATATGAATCAAAAAGTTTCCCCAAGTTTAAAAAATAATTGGCTAGCCTAGAAGCTATTGTTGTGGGCCAGATTTCATGGATTATTCTTTTTTTCCCTTTAGGGCAAGAGGTATACTAATTTAGAAAGGTAGAAAACTGGTATCTTAGTTTTCTGATATCTTGTTTCCATTTTTCAAAGGTACAGGTCAAGTGGCCGGGTGCGGTGGCTCACGCCTATAATCCCAGCACTTTGGGAGGCCGACGCGGGTGGATCACCTAAGGTCAGGAGTTCGAGACCAGCCTGCCCAACATGGTGAAACCCCAACTCTACTAAAAATACAAACATTAGTTGGGCATGGTGGCGGTCGCCTGTAATCCCAGCTCCTCGGGAGGCTGAGATGGGATAATTGCTGGAACCCAGGAGGTGGAGGTTGCAATGAGCTGAGATTGCACCACTGCACTCCAGTCTGGGCACAAGACTCTATCTAAAAAAAAAAAAAAAGGCTGGGCGGAGGCCAAGGCAAGTGGATCACAAGGTCAAGAGGTCGAGACCATCCTGGTCAACATGGTGAAACTCCATCTCTACTAAACATACAAAAATTAGCTGGGAATGGTGGTGCATGCCTGTAGTCCCAGCTACTTGGGAGGCTGAGGCAGGAGAGTCGCTTGAACCCAGGAGGCAAAGGTTGTAGTGAGCCGATATCACGCCACTGCACTCCAGCCTGGCCACAGAGCAAGACTCCGTCTCAAAAAAAAAAAAAAAAAAGAGTACAGGTCAAAGATAATGACCTGAATTTCCCACTCCACTTTGTAGTTGAATACCCAGTTTAATGAAATAAGAGACTTCAAGAACATTCATGTTACATTGGGTAAATGTAAGTGGAAATAATTTTTAAATCTTTCAAGATACTATTTTTTCTAAAATTCCAAATCCATTCATGTAAGCCTTAGACCAGGTCATTTGAATCATTGAGAAACTAAAACAACTAATGTCTGACATAAATTCAAAAGCCCTTCAGCAACTGCAACAAAGCAAACAAAATGATGGAGAATGCAGCAGGGAACGAGGGAGGGGAGAGCAGGCTAGAGCTAAATAGTTGTCTCTTTCTGGGAAGGTTTCCTGTTGGAGGGACATTTAGAGCTATGAGCAAGAGAGGGAATGCCCACTCAGCCGGTATAATCAATTCAAAGGGTCAGTAGTGTGGCAAAGGATACCGACAGATGACCCTCAGTTCCAGTTATTTATTGCTGCATAACAAGCAATCCCAAGACTCGGTGGCTTAAAACAATAGCCCTTTTTCTTACATCTCACAATTTTGTGGGTCAGGATTTCGACCAGGGTATAGCTGTTCCATGTGGTGTCAACAGAGGTCACTTGGAAGTATTCAGCTGGTGGGTGAGCTTATCTGCAGGATCCAAGATGGCGTCACTCAAATGTCGGGAGACTTGACATGAAGATATGAGGGATGGCTGTAAGGCAAGGCTCAGCTACATTTGTTGACCAAAATGCCTTCATGGGGCTTCTTCAGCATGGAAGCTTGAAGGATGGAACTTCTTACAAGAGCCACTGCATCAGTGATCAAGGGGGAATCTATATGATCTTTTATGATGTAGCTTTGGAGGTCACATACCATCACTTTCCTGCACTTTTTGTCAAAGCAGTGATAAGCCTGCCCATTTTCAAACAGAAGTGATACAGACCCCATCTCTTGAAGGGATAAGTGTCAAAGAATTTGTGGCCATCTTTAAAAACTGCCACACCATAAAACTCATGAAATATTTCTAGAAATGGTAGAGCTCAGTAATTAACTACTGGTTACCAAGTGAATGTAAACTCAAACAAATGTACCTTATTTCTCAGTGTATATATAAAAATACATATTTGAAATAAAAGCTTCTTCTTCCTCCTCTTCTTCCTCTTCCTCTTCCTCTTCCTCTTCCTCTCCTTCTCCTTCTCCTTCTCCTTCTCCTTCTTCTTCTTCTTCTTCTTCTTCTTCTTCTCATTCTGTCACCCAAGCTGGAGTACAGTGGAATAATCATAGCTCACTGCAGCCTCCTACTCCTAGGCTCAAGCAATCTTCCCACCTTAGCCTCCTATAGAACTAAATAAGAATGTGCCACCACACCTGGCTAATTTAAAATTGTTTTTTCTAGAGATGGGGCTCCCTATGTTTGCCCAGGCTGGCCTCAAACTCCTGGCCTCAGGCAATCCTCTGGCCCTGGCCTCCAACAATGAGGGGATTACAGGCAAGAGCCACCATGCCCAGGCAAAAGTTGGATATTCTTATTCACATTATATTCAGATGTACAAAATAAGTCCTTTAAAATTTTGTTACTCAACTTGGCAAAAATTCAGTTACTTTTTTTAATATTACACCACAGCCATGTCTTATTTTATTGCCATCTACTTTGTAAAATAAGCAAACAATGGTATCTACTGTCAACTACATGACAATAAATTGTAGCTTTTGCTAAGAGCAATATACTATCGCTTATTGTAAACTATTTTTCATGTTAGGATTTTATGCACTTCCTCTGAAGAATAGATAATGAGTGGATTACAAATGTTTCCGTATCTATGAATTTCATTACATGGGGGAACAAATTAGTGCTGTTAGAAGCAGCAGTCATAGCTCGTTTAATGGCTTTGTACCAGATATCACCTTCGTTTCTTTACTTACCACTTCCCAAATCCTGCCCACAACTTTGCAAGTAGGTTATTAAATTTTTATTGACTAATAAAATAAATTAAAATTTGGAAAAGATTTTTTTGAAAAAGAATGATATAAAATGAGGTTCTTACACATTAAGTTATTCACTGTCCATATTGATCTCTCTGCTCTGGCAGCAGCTGTGATTTGCATACAGTTAATAAAAATAAAATTGGCAAGAATTTGAAAAGTGGAGACCCTGGAATAGTCTGGCTCATCAGAGAAAGTGGCAGCCTCACACTATCTTAAGGGGACTTCTTAAGCACTTGATTCTCTTAGATGATGTGTTCCTGGATAATCTCTCTCTAGCCTTTTATATGTAGGTCAATTAAATATAAATATTTTTGGGGAGTGACTGCTAATGGGTACAGGGTTTCTTTTAGGGGTGATGAAAATGAAATTAGATAGTGGTGATAACTGCACAACCTTCTGAAAAAAACACTGAACTGTACATTTTTAAAAAGTTAATTTTATAGTATGTGGATTATATCTTAATAAAAATACAAACATGCTATTAATAATACATGATCCTTATAGAAAAATGTGGAAAAGAAACGTTAACAACTGAAAACCTTTAAAAATACTTTAACAAACGAAATTATTATATACAATCTGTGTAGAGCACAATCTAATTTATATTTTCTACCACGTGTTGACAGTACCAGCAACAGTGAGGTATTAAATTCTGCAGTCAGGCAAAATGAATAGTGAGTTAATCTTTGCCACTTGTCCCCACTTACAATCACCACGCCAACCACCCTCCCTAAACTGCTCATTAAACTGTCATGGAAAGAATGTGACCTGGCCTCTACAGCCTTGCTTTAATAAGACTATCAGCACCACCAAATCAATATGTAAACCCACGTACTCCATTTTTATCAACTATTCAAAGTAGTGTTTATGTTGAAACTCATTTGAAGCCACAGCTCCAAAAAAATGCCCACTAACCTGAGAATTGCTGCTCGTAGCTGTTAGCATTTGCTTATTTAACATGGATAGCTTCCTTTTTTGTCTTTTCTTCACTTCAATGGTTTTACCCATTATTAAGGCTCACCTTGTGTTAAAAATACATTTTTATTGGTCTCTTCACTCCAAAAAGGCCACAAGAATGCCTGCCATAACTAGTACTTAGAGAATATGATTTGCTACTAAAATACTGAGATGATCACAAAAAAGTCTTTCAGATTCCAAGCATAAATTGTCAAAGAAAAGTTCATGAATTAAGTCATCAAATACTAGCGTTGTAGCCATAATATAATAGCCTCCACTATACTCTTCCGTCACAAAAACATTGTCCCATTTTCACCACTGGAAATCAATCTATGCTGGATTTGCCTCTGAAAATAGAAGGGACCAAGGTGCTGCTAAGGGCACTGAGAGAGCAGATCAAAGTCATATACAGCAGCGCAGCAAATAGGGCAGCAGCTCACTGTGAGTCGGGGGCACAGACACTGAAGTAGCGAAGTCATCGGGGGTGTGCTCTTGTCTGCAGCGCTCCCTCTCTGGTGTTCTCAGACCCCTGGTGGCTCTGACTACCCTTGCGATGCCTGGAGCCCTTTGATGTGTCTCCCCAGCCAAGCTGTCACCTCTGACCATGCCCCCATGCTTCCAAATTAGTCCTCCCATAACCCTATCAAAGCTCCAATTTCCTCATTGACCCCTCCCCATAGATGTTAGAAAAGTGATATAGAACACATACATGATGACGCTTTGAAAACTGCACAGCTCTATATAAATGGCCTTTGTTATTGTAACCAACATGTTAATCCTCAGTGTGGTTTATGTGCATATTAAAAAAGGCTGCTTGCGGTGATACCTTGACCCAAGGAATAAATCTCTAGTGGTAGAATGGTAAATGGGGGGAACATTTTGGGAAACAGAGGTTTCCCAGCCAGCCAGCCAGCCAGCCAATTAGCTATAAATCACAAGGTATAGGTGTTATCTATTCTGCAGCTTTGTTAAACATACAAGGCTTCTGAATTTCATTGGTTTGTAGTTAGATGTTGAACTTAGCATCCTGAGTGTTAAATTGCTTATTATTGGGTGGATACTATCCACATGGCTTAAAAAATGTCTGTCACCTCAGTGAGTTTTCCACTATATTTATCAAAAATTTATTATTTTATTGGAGCATTGGTTGTCCAAGGGTGTCCCTTCTACCCCGGCCCTTTGTTTAACCCACCAGGCACCATGACCTAACTCTTCATGAAAAGAAGGCACAAACAGCAGTAGCCTCCTGGGTCCCAGATTGTCTCATCACTTGTGTCATCTTTCGCTCTACGGTCTCAGACTCTCGGCTCCATATCCTGACTTCAGTTATGTTAGTTACGCTACTGTCTCTTCTGTTTCAAGATCCACCCACGCATATCTCCTGGCTTTCTGAATTTTGGATTTTCACAAGATTCTAAACTCCATTCCTTCTCTCAGTTTTGGTACCCCATTTAGTTTCTGATGAGAAATTCCTTTAAATTCACTCCTTTAAATTCAGTCTTACCTTGGCCTGGCACAGTGGCTCACACCTGTAATCCCAGCACTTTGGGAGGCCAAGGCGGACGGATCACCTGAGGTCAGGAGTCCAAGACCAGCCTGGCCAACATGGTAAAACTCTGCCTCTATTAAAAACACACAAAAGGCCAGGAGAGGTGGCTCATGCCTGTAATCCCAGCACTTTGGGAGGCTGAGGCAGGTGGATCACCTGAGGTCAGGAGTTCAAGACCAGCCTGGCCAACATGGCGAAACCCTGTCTCTACTAAAAATACAAAAATTAGCCAGGCATGATGGCACATGCCTGTAATCCCAGGTACCAGGGGGCTGAGGCAGGAGAATCACTTGAACCTGGGAGGTGGAGGTTGCAGTGAGCCAAGATTGTGCCACTGCACTCCAGCCTAGGCAACAGAGCGAGACTCTGTCTCAAACACACACACACACACACACACACACACGCAACTAGCTGGGTGTGGTAGTGCATGCCTGTAATCCCAGCTACTTGGGAGGCTGAGGCAGGAGAATCACTTGATCCTGGGAGGCAGAGGTTGCAGTGAGCCAATATCGACATGGTGCTGCTGCATTCCAGTCTGGGTGACAGAGCAAGACTCTGTCTCAAAAAAAAAAGGAAAAAAAGAAACAAAATCTTACCTTTAACACTACTGATGGTTACATGAGATAATAATTTGTTATATAATGGCCTACTTAACCTCATTTTACTGGGACAACCTGAGAAAATGATTCTTTTATTTTGTAACATTATAAACACTATTTAATCATATGTTATTTAATGCCTCACATTTAACTTCAGGAGACATTCTGTCATTACCATTGAAGCTTGCTGTGCAAGTAGCAGTGGAAATAAAGAATGCCCATGATTTTTTTTTTGTTTGGCAAAAATAAGATGCTTTTTGACACTTCAAATATCCAGATAAATTCAGCCAATTTAGACTTGGCCCGTCTTTATACAACATTTTTAAAGGAAGAGGGCACTGTTACTGGTATTGTACTTTATGTGTGTGTGGTTGGAGGCAGTTCAATTAAGGGGTAAACATCAAGGCTAAATCTGTGGTTTTATAAATGTAAACAAACTGGTTTGATTTTAGCTATGACCAAACAGACATGCTCGGAAGAAATCTTTGTTCCATCCCGATCCATGTAACTTCCAATTTCCAAGTGGTAGACATGATAGATTAGCACTCAGCATCAGTCCAAGTTCTTTCTAAATAGTAGCATTCTTATACAGCAGAGCCCAGGAAGCAGAAATGACACCTCCTAGTGTCACTTGAAGCTAAGTTTGTGATTTCCTAGCATTGCTGTAACAAATTACCACAAATTAGGTGGCTTAAAACAATAGAAATGGCCCAGCGCAGTGGCTCACACCTGTAATCCCAGCACTTTGGGAGGCTGAGGTGGGTGGATCACGAGGTCAGAAGTTCAAGACCAGCCTGGCCAAGATGGTGAAATCCCATCTCTACTAAAAATACAAATATTAGCTGGGTGTGGTGGCGCACGTCTGTAATCCCAGCTACTCGGGAGGCTGAGGCAGGCGAATCGCTTAAACCCGGGAGGCAGATGTTGCAGTGAGCAGAGATCGCCATTGCACTCCAGCCTGGGCAACAGAGCAAGACTCTGTCTCAAAAAAAAAAAAGAAAAAGAAAAAAGAAAAGAAAACAAAACAAAAGAACAGAAGAGAAAAGAAAAGAAAACAATAGAAATGTATTATCTCACAGCTCTGGAGGCCAGAGGTCCAAAATCAATGTGTTGGCCGGGCCGTGCTCCCTCTGGGGGCTCTAAGGGAGATTCCTTCCTTGCCTCTCCCAGTTCCCCATGCCGCTAGGCATTCTTTGGTTTGTGGCTGCATCACTCCAATTTCCACCTCTGTCTTCACATGATCTTCCCTTCTCTCTGTGTCTTGTCCTCTTCTGTCTCCTGGAAGGACACTTATCATTGGATTTAGGGCCCACTCAGGTCATCAGGATGATCTCACTTGAAATCCTTAACATAAATGCATTTGCAAAGGCCTTTTTCTCCCCAAATAATGTCACATTCTTGGGTTCCCGGTGGACCAGTCTTCTGGGGAGCCAGCCTTCAACCCACTGCACCAGGGCTTCTGGATGTGAACTAGGCTCTGTCCATGAGAAGCACTGTGTGGAGTTGCAAGGCAGAAGTGAGGAGGGAGCCATCTTTCTACCGCTCTGGCTGAAGCTGTTGGCCATCACAGGTATGGAGACCTTGGGATTTACTGAAGCAAATTAATGAGGGACAGCCTTTAAATTAGTGAAGGTCAAAGGCAATTGCAGGGTTGTGCAGTGGCTTCTTGATTTCAAGAGTGCAGCTCCAGCTCTGTGTTCTTCAAATAAACAGGGGCCTGATGATCCCCACCTTCCAGAGTGGAGCAGATGCAGCTCTCTTTTGAGTCAGTTCTTCGGTGTTGTGCTGGGAGCTTCTAGGGTCCAACCTAGAACCTGCAACTTTAGTATATAATTCCCTGTATTAAATCCCTTTCTGCTTAAAATAATAAGTTAGTCCTGTTTCCTGCAACTTAACTCTGCCAATACATTTTGTTGTTGTTGTTGCAGCTGAAAGTAAATTTTAATATTTAAAATAGTATAATTTTACCCAGCACTTTGGGAGGCCAAGGCGGGTGTAACACTTGAGATCAGGAGTTCGAGCCAAACCTGGCCAATGTGGTGAAACCCCGCCTCCACTAAAAATACAAAAATTAGCCAGGCGTGGTGATTTGCACCTGTAATCAGAGCCACTCAGGAGGCTGAAGCAGGAGAATTGCTTGAACCGGGGAGGTGGAGGTTGCAATGAGCCGAGATAGTGCCACTGCACTCCAGCCCGGGTGACAGAGCAAGACTCTGCCTCAAAAATAAATAAAATAAAATAAAATAACATAAAATAAAATAACATCACTTTAGATTCAGCTCTATGTACTCTCTTAGGTTTGGCTCATGGTGAGTAGGCCAAAAAATGATTTGAATAATGAAGCACAAGAGTTTCTTTTTTTTAAGACGGAGTCTCGCTGTGTCGCCAGGCTGGAGTGCAGTGGCACAATCTCAGCTCACTGCAACCTCCACCTCCATGGTTCAAGCAATTCTCCTGCCTCAACCTCCCAAGTAGCTGGGACCACATCCAGCTAATTTTTGTATTTTTAGTAGAGACAGGGTTTCACCATGTTGGCCAGGTGGGTCTTGAACTCCTGACGTCATGTGATCTGCCCACCTCGGCCTCCCAAAGTGCTGGGATTACAGCATGAGCCACCGTGCCCAGCCTAGGAGATTTTTTTAGGGTGATAAAACTATTCTGTATGATAGAGTAATTGTGGATACATGATGCTATACATTTGTTAAAACTCACAGAATTTCACAGCACCAAGGGTGAAACTTAATGTATGCAAATCTTTAAAAACTCACTTAGGAAGCTGGGAATCTTCTGAAGAATATGACCAAAGAATCTGATCTATTGCAATCATATAAAACAAGCCCAGGCACGGTGGCTCACGCCTGTAATCCCAGCACTTTGGGAGGCCGAGGCTGGCGGATCACCTGAGGTCAGGAGTTCAAGACGAGTCTGGCCAACATGGTGAAACCCTGTCTACAAAAATACAAAAATTAACGGTGTGGTGGCCTGCAACTGTAGTCCCAGCTACTTGGGAGGCTAAGGGAGAAGAATTGCTTGAACCCAGGAGGCGGAGGTTGCAGTGAGCCGAGATCATGCCATTGCACTCCAGCCTGGGCAACAGTGTGAGACTCTGTCTCAAAAAAAAAAAAAAAAAAAAATTAGCAGGGCGTGGTTGTGGGCACCTGTAATCCCAGGTACTTGGGAGGCTGAGACAGAAGAATCCCTTGAACCTGGGAGGCGGAGGTTGCAATGAGCTGGGATCGTACCACTGCACTCCAGCCTGGGCAATAGAGCAAGACTCCGTCTCAAAACAAAACAAAATAACTATATGAAACAACCTCACTGAAGGATTGGGAAGGAAACATGCCAACCTGAGTAACTTTGAACATGAGTAGAATCTCTAAAATTAAAGGCAAAAGGAACATTTTTTAAAAAGTATTTTTTTAAATTCCCTTTTAAGTAATTATTTCTTTTCTTCATTCTTACCCGGGGCATTCTGTGTAGAAGATATGAGTCCTGTCTTTTTCTCATAAATAAACTGCATATTCTCAAAAATGTGAAATGTTTTCCTAAGCTAATGCAAGGGTTGTAAAATGGTGGTTCAAGGGCCTGATTCAGCCTACGGATATATTTTATTTAGTCTTCACAATGTTTTAAGAATACTGGAGTTAGTTGTTTATGTTTCAGAAATCTGAGGATTATGTATAGAGATATGGATTCCCAGCTTTTCTGAAGAAAATCAGAAGCTCTAACAGGACTAAGCCCATATTCGCATCTGATAGTGTGCATGGCAACAGTGGTTAGAGCTAAGAAGATGCTGGACTCTTTTTTTTTTAAAGAGATGGAATCTCGCTCTGTCACCCAGGCTGGAGTGCAGTGGTGCGATCTCGGCTCGCTGCAAACTCTGCCTCCTGGGTTCCAGCAATTTTCCTGCCTCAGGCTCTTGAGAGCTGGGACCACAGGCGCACGCCACCACGCCCGGCTAATTTTTTGTGTTTTAGTAGAGACGGGGTTTCACCGTTTTGCCCAGGCTGGTCTCGAACTCCTGAGCTAAGGCAATCTACCCACCTCGGCCTCCCAAAGTGCTACGGTTACAGGCGTGAGCCACCGTGCCCGGCCGATGCTGGACTCTTCAGAGGTTTGTTACCCCGTTTGTCACAATTTCCACTGATTAGGCCCACATCACTCACGTAAGTTACCTGCATGCCCCACACGCATCTGACTTTGCAATCACCACGATATTGGGAAGATTCAGGACAATCCAGCACTGCCCCCATCTGACAGCTTCCTCTTACCCCTGTTTCCCAATGCTTCCTAACTTGCTTCCTGTTTTCCCAGAGGAAAAAAACCTGACAATGTGTGACTTCAAATAGCATCCTTTGCATTTCAGAGAACGTCTAAAAAAGACTCTTTAACTGAAAGCAGTGACTTTTTTCTTTTCTTTTTTTTTTTTTTTTTTTTTTGTTGAGATGGAGTCTCGCTCTGTCTCCCAGGCTGAAGTACAGTGGCGTGATCTCGGCTCACTGCAAGCTCTGCCTCCCGGGTTTTACGCCATTCTCCTACCTCAGCCTCCCGAGTAGCTGGGACTACAGGAGTACACCACCTACGCCAGGCTAATTTTTTGTATTTTTAGTGGAGACAGGGTTTCACCGCGTTAGCCAGGATGGTCTCGATCTCCCAACCTCGTGATCTGCCCGCCTCGGCCTCCCAAAGTGCTGGGATTACAGGCGTGAGCCACCGCGCCTGGCCAAAAGCAGTGACTTTTTAAGGACAACCATCTAAGCACCATAGGCCTATTCTTGCCCACAAGAGTTTACCTCACTATTCTACCTGTTTATGAGCTAGGTGTTAGGCATATTCTCTGTATTGAAGCTTGAGAGGTAGTATGTTCTTAATTAGAATCAAGATTCTTTTTTTTCCTTAACATAGGCGTAATAATAGCGAAACAGACCAACTAGTGAGTCTTTAGTGCTGAAAACTACTCGTTAAATTTATTGGTTCTTTGATGTCCAATTCATGGCAAACTCTCATGGTTATTTTCCCAAAGGAAGTCAAAGTCATCTCGTTGCATTTTTTAATGGGGATTGATACACTTTTATGAAGGAACTTCGTGGGATTTTTAAAGAACATCCATTTCTCTTCTTCCTAAGTACAGTAACCTTGCCATGGCCTCTCCAGGCCACTCAACACCAGTGTGAATTTGTTGTTCTCTCATAAATTGCACAACCCATCTGACAAAGCATTCTGACTTTTTCACCTAAATATCAACAACTTTCAATTATCCAGGAGAAAAAAAAAACATCATTATCAAAAGTCTTTCTCATACTGATTCTACGGAAACCACTGGCCATAGATAGGAAAAATAACAAGCAGCCAAAGTTTAGATTGGGACATTCATCTTTCCTTTGTGATAAAAAGTTAGGCTGTGACTTGGGAACGCACGACACGCTTCATTGGCAGAAATGCTCTCTTTCTGCTTGAAAGCGTGGGTACTTCAGAAGTGCCTCCCCTTGCTAGGATGAGTAAAAACAATATCATTTTCCCTGATAGCTGCTGAATTGAAGTGAAGGCTTATTTATTTAAACTTTTGAAGCATGAAGCAAAATGCAGCCAGTGTGTACAATGTCTGTCTTAGAGACCATAAGTCAGAGATAAGAGTTTATGAAGCGTTAGGTCAGCAGGATGAGTCCTGCTTTCTCATGTAAACCACACAGAGCAGAAGGTTGCAGCATCAGCCTCTGAATCCCCCCTTAAAAAGCAATGGTTTCAGCTCCTTCATTCCCACTATTACACAATTCCATTACTGCTCCTTTCTTTACAAAAATATGTTTTGAACTATTCCACTACTGATTGTTGGTGAAATGCTCTTTTATTACTTCTAACAGCATTTGTTATTACCAAGAGTAGTGAGTCTGAAAGCCTTTGCTCTTCACCCATCCCAAGGTCAACCCCACACAACACCATGGGGTTGCCAAATCCCATCATATCAGCACCTGACTGCTCCTGTGAGCTTCACATATTTCTTAAAACCTGGCTTGGAGGCCTGCAACCTGACCTCCTGCAGCGGAACCTCTTAGCAAGTTATCTGCAGAGCTGCTTGAGCAAAAGTTCAAGTTGCTAAAACAGGTGTAAAAGGTGAAGTTTAACAACCACCTTGTTAATTAGTCCTTTTACTTTTACCTAAACACAAGCCCCGCACTAGATCCCAGGAACCTTCTAAGGTGCACAGTTTTTCTTAATTTTTTTGTTATGCTCCAAAATACACTGCCCTACCTCCCATCTCTCATTTTAGGATGAGGCTCTGCATTCCTTTCCTATTGTGGCTGTAACAAATGGCTACAAATATAATGGCTTAAAATAACAGAAATTTATTCTCTCCTAGTTCTTTGTTTTTATTTGTTTTTTTGTTTTGAGACAGAGTCTCGCTCTGTTGCCCAGACTGGAGTACAATGGTACGATCTTGGCTCACTGCAATCTCTGTCTCCCGGATTCAAATGATTCTCCTGCCTCAGCCTCCAGAGTAGCTGGGATTACAGGCGCCCGCCACTGTGCCCAGCTAATTTTTGTATTTTTAGTAGAGATGCCGTTTCACCATGTTGGCCAGGCTGGTCTCGAACTCCTGACCTTGTGATCTGCCCGCCTCAGCCTCCCAAAGTTCTGGGATTACAGGCATGAACCACCAAGCCCGGCCTAGTCTCTCCTAGTTCTGAAAGACAGAAGTCTAAATTGAATTTTACGAGGCTAAAATCAAAATGTCCACAAGGCTTGTTCTTTCTGGAGGTTCTAGGGGAAAGTTTGTTTTGTGTCTCTCCGGCTTCTGGAGGCTCAGGCGTCCTTTGGTTTGTGGCCACATCACTTCAATCCCTGCTTCCATTGTCACATTGCCTTCCCTTTCTGTTGTCAAATCTCCATCTCTCTCCCTCTTGTAAGGACACTTGGGATTATGTATAACGCCTACCCAGATAATCCAGGATAATTACCACATCTCAAGATCTTTAACTCAATAACATCTGCAAAATTTCTTTTGTCATATAAAATAACATTCAAAGGTTCCAGGGATTAAGTTATGGACATCTCTGGTGGGAATGGGGGTGTCACACACAATTGGCCTATCATAAGCCCTAAGGGCAAATTAATGTTATTGCTATTATTTTCTTCAATATAGTAAGTTTTCTTTTTAAACTCAGGTGTTCAAAGAATACGATGCTTGATCAAAGTAGTAATTCTCTAAGGAAAAAATCTTCAGGAGTCTGTGGATCCTTACAAATGGATGGGGCTCTATTCAAAGGATTTTATATTGAATCTAAAAAAAAATTAATGCAATGAAGTCCTATTTCCCCTACTTCTCAGATTGTGGTTTCTAAATACCATTTGCCTCTAAAATGACCCAAACCTTCTTGGAGAAATAGCTGATTCCAGGTCCACGGTTGGAAATCTACAAGATGAGCCTGCAACATCTTTCTGTGAAAGTTAGAATGCCTTCAAAGATGCCTGAGGTCTCTTAAAAGGACCCAAGAGACAACTTGAAAAAGCTCCCACTGGCCAATAATCCCAATGGATGGGAATACATCAAATATACATAAATTTGTGAATTTAAACTGATATTTTATTTTATTGTGACAGAGTTTCACTCTTGTCACCTAGGCTGGAATGCAATGGCATGATCTCAGCTCACTGCAACCTCTGCCTCCTAGGCTCAAGCAATTCTCTTACCTCAGCCTCCCGAGTAGCTGGGATTACAGGAGTGTGCCACTATATCTGGCTAATTTTGTGTTTTTAGTAGAGACAGGGTTTCACCATGTTGGCCAGGCTGGTCTCAAACTCATAACCTCAGGTGATCTGCCCGTCTCGGCCTCCCAAAGTGCTGGGATTACAGGCGTGAGCTACTGCGCAGGCCTAAACTGCTATCTTAAAAAGACCTCCCTTGTTATCTTTGAAGAATGTGGGGAATCAATTTACTATTTAAAATTTGGTAGATAAAGGGAAAGAAAGAAGAATTTATCCTACTTTTCTTGTGTGAACTATATCCCAGAGTAATCAAATAGTTGATGAGAGCAAGTTTCTTTTTACAGAATTATTTCAGCTGATAAATGATGAAGGAATTCTGGAATTAGAAAAATCAAGGTAACCCCTAATTAATTAGAGGATTGCACAATGCCTAATGGATTAATGGATCTAGATAATGTTGATTCATGGCTGCTAATATCACAAAAACTAAAATAACCGGGCATAGGTGCCTCCTGGTAGAAATACATACCCACAAACCATTACCTATAAAACATCCCTCACACCTGTAATCCCAGCACTTTGAGAGGCCAAGGCGGGCAGATCACAAAGTCAAGAGATCAAGACCATTCTGGCTAACACAGTGAAACCCCGTCTCTACTAAAAATACAAAAAATTAGCCGGGTGTGGTGGCACCCACCTGTAGTCACAGCTACTCAGGAGGCTGAGGCAGGAGAATCACTTGAATCCGGGAGGCAGAGCTTGCAGTGAGCCAAGATCGAGCCACTGCACTCTAGCCTGGGAGACAGAGTGAGACCCCATCTCAAAAAAAAAAAAAAAAAAAAAAACCCCACTAAAATGAATCTAATCAAAACTCTAGACCTAATAACCATATATATACAGGAAATACAGGGGAGAAACAATACTAGATAGGTGCAATTTATAAAATTCATATGTGAAATACTCTACAGAACCAAATTGCAAGAAAAAAAAGAGATGGAGGGGCAATTTATAAATTAAAAGAGATTCAATGACCAATCAATCACAAGGTTTAAATTCTAGTGCATCTTGTTCAAAAAACTGTAAAAATTGAACAATAAGAAAATCAAGGAAACGTGGACTCTGACCAGATAGTTGATGATGTTAAGGAATTGTGATTCATTTATTTAAGAGGTTTTTTTTTTGTTTTTTGGTTTTGGTTTTGGTTTTTTTTCAGACAGAGTCTCACTGTGTCATCCTGGCTGGAGTGCAGTGGTTTGATCTCTGCTCACTGCAACCTTCGCCTCCTGGGTTTAAGCTATTCTCCTGCCTCAGCCTCCCTAGTATCTGGGATTACAGGTGTGCACCACCACACCCAGCTAATCTTTTGTATTTTTAGTAGAGATGGGGTTTCCCTATGTTGGCCAGGCTGGTCTGCAACTCCTGGCCTCAAGTGATCCTCCCACCTCAGCTTCCCAAAGTGCTGGGATTACAGGCGTGAGCCACTGAGCCTTGCCTTAAAAGACTATTTTTTAAGGGCAGTTCTAGGTTCACAGCAAGATCCAAAAAAAGGTACAGAGATTTCCCATATCCCTGCCCATCTCCACACAATCACAGCCTAGTCTGTTATCAACACCTCCCACCAGAGTGGTACATTTCTTACAACTGATGAACGTACATGGACACATCATAATCCCCCAAAGCCCCTAGTTGACTTCAGGGTTCACTCTTAGTATTGTAAATTATATGGGTTTGCACTAATGTATAATGACATGTATCTACCATTATGGTATCATCCAGTGTATTTCCACTGCCTTAAACACTCTGTGCTCTTCCTATTCATCCCTGCCTCACACCCAGCCCCTGGCAACAACTGAGGTTTTATTGTCTCTATTGTTTTGCCTTTTCCCGAATGTCATGTAGTTGGAATCATATAGTATGTAGAGCTTTCAAATTGGCTTCTTTCCCTTAGAAGTATGCATCAAAGTTTCCTCCACGCCTATTCATAGCTTGAAAGCTCATATCTTTTTAGTGCTGAATAATATTCTATTGTCTGCCAGTGCCACAGCTTATGCGTTCACTTACTGAAGAAAATCCTTGTTGCTTCCAAGGTTTGGCAGCATGAATAAAGCTGCTATAAACACTGGTGTGCAGGCTTTTGTGTTTTCAGTTCATTTGGATAAATATGAAGGAACACAACTGCTGAATCATATGACAAGAATACATTCAGTTTCTTAAGACACCACCAAACTGCCTTCCAAAGTAGCTGTAGCAATTTGCAATGGTATGGAGAGTTCTGTTGCTCCACATCCTGGCCAACATTGGGTGTTGCCAGTGTTCTGGGTCATTCTAATTGGGTGGATCGCCTGAGGCCAGGAGTTCGAGACCAGCCTGGCCAACACGGCCGAACCCCATCTGTACTAAAAATACAAAAATTAGCCTGGCGTGGTGGTGTGTGACTGTAATCCCAGCTACTCTGGAGGCTGAGGCAAGAGAATCACTTGAACCCAGGGGGCAGAGATTGCAGTGAGCTGAGATCACGACACTTCACTCCAGCCTGGCATAAGAGCGAAACTCCATCTCAAAAAAAAAAAAGGATTAAAAAATTAAAAATGTTTGAAACAATAACATGCTTATCAAGTGTAAAGATCTTCCAACTAAAGAGTTAACTGTCTCTCAAGAGTTACACTATTCTCTCAGTAAACCAGACTCAACACCTTGCAGTCATCACTGATGTATCTTGTGTGCTATTTTGGTTAAATATTTTTTAAGTGGTTACTCTGTGCATGGCACTGAGGATACAGAGGGAATAAACACACTCTTGTCGGTGAAGGAGTAAGCCTAGTGGGTGGGAGAGATGGATCAACAAAAATATCTGGCACTCATTTGACTCAAACGCTTATGGGGAGATGTTGATCAAAGGATATAGAATTTCAGTTATAAGATGAATAAATTTGGCTGGGTGCAGTGACGCACACCTGTTATCCCAGCACTTTGGGAGGCTGAGGTGGGAGGATTACTTGAGGCACAGAATTCAGATCAGCCTGAGCAATGTAGCAAGACCCTGTCTCTACAGAAAGTTTTAAAATTAGCTGGGTATGGTGGCTAGTGCCTGTGGTCCTAGCTACTCAGGAGGCTGAGGCAGGAGGATCACTTGAGTCCAGCAGTTAGAGGTTACAGTGAGTGGCGATCACACCACTGCACTCTAGACCGGATAACAGAGTGACACCCTGTCTCAAAAAAAAAAAATGAACAAGTTCTGGAGATATAATATACAACATGGGTGGCAATGGATGTGTACAGCATGGGCGGCTCTATCCCAATGCAGGATTTACTTTCAAACACTGAGGGTTCTGCCACTTTTTTTTTTTTTGAGGTGTAATCTCACTCTGTTGCCCAGGCTAGAGTACAGTGGCACGATCTCAGCTCACTGCAACCTCCGCCTCCTGGGTTCAAGCGATTCTCCTGACTCCGCCTCCTGAGTAGCTGGGATTACAGGCACACACCACCACGCCTGGCTAATTTTTGTATTTTTAGTAGAGATGGGGTTTCACCGTGTTGGTCAGACTGGTCTCGAACTCCTGACCTTGTGATCTGCCACCATCGGGCTCCCAAAATGCTGAGATTACAGGCGTGAGCCAATGTGCCCGGCCGGTTCTGCCACTTTTACAAAGATATACACCTTGTCATAATCTATAAAGGAATTTACAAATGTACATACAATGGAAAATGTAATAATAGTACATCTATGGAATTACTTGAGGTAGTAGGAGATAGATATTATTCAAAGGATAGTATTACTCAAACTTGACTTCAAAAAGAAACCTAAAGACGTAATTTAATGGGGAATAACTAATTAGTGTAGGCTTTATTTTGAGGATGATGAAAATGTTCTAAAACATAGTGGTGTTCATTGCACAACCCTGTGAATATAATAAAAACATTGAATTGTAAAAAAAAAAAAAAAAGATATAATTTAATATGCCTAGAATCTGTTTATACCCAACAAATTCCAGAGAAGGGAAAAGCACTCGGTAGACTGAGCCAAGGTGTTTCTGTAATGAGGCTTACTCATGTTTGTTACCAAGAAACTCATGATTTTGAAAATATCAAAATGTCATAATTTGTTTATAAAGCATTGCTTTTGGAAAAAAAAAATGGATTGCATTATGCAACCAGTTATAAAGTTTTCTACCTGGTAAAATGTCTTCCTGTTTTCTCCTCCCACTCTGCCTCATCTAAGGGAGTGGAGCAACAGAGGTGTTTTCAGCAAATCATCACCTAATTAGGGCAAATTACATGACCTCCATTTCTTTTTCCTTTCTTTTTTTTTTGAAATGGAGTTTCACTCTGTCGCCCAGGCTGGAGTGCATTGGTATGATCTTGGCTCACTACAACCTCCGCCCCTGGGCTCAAGCGATTCCTCTGCCTCAGCCTTCTGAGTAGCTGGGATTACAGGCATGTGTCAACACACCGGCTTTCTGTATTTTTAGTAGAGACAAGGTTTTGACATGTTGGCCAGGCTGGTCTCAAACTCCTGACCTCAAATGATCTGCCCTCCTTGGCCTCCCAAATTGCTGGGATTACAGGTGTGAGCCACCGCAGCCAGCCGACCCCTTTTTTTTTTTTTTTTTTTTTGAGACGGAGTTTCGCTCTGTTGCCCAGGCTGCAGTGCAGTGGTGCAATCTCAGCTCACCACAACCTCCGCCTCCTGGGTTCAAGTGATTCTCCTGCCTCAGCCTCCCTAGTAGCTGGGACTACAGGCACGCGCCGCCATGCCTGACTAATTTTTGTATTTTTAGTAGAGACCGGGTTTCACTATGTTGGCCAGGCTGGTCTCCAACTCCTGACCTCAAATGATCTGCCCGCCTTGGCCTTCCAAAGTGTTGGGATTACAGGTGTGAGCCACCACGCCCGGCCAGGGCTTCAGTTTCTTTTAGGGAGTCCAAATGCCCCCATTCTCCATCCCTCTCTAGCTTCTTCCTCTTGCATTGGATCATGTCTTCATGTACCTGGGTTTTCTTTGAGTGGGTATGTTTTCCTTTCCTCGAGATACTGCATCTCTCCAGACTATAATCTCCCCCGAAGTTGGTTTTCTCTCATTTCTGTAAAACTCCCTTAGTTCTTTGTACAGTGGAGCGATGAAATAGGCATTTACTAAACTAAAGTATCATTGGGTTTGATTCTTCTAGGGGGATAGGAATGGGGTTGTTCCTCTGCTTCTCTCCTTGATTCTGTGGGCTTCCTAAAACCACATTCCCAAACACAGCACAGCTGAAATAACAACAGCACCAGCTTGCCTTTTTACAGTACCATATACTTTTCAAAGTGTTTTCACGTCTCTTATCTCATTTATTTCTCCCCAAAGTCCTAGGAGGTAAGCAGAGCAGATATGGTTCGTCTTCTTTGATAGATGGTAAAACAGAGGAAGAGAGAGGTTAAGTGACTTGTCCAGTCTCTCACCACTACAGTACATCTGCCAGAATTATCTTCCTCAAAATAAATATAAACATGTCATTCCCCTGCATAAAATCATCAACAGGATTCTGGCTGTCTACAGGGTAAAGTGCAAACTCCTTAGCGGGACATGTGAGTCCCTCCGCATCCTGGCCCCTGATCCTCGCCAGTTTCATCTTCCATGACTTCATGCAGCCCTTCACACTCCCCCAGCCTCACAGAGCTCCCACCAGCACCCCCGCATCATCAACTCTCAAGACTGCATGCTTTTGGACACGTGGCTTCTTCCTCTGTCTGGAACACCATTTTGGGTTTAAACTTCCCACTACCACCTTCAGAACAAAGAAATTCCTGCTGAGTCCCCTACAGGTAGCAAATGAAACCTCCTTTACATTCTCCATTCAGACTTCCCCTCTGCTGGGTAAGTTGGCCCTTAATTGCAACTCCTACTTTGTTGCTTCCCCAGCCCTGTTCTAGTTTTCTCTCCCACAGAAATTACTATCTTCTCACATACTATAGGATTTGCTTGTTTTGTAAGTTTTCTTGTCTGTGTGCCTCCGCTAGAATGGAAACCCCACAAATAATGCAGGGCTCTTTGCTGGTCTTGCCCACTGGTGTATCAAAAGCATCTGGAATAGTATCTGACACATAAGATGTGTACAGTACCTTCCAAAAACAGTCATTAAGGAACTGCAGCTCTGACACTGATGCTACACTGGTGGAACACAGTCCCTTTGGCCTAAGAGAGAGAGAAGTGAATGAAATCATTGCAATACACAGGGTAACGGCAGGATAGAGGCATGATGGGAACCCAGCTAAGGAGCAGCCCAGGAAACGGGCTGGGGGCAGGGTGTGGATGAAAGCAGCAGACAGGAAACACTTAGGCTTCATCCAGGGGGCCATATGTGAAGAGAGGCTTGACAACCATATATAAGTCAACCAACTTCAGAAAGAGATGGAGACAGGCCGGGCACGGTGGCTCACGCCTGTAATCCCAGCACCTTGGGAGGCTGAGGAGGGCGGATCACAAGGTCAGGAGATCAAAACCACTCTGGCTAACATGGTGAAACCCTGTCTCTACTAAAAATACAAAAAATTAGCCAGGCATGGTGGCGGGTGCCTGTAGTCGCAGTTACTCGGGAGGCCGAGGCAGGAGAATGGCATGAACCCGGGAGGCGAAGCTTGCAGTGGGCGGAGATCGCGCCACTGCACTCCAGCCTGGTGACAAAGCAAGACTCCATCTCAAAAAAAAAAAAAAAAAAAGAGAGAGATGGGGAGAATCTTTGCATTTGAGGAATTACAAGTAATTTTTAATAGCATCATTAGGTTGTATATGGGAGTAGGAGATAAAACCAAAGAAGTGACATGTTTTTATCATTAAGGAAAAGGGAAACAAAACTCCTAAGCAAGAAGGACTGTGTGTTTGCCTCAGATTCAAGTGTAATTGCGTTGTTTCTACCTCCAAAACAACTGTGCTTTACAACACACTTTCTCTGTAATGAAAAACTGCCAGATATTGGGAGGCCGAGGTGGGTGGATCACCTGAGGTCAGGAGTTCAAGACCAGCCTGGCCAACATGGTGAAACCCCGTCTCTACTAAAAATACAAAAATTAGCCGGGCATGGTGGTGGGCACCTGTAATCCCACCTACTCCGGGGGCTGAGGCAGGAGATTCACTTGAATTCGGGAGGTGGAGGTTGCAGTGAGCCAAGATTGCTCCACTGCACTCCAGCCTGGGTGACAGAGCAAGACTCCATCTCAAAAAAAAAAAAAAAAAAGAAAGAAAGAAAGAAAAACTGCCAGATAAGATTAATTCTGATGTTAATAGTTTGGAGAGGAAAACCGTCTGGATAGGGGCATTTCATCTTGATCTCCAGAGACTTTAGAAGAAAATCCTAGAGCGCATATCTTGAAATATTAATCCGGCTTGTTCATGGAGCTTCTGGATCAGCAGAAATTTGATATATTTTGCCTTATTAAGGCCCCTTCTTTTGCCTTTTTTAGTTTGAAAAGAACTTTCATAGCTAGAGATATACTGAGTTAGAGATGAACTGTGGTATTTGGCTTGATTTCAAGAAGGTAATATTTTTATTCTTTGATTGGCCCAATATTTTTAAGCCATCTCATGAATATCAAGCACTGTGCTAGGCCCCTTGCTATAAGGGTGAATAACACAGGGGCACTGCTGTTAAGGGCTCATAGACTGGCAGGGAGAGGCATGCTGTAGAGATCAATTCAGAGGGCAGATAAAACAGGGAGTGCTTCATTCCCCTGGGGAGAGGGAGAGAGGGAAGTGGGCATACAAGGTGTTCTAGAGGAGCATGCTTAATCTGAGTCTTGAAAGTTATTGTGCTTACATCAGTGGACATTGGACAGTGAATGTCACGGTAAAGAGGGAAGTGCAAGCAAAGGCTTGAGGATCTGAACAGGCTGCCGCGTTCGGGGAAGTACAAACAGTTTAACGTGTATGTGTGTGTTTGTGTGTGTGTAGGCACTGAGGCACGTGAGTGCTGTATACACTATGGTAAGGAGTTGGGATTGTATTCAATAGGCCAGTGTTTCTCAAATTGAAATCCAGGAAATACCTGCATCAGGCTCTTTTAGAGCTGCCTCCTTAACAGTGCCACCATGCCCAGCTAATTAAAAAAAAAAATTCTGTAGAGACAGAGTTTCACTACGTTGTCCAGGCTGGTCTCAAATTCCTAGGCCCAAGCGATCTGCCCGCCTTGGCCTCTCAAAGTGCTGGGATTATAGGCATGAGCCACCATGCCCAGCCAGGGATTTTTTTTTTTTTTTTGAGATGGAGTCTCACTCTGTTCTGTTCCCCAGGCTGGAGTGCAGTGGCACAATCTTGGCTCACTGCAACCTCTGCCTCCCAGGTTCAAGTGATTCTCCTGCCTCTCAGCCTCCCGAGTAGCTGGGATTACAGGTGGCTGCCACCACGCCAGGCTAATTTTTGTATTTTTAGTACAGACGGGTTTCACCATGTTGGCTAGGCTGGTCTCGAACTCCTGACCTCAAGGGATCCACCCGCCTCGGCCTCCCAAAGTGCTGGGATTACAGGCGTGAGCCACCATGCCTGGCCCTCTATACTTAAACTTTTTTTTTTTGAGGCAGAATCTCACTCTGTCACCAGTCTGGAGTGCAGTGGTGCAACCTTGGCTCACTGCAACCTCTGACTCCCTGGTTCAAGTGATTCTCCTACCTCAGCCTCCCAAGTAGCTGGGATTATAGGCGCCCGCCACCACGCCCAGCTAATTTTTGTATTTTTAGTAGAGAAGGAGTTTCACCATGTTGGCCAGGATGGTCTCTATTTCCTCACCTTATGATCCGCCTGCCTTGGCCTCCCAAAGTGCTGGGATTACAGGCGTGAGCCACTGCACCTGGCCTATACTTAAATTTAATAACAACACAGGAACAATCACAAGAAAATTCTCCCATCTAACATAATGCAAGCATGCCTCATACAAATAAAACACGCTCACTCTCTGTCTAAAAGGGAGACAATCTTAAAAAAAAAAAAAAAAACTCATCCAAGTATTACATCTGGCTCATAATCTTAGTGAACGATGTGCAGATCCAGATGTGTTTCCTCAGGGCATAGTGAACTTAACACTAAAAGATAAGGTAACTGTCTCCAATACACTGACTGGATAAGAGGAAGGAGCAGGAAGGAGTCACAGCTCCAAGTGAGAACAAAACACTGGGAAACGCATGGCAGTCACAGCAAATCTCAAACCATGGCTTCTGGCAGAGAGAATGAGGAATCCTTGCCTTGGTGGTGATAAGATCTTGGTTAGTATATTAGGCTGTTCTTGCATTGCTATAAAGAAATACCTGAGATGGGGTATTTCTAAAGAACACAGGTTGAACTGGTTCACAGCTCTGCAGGCTGTACAGGCATGGCACTAACATGTGCTCTGCTTCTGGTGAGGGCCTCAGGAAGCCTTCAATCATGGTGGAAGCTGAAGTGGGAGCAGGCATGTCACATGGTGAGAGCAAGAACAAGAGAGAAGGAGAAGGGGCAAGTCTCACGCTTTTACACAACCAGATCTCGTGTAAACTAATGGAGCAAGAACTCAGTGATCACCAAGGGGATGGTGCTAAACCATTCACGAGGGATCCACCCCATGATTCAATCGGCTCCCACCAGGCCCCATCTCCAACACTGGGGATTACATTTCAACACGAGATTTGTAGCAGACAAAGATCCAAACCCTATCAGTTAGCATGTCTGGTAGCCCGTGGTTCTGCCCTCTGAAGGAATCCTGGGAGTTCGTTATTATCCATGACCTCATCTGATAAGAGCTTTGGAAAGGATGTCTTTCCCAGGGGTGTCACGGAGCCTTCACAGCCTACTTCTAATTAGTGTGAGTTTAGGGGCCTGGTGTGGCCTTAGGTGTTGAAAAACCAAAGGCTGTTGCCCAACAAATCTGGAGTTTCTTTGCTAATATGCTGCAGGGAGACAATTTTCCATGGGTCTCTTTTATCTCTACGTATCTTGAAATCAGAATCACTATTTTTTGTTTCGGACTATGTTTTCAAGGATGTTTGTACAGCAGACAGCCTAGGATGATGGAAATGTTTTCATACCGAGCAAAGGGCAGGCAAACTTACTGGTCATCATAAAACATTTGGGTTCCCTAAGCTTGTGGCTCCTTATCTGTAATGCAGCCTACAGTGTGTGTGGACACATGTCTGGGCACACCCACATAGCCCCTGTGGGACTTGGGGATTAGGGAAACTGATGCAGTGTACTGTTGTGCTTTGTTGCTTACTCCGCTGTAATAAAGCCCTTTGTCTCTGATCCATGGATCTTTTGTCTTCTACCAACATCCATTAAAAATCAGCCTTGGCTGGGCACGATGGCTCACGCCTGTAATCCCAGCACTTGGGGAGGCCAAGGCGGTGGATCACCTGATGTCAGGAGTTCCAGACCAGCGAGGCCAACACGGTGAAACTCCATCTCTACTAAAAATACAAAAATTACCGGGGCATGGTGGCACACACCTGTAGTCCCAGCTACTCAGGAGGCTGAGGCAGGAGACCGCTTGAACCCAGGAGGAGGAGGTTGCAGTGAGTCAAGATCCTGCCACTGCACTCCAGCCTGGGCAACAGAGTGAGACTCTGTCTCAAAAAAAAAAATGTACAAAGCTTCCTGTAAGCTTCACGCAGCACTAGCCATAGCCAAAGATCTTTCCTAGAGTCTTTAAGTCTTTTCTTCTACCTACCAGACAATGTGTTCTGCATTCCTCTTGCCCTTAGATTAACAGTTTTTGGGGCAATTTGAAACCATAGGCCCTGGTGGGAAAAGATGTTTAATCTAATTGTTATTAGTAGGTTCAGATGTATTCTGGCTGAGAACTCCTACAGGGAGATTCTTTAGAAAGGCCTGAAGCCCTGTTTTTATCCGCTTGCTGCAGCTAGCCTTGCCAATTTCAGGCAGGGGCCATAAACTGGCATTTCAACCTGCAGGGCTCTAGAGCAAGGAGTTCTCAGTCAGTTGAGATTGGAGGCTCTAGGCAGAGTGGCTCTCACCCTAGCGTATTACTAACCATCTCTGCTTACAAAGTAGCTTTTTACCCCTATCCTTTGGGACTTTGCTGAAAGTGGCAAGAAGTAACCAGGATCTGTCAACATAAATTATATCTACTTTTTCCCCTAACAGCAACATAAAACATCATGGTTTATGTTCCAAGAAACAAAAGGAGACAGGTTTCCATGAAGAATGTTTTGATATCACGTAACAAGGCTCTTTCTAGCCTGTGAAATCCTTGTGCTCATTGTCAAAGCCTGACTTCTTTCACTAAGCCAATGCCAAATTTTATGTTCTATTACTCAAAGCACTCCACTTCTGGTGCCAAATCTGTTGTCCATAACAAAACAAAATTGACATATAGTGACTTAGGCAAATAAGGTGTACTTTCCTTGCAAAACGAGAAATCTAGAGGTAAATTCCGCAAGGCTGAAAAGGTGGTTCTGTAATGAACAGACCCAGGTTCCTTGTAGCTTTCTAGGTGATCCTTTAGCATGCGGAATGCAGCCTCCTCAGCATGTTACCACCAGGCTGCAAAATGGCTGCCCCACCTCCAGCTCCACATCTACATCCAAGGTAGGAAGAAGGGGAAAGGCAAAAGGGTAAAGCGTCCTCCAAGTATACCTCCATTTAAAAGCTTAGCCAGGCGTGGTGGCTCACGCCTTGTAATCCCAGCACTTTGGGAGGCCGAGGCGGGGAGATCACCTGAGGTCAGGAGTCTGAGACCAGCCTGGCCAATATGATGAAACCCCTTCTCTACTAAAAATACAAAAATTAGCCGGGAGTGGTGGCGGGGCCTGTAATCCCAGCTACTGTAAGGCTGAGGCAGGAGAATCACTTGAACCTGGGAAGTGGAGACTGCAGTGAGCTGAGATTGCACCACTGCACTCTAGCCTGGGTGATAGGAGTGAGACCCTGTCTCTACGACAACAAAAAAAGAGAAAAACTTTTATATAATAGCCATTCTTGCTATTGTCTTTAGCACTGTGATTTTCATTTGCCTTTCCCTGATGGCTAATGAATGCTCTTTTTTTTTTTTAAACCTGAATGATGAGTACTTGTGTATGTTCACTGTGATAACTCACCAAAGGGTACGCTTATTATAATTTGTGCATCTGAATATAAGTTATACTTCAATACAAAAGTTTATTTTAAAAGTCTATGTTTTACATAAAGAAGTCTTACATTCTATTTTTAACGTGAAATCACCAAAAAGGAAAAAGACAAGAACAGCAGCTGTTAAATGAGACAGACCTGAACAGGAATTGCTGACCAATGCTCTGCATTTCTTAGTAGCAGAGGTGCCTAACTCCTCTGAGCCTCTATTGCTTCATCTTCACACACACACACATCCACACACACACACCAAAACAACAAAACAACATTAGCTGGGCACGGTGGCTCACACCTGTAATCCCAGCACTTTGGGAGGCTGAGGCTGGTAGATCACTTGAAGTCAGAGGTTCAAGACCAGCCTGGCCACCATGGTGAAACTCTGTCTCTATTAAAAATACGAAAATTAGCTGGGCATGGTGGTGCATGCCTACAATCCCAGCTACTTGGGAGGCTGAGGCAGGAGTATCGCTTGAACCGGGAGGTAGAGGTTGCAGTGAGCTGAGATTGCGCCACTGCACTCCAGCCTAGGCGACAGAGACTTCGTCTCAACAACAACAAACTCTCACAGAGTTGTGGTTAGTATGGCACCTACAGGAGCTCAAAATAATGAAGATTTTTTCCCAAAAACATAAAAATTATTAACTCATAAAATTACTCTTGCATTTGCATTGTTTGCAGTTGCTAAACCTTTTCCCTAGCGCATTAAGTTTTCTACTCTGGTATAGACAAGCCTTGCTGAAATCATTTTAAAAGCGTGAATGATGAATATGTCTTCCTCGGATTCAACAAATTTATGAATGTTTCAATAAATGCCTATATCACGTGAAGTGAGGAGGTTAACCTTATGAATTTTAATACAAAGACTAATGTGAAGAAGAATGCTTTCTAATAGTCAAAGTGTTCGAAATTTAAGGTGCTGCATGAGTTCTACTGCTGGATCTACTGCTCAGGTGCAATATATTTCAGTAAGTCACCAATCAACTGACTTAAATATCCTTTGTTTCACCTATAAAGTCAGCGCAATCATATGTTGCATCGCTAGTATACAATTTAATTATTAGCTATAAATCTCTGAGATCCTAAGATGGTAGCTTTGTAAATTCAATGTTACATTGCAACAGCACTAAGAGAAATTCCAAGATTCCCACCATCAATATGCATTATACAAATTTGTTAACTTGCACTAACATAAACCTTTTATTTACAAAATTATGACTTTAGACTTCAAACTTTTTTCTCTGTGTCAATCAAGATTAGTTTCATCTGTATATAAGAAAAAAACAATATAATAGTGCATTAAACAAGATGGAGGTTTATTTTCCTCTTAGGTAAAATAAATTCATGGGTAGGCCGTCATGGGCTGGCATCACACTTTCCTAATGTCATCAGGGATATAGGCTCCTTCCGTCTTTCCTCTCCACCACATGGCTTCCACCAAGGCCACGTCTTGGTTTTAATTTGGTTGCTGTAGCACCCACCATCAAGTCCATGTTTTAGGCAGAAAAAAAAAAAAAGCGGAGGGTGGGGGTGGGGGGCAAGGGCAAAAGAGTCAGTTCCAAGAAAGAGCTTTCCCAGAAGCTGCTCTCAAAATTTCCATCCACATCTCACCAGCTACACCTAGCTATAAGAAGGCTGATCAATTTCACATCATAGAAGGGTGCATTGTGGCACCTACAACTACACCTTAGTTCTGCTGCTAAGGAATAAGAGGGTGGATGTCAGGCTGACAGTCTTTGCCACGCTTAAAAAAAATCTTTTCCATGTGTTCCTAGAATGTTGTGATCACTCATTTTGATTCAAAATAAAATTTTTTCATTCAAAATTAAAATTTAAAGTAATTTTCAGAGGTTTGTCGCAAATCAATCTAGTGAGTTAACATTTAGAGTATCATTCACTAATACAACAAATACTTATTGCACCTTCTATCAGGCACGTTGATAAAAAAGGGATGGGATGCAATAATGAACACATCCCCACTTTTTCAGAGCTCATAGTTCATTAACTCAGTAAAAGTATGATGTGCTAATATACTATAAATGACACCTATTTAGAAAGAATTACCCTCTATACATAGTCTTAGTATTTAGGTCATCAACTACGCATACTATTTTTTTTTTCGAGACAATCTTGCTCTTGTCATCCATGCTGGAGTGCAGTGGCACGATCTCAGCTCACTGCAACCTCCCCCACCCAGGTTCAAGAGATTCTCCTGCCTCAGCCTCCCAAGTAGCTGGGATTACAGGTACCCATCATCAAGCGCGGCTAATTTTTGTATTCTTAGTAGAGATGGGGTTGCCCCATGTTGGCCAGGCTGGTCTTGATCAAAGTCCTGACCTCAGGTGATCTGCCTGCCTCAGCCTCCCAAAGTGCTGAGATTACAGGCATGAGCCACCGCGCCTGGCCACATATACTATTTTAGCATAAAAATATACTTTCATTTATCAGATGAATAATTGCATCATTCTGAGATGCTGATACAGACTTGAAAACAAATTTTAGATATTACTGTCATGCAAAGCGTTCTTGTAAAAAAAATATAGCTTTGTTCCAATAATACAATTTCAAGCGAATATATTAATATGGCTCTTGCAAATAGAATACTTAAAAACATAGTTAAATCCACATTTTCCAGAATTTTTAATCAGGAAGGAGATAACAAAGGGAACATAGACAAATTAAACAATAAAGAAAAACTGTACATATTTGGTTGTATTTTTCAGCTAAAAATTAAACTAACAGAATACTGCCTTGCAGATGATGGGACTTTGTTCAACATCCTGGTGATTCCTTTTCCTTTTTTTTTTTTTTTTTTTGATGGAGTCTCACTCTGTCGCCCAGGCTGGAGTGCAGTGGCATAATCTCGGCTCACTACAACCTCCACCTCCTGAGCTAAAGTGATTCTCCTGCCTCAGCCTACCAGGTCCCGGCTAATTTTTGTATTTTCAGCAGAGACAGGGTTTCACCATGTTGGCCAGACTGGCCTGGAACTCCTGGCCTCAAGTGATCCACCTGCCTTGGACTCCCAAAGTGCTGGGATTACAGGCATGAGCCACCGCACCAGCCAAGGTTTTAAAGAATTAAAGTTAGTTTTATTCAGAGGTCTTACTGAGGATTGCAATCCAGGAGAGTCTTCCAGAGAGTTTCAGTGTTTCCGCACACGGTTTGTGTACGTCAGTGGTGGCTGTGCCTGTGCTCAGAAGTTACATTAAATGTGCTCAGAAGTTACATTAGAGCGAAATCACACCATGGTTTGGGTGCCAGGGTCCATCTGGTTATAGATTATGGAGACATAATCATTATTGCTGTCAGACATGGGTGTGCATTATACCCATGCACATGAAGAGGCAGAGGCTAGGATCATTGAACTTATCTTTTCTAAAACTGCAGTGATTCAGGCAAGACAATGGGGACCTGTGCTCTATCCTGTTTATCTTTAGGTTATTCTTCCAGAGGGTTGCCCTCAGTCACTGAGTCAGGGGCTTTACGAAATTCTCTGGCAAACAGAATGAGCAAACATACCTTCTTAGGTTTGCTACTTTGTCTCACAAGATTCATCCTGACCTAGGTGAGGACAGGCATTTCCTAATCAAATGTTGCATTTCCCACTCAAATGTTGCATTTCCCAAGACTACTGGGGCCTGCCACACCCCCATCCTGTGTTTGTGTGTGTGTGTGTATGTGTGTGTGTGTATTTTGAATGAATGAAAGTTTAAAGTTTTAAATAACTGTCCATATCCTCTCACCACCCCTCTCAAGAATTTCCCTGGGTGTTCTTTTACTTCACAAAGGATCACAGAATGAAAAAAAAAAAAAAAAAAACAATAGTAAAAAAGAGACAAGTCTTTTAAATATTTCATGAAATGGTATTGTATTGTTGAGTTTGTATTCCTTGAACTTTGCAATAATAAGGGGAGGGGAGGAGCCCAGGGATTATTCCTTCAGAATCAACTGGTATTTCCGGACTATCCGCTCTGGGCTGGGCACTGAGGTGGGTGCAGAAATGCAGGGTGACTCAGGTTCCCTGCCTTCAGTTTCACTTTCCACATTGTTAAGGCTATTCCATGCAAGAATGTATCCTTTCAAATTTAGTCTAGCCAGATGTTTTGTGTCCTCTATCCCCTCAACCTTGTTTTTTTCCTTTGCTTGCCATTTATTTTATATTGAAGTACAATTGCGGTATCAATAAACTGCACGTTTTTAAACTGCACAATTTGAAAAATTTTATATATGTATACAATCATGACACAATCACAATCAAAATAATGAACACATCCATAACCCCCAAAAGCTTCCTCAAGCCCCTCTGTATCCATCTTTCCCTCCGCCTTATCCAATCCCTGCCCCCAGGCAACAGCAATCTATAATGCTGTCATTATAGTTTCTATTTTCTAGAGTTTTATATAAATGGAATCATACAGTATGATGATTAACTGAGCAAAATTATTTTGAATTATTTTGGGATTGTCAAATAAGAAAAAAATCAAGCTTTTATTTTAAGAGATGGAGTCTCACTCACTTTGTCACCCGGGCTGAAGAGACTGAAAAAAAAAAAAGATTCATCTGTGTTTTTGCATGTATCAATAATTCATCCTTTTTTGTTGCACAGCAGTATTCCATTAAGCAGATGTATAACAATTTCTTGATCCACTTCATTCATCTGTTGATGAACATTTGGGTTGTTTCCTTTTTTTTGGCTATTGAAAATAAAGTGTTAACTTTTTGGAAACTATCTCCTGAAAAAACAAAACATAAATTTACTATATAAGCCACTGATTCCACTCATAGGTACATACCTAAGAGAAATATACGTACACACAAAATCTTGTGCACTAACGTTCATGGAAACATTATTCATAATAGCCAAAAAATGGAGACAACCCAAGTGTCCACCAACTGATGAACAGATCAACACAATGTGGCATATCCATAACAAAGCAATATTATAAGCAACAAAAAGGAATATAGGAGTGATACATGGACGAACCTTGAAAACATTATGCTAAATGAAGTAAGTCTGACTTAGGCCACCGTGTATTTTGTGATTCCACTTACATGAAATGTCCAGAAAAGGCAAATTCATAGAGACAAAATGTAGTGTTTGCCAGGGGCTGGAGAGCGGTGGGGCCAGGGGGTCTGGGGAGTGATTGCTGATGGGTACACTTTCTTTTGCAGGTGATGAAAATGTTCTAAAATTAAATAATGGTGATGGTTGTGCAACTCTGAAAATACTTAAAACTACTGAATTGTATATTTTATTTATTTTATGAGACAGAGTCTCGCTCTGTCGCCCAGACTGGAGTGCAGTGGCATGATCTGGGCTCACTGCAACCTCCTTCTCCCAGGTTGAAGCGATTCTCCTGCCTCAGCCTCCCGACTAGCTGGGATTACAGGCGCGCGCCACTATGCCCCGGTAATTTTTGTAATTTTAGTAGAGACGGGTTTTGCCATGTTGCCCAGCCTGGTCTCCAACTCCTGACCCCAAGTGATCCGCCCGCCTCGGCCTCCCAAAGTGCTGGGATTACAGGCGTGAGAGCCACTGCGCCCAGCCAAAGCTGCTATTTTTTAAAAGCGGCAATGAACATTCTTGTACAAGTCTTCGTACGGACATACAGTTTGGGAAAATACTTAGTAGAAGAATAGCTGGGTCATATGCTGGGTGGATGCTGAACTTTTTCAGAAACTGCCGCTCCTCTGCAAAGTGACTGCACCATTTTATGTTCCCAACAGCAGTACAGGAGAGTTTCAGGTCCACACAAACCCATCCATACTTGGTAAGACCCAACAAGCTTAACATTTCAAGGGAAGGTGGACTTAGGGAGGCGCCAGCGGGAGGCAACATCAATGCAGATAGCTACAGGGGCCTGAAAACTGGAGGCCGCTACAAGCGTCGCTGGGTGGACGCCCAGTAAGTCCCACCCACTAGGCCAGCCCGAGCGCGTCCGCCACGCCCTGCTGCACTCCGCGGCGAGAGCGCGCGATAGGATTGGCTCTTAAGGCCCCGCCCCAACAGGTCGCCGCGCAGAGTGACCCGGAAGCACTTGCGCCGGCAGCGTCGCGCGACCCAGTTCCCTTTTCCGGTCGGCGTGGTCCTGCGAGTGGAGTGTCCGCTGTGCCAGGGCCTTCACCATGAGCGTCCCGGCCTTCATCGACATCAGTGAGGAAGATCAGGTGTGCTTCGGTCTACGGGTGCCGCCACGGTGGGGTGGGGGATGTCCTAGTAGCGCAAGGGACCGCTGCCGAGCCTGGGCCGGGCGGCCGGAGCTGACGCCCGCAGCTGTCCTACACGCGAGAATGGGGAGGCCGGTGGCTGGGGTGCGCGTTCCTGGCCTCGATTCGCACCAGCTCGCTGGCCGGCGGTCCCAGCGCGGGACCCGACGCCTCACCGCCAGCTCCCTGGTCGGCGTCGGGACTCATTTCTGACGACATAGTATTTTCTAGGAATGATGTCCGCTTCCGTCCGTCAAATGCAGCCACATTCGGGGTGGGAAGTGGCGAATCTGTAGTTAGTATAAGCAGGGTAGGGAAAAGTAATTTTGTGCTAAAGATCAAAATGCCGGGCCGGGCGCGGTGGCTCACGCCTTTAATCCCAGCACTTTGGGAGGCCGAGGCGGGCAGATCACGAGGTCAGGAGATCGAGACCATCCTGGCTAACACGGTGAAACGCCGTCTCTACTAAAAATGCAAAAAAATTACCCGGGCGCGGTGGCACGCGCCTGTAATCCCAGCTACTGCGGAGGCTGAGGCAAGAGAATCACTTGAACCCGGGAGGCGGAGTTTGCAGTACGCCAAGATCGCGCCGCTGCACTCCAGCCTGGGCGACAGAGCGAGAGTCCCTCTCAAAAAAAAAAAAAAAAAAAAAAAAGATCAAAATGCCCGTATTACTGTGCGATCACAGGCGAAGACGACCCGTATTTTACACTTGCTTTCTATTCCTACTTGTATGAGGGTGAGAGTTGTTCTGTACCCCGGAAGTATGGTATCAGTTTAGCTCTTAAATTCCGTGAGGCATTCACCTGATGGACCATCCTGATATTTTTAAATTTCTCGTTTGGCGTTTGCTCTTTGGTATACAGGGCTGATGGTTCTCATTTTCCCCACAACAAAAGTTTAACCTTATTTGGTGGGAGTTGAAAACGACATGGTATTCTTTAAGTTAATTTTGTATTACTGAAAATTCTTCTGTGAAGTCCTAACTTTGTCGTTTTTTTTCTGTTACTCCACTAACACGGAAGTAACTTCCAAATGATTGGGTATCATATAAACTTCGCATGGAAGTTTACTTGTCTAAGACAACTTACAGAATTGCGGGAGTGAGTTCCCCCTTTCTCCTCCCCCCGCCCCGTGGTAGGAATGCAGTTCCGATGCTCTGAAGAGCAAAATAAGAAGGGAAAAAGCAAAAGGCGGAGAAAAGGTCAAGGATGGGGAGGGGGTTAAGCACAGATAGGAAAATATGAAAGGCAGAAGAAGATACCTGATTAGAAATGGAAGCATGTTACCAACAGTTGGCTGTTAGGTTAACTGAGAAAGTGTTTGGATTTTTTTTTTTTTTTTTTAACATACAAAGTGAATGGAGGAAATTCTTATCATTGATCGTATCTTAAAGTGTCTTTTCTCAGGCTCTGCTTCTGTTCTTGTAACATCAGTATCGCTGTAGACAGTCGTTTCAGGGAAATATGAAATTGCTCAGGATTAGTTTAACTTTGATGAAATTCTCAGCTTGATTAGAGTTAAATGGAATTCTTAATCTTTTTTTGTTTTCCTTTGCTTGTGCTGCTTCCACAACCACTTGTGGCAGTGAGGATGACAGAAAGACAGCAAACGTGGTTGAATAGTTCTTAGAAAAAGTTTGCTGTGTATCTGTTTCCTCCATAGAGAAGCATGAAGCATGATTTCTGGTGGTATTTTTGTTTTCTCTGACATGGTGACAGCTTGTTTTCTTTTTTTAATTTTGCTTATAATACCAACTCTTCTATGAAATTACTGTGTTCTTGTTACCTGAAAGGATAGTACCGTCAGATGTGCAGGTTTAATACTTTCCTGAGGCAACTAAATATACTTGGGGGTTTAAAAATCTTGATGGCTTTTTTTTTTGGCTTGGTCTAGAAAATGTAATGCCTGTGCATTTACTAATGGTATCCTTTCATCTTCCTGTTGCACATCCTCATTTTATTATCTTTAAAACCAGGCTGGGCACGGTGGCTCACGCCTATAATCTTAGCACTTTGGGAGGCCGAGGCCCGTGGATCACCTGAGGTCAGGTGTTCGAGACCAGCCTGACCAACATGATGAAACCCTGCCTGTACTAAAAATACAAAATTAGCTGGGCATGGTGGCGCATGCCTGTAATCCCTGCTACTTGGGAGGCTGAGGCTGGAGAATTGTTTGAACCCCGAAGGCAGAGGTTGCAGTGAGCCGGGATCGCTCCATTGCACTCATGCTATTGCACTCCAGCCTGGGCAATAAGAGCGAAACTCCATCTCAAAAAAAAAAAAGAAAAAAACTGCCATTTGTTTGGCTGCCATAGATAAAGAGTCCCAGAAGAAAAATGGAATAAATATATATAATTCGGTAGTAGGGTAGGAAATGTCCAAGTGACTGAATGTGCTATTGTAGTTGTGTTTTTATAGGTCCGAAGATGCATGCTGACTCAGATATGCATTTTTAATTTTAAGAGATTAGTTACATAACAGATCCAGTTCGATGTAATTTTAAGGCAGCATTCACCGCATTGCCCTTTTGTGAACCAAAATGCTTATCTCCAATAGATTCTCAACTAATTAACAAATGATTACCTTTTTGCCAAGGTAATGTCTGTAACTTTTCTAGTAGCTGTGGTTATGTGTGTACTTGAGAGCAATACTATTGTTCATTTTTTTCAAAAAAGTGAAATCTGCCAAGTCAGACTGATTTCTTCTCCCCAGCAACCACACCCCCACCAAACCCTTTGGGTTATATTATCAAAAAGATTTTTGCTGTATGCTGGAAGTCCAGCAGGGTGCAGACTACATGAGAGAAATTCTAAAGGTGATCCATGGGGGCCGTAGCGTGTCTAAGGAGCCACTGGACCTCGTGGAGGAAAACCTGTGGCTCTTGTGGGATTGCCAAGATGGATGAGGTGAGGGAGGAGTCTTCAACATTATTTGAAATAGTTGTTGAATACAGTATTTGCATTTTAGTTTTTCAGAAAGAGGACAGAATTTGAGATTGTGCTTTGTCGTTCGTAGTCAGTTTTATAATAGAGCAATCCTCAACAGGCTGCTGAGCTTCGTGCTTATCTGAAATCTAAAGGAGCTGAGATTTCAGAAGAGAACTCGGAAGGTGGACTTCATATTGATTTAGCTCAAATTATTGAAGCCTGTGATGTGTGTCTGAAGGAGGATGATAAAGGTTTGTTTTTAATTTTTTTCTAATATTTCCTAATAAAATCTTTTAAATTTTTCTTGTGAATTATACAGTCGTCCCTCATTATCTGAGGCAAGGAGGATTTGGAACCCTCAGATACGAAGGCTGACTCTATTTGTATGTTTTGAATTTCAGACTTCAGGATGTTTAAATAGATGGGTAGTGGTTGTATGTATTTTGGGGGCACAGGTGATATTTTGATACATGTATGCAATGTGTAATGATCAAATCGGGGTAATTAGAATATCACACATCTTTTCTTTATGTTGGAAACATTCAACAGTTCTCTTCTAGCTCTTTCAACTATACAATACATTGTTTACCAGAGTCTAAGCACTGTTGTTTTCAATCTTACCTTCACACATGCTTTCAGTTTGTGTAATCTATTATGCCTATAAAGTAAACCTATTTTGAGAAAACCTCTATTTTATACACAGGTATATTTCTTAAGTGTTATTACACTAAATGCTGATAGTCTTAGAATAAAATGAAGAAAAAAATGAAGCTCTTTCCTGTTCATAAGTTTCAGATTAACATCAAGTGAGATACAATTTCAAGTAATCTAATAGCCATTTAATTATTAGGCCAGTTTCCTGTTTATTGAGATAGAATGGGAAATTTTCAGAATTGTGAGTTCAGAAATCTCTAGTTAAGATTTAGAGATCAAACTTGGATGCTGATTTCGGCAGCACATATACAAAAAAATTAGATTAAATTTGGGATATGATTTATATCTGTAATACTTAAAAATAACTAATTCAAGCAGAGAGCTGACAGCTTTAATTTCTGATTTCCTATATGTATACATAAAGTTTTCCTTAATTAAGAAAGTATCCTAGCCCCAAATCATACCAGTAACTTCCAAATGATTGAATATCATGACACTGAAAATTAAAACTTTATATACATGTAAATCAGTCTCTGTTTTACTAGTTAGAAACCACATCATAGGCCGGGCATAGTGGCTCATGCGTATAATCCCAGCACTTTGGGAGGCCGAGGCAGGTGGATCACATGATCAAGAGTTCAAGACCAGCCTGGCCAATATGGTGAAACCCCATCTCTACTAAAAATACAAAAATTAGCCGGGCGTGGTGGCAGGTGCCTGTAGTCCCAGCTACTTGGGAGGCTGAGATGGGAGAATCGCTTGAACCTGGGAGGCGGAGGTTGCAGTGAGCCGAGATCGCACCACTTCACCCCAGCCTGAGCAAGAGAGCAAGACTTCATCTGAAAAAAAAAAAAAAAAAGAAACCACATCTTAGATATCAATTTCCTTCCTCTTTAATAAAATATACAAGTTGCTTTCTGAATGCGAAAGTGTCTTATATTTGATGGTCTTCATTGTATTAAAACACTGGAAATGCATATTTAACTAGACGCATTGAGTATTGTAGTATCATTGTTGATTATGTTATCCATACTTGTGTAGATGTTGAAAGCGTGATGAACAGTGTGGTATCCCTACTCTTGATCCTGGAACCAGACAAGCAAGAAGCTTTGATTGAAAGTCTATGTGAAAAGCTGGTCAAATTTCGCGAAGGTGAACGCCCATCTCTGAGACTTCAGTTGTAAGTTAAGATCTGAAAGAAACTCAGTTTTTCAAGGTGCTTTTTTCATGTTACTAACTTTTAATGGTGCAGAGCAGGAATTGTGGAACTTGACTCTCAGCTGTGGCTCTTATTAGCTGTGACCTTGGGCAAGTGGCTTGACCTTTCTGTGCCCTAGTTTCCTCCTTTGTAATATGAAGTTGTTAACGGTACCTGCCACAGGTTTGTGGTGAGAGCTAACCTCAACTTAAAACTGGTTGCTGATTTCAAAATCATCATTCTTAGTAAACTATCGCAAGGACAAAAAACCAAACACCGCATATTCTCACTCATAGGTGGGAATTGAACAATGAGAACACATGGACACAGGAAGGGGAACATCACACTCTGGGGACTGTTGTGGGGAGGGGGGAGGGATAGCATTAGGAGATATACCTAATGCTAAATGACGAGTTAATGGGTGCAGCACACCAGCATGGCACATGTATACATATGTAACTAACCTGCATATTGTGCACATGTACCCTAAAACTTAAAGCATAATAATAATAAAATAAATAAATAAATAAATAAATTCAGAAATAGGAAAAAAAAAACTGGTTGCTGATTTCAAACATTGTTTATTTGTTTGTTAACCAACCAGGTTAAGCAACCTTTTCCATGGGATGGATAAGAATACTCCTGTAAGATACACAGTGTATTGCAGCCTTATTAAAGTGGCAGCATCTTGTGGGGCCATCCAGTACATCCCAACTGAGCTGGATCAAGTGAGTTACTGTGTGGAATAGTTGTTCTGCTTATAAGAAATGTACTTTTTTTTTTCTTTTGAGACAGAGTTTCGCTGTTGTTGCCCAGGCTGGAGTGCAATGGCGCAATCTCAGCTCACCGCAACCTCCGCCTCCAGGGTTCAAGCAATTCTCCTGCCTCTGCCTCCTGAGTAGCTGGGATTACAGGCATGCGCCACCACGCCCGGCTAATTTTGTATTTTTAGTAGAGACGGGGTTTCTCTATGTTGGTCAGGCTGGTCTCGAACTCCCGACTTCAGTTGATCCTCCCGCCTTGGCCTCCCAAAGTGCTGGGGATTACAGGCGTGAGCCACCATGCCTAGCCAGAAATATACTTTTATATGTTATACTTTTATATGTGTTACTCAGTTTTCTCCTTTTGTCAATCTCTTGTAGGTTAGAAAATGGATTTCTGACTGGAATCTCACCACTGAAAAAAAGCACACCCTTTTAAGACTACTTTATGAGGCACTTGTGGATTGTAAGAAGAGGTATTCAAAAGTAATGAACTAACATCACTTAACAGGCAGTATAAGTAGGTGGGGATGTTTTTTAAAGAGAAGTAGGGCCAGTAATTTTGCTTTACTCTGTTCTCCACAGAGTTGCTATAAATCTATTTCTATAAATTTGACCTACTAAGTTAAAGATAACTATAAAGATTAAAAGTAGTTTTCCTTCATCTTTGAACTTTTTAAAAAGTGAAATTTGGCTTTTTTTCTAAAAAAAGAAAGGATGTGGGGCCTTTCCAACATGGGCTTCAACCTACTGCTGTAGCATGAGCTTGGTGAATGTGGTGAAGCATCTCATCAATTTTGGATGGTGCAGTGGCAGAGACTACAACAAACTTTGTGTTAATGTAAATATTCCGTCTCTCCACCCATGTCCTTCCTCTTGCTTATCACACCCTAGACATAGCGAGCCTATGTCAGGTATAAAAGCACCATGCTCTTTGCCAGTCTGGACCAGGAGCTGGCACTGGTTCTTGTATAGCCCGTGTACTAAGAATGGTTTTAACATTTTTAAATGATTGAGAAAGAAAATCAAAGAAAGGGTAATATTTCATGATATGTGGACATTATATGAAATTCAGATTTCAGGGTCCATAACATTGGTATTACATCTATGCCTATTCATTTACAAGTTGTCTGTGCCTGCTTTTGCCAAGAGTTTAGTTACAACAGATACCATATAGCTTGCAAAACTTAAAATATTTACTCTCTGGCCCTTTACAGAAAGTTTGCCTACCCCTTGTCTAAGTAGTCTTACTACAGTCAGCTTCATTCCTCTGCTAGAAACACCCCTCTCATATTTCAGTTAGTGCCTCCCTTTTACAGCACCCTCTACTTGTATCCTAGCATTTAACACCCTTAGTTGAAAGTAAGGTTGTAGGCTAAGTGAAGGCAAGGAACCTCATCTGTTAACCATTGCATTCCCAAGAAGGTAGCACTTATTGGGCACTGAGTGGATAAATGCTACCTACAGTAGGGAACTGGAAAGGGATACTTGTTTAAACACAACATTTCTGACATTCTGCCGATCTAAATGTTGAGAGTTGGTTTTCTTCTTTAGAACACATAAAATACCTATTTTAATTAGTAAAATTCTGAGATTTTGCCTAGCAGTTAGGTAAAAATGCTTCAAGTTTATGGGTGCCCCCTTCATGACTTCATTTATATTGGTGGTTGATGCACATGGTGTTTGTTGTGCTTTTTTTTTATTTGAGATGGAGTCTCGCTCTGTCACCCAGGCTGGAGTGCAGTGGCGTGATCTCAGCTCACTGCGAGCTCCACCTCCCAGGTTCATGCCGTTCTCCTGCCTCAGCCTCCTGAGCAGCTGGGACCACAGTTGCTGCCACCATGCCCGGCTAATTTTTTGTATTTTTAGTAGAGAAGGAATTTCACTGTGTTAGCCAGGATGGTCTTGATCTCCTGACCCCGTGATCCGCCCGCCTCCGCCTCCCAAAGTGCTGGGATTACAGGCGTGAGCCACCGCACCAGGCCTGTTGTGCATTTTAAAGGGTGATACTGGTAACTGAGCCCTTACATGTCAGACACCATGCTGTGTGCTTCAAATGGATTAAAAAGATTTCTTTAGCTGAGAAGATTGAAGTATACTGTGGTTGCTAAAACTGGAAAATGACTTGCACCTGTGCCTACAGTGTGGCACAAGATAACTAATGAGTAAGATGTGGTTTTTTAAAAGTTTTTCTTTGAATTTTTATAGTTAAGTCATTGTACTTTTTAATTTTTATTTTTATTGAAAAGTTAAAAATCCTTAGTTTTTTATTCCTGGTACCACTACACTACCATAATTTACAGGGCAATATACCTGATGTAATGAAAAGAAAAAGACAAAGCTACAACAGATAAAAGACCTCAGGAATGTACATCTAATTGACACTGCACTGCATTAATCAATAGTGCACTTTTTGCAAACTGTAGCTATGACAGCCCTGAACAAGAAGGCTTTCCTGTTTAAGCTGCAGTAACTTTTCTGACTGTGGATCATCATCCTTCTGCGGCAGATTTGTACAGTTCCTCTAATGCATTTCGATGATTGCCTCAAAGTAACTTGCAGCTTTTCTGACTTCTTGCTTGCACTCCTGCCAAAAACTAGTCCTTTTCTGCTGTGTTTAGAACCTTGTGCTACCATATTTACCACCATAGAGACTGCCCAAGCTTTATCCACCAAAACTGCCCCCTTTCATGCATGGATTCATAATTTGATTGTCATTGTCCACTATAATATCCAAAATCATTATAGTTCCTGCCACCACCGTAATTACCACTCCCCAAATTACCTTCTTCATTGTAACCATCATATCCTCCACTGCTGCCACCATATCTACCACCACCATACCCGCCTTTACTATCAAAACCAGGACAACTGTGGTAGTTGCCACCATCACCTTCAAATCCATTATATCCAGCAACCCCTCCTCCATAACTACTTCTGCTGCCACCACCCCAGCACCATAGCCGCCTCTTCCACCAGAGTTTCTACCCATGGCCAAAACTACCATCTCCAGTTTCCTCCACAACCCATAAAGTTGCTAGATCCTCTCCACAACTGCATCTGTTGTTTAAAAAGGGCCCTTTTCACTTCACTAACGCCTGTTAATAGAGTGTTATTTCTGAACCACAATTTTATCATGATCATCAAAAGTTACACAAGCAAATCCTCTCTTTTTTCCACTCTGCCTGTCCTCCTGTAACTTCCGTGGTTTCAATCTTGTGATACTTTTCAAAGTAGTCTCTCAAATTATGTTCTTCTGTATCTTCTTCAACATCACCAACAAAAATTTTCTTCACTGTTGGATGGGCACTGGCCTTTACAGAACTCTCTCTAGAAACAGCTGTCTTTGGTTCCATTGCACGCCTCAGCCTTGTGTGGTCGAGCACACATTGCTGCATCCACCTCTTCAACACAAGAGTAAGTCACAAAACCAGAGTTTGTAGAACATTTTGTTTGGGGGTCTCTGATTACGACACAACCTGTGAGTGTGCTCCATTTCTTAAAATATTCTCTAAAACTACCATCTCTAGTTTCAAAGCTCAGACCACCAATAAACAATTTTTTTTAGCTGCTCTAGCTCCTTTGGATCATGGCCTCTTCCAGGTTGAGTTCAGTATTAATTTTTTACTTTTAGAGACGGGTCTGACCATGTTGCCCACACTGGAGTACAGTGGGTATGTGGCTGTTCACAGGTGCAATTGTAGTGCACTACAGCCTTGAATTCCTGGGCTCAAGCAAGCCTCCTGGGTAGGTGGGACTATTGGCATGCACCACTGTGCCTAGGCATTTATATCACTACATTTAAGATGTGGGTTACCACTTAGCCATGCCTACAGTGGTATTTCTGAATCTTAGTAAACCTTAGTTTTGAAAGAAGTTTTAGATAGCATTTACCATTTTAAAATAAATGATAACAGTTCCCGCTGATTTTTGCCCAGGCTAAATTCAGATGTGGGGAGTATTTTTAGAAAATGAAAAAAGGAAAAAAAAACCTCTTCCTCTTAGTTAGCAAAGCTTTCTATAAGCTGAAGATTCCACAGTTTGGAGGAAGTCATGAGGAGTAAAGATAAACATTTTCTAAAAGTCCAGTTTGAATGACTGCATTTATTTATTTTGCCTTATTTACTCCAGTGAAACTGATGTGTATAACTGTAAGAATAATTTAATTGGAAGGGTATCTTAAGTAGAGTTATTTAAATATTTGGTATTGTCTCAACCTCAGCCATACTGTCCTAACAGTTTCTGGGACACAAAACTTTTCCCGCCTAGGGCCTTTATACTTGGTCTTCCCTCTGCTTGGAAAGTCATCTTACCCCACCTTTCATGAACCCAGCTCTTTTCATGGCCAAGAAAAATGATATTTTACATCCTTTTGGTCTCAGTTTACATGTCATCTCTTCTGAGGGAGACTTTGCTTTCTCACTGTACATAAAGCGGCCTTTCCGTTTTCTGCCTTTGTTGCTTTGATTACATCACCATTTATTTCCTTTATAGCACTTATTAGTTACTTTTCCTTAGTTGTCCATCTTTCCTACTAAAAGGAAAGTTTCATGACTTTTCCCATAGACAGGGACTTTGTCTCTCTTAGTCACAGTTATAATGTCATCAGCACAGTACCTGCCTCTTAAAAATATTTTTAAATGAATGAATAGCAGTAATACTTTCAAGTTCCTAAAGCAATATTTCTTTTTAGTGATGCTGCTTCAAAAGTCATGGTGGAATTGCTCGGAAGTTACACAGAGGACAATGCTTCCCAGGCTCGAGTTGATGCCCACAGGTAATGTTAAACGTTACTCTAATGAGGGTTTGACAGCAATGTAGAGGTGAGCTACAGTATTAAATTATGTAACTGAAATCATGTTTGCAACCACCAGTGATCCCGAGCCATTTGATAGTGTGTATTTCCTGGCGATTCTAATGTAGATACTGAAATTCAAGGTTTGATATTGGAAAAACTGTGGATTGAATATGAAATAGGTGCATGGTGTTTACTGGGTGGGGGTATTGCTGGTATGGGGATGATGATCCCAACCCAAGAATTAGAACCTAATCTTGGGCCAATTGACCCTAATTTTAAGGTTATAGGTAGAAAGTTGATGGCTTGCCAAAAATTAACCCATTGCTAATGAGAATAAGGGCTTTTAACAGTCTTAGATCTAACTGGTAACAAGAATAGAATCAGTTTTCTAAATCTATGTAATAAGGATTATGAAACTTCTTTATATGGTCATTGCTCTTTGTGTGGACCGCTACATGATAGGAGTTGGTAAAAAGGGAAGTTGGTGGTAAAGGTCCTTGACTTTGAGGTCAGACTGCCTCCATTCACATTCTTACTCCACCTTTTAATGAGCACTTCTGAACTGCTTCGTAGTTGATAAAGGAGGCATAGTAATACTGTTTGTCTCCTAGGTTGTTGTGAGGAGTAAATGAGATGCAAGGCAAGTGAAGTACTTAGTGTCTTGGCATATGGTTCTGCTGCTGCTTGCTATTTGATTACCTTGGTGCTTTCTCTCCAGCTATGTTTTTATCTACAATTAATATATTTCATTTTGTTAAAACAGATGAACCTGATAAATGTATTGGCCTGTCTTAACCCAATCCTGTAGCTTTTTTAATGTTGTATGTATGTTTTGGACTGTTAGATATTTTGCCGAATTAAGTATATTTTATGATCTGCAAAAACTCAGTGAAAAGCCAGGATTTCAAAACCCTGAGCTTACATTTTTGTTCTCTAATTAAGGTGTATTGTACGAGCATTGAAAGATCCAAATGCATTTCTGTTTGACCACCTTCTTACTTTAAAACCAGTCAAGTTTTTGGAAGGCGAGCTTATTCATGATGTAAGTAGTTTATCCTTTAATGTGAAAAATGTTCTCCTTTCCTAAATTTTACATAGTGAAGCAGGACTCTTTTTCTTTGCATTAATAAAAGTGACTAATGGCAAGATATGGAAAGATTAAGAACTATGTATTCTTTTTATATCAGGAACAGACATATTTAGGACCAGCTTTTCTTCATCCACTGAACACAGTCCTATTCTTCCTCCCTCCCTTTCTTAATTTCTTTTTTTTTTTTTTTTTTTTGAGACAGAGTCTCACTCTGTCACCAGGCTGGAGTGCAGTGGCACGATCTTGGCTCACTGCAACCTCCACCTCCCTGGTTTAAGCGATTCTCCTGCCTCAGCTTCCAGAAGTAGCTGGGATTACAGGTACATGCCATCACGCCCAGCTAATTTTTGTATTTTTAGTAGAGACAGAGTTTTGCCATGTTGGTGTGGTCTCCAACTCCTGACCGCAAGTGATCCGCCCACTTCGGCCTCCCAGAGTGCTGGGATTACAGGCGTGAGCCACTGCGGCCGGCTACCTCCCTTTCTTTCATCTTCTCACTTACTCACCATTATAGACTTAGATAATACAAGTTTCTTTTTTGTTACATATATATTGTTCCTAGCCCCACTTAGGAAGATAAGTCTGATATTTAAAAACACATGAACATTTTTGAAATGCAAGTATAAATATATTTTGGACTGTTGTGCATCTGGACTATGCCATTAGCCACCATCTTTCAGTGTGGATAATTTAGAGCTCAGTGTATTTACTGATTATTTCATTTTAAAAGTGAGCCATGTGAAAGCAGATGGTTTGGTAATTTGATGAAACAATGATATTTCTGCTTTGAACAAAATGTAGGAGTCAGTATCTTTAAAATAATATTTACAGTATCTTAGAATATCTTACAATAAATCTTAATTCTGTATTGATGGTATCTTTTTTGTCTCTTATCTGTATAGCTTTTAACCATTTTTGTGAGTGCTAAATTGGCATCATATGTCAAGTTTTATCAGAATAATAAAGACTTCATTGATTCACTTGGTAAGTTCTGGGGTTTATTCTTTGAGGCACAGAGGTGGGAACATGCTACACTAACAGTTATGTACTATGTGGTCCAGCAAGTATGGTTGTGGCCTTATTTGTAGATTATCCTAAAAGGAGTCATGTATGATAGAACAGCACAAAAATAGGTAGACAGTTTAAAATATTACTTAGAATGAATTGAGAATCAGAAACCAAGAAGGTGTAGGAGGTGGCATTTGTGATAGAAAGAGAATGAAACTGGGAGTATGAAAACAACTTGGGGTCCAGCGCAGTGGCTTATAGGTGTAATCCCAGCACTTTGGAGGCTGAGGCGGGCGGATCATGAGGTCAGGAGGTCGAGACCATCCTGGCTGACTAACATGGTGAAACCTGTCTCTACTAAAAATACAAAAAATTAGCCGGGCCTGGTAGCGGGTGCCCGTAGTCCCAGCTACTCGGGAGTCTGAGGCAGGAAAATAGCTTGAACCCGGGAGATGGAGGCAGAGGTTGCAGTGAGCCAAGACTACGCCACTGCACTCCAGCCTCGGCAACAGAGCAAGACTCCATCTCAAAAAAAAAAAAAAGAAAAGAAAACAACTTGGCATTTGTAATCCCAGCACTTTGGGAGGATGAGGTGGGTGGATCACTTGAGGTCAGGAGTTCAAGACCAGCCTGGCCAACATGGCAGAACCCCGTTTCTACTAAAAATACAAAAATTAGTGGGTATGGTGGCACATACCTGTAGTGGCAACTACTCAGGAGCCTCAGGTAAGAGAACCACTTGAACCCAGGAGGCAGAGGTTGCAGTGAGTTCAGATCGCACCGCTGCACTCCAGCCTGGATGACAGAGTGAGGATCTGTCTCAAAAAACAAAAAAAAAAAAAGAGAAAACGACTTGGACCCTTTTTGTCTCATTTAAGAGCTTGCTGAATTTTAGGCCCTTCCAGCTCTTCTGTACCATGATTCTTTGAGGTAAAGTTATATCAACAATCGGGTGCTTGGAGAAGATTGAAGAAATAGTTCCATTGGTACATTTATTTTTAAAATTTAGTGATGGAGGAGTGAGCAGAAAAGCAACTGAAAGAATTACCATTACTTTATTCATAATGGTAACTTTCAGAAATGTTTTAAGAGCTGATCAAATTTGATGATTAAAGGTACTTTATTAAGCTAAACATTATTCTTAAAATTTTCTTTGTAGAAGACCTTACTCCTTAGATAAATGGCGATTTGTATTTTTGGTCCCTTTTTTTAAGCCATAGCCACAGAATGGTAACAAATAGTTTTTCCCCCTCTACCATGCTATGTTATGCTTGGATACCCCGCCATTAACAAATTACAAAAGTATATAGTATTGCCAGTTAGATCTGAAAGATGGAATTAGAAATGGAAATGTAATTTTATGTGATAGTAAGACTTTTCTAACTACAGTTTGTTGAAAACAGCATAGTCTTTATTATTTTTATCTTTGAATTTTCTTGTCTAGCGTATCAGTTCAGTAAATGTTTGTCAAATTGAATCAAATCTTATTCATCCTTATTGAGCAAACCCTACATATGTTCAATATTTTAATTTCCTTCTGGAGCATGTTTTTAACATACTAAAATACAAAGAGAAAACTTAGAAAATCTGCAGTTGAACAGGTTTTAAATGTTGTAAACTACCAGTTTCTTTACACTGGAGTCAACTGTGAAACTAAGGTGCTTTGTTTTCCTACTAGGCAATAATCAAAACACATTAGAGATTGATTATATTTTCCATATTAAGACTGAATTTTTTTTGTTTTTGAGACTAGTCTTCCTGGTTCTTGAGAATACAGATGAATGTATGGTCTATTTTGATAGTCTTCAATTTGGTAATCATTAATGCTTGTCACCTGTAAATTGTGTGCCTCCATTGGAATTGGGGAAGATTGACTTATTCTGAACATAATAAGGCGTTTGAAATACACCAAGATAAAGTAGATGTAAGTGTGTTTGTGTAGAAAGCTTTGCCAGGTGCACTAGACCCAGAAAACCACATTCTGTCCCAGTTAATTTGTTTTGTGGCATGAAGCTATGTGATGGAATGTTAATGTCAGCAACCTCTTTATTTACGCACCAAGGAAAAAGGAGTAGTAATTAACACTTTGACACTCCCCCATTGATGTGTAATTGACTGTTTCAAAGGAGCACTGGTTCATAAGCTATTGCATGCATTAAAATTGGGTTTTCTATATTGCAGCATTTTAAGACAGGGGTCAGTGACAGTGCAGAAATTGCTCAATGATGCACATTTTTTTATTACTGCATTAAGGTTTTGACATATTAGTAATGAATAAATGTTTCCATAAAATTAGATTTTTTATAACTTTAAAATTGAAATATGACACAGTACACTGTGACTTCCTCTTTGATGGTAGTATTTTAGTTTTATGAAACAAAGCACAGCTTCCTACAAAGTCTTTAACTCATACTTCACTGCCTTAGTAGTTTGATTTTTCAGAACAAGAGTCCTAAGGGTTTTAAGTTTGGTTCTTTGTTACTTTAAACATCAATTTAAAGTGTTTTTAGATGCAAGTTTTCACATGTAAAATAGATAACGGTTTTATGGAATTCAGCCTAGAAATAATCTTCATTCCTCTGATAAGTTTTTTCATTTATGGTAAGATTGTAACTGCAGAAAAGATGAGCAGTAAAATAGATTTAATTTCAGGAGTATTTAAAATAATAGAAATTTCAGAAGTTTCTATCACTTTATATTGAAAGAGAGTTGTCTGTCTACGCCAATAGAACTGAGAATGTTAAGGACTTTTTGAAAAAAATCTTTAATACTTATTCATTGATAGGAAAAAATTAGTAACATTGCTAATTTATTGTGCCAGCTAGAATTCAAATTCCTTCATTTGCCTTACGTTTCTTGAACATCTGTGCAAATCAGTATTCTATTAGAAATTTGTTTATATGCTTTTCAGAAAACATCTTTATATTAATGTGTATATTTTTTATTTTAATTGTATAATTAAACATTTATTACAGCTGAAAGCCTAGTGACAACTATCTAGATTCCACAAGTTGCAATCAGTTTGTCAGAACATTTTCCTTTATTAACACTGACAACTTAGGCCAACAGTAGCATTATCTTGTGTCAACTGAATTGCCCTAACATGTCCACATGTAATCTGGTGTTATCCAGTTGCTACCTTTTGCTTCAGAAAGTTAATCGGCATCTAATTTGCATTGTTAATTAGGGTTAATGTGCACTAATTGATTTCTTGATGCCTGTAGATTTCCATTAAACCCAGTTAGCAATACTTACTTGTGTACCTCATTCGAGTTACGGTGATCATGTTTTTGTTGAATCTGTGCCAAATAGGAAGCCTGTATCATAATTACAGCTAATTAACAGATGATCATGACCTATGTTAATGGGCTTCCCTAATTTTCCACTAATATATGAATGTTATAAATTTAAAATTTATTTATGGAGTGTTTAGGGAGAGAACTTTTTAAACAATACAGACTTGAAGCTCTGAATTTATTAGAGGGCACTTGATTGATCATTTGCCGATTTTACATAGTTCAAAAGTTCAGAGAAAAGGAACATGTAAATTTAGATTAGTTTTAGAGACTTAGTTTTATAATTAATAAGTTAGCATCAAAACAAGTATATATGATATTGTGTTAGAATTCTGCTCTTACTTAGGACTAGGTTATATATTTAGGATTCCTAATTTTTAAAATTTCTAGCCCTTTATTTTAGAAATGAACCTATTCTAGGCCTAGCACTGCTATTTTTTGACTATAAGTCACCATTTAATCTCTTTGCTCCTCAGAATATGTCTGTTCCTGATATAAAAAGAATACATAGTTCTTAATCTTTCCATATCTTGCCATTAGTCACTTTTATTAATGCAAAGAAAAAGAGTCCTGCTTCAGTATGTAAAATTTAGGAAAGGAGAACATTTTTCACATTAAAGGATAAACTACTTACATCATGAATAAGCTCGCCTTCCAAAAACTTGACTGGTTTTAAAGTAAGAAGGTGGTTTTGTTTTTAAAGTGAAAGGATCAGGACTGGGGAATTCCTTAAGTTTTCTTCTAGGCCTAACACGTTGTTATTTGAATAATTACAACAGCATGTTTCATTAGAAATTATAATGCAAAATTTGAATTATTTGTGCAGTTTTCTACTTTTGTCTTATAAAGAACAAGTATCACTGTTAATGGTATTCTTTAAGTATATCTAGTACTAACTGTATTGGCCTATAAATGTTAAATGACACACACACTTTGACAGTTTTGGTTTGTAAGTAGTTTTGATTTTTAAATAGTGACCTGAAGCAAAATTGAATGTTTTCATAACTGAAAATGTTTGTGAAAGTATTTTAAAACTTAATGTTTACCAGTAATAGTAACACAGAAAAAACTAATAAGTAGATAAGAAATCCTCTGTGTTTAAATGAAGAGCTATTAGTGTGAAAAATAAGCTTAGGTAATTTAACTAAATAGAAATTGTTCTTATGAAACGTACTTTGTAGATTTTATCTCCTAAAATGTATAACTATTTAAAAATGTAAAATGTACAAAACTTTTAGGGTCTAAAAATAATCATTTTATGGCCCATTCTTAATTTTGAATCTATCACCTATGGTACTATAGAAAAATTGTTTTTAATACTCTATGGAGTCAGTTTATAGTTTGCAAATATAAGAAGCTTTGTCAAAATTGTTCTGTATAAGTGCTCAAACAATAATTTCCACAATTACAAAAGTAAAAATAATTTCCACAGCTTAACATGAGATGTAATTGTGCAGGTCTTTAATTAGTATGAACACTCATCAAGCTTCACTATTCTGTTATCTAGGCCTGTTACATGAACAGAATATGGCAAAAATGAGACTACTTACTTTTATGGGAATGGCAGTAGAAAATAAGGAAATTTCTTTTGACACAATGCAGCAAGAGCTTCAGATTGGAGCTGATGATGTTGAAGCATTTGTTATTGACGGTAAGGCAGATAGAACATTTTCATTTATTTCTAGAATTTCTCATCTACTACATGGATCATAGTAAGATTTTTATCTGGAAACTGAGCCTTACACAACAAAGATTTGTTTGTAGCAGATGTATATTTAGTAGTTTAGTGGATATATTTGTTGTAGGGTGAAAATTTAGTAGAAATATAAACTGCTATATTCTATCCCTTGAAATCACATAGAACAAATACATTTAGGCAATATACCACTGTGGTTAAGAGCACAGATTTTAGTATTAGATATGGATTTAAGACCAGGCCCTTCCTTTGTGAAACAGGAATGTAGGGATTCATTTGTGGTTGTAAGGATTAAATGAATTAATACAGGTAAAGCACAGTGCCTGGCACATAGTAAGTGATCTTTCAAGTGTTAACCATTACCAGTTTTTTTATGATTAGCCTAGAAATAAGAACTTCTTCCCCAACAATTAGATTATAAAGCAACTTAACTGCTCAGGAATTTTTTCTGAGCTTTTTAAATTTGAAAGTTGGGATTATGCAATTAAGATTAATAAAAGATACAGAACTACTGACCTTTTTTCCCCTAATGCTCTAAGTTTTCTATGAACAAGTAATAACTTAGTAGGAAGTTAGTTTATTCCCCTATATGAGATGGTAGGGGATAGAATTCTTAAAAAAAAAAAAATAATAAACAGCAAAAAACTGTAGGTAATATTTATTTCATATAGATTGTCCCAGCAGCCATAGGACAAATGCATGACCTTTCTTTTGGTTGCCTCATACTGTTTTGCTTATTAGATTTAAACAGTCAGTGTGTAATGTTGGAAAACAGTATAGTTTTATTATGGCTTACTTGGTGACAGTTTTCATACCTTAGCTATTTTTCTTGGAAATTTTCCATATAACATAGAATATAAAACATCTTTTTTCAGCGGTAAGAACTAAAATGGTCTACTGCAAAATTGATCAGACCCAGAGAAAAGTAGTTGTCAGGTAAGATATTTAATGCTTTGCAGCATTTTATAGAACGATTTAGTTTGTTCCGATTATTTCAGTTAAATGTTTAGAGAACCAAGGTGGTGTTATCAGTTGACTGTAGTTAAATAGTTGCTATTTATCATAATTTTATTAAAGTTCAGACTGAATGTGATTAGCTTATTTAATGAAAGAGTCCTATTTTCCAGCACATTTCATTTAATGGCTGAGCATTGGCTAGAATACTAATGACTTTTATGTCTGCTTTATACAGTTGTTCAGGAGAATTAGAAGGCTTAGGATCAATATGGTAAAGTTTTTTTTAAATAATTATGTAATTCTTAACTTCTCTTACAATTCTAAATTAGGTATATTTAATCTTGCTTTTAACTGGATTCAAATCTGTAGTATTGTAAAAGAATACCAGAGGCTAAAAGGTTGACTAACACTGTGTTTAATTTTTCAATTTTTAGTCATAGCACACATCGGACATTTGGAAAACAGCAGTGGCAACAACTGTATGACACACTTAATGCCTGGAAACAAAATCTGAACAAAGTGAAAAACAGCCTTTTGAGTCTTTCTGATACCTGAGTTTTTATGCTTATAATTTTTGTTCTTTGAAAAAAAAGCCCTAAATCATAGTAAAACATTATAAACTAAAAAAATTTGCCTAGTCTGGACAGTTATTGTCTCAAATTTATACTAAAATCACAAACTCCAGAGGATATGAAGTAATAAATTACAAAGGGTCACAATGTCTGTCATACAATACATAAATTCTGTTCTTTAAAAAAGGATATTGAAGAAGCAATGAGCACTTTAAAGAAAGGATAATATACAGAGGGAAGACAGAAGTAGAGTGATACAATTTCTTCACATTAGAAAAACTTGGAAAAGCAAAGACAAACTGTATAGCTTTAAATACAACAGTCATTTTATTCTAGTAAAAACTATACCAGAATTTCAGTTACATAATTTCACTACTGAAAGCACTTATCTACATTATTTTAATCTGTTGTTTTTATTCCAACATCTCTTCTGCTTTTCTTTTCTTTGGCTGGTTGTCATTTTCTAAACTTAGTAAATTTTCACTTTTATTTAGTTGATTTGTAATGAGGCTCTGCCAGTCATCATCACCAGAAGTATTTTTAGTCTTGATTGCCTGCAAATGGCTTTGTAGTGGAGTTGATATCAGAGGTTTTGTGTTTACCTAGGAAAGATAAACTAATTTTACCTTTGAAATTATTATACAAAAGACTTTAAAGAGTCTGTAAAGCCTCTGCAGTTATGAGTATGTGTTAAAACCACCATCTCTTGGCTGATTTCCACTACCTTAGTAGTTCTGGCACCAGAACAGTATACAATGTGAATGTGTAGGCTTATGTAGTAGATCGTCAAAATCTCTAATATATAACGGAAATAAAATGTACAAAAACTGCCTTTTACTACTTCATGTTTCCTCCCATGCTTCAGAACACCATTGTTGAAGAAACAGGAAGGAGCAGTGAGATATTTGGAAGTTGGCATGTTTTCAAGACACTGTATTGGGTAATTTTAAAAATAGTGTGTTAAATAACTTTTTCATTTTAAGGTTCTTTTCTGATGTTAAAATACTTACTGGAAATTTAGAAAATAGAGTAAAGTAGAAAGAAACTAAAAATCATTAGTAATCCCTTATCCAGAGAGGCTTGTTGACATTTTGGTATTATTTGCTGCTAGCCTTTTTTTCTATTTTTAGCCTATTTGGTCATTCTATAGAATTTTATGTATTTTCCTCTGTGAGCAGTTTCCTAGGTCATTAAAAACAATTGTCTATGGCTGCAAAATACTCCCTTTTATGGATGTTTGATATATCTCCTAATATTGAATGTTTGTTTCCAGTTTATCCCTACCAAAAGTTAATTTGAGTTAATTTTATGTAAAACAATCTTTGATGTTTTTGAGAGATTCCCAGATAAAATTTTCTCTTCAAAAGGAATACTGGGCCAGGCACTGTGACTCATACCTGTAATCCCAGCACTTTGGGAAACTAAGGTGAGTGGATTGCATGAGCTCAGGAGTCGAAAACTAGCCTGAGCAACATGGCAAAACCCATCTCTACCAAAAATTAGCTGGGCATGGTGGCCATGCGACTGAGTCCCAGCTCCTCGGAAGGCTGAGGTGCAAGGATCATTTGAGCCCAGGAGGTGGAGGTTGCGATGAGCCAAGATCGTGCCATGGCACTCCAGCCTGGACAACAGAGTGAGACCCTCTCTCAAAAATAAACAATAGATAAAACAAAAGGAATACTGAATTGTTTTCAAAATAACAATTATGGTGGGCTTTTTTTTAAGATATGGTCTCACCCTGTCACCTAGGCTGGAGTGCAGTGGCACAATCACAGCTCATTGCAGCCTTGACCTCCGTGGATTCAGGTGATCCTTCCACCTTCACCTCCTGAGTACCTCGGACTACAGGCATGTGCCACCACACCCAGGTAATTTTTGTATTTTTCGCCATGTTGCCCAGGCTGGTCTCTCTTAACTCTTGGGCTCAAGTGATCCGACCACCTCGGTCTCCCAGAGTTCTAGGATTACAGGAGTGAGCCATACTGTGTTGTGTTTTAGTTGAAAGGGATATACACGTGTATTTTAGAAATATGGAACAGGATAAGAATTACATTAAAATCACCCAAGATCCCAACCACCATTAAAGAGTTTGTGTAAATCTTCTGGTCTCTTTTCTGTATACGCTTTTTAAATACTGGGGTCATATTTTTATTGGTTTATATGCTATGTTAAACATTTTTAGCATTTCCTCCTGTTCTTAAGTCTGTTAAGAGGATAGCTCCATCATATTCTGTGTTCTGCAATTTATTTATGGACATTTAAATTGTAAGAAAATGGTCACTGTTAACTAGGCTGCAGTGATTATCATTTGTTCATAAATATTTGTGAAGATCTTTGGGTACTGCCTTACATTAAAATGTTTTTCAATTTGACCAGTAAAAGTGGCATGTTAGTAACATTGTCATTTTCAGTGTTAGATTATGTAGTACTAAGTTTATTTTATTTTTGAGACAGAGTCTTGCACTGTCGCCCAGGCTGGAGTGCAATGGCGCCATCTCAGCTCACTGCAACCTCCACCTCCCAGGTTCAAGCGATTCTTCTGCCTCAGCCTCCCGAGTAGCTGGGATTACAGGCACCCACCACCATGCCCAGCTAATTTTTTGTATTTTTAGTAGAGACAGAGTTTCACTATGTTGTCCAGGCTGGTCTCAAACGCCTGACCTCATGATCCACCTGCCTCGGCCTCCCAAAGTGTTGGGATTACAGGCGTGAGTCACCGTGCCCAACCTAGTAATACTTTTTTTTTTTTTTAAATGAACTTAAATGTTTAGAATGGTAAGTTCACAGCTCCCTAAGGAGTGTTCCTTTTGGATTGCTCTGTTTGGTTCCCTCCCTGAAATCCTATAGTCAGCCACTCGTCCCCTCAGAGAGTTTTACCTCTGATCTTTGGGGTGATTCTTTGTTCATATTTGTCTGATTGGCTTTGTTCTTCCAAAAGTGTCTGCACAGGACTGCTAAGAGAACCTAGGCAAGTCATTTAATTTTTCTGGGCTTCAGTTTACTCATTAGCTTCTTTTAGTTCCTAGATGCTATTACTGGAAAGAATAACTAGTAATGGATAAAAATGTACATAAATATTTCCTATTTTGCCATCAAAGTGCTAGGTTCATTTTGGTGTATTTGGCATCCAAGTACAAATTAACAGTTTCCCAAAATCCTGATTGTTTGACTTTTTTATCTTGATTATGGAAAGGAAGGACACATTTACTTGCTTTAGTTTCTTTCCCCTTAACTACCCACTTGCTGAGAGGGGTAGGAGCAGGGATTGGCTTTAGAGAAACAAGATACAGTGTAGATTAGCTAATGTTTGCACTTAACAAAACTTGCCCTGTTTAACTTACCTGAGGGTTCTGCAGCCTACTGCAGTAATTTTAGTTCTAGCTGTTGTCAGATATATTGCCTTGTATCTTCGTTCTTTCGCCTCCTATCCTTTTTAGAAATTTATCACCTGTTTCTCTTTCAGCCTGACTTACAAAATCTAATTTTTGGCCTAAAAATTTCCCCTAGCTTGGTACTAGTCCTTTTATTTCTGCCTGTGATTATATTTTAAAATTAAACTTAAATGAATCTAATTCATTGGATATAAAAAAAAAAAGTAAGTGGCTTGCTTTGCTTACTCTGGTTTTCCATCCTTATTCCTGGATATAATCAAGATTGCAGTAGGCTAACAACCTAATGCCGAAAACAAGAATGAAAAACATACCATCTTTTCAAGTTACTTTGGACCCATGGAGAGAAAGTGGATTGGTACTTAATACCTTCCCTGAATTTAACAGAATTGATGTGGACTGTACATAAAATATGTTGAAAAATAAAACTATTTTTTGGCTATAAAAGTCTTCATAAAATTCGTTTATAACAGAGGTTGATAAACTTTTTCCAAAAAGTGCCAGAGTAAATATTTTCAGCTTTGTGGGCCAAATGGCTTCTTACAACTGCTCAATTCTCAGTGCCATGCCAAAACAGCCTTTACAATATGCAAAGGAATGGGTGTGGCTATGGTCTATTAAATTTATAAGGAGATCGACTTTTGAATTTGCCCCACATTACATGATAATTTGCAATCAAGCTTTAAGCTGGGACAGTGAAGCTTACCATAGTACTTGGCACATAGTAATAAGCACTTAGAAAATGTCTCTTCAGCCAGTGAATTTTGTTTTATATGCATCAATCTTTCAGAAGAAACATTTTTTCTATTGTGAAAGTTAAGAAAGTATAATATAGCATTTGACTAAGAGCCACAATATCTAACCCAGGTCCACCACATATTGTGTCTTAATGACCCTGGAAAGTTATTTCACATTTATGTCACTGTTTCATCTGTAAAAAAATTACCTTGCCAATGAAAAAGTTAAAAATTCTATAAAAATAAATCCTTTTTTTTTTTTGAGACACTGTCTCACTCTGTCACCCAGGCTGGAGTGCAGTGGCACAATCTCGGCTCACTGCAGCTTCAGCCTCCCGAGTAGCTGGGACTTACAGGTGCCTGCCACCACACCTGGACAGATTTTGTATTTTTAGTAGAGACCTGGTTTCACCATATTGGCCAGGCTGGTCTCAAACTCCTGACCTTGTGATCCGCCCGCCTTGTCCAAAGTGCTGGGATTACAGGCGTGAGCCCACCATGCCCAGCCAAAAATAAATTCTTAAAAGCAATATTAGTTGCAGATAGAACATTAGCAATTAGACAAAAAGAACTCCCCTATTAGATTAATTAATTATAAAAATGGGCTTTCAAGTGAGATGTGAAATTTCCACTGCTTGAAAGTAGAACAGCTATCTTATAAGGGTTAAGGATTCACCCTAATTAGAAGTGGATGTTTAGCTTTGATGCCCTCAAGCTTCATGTTTGTTTTGATTCTATGACTTACCCAATTGGGCAAGGTTAAAACTTAGATTTTCCAATGCCAGAGTTACTGCCCTTTAGTCACCATACTTTAATGATACACACATACACCAGTGGAACTATACTGTTGCTTATGAGCTCAATTAGGAAAGTGTGAAAAGGGTGTATTAATCCGTTCTCACGCCGCTAATAAAGATACTGGAGACTGGAAAAAAAAGATAGGTTTAATGGACTTACAGTTTCACATGACTGGGGAGGCCTCATAATCATGGCGGAAGGCGAAAGGCAATTCTTAACATGGTGGCAGCAAAAGATAGCTTGTGCAGGGAAACTCCCACTTTTAAAGCCATCAGATCTCATGAGACTTATTCACTATCACAAGAACATTTCGCTATCACAAGAACAGCACAGGAAAGACCGGCCCCCACGATTCAATTACCTCCCACCAGGTTCCTCCCACAACATGTGGGAATTGTGAGACCAATTGTAATTCAAGATGAGATTTGGGTGGGGACACAACCAAACCATATCATTCTGCCCCTGGCCCCTCCCAAATCTCATATCCTCACATTTCAAAACCAATCATGCCTTCCCAACACTCCCCCAAAGTCTTATTTCAGCATTAACTCAAAAGTCCAAAGTCTCACCTAAGACAAGGCAAGTCCCTTCCACCTATAAGCCAGTAAAATCAAAAGCAAGTCAGTTACTTCCTAGATACAAGGTGGGGTGGGGTACAGGCATTGGATAAACACAGCCGTTCCAAATGGGAGAAATTGGCCAAAACAAAGGGTCTACAGGCCCTGTGAAAGTCCAAAATCCAGCATGGTGGCCAGGTCATGCTAATGCAAGAGGTGGGTTCTTATGGCCTTGGGCAGCTCCACACCCCTGTGGCTTTGCAGGGTACAGCCTCCCTCCTGGCCACTTTCATGGGCTGACATTGAGTGTCTGTGGCTTTTCCAGATGCACAGTGCAAGCTGTTGGTGGATCTACCATTATGGGGTCTAGAGGATGGTGGCCCTCTTCTCATAGCTCCACTAGCCAGCACCCCAGTAGGGACTCTATATGGGGGCTCTGACCCCACATTTCTCTTCCACATTGCCCTAGCAGAGGTTCTCCATGAGAGCCCCGCCCCTGCAGCAAACTTCTGCCTGGACATCCAGGCGTTTCCATACATCCTTTGAAATCTAGGAAGAGATTCCCAAACCTCAATTCTTGACTTCTGTGTACTCGCAGGTTCAACACCACATGGAAGCTGCCAAGGCTTGGGGCTTGTACCCTCTGAAGCAATGGCCCGAGCTGTGACTTGGCTCCTTTTAATCATGGGTGGAGTGGCTGGGATGCAGGGCACCAAGTCCCTAAGCTGCACACAGCACAGGGACCCTGAGCCCAGCCTACAAAACCATTTTTTCCTCATAGGCTTCTGGGCTTGTGATAGGAAGGGCTGCCGTGAAGACCTCTGACTTGCCCTGGAGACACTTTCCCCATTGTCTTGGAGATTAACATTCAGCTCCTTGTTACTTATGCATATTTCACAGCCAGCTTGAATTTCTCCTCAGAAAATGGGATTTTCTTTTCTATCACATTGTTCAGGCTGCAAATTTTCCAAACTTTTATGCTGTTTCTCTTATAAAACTGAATGCCTTTAACAGCGCCCAAGTCACCTCTTGAGTGCTTTGCTGCTTAGAAATTTCTTCTGCCCTAAATCATCTCTCTCAAGTTCAAAGTTCCACAAATCTCTAGGACAGGGGCAAAATGCTACCAATTTCTTTACCAAAACATAACGAGTCACCTTTGCTCCAGTTCTCAACAAATTCCTCATTTCCATCTGAGATCACTTCAGACTGGATTTCATCATCCATATCATTATCAACATTTTGGTCAAAGCCATTCAACAAGTCTCTAGGGAGTTCCAAATTTTCCCACATTTTCCTGTCTTCTGAGCCCTCCAAACTGTTCCAACCTCGGCCTGTTACCCAGTTCCAAAGTTGCTTCCACATTTTCGGGTATCTTTTCAGCAACACTCTGCTCCTGGTACCAATTTACTGTATTAGTTTGTTTTCACACTGCTGATAAAGACATACCCGAGACTGGGAAGAAAAATAGGTTTAATGGATTTACAGTTCCATGTGGCTGGGGAGGCCTCATAATCATGATGGAAGGCAAAAGGCAATTTTTTTATTTTTTTTGAGATGGAGTCTGGCTCTGTTGCCGAGGCTGGAGTGCAGTGGCGTGATCTCGGCTCACTGCAAGCTCCACCTCCTGGGTTCACGCCATTCTCGTGCCTCAGCCTTCCGAGTAGCTGGGACTACAGGCGCCTGTCACCACGCCCAGCTAATTTTTTTTTTTTTTTTTTTTTGTATTTTTAGTAGAGACAGGGTTTCACCATGTCAGCCAGGATGGTCTTGATCTCCTGACCTCATGATCCACCCACCTCAGCCTCCCAAAGTGCTGGGATTACAGGCGTGAGCCACCGCACCCAGCCGGCAAAAGGCAGTTCTTACATGGCAGCAGCAAGAGAGAAGAGAGCTTGTGCAGGGAAACTCCCATTTTTAAAACCATCAGATCTCGTGGGATTTATTCACTATCATAAGAACAGCACAGGAAAGACCCGCCCCCATAATTCAATTACCTCCCACTGGGTCCCTCCCATGACACATGGGAACTGTGGGAGTGACAATTCAAAATTAGATTTGGGTGGGGACAAAGCCAAACCATATCAAGGATAGTTCCTGATTTTTGTCTCAACTCTCCCAGAAGAGTTATACTATCTCACTTGAGGTTTCTCCTATTTAGAAAGGAAAATAAAATACATTGTTAAAAGCTGTTATTTGTTAAGGATGTGTTAGTACTATAATATTCATTTTGTATGTGCTAAAGAGAAAGTTGTTTAATAGTTTGAACACTACAACCTTTTTCTTGCTAAAGTTCTACACACTATGATATAAAACTTACACATTTAACCAGATAACCTTCCTGCTATAGTTAGTTGCTTTCCTTATGACAAATAGACTCCTGGAAGCCATATAATTTCTACAAATACTTTAATACATATATCCATACAGTATCACATGGATACTTGATCCTTTCACACGTATTCTAATTGAAATAGTTTTAAATTCTTTCCATCTTAGTTTCCAAAAATAATGTGAATTAACTTAAGGATTATTAAAAACAATTGGACTTGATTAGCTTACTTTTAGACATAATCTTTTATTAACATAAAATTTTAAATGATCAAATACCACTATTTCCAAATTTAGATGAGTGAAAAATAGAAGTACATATCCGATGCCTCACACTCTCCTTCCCCAAACAGGCTGGATTGTATCTATTTGATTTATACACTGTGACTTTTTCCTGCTGTTTTCTATCAACCTTAATTGTGAAAAATGGTGCCATGTTGCCCTCTTGATATTATTCTGGAGATCAGTTAGGTCTTAAAGCATCCAGATGCGTACAGTTCTACACATATCTGTAGAATTAGCTCACTAAGGTCTGCTTGGCAATATTTTTAATTGACTTACATGTTCTGTGGGAAAAGAGGAATCATAAAAAGTCTTTGCAATTGCATTCTTCTCTTCACTGCGTTCTCCCTTGGGATCTGGATGGATACTCCAGTTATTCAAAGTGTCAGCAACTCTGTTAATGCTGGTAGTATCTGATTGATAAAGAGGAAATGGCAGCAACTGAATTTTTCTCTAGGTACTCATTTTAGTGACTGAACTTGTTTCTGATCCTATGCTTTTGTATTTAAGAAGCAACAAATTTCTATTTTAATGTTGAATATTTTGCAGTTTTCCTAGACTTTGCTCTTAAATTAGGCATTTCATTTCTGAAAACAAACAAGATTTTATTATTGCTACTTTCTAAAACCTGATTACTATAATTCCACATTAAAAGCAGTGAAAGAAATGGTATAAATACCTTCTAAAACAAAATAACTCATAAAATGTTATCATTATTCCCCTGGTTACTGTATTTCCCACACATGTAAGCATTTGTATAGTGAACATTTTACCAACTCAGATTAATAGAAAAAGTCAGAACCAACTACATACCAGATTTATAAACTATTTAAAGAAATTGGCCACAGTGAGAAGTCCAACAAAGGGCTGTTTAGAAGGGGTCACATTGGGCTTTAATAAATTGATAGAAATGAGTTAGAGAAGTATGTAAATTATGAAGGTTAAAAGATACTGATGGCATATTTAAGAGTATTTTACAAGTTGAATTTCTACGGAATTTTAGATATCACCCTTTGTATCTTATATATCACTGAAATTTAATTTACAGGAAAGTACTTCAAAAAAAAAAAAATGGCAGATTTTTAGACCAGCACCTAAAGCAGTACCTAATTAAAAGTTAATGGAATCTTAAGTAATATATTTTGTGACCTTGAAAAATTGCAGTTTGGGAAATGAGGTTATACAGTGTTTTGGTTATTTGATTTTTGCCTACATTAATTCCCATTGGTACTAGTAAACAAGATATATTTTTGTTTTTAATCACCAAATAGTCTCTTTAAATTTTTCTCAATTTCCTTTTTAAAAGAAGCCTGTTAAATCTGAGGGCCATACAAAAGCTATCCTTGGAATCTGCATCTTTGTAAGGTGTCTAAGTGCACAATGTTAAACCCACAAAGTTCCCTTAAAATATAAGAATGCCTTTAACAACCTTAGCAACTTTTGACTATGAGATTGCTATTAAAAGAAAACATGCTGTCCCAAAAATAAAAACAATAAAAAAACCATTTTCCTCGTGATCATACTTCTTAAACTACTGCTTTTTATTTTCAATTTACATTTATACAGCACCAATTCATGATAATCTAGTATGTTTTTATTTTTAAATACTGTGAAAAATTTTCAGGCCGGGTGTGGTGGCTCCCAGCAATTTGGGAGGCTGAGGCAGGAGGATCACTTGAGCCCGGAAGTTCAACACCAGCCTCGGCAACAAAGTGAGACCTGTCTCTACAAAAAATTTTAAAAATTAGCTGGGTGCAGTGACATGTCTGTACTCCCAGCTGCTCAGGAGGCTGAGGTGGGAGGATTCCTTCAGCCTGGGAGGTTAAAGTTGCAGTGAGCTATGATCACACCACTGCACTCCAGGCTGGCTGACAGAGCAAGACTCTATCTCAAAAAAAATAAATAAATAAAACAAAAAACAAAACAAAAATATAGACAGCCATGTACTTCGATACCCATCAATATTAAGTCATATGTATTTCATCCATTTACCTCTCCCCCTATTTTTTTCTGGAGTATTTTAAAATAAAACTTGGACATTATGCCATTTCATATGGCAGTTTTTAAGAACAGAACAATCTCTCTATTCTCTTTAACATCTGAATGCATGAATATATGCTAAGGGATTCAATTTAAAGTGTTTTCAACTGACAAATACTGGTCATAGGAAATATATTAATGTTATGCCTCATTATTACTTATAAAACAGAAGGAAGAGCCAGATTTCTGGTGTGGGTGAAGGGACAGATAAAAATAGAAAAATTTAGGAAAGGGAGAGAAAATTGGGCAAAGAAAAACAACATAGGAGAGAAACTAAAATGTTCTGAGGGAAGGAAGTTTTTAAGGATGAATGATGAGCATATAGAAAGAAGAGCAATAAATATTCACACCTGGCAGAAGCCTTAACTACTTCACTGCATTTACTCTAAAAGTTAAAAACAAAAGAATATTAAGTAGTTGTCCTAATTTAAAATAATGACCCACATCTGTTGTTTTTGCTATTCCTTAATTAAGACAAACTTTTAAAACAAAATTTACAAAATATGACTGTACACATTTTTCAAGAATAAGTAGAAAAATATTTGAAGAATTAAAACATTACTTTGTTTTCTTACCTGGTCCAATATCCTTTCCAACATCATCCTCACCAATATTTTTACAAAGAGCCATTGAAATGATCTTTTTGTTTTCTGATGGATCTAGTGGTCTCTCCTTCAGCAACAAAGAAATGCGAGGGGTTGAACTGCTCGTTGTTTGACTTTCAATGTGATTTACTTTTGACCAAGGACCAGGGTCTGAAAAATTCATGTATACTGGAGTTTTCTCAGTTTTTTTATCTGAAGTTGAAAGATCAAAGGTTGACCTTCCGCTTCTGTTTACTAAATCTCCAGATGGCTTTATGTGAAATGAATGTGATTCCTCCAGCTGTCCTTCACTGAACATTTTTCCTGAAACGATGTCATTTAATGATTCTGTTTTCTCTGTATTATTTAACAATGTATGCTGTCTTTCATTAATGTTCACAAAAAGGAAGAGGTCATTTTTTGTGGCTTCAGTTACCTGATTCTCATCAATCTGATTCTTTTTATTGGAAAACTCTATTTCTGTGCAAGTTTTCATGTGAACAGCAGTTTTCACATCTTTGGCTTGTGAAGCATGACTATTCTCATTGTTAAGATGAAGACGGGAAATGTTCACATTAGTGTTTTCTAAGTATCCCAAACAGTTATTAAATTGACTGTTTTGCATATCACTCATATTTTTCCACATAGATTTTCCCCCAGGGCTTGAGATGGGTTTCACCAACATAGGCATACTATGAACATTTTTATCTGAGTTCTTCAGAAGTACTTTTGAATTAGCACTAAAAGCAGCATATGAAACATGGTGGTCGATTACTGTATCACAGGGAACAGTTAGTTCAGGTTTCTCTGAAGTATCATTACAGACTTGCAGAAAATCTGAAGTTTGTTTAGAAAGTAATATGCTGCACTCACTTTTTTTAGTTAACAGTTGTATTTGTTTTATTTTACATTGTTTATCATCTAACATAACATTACTTGAATTCTGTAAACTATATTTCTGACATGGAACAGGTTTTTTTTTTATATCTAGAGATGACTCCAAATCTGCTTTGGTTTGGTCACTATTTGTAATTTCCTTCTCTAGAGCACGTTCTCGAGTCCCTGGAAGCAATCTGAATTGTTTGAATGGCTCATTTTCAGAAACATCTTTATTATTATTGTGATATGTATTGTGTGCTGTCTCATTTAAAATACTGTTAAATGATGTTTTGTTATTTTCAACGTCCAGATTTACATCTGTATGGTGAACATCTAATCCTCTGGTTCTTTCTAGATGTATTTTTTCTGTTTCTATCACTGTATCTAACCCTACAAAATGATTATTTGGTGATTTAAATTCTGTACATCCATTGTCTTTTTCCAAGCATATCTTGTCTTTTATTTCTGTAGTAACTGATTTTCTGTCGTCCGTAACATTCGAGGTTTGTCCTTGACTAATTACTTCTTTATCTAAGGAGAGGGTTTTGCTTAAGGAGATTTCACTTTGATTTTCATCCTGAGAAACAACAGTATCAATTTCATTCTTGAAGCTTTTTTCAAAAGGCTGTAAATCTGTCATGATGGGAACACAGTAAAATTTTATATTATACACTAAAGGCTGATTTCATAAAACATATTTATCACCTATTTTTATAAAAACATATTTAACCTTAAATATTTTATGGGTCAATAATTATACAAACTTAATGACATCAATATTACCTAAATACTGGGTTCCCTTTATTATATCAAGTATATCTTTAGCATGCTAAATATTTGGCTTTACCCATATTAAACTTTAATTTCATAATAGCAAAGTATTTTTGGTTTTGTAAATGGAAAGTAAGTTGAGGTATTAAAAATGGTTTATTTTTCTAGTCTGTTTGCTTCATTTAGGACATTTAGTACAATTCCACATAAATACATAGCTGATAAAAATTATCCTAACAGATTATGCTCTAATTTCTATTACGACCTAGGTCCAGCAGTATCTAGAAATTGCTAGCTGGCTTCTTCAGGACTGACAATCATCACTTTTATTCATTACCCAGTGAATATTTTTAAATTCTTGAATAGTTTTGGACAAGTATATAGAATATCTACTTAATCAAGACATTAATTTTATTCATCTATATTCTAACAAAGATTTCAACTTTTTAGTATAGTTAACCTAGAATATAAATTTCAGGTTTTTGAAGGACTTTTTAGAAGTCCCGTCATTCTCTCTACAACATCTCCACCAAGTGGTTGTTCAGCCTGGGTTTGAACACCTCCAATCAGTATCATCTTTAAACAACACTTTTTCAAGATGGAAGAATTAATAAATTATTCCAATGGTTACAGAAAGGTTATCTAAATTAAGAAAAATGCCCTAGGTCTGGTCATGAGAAGGTTACTGGTGACTCCAGGAACATTCTCAGCAAAACAGTGAAGGCAGAAACCAGAATGCATAAAGACTAGGAATAAGTCATGAAGAGGGGAGGCAGAATGTAATTTCCCAAAAATATTTACCGTAAATATCAACATACAAATTAGAAAATATCAATATAATTTTAAGGTTACCTTCTATAATTATTTCCTCTATAAATGAGCCTTTTTTTTCTTCTTTTTCTCTGTATTCAGTATCTGAACAAAAATTCTCCATATTTTCTTCCCTTATTTCTTGCTCAGTTTTATATTTCTGTATAATGGTGTTTTCTGATTTTTCAGTTGACATTTCACTGTTTTCATTATTTACTTCTGGAACATTCTAGTGTAAAATGGAAGAGATTCTTTTAAAAACATTGTTTACAAGTATAAAACATTTGAGCAAATGTGATAAATGTGGAATCTGTGTTTCAGTTCAACCATTCAGCAATTTCTATTTGAAAGTCAAATGATTAGTAAGTTTAATATACCATACTCTTTATAACAATATCACTTTACATTCATTTTATATAGTCTATCATATTTAAGCAAAATGGAGACCTTTATACATTTTCAAACATGCATACCACATTATTATATAATACCACGTTATATGTAATAGAAGAACCACCCCATTATTAAAAACAAGATAGACATGGCAAGCAAATTGTTTTGAGCAGTAGTTTATTTTTTTAAGAGATGAGTTCTTGCTATGTTGCCCAGGCTGGAGTGCAGTGGCTATTCACAGGTGCGATCATAGTGCAAGACAAGCCTCAAAATTCTGGGCCCACACTATCCTCCTGCCTCAGCCTCCTAAGTAACTGGGACTACAGGTGCTCACCACCATGCCAGGTGAAGCAGTATTTTTATGTATCCTTAAAACAGCGAATCAGTCCAACACGCTTTTTCTTCCCTTATATATTGAGCACATGTTACATGTGAAGCACTGTACTGGGCTTTGGGATACAATGATGAACAAAATACAGTCCGTGTCCTCAAAAAACTGACAGTCTGGTATGAAGACAAGAAAATAAGTAACAGGCAACTTTAATAGGATGTGGTAAGTGCTCTGATAGGGATAAATGCAGGTTACTATGGGCACATGCAGGAATTGTCCTGTCCCTGCTTTGGGGAGTCAAGGAAGGTTTCTTGGAGAAGGTGTTAGCTAAACATACCTGAAGTATGATATGGAGTCATAGATGGGGACAAGGAGACACTCCAGAAAGAATAAATGGTATATAGCGATACTTAAGAGCAAGCAAGATTAAGAGTATATTTATGGAACTATGAGTGATTTCGTTTGGCTAGAGCTTACATGCAGGGAGAAGAATGAAGATAAATGAGGCTTGAGGTAAGCTGGGCCTAGGTCATTAAGGGCCTAACATTGCATGTTAAGGAGTTTCAACTCTACCAGGAAGACACTGAGAAGTCACTGAAGGGTTTTAAACAACGAATGAATAACATGATCTGACTGGAAAGACCATTTTGGCTACAGTACAAAAAAAATGGACTAACGTTTTCGAAACTTCATTGATGGAAACCAGCAATGAGAAATATGTTTTATAACTCAATAGGCACATCAAACAGTACCTACTATTATACACTCTAATGTTTTCTATGCTATTTCATTTCATTTTAAAAAGAATTCTGGTCACAACCCACCAAACTAATTTCCATGAACCACTGATAAGTTGCACCTAGAAGTCTGAAAAACACTAAATTAAAGGGAAAGAACACACGGGGCAGAGTGATAGATCAGGAGAGTGCTGCAGCAGTCCAGGTGATATCAGTAAAGACGAAGAGCTGTGAACCCATTGGTGATTTATGGAACTAAAGTTAATAGGACTTGGTCAGTGATTGGATGTGAAGGCTGAGGGAGAAGGTGAGTCAAGATTGACTCCCGTAGTTCAGATTAGGTAAGTAGAGGTGTCTGTTCATGTCTTTTGTCCACTTTTTAAATAGGTTATTTGTTTATTGCTTGTTCATTTGTTTAAGATCCTTATAGATTCTGGATATTAGACCTTTGTCAGATACATTGTTTGCATGGGTTGTCTGTTTACTCTGTTGATAGTTTTGTTTTTTTACTGTGCAGAAGCTCTTTAGTTTAATTATGCTCGACTTGTCAATTTTTGTTTTTGTTGCAGTTGCTTTTGAGAACTTAGTCATAAATTCTTTCCCAAGGCCAATATCCAGAATGGTATTTGCTGAGTTTTCTTTTAGGATTCTAATGCACATTTAGATGTATGGGAAAATTGGCCTAATAAATGCTATAAATGTAGATTTGAAAATCATCAGCAGATAGATGACAACCAAAAATATACAAGTTGGACTGGGTGAAATGGCTCATGCCTGTAATCCCAGTGTTTTTGGAGGCTGAGATGAGAGGATTACTTGAGGCCAGGAGTTTGAGACCAGCTTGGGCCACATAACAGACCCCATCTCTATGAAATATTTTTAAAAATTAGCTGGGTGTGGTGGCACACACCTGTAGTCCTAACTACTTGGGAAGCGGGGGCAGGAGGAGTGGTTAAGCTCAGGAGTTTGAGGCTGCAGTGAGCTATGATTGTGCCACTGCCCTCCAGCCTGGGTGACAGAGGGAGATCCTGTTGAAGAAAGAAGGAGAAGGAATAAGAAAGGAGGAGAATGAGGAAGAGGAGATGAAGAAGGAGGAGGAGATGAAGAAGGAGGAGAAGGAGGAGATGAAGAAGAAGCAGAAGAAGCAGAAGGAGGAGAAGAAGGAGGAGGTGAAGAAGGAGAAAGAGAAGAAGGAGGAAGAGGAGGAAAAGTAGAAGGGAAGGAGAAGGAGGAGGGGGAGGGGAAGGGAGGGAGGGGAAGGGGAGGAGAAGAAATACACTGCTTACAGAGAGTGTATTTTGAGAGGAAAAGAAAATAAAGGATAAAATGCTGATGAAAATCTCCAAGGGAGAGGCAAAGAGAGAGACAATTGTAAAACAGATTGAGAAAAACAGTAAAATTCAGTGGTTTACAACAGCAAACATCCCACAGTTTCAATGGGTCAGGAATTCAGGAGTGGTTGGCTTGATGGTTCTGACTCAGCATCTCTTGTGAGGTTCCAATCAAGCTATCATTTACAGCTCCATCATGTGAAGCCTTAACTGTTGCGGGAAGAGTCTCACTCATATTGCTGGCAGTTGGTGCCAGCTGTTGGCTGGGGTGCCTAAATTCTCTTCCAGGTGGTCTTTATCATCCAGGACCTCTCTTCACAGTATAGCTTAGACTTCTTTTCATTATGGTTGAGAGGGTGGGAGAAGGATAAACACATATGCACCCAAGACAGAAACCACAGTTTTCTTATAATGTAATCTCAGAAGTGACATTGTATCACCTGGCTAACACGGTGAAACCCCATCTCTACTAAAAATACAAAAAAAATTAGCCAGGCGTGGTGGCGGGTGCCTGTAGTCCCACCTACTTGGGAGGCTGAGGCAGGAGAATGGCAGGAACCTTGGAGGCGGAGCTTGCAGTGAGCCAAGATCGTGCCACTGCACACCAGCCTGGGCCACAGAGCCTGGGCCACCAAAAAAAAAAAAAGAAAAAAGAAGTGACATTGTATGACTTCTGTTATAGTTCATTCATTAAAACCAAGCCATTAATCCAGCTCACACTCAGGTGGAGGGGATTACAAAAGAGCAATGAGTAACAGGAGGTGGGAATCACTTTAGGCCATTTTAGAGGCTGCCTACAACAATATTTAAACTCTGTGAGGCTGTTTTCTCATCTATAACAGAAATGCCATAAAGACAAAATCAATGTGCAAAAAACACAAGCATTCCTATATGCCAACAATAGACAAGCAGAGCACCAAATCATGAATGAACTCCCATTCACAATTGCTACAAAGATCATAAAATACCTAGGAATACAGCTAACAAGAGATGTGAAGGAACTCTTCAAGAACTACAAACCACTGCTCAAGGAAATAAGAGAGGACACAAACAAATCAGAAAACATCCCATCCTCATGGATAGGAAGAATCAATATAGTGAAAATGGCCATACTGCCCAAAGTAATTTGTAGATTCAATGCTATTCCCATCAAACTACCACTGACTTTCTCACAGAATTAGAAAAAACTACTTTAAAATGCAATATGGAACCAAAAAAGAGCCAGTATAGCCAAGACAATCCTAAGCAAAAAGAACAAAGCTGGAGGCATCATGCTACCTGACTTCAAACTATACTACAAAGCAACAGTAACCAAAACAACTTGGTATTGGTACCAAAACAGACATACAGACCAATGGAACAGAATAGAGAGCTCAGAAATAAGACCACACATCTACAACCGTCTGATCTTCGACAAACCTGACAAAAACAAGCAATGGGGCAAAGATTCCCTATTTAATAAATGGTGCTGGGAAAACTGGCTGGCCATATGCAGAAAACTGAAACTGGACCCCTTCCTTAAACCTTATACAAAAATTAATTCAAGCTAGATTAAATACTTAAGTGCAAAACCCAAAACCATAAAAACCCTAGAAGAAAACCTACCCAATACCATTCAGGACATAGGCATGGGCAAAGATTTTATGATGAAATCACCAAAAGCAATTGCAACAAAAGCCATGGGATCTAATTAAACTAAAGAGCTTCTGCACAGCAAAAGAAACTCTCATCAGAGCGAACAGGCAACCTACAGAATGGGAGAAAATTTTTGCAATCTATCCACCTGACAAAGGGCTAATATCCAGAATTTGCAGGGAACTTAAACAAATTTACAAGAAAAAAACAACCCCGTCAAAAAGTGGGCAAAGGATATGAACAGACACTTCTCAAAAGAAGACATTTACAGGGCCAATAAACATATGAAAAAGAGTTCAACATCACTGATCATTAGAGAAATGCAAATCAAAACCACAATGAGAATACCATCTCATGCCAAGTCAGAATGGTGATTATTAAGAAGTCAAGAAACAACAGATGCTGGTGAGGCTGTGGAGAAATAGGAATGCTTTTACATTGTTGGTGGGAATGTAAATTAGTTCAACCATTGTGGAAGACAGTGTGGTGATTCCTCAAGGATCTAGAACCAGAAATACCATTTGACTCAGCAATTCCATTACTGGGTATATACGCAAAGGAATGTAAGTTATTCTGTTATAAAGATACATGCACACGTATGTTTATTGCAGCACTATTCGCAATAGCAAAGACACGGAACCAATCCAAATGTGCATCAATGATAGACTGGATAAAGAAAATGTGGTGGATATACACCATGTAATACAATGCAGCCATAAAAAGGAATGAGATCATGTCCTTTATAAGGACATAGATGAAACTAGAAGCCATCATCCGCAGCAAACTAACACAGGAACAGAAAACCAAATACCACATGTTCTTACTCATAAGTGCAAGTTGAACAATGAGAACACATGGACACAGGAAGGGGAACAACACACACTGGGGCCTGTCCGGGTTGGGGGCAGCAAGGGGAGGGAGAGCATCAGGACAAATAGCTAATGCATGCAGGACTTAAAACCTAGGTGACGGGTTGATAGGTGCAGCAAACCACCATGGCACACATGTAACTATGTAACAAACCTGCACATTCTCCACATGTATCCTGGAACTGAAATAAAATTGAAAAAAAAAAAAAAAGAACAAACCTCTAGGACACAGCTCACTTGGGTGGGGCAGGGGGAATGCTGTAAAGATTAAATTATGTATATAATACACACAGTGCATAGGTGCTCAATTAATGGTGTAACTATTATAATAGTTATTATTCTTACCACCATAAAAAAAAGTGGCCTGAGAGGTAAAGAAAAAAAATCAGATGAATGAAATATAATAGAAGAAAAGGAAAAGATAACTCAAGCAAGAAATAGTATAAAATGCTTCAAAGGGACTGAAAAGTGTAATATCCAAAGGGACTGGATGTAATGTCCATTTTATTTTATTTTATTTTATTTTATTTTTTAATTTATTTTTATTTTTTGAGATGGAGTTTCGCTCTTTCACCCAGGCTGGAGTGCAGTGGTGTGATCTCAGCTCATTGTAATCTCTGCCTTCCGGTTTCAAGCGATTCTCCTGCCTCAGCCTCCTGAGTAGCTGGGATTACAGGCGTGCCACCACATCCGGCTGATTTTTGTATTTTTAGTAGAGACAGGGTTTCACCATGTTGGCCAGGCTGCTCTTGAACTCCTGACCTCGTGATCCACCTGCCTCGGGCTTTCAAAGTGCTGAGATTACAGGCATGAGCCACCGCGCCTGGCCATAATATCCATTTTATGGAGCAGAAGGGCAAAGTCAGACTGCCCTATTTTTTTGTTTGTTTGTTTGTTTGTTTGTTTTGTGACAAGGTCTCCCTTAGTCCTCCAGACTGGAGTGCATTGGTGTGATCATGGCTCATGGTAGTCTCAGCTTCCCAGGTTCAAGTGCTCCTCTTACCTCCCTAGTAGCTGGGACCACCAGTGTGCACTGCCATGTCCCGCTAATTTTTAAAAAAATTTTGTAGAGACAAGGGTCTCATTATGTTCTCCAGACTGGTCTTGAACTCCTGCACTCAAGCAATTCACCTGCCTTGGCCCCCAAAAGTGCTGGAATTACATGCATGAGCCACCATGCCCAGCCCAGATTGCCCTATGTTGAAGGATGAATGGGAAGTAAGAAAGCAAAAAGTATGAGTTTAAACCAATCTTTCAAGAAACTTGGCTCTACAAAGAAGACTTGACTTAGGGTATTTAGAAATGGGTGTGAGATCAAAAAGTTTTTTTGTTATTTGTTTACTTTTTAATATGGGAGGGACTTAAGCATGTTAAATTGCAAATGGGAATATATAAACTAAAACAAAAGGAATATAACTGATAAACATATAAAATATGTTTAATAAAACAAAAATGCAAAGTACAGCTGACAAAGTGTTAAGAAGGCTAGAGAAGACAGGTACTCATACATGGTTGGTAGGACTATAAACTGGTACAACCTTTCCGGAAAGCAATCTGACAATATGTGTCAAAAATTATAAGTGACAGGGCTGGGCGCAGTGGCTCATGCCTGTAATCCCAGCATTTTGGGAGGCCGAGGTGGGTGGATCACAAGGTCAGGAGATCGAGACCATCCTGGCTAATAAGGTGAAACCCCATATCTATTAAAATACAAAAAAAAAAAAAAATTAACCAGGCGTGGTGGCACATGCCTGTAGTCCCAGCTACCCAGGAGGCTGAGGCAGGAGAATTGCTTGAACCCAGGAGGCAGAGGTTGCAGTAAGCCGAGATGATGCTGTTACACTCCAGCCTGAGAGCAAGACTCCGTCTCCAAAAAATAAATTAATTAAATAAATAAATTAAATAAATAAATAAATATAAATAAATTATAAGTGAGAAAGCTCTTTGACCCAGCAATACCATTTCTTGAAGTTTATCCTAAAGAAATAGTCACAAACATACACAAAGATATTTGTACAAGGATACCCAATAGGGAAGTGGGTAGATTAATTATGGCACGTCCTAGTCACACAATGGAAATTGTGATGTAGTTCTATTTTTACGGACTTAGAAAGATATCTACTATTTAGTAAAATTTTTTAGCAGTTCCTCAAAAAGTTAAATATAGAATTATCATTCCTCAAGGATCTAGAGCTAGAAATACCATTTGACCCAGCAATTCCATTACTAGGTATATACCCAAAGGATTATAAATCATGCTACTATAAAGACACATGCACACGTATGTTTGTTGTGGCACTATTCACAATAGCAAAGACTTGGAACAACCCAAATGTCCATCAATGACAGACTGGATTAAGAAAATGTGGCACATATACACCATGGAATACTATGCAGCCATTAAAAAGGAGGAGTTCTTGTCCTTTGTAGGGACATGGATGAAGGTGCAAACCATCATTCTGAGCAAACTGTCACAAGGACAGAAAACCAAACACCTCACGTTCTCACTCATAGGTGGGAATTAAACAATGAGAACACTTGGACACAGGTGTTGTTGAATTGATCCCTTTACCATTATGTAATGGCCTTCTTTGTCTCTTTTGATCTTTGTTGGTTTAAAGTCTGTTTTATCACAGACTAGGATTGCAACCCCTGCCTTTTTTTGTTTTCCATTTGCTTGGTAGATCTTCCTCCATCCCTTTATTTTGAGCCTATGTGTGTCTCTGCACGTGAGATGGGTTTCCTGAATACAGCACACTAATGGGTCTTGACTCTTTATCCAATTTGCCAGTCTGTGTCTTTTAATTGGAGCATTTAGCCCATTTACATTTAAGGTTAATATTGTTATGTGTGAATTTGATCCTGTCATTATGATGTTAGCTGGTTATTTTGCTCGTTACTTGATGCCGTTTCCTTCTAGCCTCGATGATCTTTACAATTTGGCATGTTTTTGCAATGGCTGGTATTGGTTGTTCCTCTCCATGTTTAGTGCTTCCTTCAGGAGCTCTTTTAGGGCAGGCCTGGTGGTGACAAAATCTCTTAGCATTTGCTTGTCTGTAAAGGATTTTATTTCTCCTTCACTTATGAAGCTTAGTTTGGCTGGATATGCAATTCTGGGTTGAAAATTCTTTTCTTTAAGAATGTTGAATATTGGCCCCCACTCTCTTCTGGCTTGTAGAGTGATCAAGTGGGCTTCATCCCTGGGATGCAAGGCTGGTTCAACATACGCAAATCAATAAACGTAATCCAGCATATAAACAGAATCAGTGACAAAAACCACATGATTATCTCAGTAGACGCAGAAAAGACCTTTGACAAAATTCAACAGCCCTTCATGCTAAAAACTCTCAATAAATTAGGTATTGATGGGACATATCTCAAAATAATAAGAGCTATCTATAACAAACCCATAGCCAATATCATACTGAATGGGCAAAAACCGGAAGCGTTCCCTTTGAAAACTGGCACAAGACAGGGATGCCTTCTCTCACCATTCCTATTCAACATAGTGTTGGAAGTTCTGGCCAGGGCAATTAGGCAGGAGAAGGAAATCAAGGGTATTCAATTAGGAAAAGAGGAAGTCAAATTGTTCCTATTTGCAGATGACATGACTGTATATCTAGAAAACCCCATCGTCTCAGCCCAAAATCTCCTTAAGCTGATAGGCAACTTCAGCAAAGTCTCAGGATACAAAATCAATGTGCAAAAATCACAGCATTCTTATACACCAATAACAGACAAACAGAGAGCCAAATCATGAGTGAACTCCCATTCACAATTGCTTCAAAGAGAATAAAATACCTAGGAATCCAACTTACAAGGGACATGAAGGACCTCTTCAAGGAGAATTACAAACCACTGCTCAATGAAATAAAAGAAGATACAAACAAATGGAAGAACATTCCATGCTCATGGGTAGGAAGAATCAATATCGTAAAAATGGCCATACTGCCCTAGGTAATTTACAGATTCAATGCCATCCCCATCAAGCTACCAATGACTTTCTTCACAGAATTGGAAAAAACTACTTTAAAGTTCATATGGAACCAAAAAAGAGCCCACATTGCCAAGTGAATCCTAAGCCAAAAGAACAAAGCTGGAGGCATCACGCTACCTGACTTCAAACTATACTACAAGGCTACAGTAACCAAAACAGCATGGTACTGGTACCAAAACAGAGATATAGACCAATGGAAAAGAACAGAGCCCTCAGAAATAATGCCACATATCTACAACTATCTGATCTTTGAAAAACCTGACAAAAAGAAATGGGGAAAGGATTCCCTATTTAATAAATGGTGCTGGGAAAACTGGCTAGCCACATGTAGAAAGCTGAAACTGGATCCCTTCCTTACACCTAATACAAAAATTAATTCAAGATGGATTAAAGACTTAAATGTTAGACCTAAAACCATAAAAACTCTAGAAGAAAGCCTAGGCAATACCATTCAGGACATAGGCATGGGCAAGGACTTCATGTGTAAAACATCAAAAGCAATGGCAACAAAAGCCAAAATTGATAAATGGGATATAATTAAAGAGCTTCTGCACAGCAAAAGAAACAACCATCAGAGTGAACAGGCAACCTACATAATGGGAGAAAATTTTTGCAATTTACTCATCTGACAAAGGGCTAATATCCAGAAACTACAATGAACTCAAACAAATTTACAAGAAAAAAACAAACAACCCCATCAACAAGTGGGCGAAGGATATGAGCAGACACTTCCCAAAAGAAGACATTTATGCAGCCAACAGACACATGAAAAAATGCTCATCATCACTGGCCATCAGAGAAATGCAAATCAAAACCACAATGAGATACCATCTCACACCAGTTAGAATGGCAATCATTAAAAAGTCAGGAAACAACAGGTGCTGGAGAGGATGTGGAGAAATAGGAACACTTTTACACTGTTGGTGGGACTGTAAACTAGTTCAACCATTGTGGAAGACAGTGTGGCGATTCCTCAAGGAGCTAGAACTAGAAATACCATTTGACCCAGCCATCCCATTACTGGGTATACACCCAAAGGATTACAAATCATTATGCTATAAAGACACATGCACACGTATGTTTATTGCGGCACTATTTACAATAGCAAAGACTTGGAACCAACCCAAATGTCCATCAATGATAGACTGGATTAAGAAAATGTGGTACATATACACCATGGAATACTATGCAGCCATAAAAAAGGATGAGTTCATGTCCTTTGTAGGGACATGGATGAAGCTGGAAACCATCATTCTCAGCAAACTATCACAAGGACAAAAAACCAAACACCGCATGTTCTCACTCATAGGTGGGAATTGAACAATAAGAACACATGGACACAGGAAGGGGAACATCACACACCGGGGCCTGTTGTGGGGTGGGGGGAGGTGGGAGGGATAGCATTAGGAGATATACCTAATGTTAAATGACAAGTTAATGTGTGCAGCACACCAACATGGCACATGTATACATATGTAACAAACCTGCACGTTGTGCACATGTACCCTAAAAATTAAAGTATAATAAAAAAATAAAAATAATAAAAATATCTGCTTTAAGGACTAATTACAGAGCTCTTTAAAAATAGTATACTTCCCTAGAACGTATATTGTATGATCTTTAAAATTTAGACTTCCAGCCATACCAGAGAACTTGACTTGCCTTCCCACTGTAAATTACTAGAAAACTAGATACAGTGTATGAAACAACAGTTTTTAGACAATGAACTACAAACAGGGAAAATTGTGTTCTCTGAGAGAAAGAGGAAAAAGTGAGATGAACCCTATGATTACTCAGGCTTACTGCCTAGACACTTGCTACACCATAGCACAAGGAAGGGGCACTCTTGCAAAGCAAGATGGTCTGAGTTGGGAAGACAAACATCAGAATTTAGAGAGGCTAAACTGGCTGTAATTTGTGAGGCAATGTACTGAAGATGAAGGCGCTACCCAGAAAAAGAGCTCCAGGCATCTGCTATTTAATCTGTTGCTGGATATTAAGTTGGACATGTGAGGAGTAAAAGTCCATGAAGACTTGCAGGGGAGCCACAAGCTGAGGAATTTCCAGAGCTCCCACAGGTCTAGGTAAACTCTGAGTTCCAACACGCCAGAGAGGAATGAACTTACTGAATACCTGGGACATTTTGTAGAGACCCCAGCAGGATCATGCCTTTCTAGGGCTATTCTAGATGCTTCCATAAGTTTAAAAATAAGCCTCAAAATGATGAAGCTTATCAGCAAGTAACTTAACCTCCTGCGAAACTTCGACATTCTTGAAATAAAGATAGCAAAATCTAGCAATCAGCAATGTAAAATTCAAAATGTTCTAATACAATAAAAATTTACTAGACAGGGAGAGAAGCAGGAAAATGTTACCTGTTATGTCACTATTTATAACGTAATAAAACCAAATACAGAAATGACAGAGATAATAGAATTAGCAAAGGAACTTTAAAACAGCTATTAGAAATGTTCAAGGATTTAAAGGACAATGATACGAACATAATGAAGAGAAAAATTTTAAATCCCAAAAGAAAAAACGAACCAAATGGAAATTTTAGAGATGAAACTTACAGTAAATAAAATTTAAAACTCACTGAATAGGCTTAATAGAAGATTAGACATTTTAAAAAGAAATATAAATGAACTTCAGGACATAACAACAGAAACAATCCCAACTGAAGCAGAGAGGGAAAAAAAGACTGAAAAAATATGCAGTAGAGCCTCAGTAACCTGTGGGATAATATTAAGCAGTCTAACATGTGTAACTGAAGTCCCAGAAAGTAGACGAGGGGGACAGAAAAAAAAATTGAAGCAATGACCAAAACTTCTCCAAATTTAATGAAAACTATATATAGCCAAGAAATTCAATAAATTCCAAGCAAGATATGCACCAAGAAAACCATACCAAGGTACATCATAATCAAACTGCTTGAAAACAGACATGAAGGAAAAATCTTAAAAGCTGTCAGAGATATAAAGACACTTTTTTTTTTTGAGGCGGAGTTTCGCTCTTGTTGCCCAGGCTGGAGTGGCGCAATCTCGGCTCACTGCAACCTCTACCTCCCGGGTTCAAGCGATTCTCCTGCCTCAGCCTATCGAGTAGCTGGGATTACAGGCATGCGCCACCCGGCCCGGGGAATTTTTGTATTTTTAGTAGAGATGGGGTTTCACCGTGTTAGCCAGGATGGTCTCGATCTCCTGACCTCATGATCTGCCCGCCTTAGCCTCCCAAAGTGCTGGTACAGGCGTGAGCTACCGCGCCCAGCCGATATAAAGACACTTAATAAAGATGGGTTATAAATATAAGAATTGTCATAGACCTCTTGCCAGAAGCAATGCAAGAAAAAAAAATGGAATGGCATCTTAAAATTAATGAAAAAAAATTACCTAGAATTTTATATCCAGTGAAAATATTCTTTAAAATTAAGGAGAAATAAACCACCTTTTCAGACAAACAAAAGCTGGAAAGAATTCCAGCAGACATGCAAAAAAAAAAAAAAAATGTTAAAAGGAAGTTCTTCAGGTTGAAGAAATATACCAGGTGGACACATGGATCTAAACAAAGGAATAAAGAGTGACAGAAGTGGTAAATGTGGTGGTGAATATAAAAGATACTTTATCTCATTTTTAATTTTCTTTGTCAGGTAATTCTTTGAAATAAATAATATATGGTAGGTTTTATAACATATAGAAGTAAAATGTATGATAACAACAACACAAAGGACAGGAAGGAGAAAATGATAATGTAGTATTGTAAGTTTCTTACCTTATCATAAACTTTGGTATAATATTATTGGAAAGTATACATGATAAATTAAACTCTAGAACAAGGATTGGCAAACTACAGTCAAATGGCCAAATGCAGCCTGCTGCCTGTTTTTTTGTTTGTTTGTTTTGTTTTGTTTTGTTTTGTGGGGAAGGGGGAGGGAGATGGAGTCTCGCTCTGTTGCCCAGGCTGGAGTGCAGTGGTGGATCTCAGCTAACTGCAACCTCCACCTCCTGGGTTCAAGTGATTCTCCTGCCTCAGCCTCCCAAGTAGCTGAGATCACAGGCACATGTCACCACACCTGCCTAAGTTTTGTATTTTGGTAGAGATGGGGTTTCACCATGTTGGTCAGGCTGGCCTCGAACTCCTCACCACAAGTGATCCACTTGGCTCAACCTCCCAAAGTGCTGGGATTACAGGCATCAGCCACTGCACCCAGCTGTTTTTGTAAATATAATTTTATTGGTACATAACCATGCCCACTTCCGAATGTACTTAATGCCACTGAACTATACACATAAAAATGGTTAAAATAGCAAACAATATGTGCATTAACTACAGTAACAAAATACAATAAACAGTTCTCAAAAAAAGAGAACATTAAAGATTTCCTCATGTTATAATTCAACATAAGAAAAGGAAATGTGACTACTCCCATAAAAAAGTAACAAGATGGAAAAGATATATAATACAAATGTTAATCAAAAGATGAAATAGCTATATTATTATCAGACAAAACACACCTTAAGAGATATTACTAGGATAAATATGGATATTTCATAATGATAAAAAGGTCAATCAGGAAATCAGAACAATAAATGTGTCATAACAATCATAAATCATATAGCTAATAACAGGACTTACAAACACATGAAGCAAAACCTGACTGAACTGAAAAGAGGAAGATAAGTTCACAGTTATGATTAAAGATTTCAACATTCTTCTCCCACTAATTGATAGAACACACACACACATACACACACAATCTGTAAGGATAGAGAAGACTTGGACAATACCAACCAACTTTATCTAATTGCCATTTATAAAACATTCCACCAACCAACAGCAGAACACACATTCTCTTCAACAGCACATGAAATATTCACCAAGATAGATAATACACTTGGCCAAAAATAGGTCTTAGTACATTTAAAAGGATTAAAGTCTTACCTAGAATGTTCCCTGACCAAAACCAAATTAAATTTGAAATCATTAATAGGAAGATATTTGGAATTTTCTCAAATGTTTGGAAATTAAACAACATATTTCCAATGGGTGATACTCATACCCATGCATCAGAGGAGACACCACAAGAAAAATCCTAAAATATTTTGAGCCTGGGCAACATGGTGAAACCTCATCAAGAAAGGAAAGGAAAGGAAAGGAAAGGAAAGGAAAGGAGGGGAAGGGAGGGGAGGGGAGGGGAGAGGAAAGGAAAGGAAAGGAGGGACGGAGGGAAGGAAGGAAGGAGAGAAAGAGAGGGGGAGAGACAGAGAGAGAAAGAAGGAAGGAAGGAGAAAGAAAAAGAAAGAGAGAAAGAAAGAAAGAAAAAAGAGAGAGGGAGGGGAAGGGAAGGGAGGGAAAGAAAAGAAGAAAGGGAAGGAAGGAAGGGAAGGAGGGAAGGAAGGGAAGGAAGGAAGGGAAGGCAAGGGAGGGAAGGAAGGAAGGAAGAAAGGAAGGAAGGAAAGGGAAGGAAGGGAAGGAAGGAAGGGAAGGAAAGAAGGAAAGGAGAGAAGGAAAGGAAGGAAGGAAGGGAAGGAATGGCAGGAAGGGAAGGAAGGGAAGGAAGGAAAGGAAGGAAAGGAAGAAAGGAAGAAGCAAGCTAGCTGGTGTGGTGGTGTGCACCCATAGTCAGGCTGAGGTGGGAGGATTGCTTGAGCCTGGCAGATCGAGGCTGCAGTGAGGTGTGATCACACCACTACACTCCAGCCTGGGTGACAGAGCAAGACCCTGTCTCTCTTTCAATAGACATACAGGCAGGCAGGCAGGCAGATAGATAGACAGACATAGAGATATATAAATGGGGTTTTGCCACGTTGTCCATGCTCAAAAATTTTAAGATTTCTCTTGTGAGGTTCTCTCTGACCCATGGATATGGGTATGAGTATGACCCACTGGAAATATGTCGTTAAATTTCCAAACATTTGAGAATTTTCCAAATATATTTCTGTTAGTGAATTCAAATTTAATTTAGTTGTGGTCAGGGAACATTCTAGGTAAGACTTTAATCCTTTTAAATGTACTAAGACTTATTTTTTGCATATATTGCCTATCTTGGTGAATATTTCATGTGCTGCTGAAGAGAATGTGTGTTCTGCTGTTGGTTGGTGGAAGGTTTATTTTTGTTGTTTGTTTTCTTTGAGACGGAGTCTCACTCTGTAGCCCAAGCTGGGGTGCAGTGGTGCCATCTTGCCTCACTGCAACCTCTGCCTCTGAGGCTCAAGCAATTCTCGTGCCTTGACCTCTCCAGTAGCCGCAACTACAGGCGTGTGCCACCATGCCCGGATAATTTTTCCTATTTTAATAGAGGCGGGCTTTTGCCATGTTGCCCAGGGTGGTCTTGAACTCTTGAGCTCAGGCGATCCACCCGCCTCAGCCTCCCAAAGTGCTGGGATTACAGGTGTGAGCCACCGCGCCCGGCCAGTTGGTGGAATGTTTTATAAGTGTCAATTAGGTCAAGTTGGTCAGTATTGTCCAAGTCTTCTGTATCCTTACAGATTGTGTGTGTGTGTGTGTGCGTGTGTGTGTGTGTATACTTGTTCTATCAATTAGTGGGAGAAGAATGTTAAAATCTTTCATTATAACTGTGAATTTATCTTTCTCTTTTCAGTTCTGTCAGTTTTTGCTTCATGTTTATACGTGTGTGTGTATGTGTGTATACTTTACTAAAATATATATATATAGTTTTTTTAACTGAATGAAAATGAAAAAACTACATATCATAATTTGTAGGATGGAACCAAAGCAGTGCTAAGAGGAAATGTTATAGCTTTAACATTTATATTATATATGCTTATTTATATTAGAAAAGAAGAAAGGTAAATAATCTATGTTTCAAGCTTAAGCAGCTAGAAGAAAACCAAATTAAACCCAAAGTAAGCAGATAAAGGAAATAAGAAAATTAATAGCAAAAATCCATGAAATAGCAAATAAATAAACATGGGAGAGAAATGAATGAAATCAAAACCTGTTTTTTGTTTGTTATTTTTTCCTGAGACAGAGTCTCACTCTGTTGCCAGGCTGGAGTGCAGTGGCACGATCTCAGCTCACTGCAATCTCTGCCTCCCAGGTTCAAGGGATTCCCCTGCCTCAGCCTCCCGAGTGAGCCACTGCACCTGGCCCAAAACCTGGTTCTTTGAAAAGATCAATAAAACTGAAAACTTCTAACTCAAATGATCAAGAAAAGCAGAGAGTGAGAGAGAGAAGATACAAATTATAAATATCAAGAATGACAGATGGGCATCAATTTGATCCCAGAGGACTATAATAATAAGAGAATATTATGAGCAACCCTAGCCAATAAATTTGACAACTTATGAAAAGGACAAGTTCTTTGAAAGATAAAAATTACCCCAACTGGCTCTTTTGGGGTCCCACAACACCCCAAATCAGATTCATTAGGAGGACTCATAGGACTCAATATATACCCATACACATGGCTAAGATTTATTATAGAGAAATAATACAAAGAAAAATAGGTAAAGGAAAAGGCACATGAGTTGCAGTCTGGAGGAAACCAGACTTCCAAAAGTCATCTTCTAGTAGAGTCACATAAGATAAGCTTAACTCCTACAGCATTGAATTGTGACAACGTATGTGAATTGCTGTCTACCAGGGAAGCTCATTACAGACTCAGCACCCAAAGATTTTTGGGGGAGGGTGCTGTTCATGCAGGTACCCTCTATGTAGCATGTGCCAAAATTCTAGAATCCCAGAAAGAAAGCAGTTGTTCAGAATAAACCACACTGTTTGTACTAACAGTTTAAGTACAGTGAGCCACTCTTGTCAGGAAATGGTGAGAATCCTCCCAAAATTCAAGTTTCCAGGCATCAGCCAGGGGCCAACTTTACTAGGAGGTCTTTCTAAGTACAGCATTCACAGGGGTGCTATGTTAACTCTTTCCTGCACACCAACATAAGAAGAAATGAGAATCTGCATAGCCCTGTAAATAATTTAAATACTGAATTTGTTATTTAAAATATTCCCACCAAGAAATTCTACATAGCTCCACTGGTGAATTCGACCTAACATTCAATAAAGAAATCATACCAACTCTATACATTGAAAGGAATATATTCCAACTGAGTTTACTTGACCAGTATTACTCTTGACGCAAAAACCAGTTCAAATATTTCAAAGAAAAAACAAACAAAACTTACATTCCTCATCAATACAAAATCCTTAACAAAGCCCTAGCAATTTAAGTCCAGCCATATATAAAAAGGATAATATATAATGATCAACTCAAGTTTATCCCAGGAATGCAGGTTAACATCTGGAAATCAATTGATGTAATTAATATGAAAAGAATAAAAAAAAACCAATCATCTTAATAGACACAGAAAAAAGCATTTGACAAAATTTAATGTCCATTCATGATAAAAACTCATTTGTGATAAAAGTTCAGCAAACCAGATATGAAAGGAAACTTTCTCAAACTGATAAAGAGTATGAACAAAAACATATAGCTAAAATGATAAGAAATGGTGAAAGACTAGTCTCCATTTAAGATGAGAAACAAGGCAAGCATGCCCACTCTCACAATTGTTATTCGACATTAGATTAGAGGGTCCTAGCTAGTGCATAAATTGAGAAAAAGAAAAAGCATACAGCGTTTTAGAAAGAAAGTAAAACTGTCTTAAACTTGCAGACAACACGATCATATATTATAGAAACCCCCAAAGTTCAACGAAAACAACTATTATAACAATAACTTAATTTAAAAATGAGGTCAATATACAAAAACCAATTGTACTTCTAAGCTGGGCATGGCAGTTCATCCCTGTAATCCCAGCTACTCAGGAGCCTGAAGTGGGAGCATCACTTGAGCCCAGGAGTTCATGTACAGCCTGGACAACATAGTAAGACCTTGTCTTGAAAAAATGTACTTCTATATATAAGCAATGAACAATTATAAAAATTGTAAGTACTGTTTACATTAGGATTCCAAGATATAAAATATCCAGGAATAAATTTAACCTAAAATTTCCAAGACCTATATGATAAAAACTACAAAACATTTCTGAGAGACATTTTAAAATATCCAAATAAATGGAAGCTATACCATGTTCATCGACAGACTCAATGCCAAATAAAACCCTACAGACTTTTAAAACAGAAATTGAGACACTGATTCTAAAAGTGATAAGAAAATATAGGACTTACCTTTGTAGGGACATGGATGAAATTGGAAATCATCATTCTCAGTAAACTATCGCAAGAACAAAAAACCAAACACTGCATATTCTCACTCATAGGTGGGAATTGAACAATGGGAACACATGAACACAGGAAGGGGAACATCACACTTCGGGGACTGTTGTGGGGTGGGAGGAGGGGGGAGGGATAGCATTGGGAGATATACCTAATGTTGGATGACGAGTTGGTGGGTGCAGCGCACCAGCATGGCACATGTATACATATGTAACTAACCTGCACATTGTGCACATGTACCATAAAACCTAAAGTATAATAATTTAAAAAAAGTAAAAAAGGAAAAAAAAAAAAAGAAAATATAGGACTTAGAATAGAAAAAGCTTTTTTGGAAAAAGAACAATGTTGAAGGACTTAGCTACGTTTTATAGCTTCTTTAAAAGCTACATTAATAAAGACAGTGTTGTATTGGCTTAAGTATAGACATATAATCAATGGATCATAACAAAGAGTCCAGAAATAGACCCATATATATTTGATCAACTGATTTTCAAAGAAAGTACTAAGGTACAATGGGAGAGAAAATAGAATTTTTGACAAATATTTGTGCTGGGACAATTGGAAATTCATATACAAAAATGACCTTCAATCCTTATGTCATACTGTATACAAAAATTAACTAAAAATGTATTAGAGACCACATGCATATACTCATTTTTTTAAAGTTGAGAAACTTAAAGTATAAAACAGGGAAAGAAATCATGGTGACAGTCTTAATTTTTTTGATAGTTTGTACCCCACAACATACTTAAATTTTACCTGAAACTTTTTGTCTTCCTCAAACGTTTTTTGATTGCATAATTTGTTATAATGTTCTTGTAACTTAATATGAGTTTCTTTAAGGGATGATAATTCATTTTTAATCTTATTAATTTCTCCATTAAGTTCTTCGGCCTATTATAAAAAAGGAACCAGAATAAACAAGTATATCAAGTATATAAATATGTTTTGTCTGAAAATATTTCATTAACAAAAGTTTCAGGAAATAGTCAAAGAATCAAAACAATCACAAAGTCATTACTAATATTAAGAGCTACCATTTATTGAATTGGGCTGACTACTTAATAAGCATAATTGCATACTCATCAAAACCCTATGAGGTATTATTATGCCCAATTTACAGGTAAGAAATGTGAGGCTCACAGAAGTTAAGTAACTTGTCCCAGATCAAGTAGATACAAAATTGCAGTGAGGATTTAATTCCAAAGCTAAATCTGAGGACTGTGTCCTTTATGACAATATTAAACTACCTCTTGTCTCATAAAAAAATTTATTTAAATTCATAAAAAACAAAAAATTAAATTCATAAATAAGAATTTATGAATTTTACATTCTACAAACATTATACTTCCATTGTTTCCTTAAAGTTTAATTTTCTTGTTACAAATTGCACACACAGATTTGAATTCCGCTAGATGAGTACTAAGCACTAAGTGGTACCACAGAAACTGACATGTCAGCCGTATATTTTTATCTATAAATTAGACTTTCACTCCCTATAAAATTTCATAAACTTTATTTTGGGGGAAAGGAGTACTCTCACAGAAGCCTCAAATATGAGACAAGGTAAGTTCCACTGAGGAGAAAAATATTCTTTTGTCATGGAAAAGTATATTTGTGGTTTTATAAAAGTTTAAAAGTTTCTTATAAAAGTTTCTCTTGAACAATTTTAAAACTCCTACCACAAATTCCACTAGTGCTTGTAATATTCCTTATTATAAATACTATAATTACTATTCCTAATATTTTTATAATCAATATTCCTCTATAAAGCCCTATATAGAGGCCAGTAGATGTAAACTCATGTTACTTTCTGTTCATTTCATCTATTTTTAATCATCTTTAAATCTATCTCTGCAAGGTATTTCTTTTCCAAGGCTAAACTCTCCATGTATTCTTCATTCCTTCCTCTCCTATCTTTCTAAGTCCTAATTCTAGGAATTTTCTCTTTTCTTCTGCCTGTTCTCAATCTCTCACACCTACATCAGCATCTTCTCGTCAGCCTACAAATATGCTTTACGCACATTCCTAATATTTTTCCTCCTTGACCCAGTTCCTCTGTCTGTTTCACTTTTTCTTTCTTTTTCTTTTTCTTTTTTTTTTTTGAGAAGGAGTCTCACTCTGTCGTCCAGGCTGGAGTGCAGTGGCATGATCTTGGCTCACTGCAACCTCCACCTCCGGGGTTCAAGCAAGTCTTCTGCCTCAGCCTCCCGAGCAGCTGGGCTTACAGGCTTGCACCACCACGCCCAGCTAATTTTTGTGTTTTTAGTACAGATGGAGTTTCACTATGTTGGCCAGGCTGGTCTTGAACCCCTGACCTTGTGATCCGCCCACCTCGGCCTCCCAAAGTGCCGGGATTACAGGCATGAGCCACCAAGCCTGGCCCTGTCTTTCTCATTTCTTAAAATAAAGTCTATACTTGCTACTTTCAAATTCTAACCTCCCATCACTCCTTAATAGCCTGACTTCTGCCCTCATTGTTCTACTGTTTTCTCAAATATCACCTGCAAATTAGCAAAAGGATTTTTTCCAAGTCTCACATCATTTAATAGCTCTGTAGCATTTGACCATGTTGACTACTCTGTTCTTGAAACAGCTTCCTTTCTTGACTTCCATGCTAGTACTCTCTCTTTATCCTCCTACCTTTCTTACCGGCTCCCTCTCCCCTCCTGCCCCCAAACACACACACACACATACACACACACACCCCTCTCCTCTCTCTCTCTCTCTCACACACACACACCACTCACGAAATGTTGGCTTTTCCCAAGGTTCTTTCTTCTTTTTTCTTGGCTCCTGGGATAAGAAACCCAAGGTTCTTTCTTCTTAAGCACTCTTCCTTCAAGTGTTCCACTCTTTCCACAGATTATCTTATTTAACCTATAACTTCAAATTTCACCTTTATGCTAATAAATCTTAAATCTATATCTCCTCCCCAACCTCTCTCCTAGGAGTAGATTAACATCTCCAAATGGATAGTATGCACTTCAAGCTAGATGTTCTGAAATTACCATAAATTCTACAGTTCTCAAATTAAACTCATTGTTTTCATCCACAAAATCTGCTTCTCCTTTTACATTCCTTAACCTAGTTAATGATATTATCATTCTATGAGTTATACCAACCTGAGAATATTTGGTGTCTTTTCCCCTCCCAATATCCATTATATATAAAATGTCACTAACCATACCAAGTCTACTTCCAAAATTCATCCTGCATCTATCCCTCTTCATTGTGGTATTGTCCTAATTCACACACTCATAGGTTCATGATTAGATTATTACAACATTCTTCTTATTGATTTCTTACCATACAGCCATCCTCCATACTGTTGCAAGAATTATTTTTCTAAAACACAATCTGCCTGTGTCACTTATTTGTTTTAAACCCTTCAATGGCTTCCCATTACTTAAATTCTAATCTCCTAGTAAGGAAGTCTTCAAAAGCTGATCTCAACCTGTATTCCAATGTCACATTTCACACATCCCATTTTTAATTCAGAGTAGACTATTCATGGTCCTTGAAAATGGACTTTCATGCCTCCATGATTGTTCTATTCTTTTTTTTTTTTTTTTTTTTTTTTGAGACAGAGTCTCGTTCTTTCACCAGGCTGGAGCGCAGTGGCGATCTTGGCTCACTGCAACCTCTGACTCCCGGGTTCAAGCAATTCTCCTGCCTCAGCCTCCCGAGTAGCTGGGATTACAGGCACCCGCCACCATGCCTGGCTAATTTTTGTATTTTTGGTAGAGACAGGGTTTCACCGTGTTGGCCAGGATGGTCTTGATCTCCTGACCTCGTGATCCGCCCGCCTCAGCCTCCCAAAGCGCTGGTATTACAGGCATGAGCCACCGTGCCCAGCCGATTGTTCTGTTCTTTTTTAAATGAAATGCTAACAGGATGGAATGGGAAGGGTGGAGATGGGAACCTTATGCTTAAATCCTATTTCATCAGCCAGGCACAGTGGCTCACGCCTGTAATCCTAGCACCTTGATAGGCCAAGGCAGGTGGGTTGCCTGAGCTCAGGAGTTCGAGACCAGCCTGGGCAACACAGTGAAACCCCATCTCTACTAAAATACAAAAAGTTAGCCAGGTGTGGTGGCATGCGCCTGTAGTCCCAGCTACTCGGGAGGCTGAGGCAGAAGAATTGCTTGAACCCGAGAGGTGGAGGTTGCAGTGAGCCGAGATTGCACCACTGTACTCCAGCCTGGGCGACAGAGTGAGACTCCATCTTCCCCCTCACCCCCCCAAAAAAATCCTATTTCATCTTTCAAGGCCAAATTCTAGGGTCATCTTTTCTCTAAAACTTTCTCCAGCCCAGCTAAAGAAAATGATTTATTTTGTGCTTTCATAGTACTTTGTTAATAATGCTAAAAAGTACCTTGCACTATTGTGATTAATTCCATAGTTATCTGTCCCTGCGGAGTGTAAGCTCTTTGATAATCCTTGTATTTTAGGCATCTTTGAAAACCAGTGCCTAGAATAGTGTCTAACACATAGTATATGCTCAATAAGTGTTGTGAATTGAATTCTTTTTTTTTCTTTCTTTTTTTTTTTTTTTGAGATGAGTCTCACTCTGTTGCCTAGGCTGGAGTGCAGTGGCGCAATCCCGGCTCACTGCAACCTCCACCTCCTGGGTTCAAGCAATTCTCTGCCTCAGCCTCCCAAGCAGCTGGGATTACAGGTGCCCACCACCATGCCCGGCTAATTTTTGTATTTTTAGTAGAGACAGGGTTTCACCATCCTGGCCAGGTTTGTCTTGAACTCCTGACCTCAGGTGATCCACCTGCCTTGGCCTCCCAAAGTGCTGGGATTACAGGCATGAGCCACTGCGCCCAGCCGAATTGAATTCTTTTTGTGACCTCCCTTTCCCTAATTTCTGAACATTCTCACTTATTGTCTTTTTGTCTATATAACAACCATTGGTTATATATCTAGTCAAAATAAAAAGATACACATAACATTGTTTTTAATATTTCAATGAATTTTAAATATACTATCTAATAATATGCAAGTTTTATTAGCATAGTATTTTCTTTCACTGTTTATTTTTTTGAATGACCAAATATGAAACAGCAGTTTATATGATTCCAATTTATTTTTATCAGTATCTTTGTTTTTTTAACCTATCTTGATCCAATATCGGTAGCAACACTACTATTGCCCTTCACTCAAGAATGGTGGAAAACTTACAGATAGAAATACAGTTAAAAAGTAAATGTGATCTCCCACTGAAGAAAACTCTTATAGAACCAAGGCAGCTTTTTCTTACTTATCTATATTCTGTTGAGTACCAAAGCATAATGGAAGCAAAATGATTGCAGAACTTAAAAATTCTAAGATAAAACCAACTTTATCCACATTTATAGATTGAGGCCTCACCAGTGAAACTGCTTATTTTTCTTAACAGTTTTCTTTTTTTCTTGAGAGAGGAGCATGGTTGTAGTCTCAGAGAAAACGAATGTTTAATTTTCTTAGCTAAACTGATCTTTTTGGGTTTTTTTGCATGTTTGGCATATTTAAGTTTATATTTCCTTTTCACGTAAACAGTTTTCCTTATCCTGATAGCACCATTTCCATGGGCTTTTAAACACTGGGGATGAAAAGAAGGTACACGGATAAAATGTAGATTAACTGATGCTAAAATGAACATTACTATGCTTGTTGCCTAATGATAAACTGTACTAGTGTACCATTTAAGGATTTTTTAGTATTCTGATAAAATTAAATACAAAACTTTTCTTAGATTTAAGTAAATCTTAGCAAAACCATCAGTGAAGACTTGATGTCTCCAAACTATAAATTTAGAAAACATGTTAGTTCCTGCCGGGCGCGGTGGCTCACGCCTGTAATCCTAGCACTTTGGGAGGCTGAGGTGGGCGGATCACGAGGTCAGAAGATCGAGACCATCCTGGCTAACACGGTGAAACCCCGTCTCTACTAAAAATACAAAAAATTAGCCGGGCGTGGTGGCAGGCGCCTGTAGTCCCAGCTACTCAGGAGGCTGAGGCAGGAGAATGGAGTGAACCCGGGAGGCAGAGCTTGCAGTGAGCAGAGATCCGCCACTGCACTCTAGCCTAGGGGACAGAGCGAGACTCTGTCCCAAAAAAAAAAAAAAAGAAAAGAAAACATGTTAGTTTCAAATGAATCAAATCAAGAGTTACTTATGTAATAATTTGAATCAAACAAAATAATCTACAGAAAATATTATCAAGCTGGTATTTAGATATCCATTACTATAATATATTGCATAGTATAATTAGCACAATAGTCTAAAACATAATCATACCTTCCCAAAATATAGCTGCATAAACTCATAGTGACTTTCTACTCTGTCACTTATTTAAAAAGAATTTAAAATGCAATTAAAATTGATATTAGCATAGAATAATCAATTTTGGGGTCCACCAGTGTTTAAAGTGAAACTTTATATTTCACAACTTGATTTTACCTCATCTTACACTATTATTTTATCTACCTTGCTGAATTAAAAATTATTATAAAATTTAAAAATGTGATTTAAGGAAACAGCCATGTTTAGAATACAACAACCCTTATGATATGTTGTTAATATGATAAAACGGTAATACTACAGAAGTCAACTACTGCACACATGTTCTAAACATGGCTCTAATATATCTCAACAAAACTGCTGAGGAAAGCAAAATAGATCAGTTAATAATAGTACATATATAATTATTTTAATCATTTACTAAAATAGTATGCAATGGTTTTATGAAAAAGTAAATTAATTTTTCTTTGTCACATATGGGAGCTCAAATTATATATATGTATATATATGTATATATATATGCACGCATATATATAGGTGTATATATATATATATGCGTGCATGTATACACAAACATGTATTTGTGTGGTCTTCCATGCATAAAAGCATTACAGGGAATTTCATTAAATTTAGCTTTTAAAAAAGCATTCACCTTTTTGGAAATATGAGACCAAGAAAAAAATGTGTCTGATTTTAGTCCTCTAATATTTTTGCAATATTTTCTTAGCATTTATAGTTATTTTAAATGTCTAAAACTATTTAAAATATTTTAATATTTTACTATTTAATAAACTTACATGTCTTTTCCAAGTTCCTAGTGCTTTTTCATGCTCATTTTGAAGATTAAGAAACTTTTCTTCATTTTCTTTTACCTTCTCCCTTTGCAGCTCATTATCTCTTTCAAGGGTCTGCAATAAAATTAATTATCCAAAAAATAATCAATACCACATTAATGAATTTTGATGTGTTTTATGTTGCTTGGACCTTTGCTTCTAACATGCTGAAAGTGCCATACAGATCAGTGATAATGTGCTATCTCAACAATAATTTTCATAAATTAATGGAAAGGTGCTTATAGTTTAGCTAACAGAAAATAGGGGGAGGTTATGATAAAGAAATGGCTATAAAAGGGTATAAAAACATTGCCATTATTCAGTTTCACTGCATAAGTTTTAATATGCTGAAAAGGTAATATAAAGTACAGCACTGAAAAGTATGAAATGTAGCACGATCCAGCCTAACTCTACTAAAGAAATTTAACTACCATAGAACATTTTTTCCATTATCTGTTTATTTTAGAAATTAACTGGCTAGAAAACTCTTAAATACAATTTTAATTTTAATTTCAAATTAACACTTTTTAAGCATAACTTAAATATTTACCATATTAACTTAATTACTTCATTGAACTAACATAACAGAATCACTACCACACTCTCCCTCCCACAAAATAAACTTACAGAGTAAAAATACTACCACGTGTTTTCTAAGACTAGGTTTTTAAAGCTATTAAATCAGTGTCATCAATATTATTAGGTTTTTCCAATGTCTGCTGATAATCCAAGTAAATTTCTATAAAAAGATAAACAGTGATAGAACTCCTACCTACATGCCTAATACATCTGGAATCTTTAAGTTGTTTATAAAGCTATGTACATTCAGGTTAAAAATGTCAAGCCACACAAAAGGATATTTTTTTTTTTAAAAAGTAAAGTTATTCTCTCAGTTTTCCACCCCAGAAGTAACCACTTTAGCAGTTTCTTGTATATCTTTCCAGAAATTGTCTATATAACCATAAAAGTATGTAAAATATATATATATATTTAAATACAGATGAGACCATATCGTACACTGTTCTGTCATCTGCTTTTCTTCAAAAAAAAAAGTTTTGCTTACTTTCCATATTGCATATATAAATCCATCTCATTGGAATTCCATATTATTCATAGTACTCCCATCTATTTAGAGAATTCTCAATTACATCTAGAATATCAGTATGCAAAGATAAATGATGTAAAATTATGGCAACATATCTAATAAGAATTTTACAATTTTAACATGGAGATTCTCCTCTTGCTCATAAGAAGCTATGCATTTTAAGAGTACCCAATGAATACCTATTTTGATTGCCTCTATTTCAGGATAACATAGATATTTTTATAAAAGTAACAGTTCCTTAATTTATAGGTATATACAGTCATGTGTTGGTTATAGACAGGGATATGTTCTGATAATTCCATCATTAGGTGATTTTTGTCACTGTGTGAACATCACAGAGTGTACTTACACAAACCTAGATGGTATAGCCTACTAATGATATAGTCTACACGTAGACTATATGGTATAGCTTATTGCTCCTATGCTACAAACCTGTACAGCATCTTTCTGCACTGACTAGTGTAGGCAACTGTAACAAAATAGTATTTTTATAACTAAGGATATCTAAACATAGAAAAGGTACAGTAAAAATGAGGTATAAAAGATTAAAAATGGTACACATGTAACTATATTAAGGTACTTACCATGAACGTTGCTCTGGGTGAGTCAGTGAGGGAGTGGTCAGTGAATGTGAAGGTCTAGGACATTATTACTCACCAACATAGGCTTTATAAATGCTGTATACTTAGGCTACACTAAATTTTTTTAATTTTTTCTTTCTTCAATAATAAATCAAGCTAAGTTGACTTTATAAACTTTTTTTCACTTTTTGACTCTTTTGAAATAACACTTAGCTTAAAACACAAAGATTGTACAGCTGTATAAAAATATTTTCTTTCTTTATATCCTTATTCTATAAGCTTTCTTTCTATTTTTAAATTTTTATATTTTTCCTTTTTAAACTTTTTGGTCAAAAACTGAGATACATCATCACAGCACTATTCACAATAGCAAAGGCATGGAATCAACCTAAATGCTCATCAACAGTAGACTGGAGAAAGAAAATTTGGTACATATACACCATGGAATACGACAGAGCCATAAAAAGAATGAGATCATGTCCTTTGCAGCAACATGGATGGAGCTGGAGGCCATTATCCTAAGAAAACTAACACAGGAACAGAAAACCAAATACCACATGCTCTCACTTATAAGCGGGAGCTAAACGTTGAGCACATATAGACACAAAGAAGGGAACAATGGACACCAGGGCCTACTTGAGGGTGGAGGGAGATCAAAAAACTACCAATCAGGTACTATACTTATTATCTGGGTGACGAAATAATCTGTACACCAAACCTATGTGACACTCAATTTACCTATGTAACAAACCTGCACATGTACCTCTGAACCTAAAAGTTAAAAATACATATATGTAACATAAAATTTACCATTTTAACCATTTTTAGGTGTATAATTCAGTGGCACTGAGTATATTCACAATGTTGTGCAACTATCACCACTATCCATGTTCAGAACTTTTTCATCATCTCAAATAGAAATTCTGAATCCATTAAACAGGAGCTCCCATTTCCCCTCCCCAGTTGTTCATTTTAACAAATACATGTGTCCATGTAACTCCCAGAAGATATAGAGAACAGTTTTATTACTTCCAAAAGTTCCCTTGGGCCACTTTGCAGCACCCCTATTCTTCACTGACCATCAATAATCTGTTTTCTGTCTCTCTAATTGTGGCTTTTGTAGAATGCCCTATAAATGGAATCACGGAACAACACTGTATGTAGCCTTTTGAGTCTGGCTTCATCTACTTAGCAAAATGCATTTGAGATTCATCCATTTTGTTGTGTGAATCAGTAGTTGGTTCTCTTTTACTGCTGAGTAATCTGTTGTATGGATGCACCATAGTTAGTTTATACATTGACCTCTGGGTTGAACATTTATGCTGTTTCTAGTTTTTAATGAATATTAATAAAGCCACTGTAAATATTATTTAAAAAAAACTAACACACAAACACACACATTAGCCTAGGCCTACACGAGTCAGGATTATCAATATTATGTCTTCCGCCTCCACATATTTTCCCTCTGGAAAGTCTTCAGGGGCAGTAATACCCATAGAACTGTCATCTCCTATCATAATACTCCCTTTTCTGGAATACTTCCTGAAGGACCTGCCTAAGGCTGTTTCACAGTTAACTTTTTTTTTCTTTTTCTTTTCTTTCTTTTTTTTTTTTTTTTTTGAGACAAAGTCTTGCTCTGTTGCCCAGGCTGGGCTGCAATGGCGCAATCTCGGCTCACTGCAACCTCCATCTCTCAGGTTCAAGCGATTCTCCGGCCTCAGCCCCCTGAGTAGCTGGGATTACAGGTGCATACCACCACACTGGCTAATTTTTGTATTTTTAGTAGAGACGGAGTTTTACCATGTTGGTCAGGCTGGTTTCGAACTCTGGACCTCGTGATCCGCCCGCCTTGGCCTCCCAAAGTGCTGGGATTACAGGCATGAGCCACCACGCCTGGCCAACTTTTTTTTTTTTTTTTCTAAAATAATGATAAGTAGTATAGTATAATAAATACATAAACTGGTAACATAGTCATTATTATCATTATCAAGTATTATGTACTATATATAATTGTATGTACTACACTTTTATATGACAGTGCAGCAGGTTTGTTTATACCAGCATTACCAACAAACGTGAGTAATGTGTTGTGCTATGACAATATGATGGGTATGATACTAGCAGATGATAGGAATTTTTACCTCCATTATAATCTTATGGGGCCACCATCTTACAAGTGGTCTGTCATTGACAAAACATTGTTATGTGGTGCATAACTATAAAACAGAGTAGTTTCTAAATATTTATAGTGTGTATAATAGATGCTGAGTACTTTAACATTCTAACAAATTTTTTTTTACTGATAACATACTGTATTTTAGAAGATAAACAAATAAAACTTTAGAGAAGATATGGGAGAATAAAACACAGTCTCTATCCTAGTAATAGTAAATGACCAAGAACATCATGCTCTTAAAACAGTGCACTAGCAATATCAATCGTTTCTTGTCTGCACCCAATAACTCTATCTAAAGGAAACTGCCTACTTCAGGTATTCTCTCGATTTCAGTTTTTTGGAGACATCCATCCTTCCATTACAATTTTGACCTACTTCTCTCTCTCAGCCATACAAATAGGTTATCTCTGAGGATACCCTTTTTCAGTTCTGTCATGAGTCTCCTCTTTCCCAGATCCCATAGTTTCCTGTCTTGGTTTACTCCCTTGTCTTGGTAGAGCAAACATTCTATTACTTCTTGATAAAGGAGGCATAGGGTGGTAAATTTTTTGAGAACCTATATGTCTGAAGATGTCTTGATTCTACCAATACTTGGCAATTTGTTTGGCTAAATACAATACAACTCTGCTTCAGAAATCAATTTTTTCCCAACATCTGAAGGCATGGTTCTATTGTCTTCTAAGTTCCAGTGTTGCCACTGAGAAGTCTGAAACCTTGTGTTACCACTCTCATTCTTAATCCCTGTACATGACCTACTTTCTTGTACAATTTTAGAATCTTTTCTTTATGTGTTGTACAAAATTTCATAATGATATGCATTGGTATTGGGCAAGACCAACTTACATCTGTCAGGCCTGGATGACTTTTTTGTATTAATTCTTTGGTCATTTCCTCTCCCTCTATTTTCTCTCTTCTCTCTCTGACACTCACCAGACATCTTGAACTGACCCCCCAATTTCCTTTCCTGTTTTCCATCTTTTTGTCTTTTGGTTCTACTTTTTAGCAGACAGTATTATCTTCCAACCTTTCCTTTGCACTTTTTATGTCTGCATATATATTTATCTAAAGGGCTCTCTTTTATTCTCTGAGTTTCTTTATAAACTCAAAATTCTTGTTTTGTAGATTAACATATTCCCTTTAACTAAATATACCTTCTTAGTTTCTACAAGGTTTTTTCATTATCCTATTTGTTTTGTCTGTTTTTCATATTGGAGGCTGTATTAGGTTGTTCTTGCATTGCTAAAGAAATACCTGAGACTGGGTAATTTATAAGAAAAGAAGTTTAATTGGCCCATGGTTCTGCAGGCTGTACAGGAAGCATAGCACTGGCATCTGCTTCTGGCGAGGCCTAAGGAAGCTTTTACTCGTGGTGGAAGGTGAAGTGGGATCTTGCACATCACATGGTGAAAGCAGGAGCAAGAGCAAGGCACGCAGGTGCCACACACTTTTAAACAACCAGATCTTGTGAAAACGAGATCATTCACTATCTTGAGGACAGCACCAAGCCATGAGGAATCCGCCCCCGTGACGCACACACCTCCCACCAGGCCCCACCTCCAACATTGGGGATTATATCTCAACATGAGATTTGGGTGGATAAATATCTAAACCATATCAGAGGCTTTCTTCAAATGTCCAGTAATCCTTAACTACCTAATCATATTTTAAAATGAGGTATTAAAATGCCGGCTGAAAGTTTTGTCAAATGGTAAGTTTCACTGTGGATTGATCTGGCTGAGCTATATCACTGGGAAAGCTTAACTGTAGCAGCTATAGTCTTTTCTCTCAGGCAGGTTAGCTTCCCCTGAAAGGAATCTTCCATTTTTCTGCCAGAGAATTAGGCTAGCTGCCCTCTAAATGAGGATACTGGGCTGGAAGGTCTCACTATTTAGAATTCAGACTTCCAACCTCTTGTCAGTATCATACTCGTAGTAGTAAACTGATAAATTAGCTCTCAAAAAAAAAAAAAAAAAAGCCTGATTTGAGGCATTTGCCATTTTCATTCATGTTAAATATTCACATCATAGTTAATTTCAAACTACCATTGGTTTAACAACCAGTTCACAAAATTCCTTAATATCTAACAACCAGCTCCCAATGGCAAAAGCTAGCTCCAGCAAACCACTAGATCCCCTTCCCCCGCAAAACCTCAGCTGTTCCTCAGATTCTCCAACAGAAACCTCCAATCTTCTGCAAAGTAGGAGAGGAGCACTGTCTACTTGGGCAGGGTGGGAAAGAGAATATGGGATTGCAATGGCTTCTTATATAGATTTAGTTTCTGGCTTCAGCTGCATACTGTACTTCTAGAGGCACATGATACTTGCAAATCCTGACCATTTCTGCATCTTTGATTTTGTTTCTACTTCTTCTCTTGTGCTAAGTAAATTACCATTGTCCATCTGGTTCCCACTTTTTAATACTATTACTGTTTCTTCCCCATTTCCTTGTCCTTGTGGATATATTAGTGTCATTTTATTGCCATTTCAAAAATATGTAATGTGGGGTTAAACATGCTTAACTAGAAGTCCTGACCAGGCAATACCTAAACTTGGAAAGACTATGAGTTTATTCATGTTCATCTTTCAGTCATTAAGAAAATTTAATGAGCTCCTACGATGTGCCAGACACTGTTTTAGGTTTTTATGCTACATCAGTGGAAATGTTGCTGTCCTTATGGAGTTTATATATATATATATATATATATATATATATATATATATATATATATATATTTTTTTTTTTTTTTTTTTTTTTTTTTTTGAGACGGAGTTTCACTCTTGTTGCCCAGGCTGGAGTGCAATGGTGCAATGGTGCAATCTCAGCTCACTGCAACCTCTGCCTCCCAGGTTCAAGCAATTCCCCTGCCTCAGGCTCCCGAGTAGCTGGGATTACACGCATGTGCCATGACGCCCATCTAATTTTGTATTTTTAGTAGAGACGGGGTTTCACCATGTTGGTCAGGCTGGTCTTGAATTCCTGACCTCAGGTGATCCACCCACCCAGCCTCCCAAAGTGCTGGGATAACAAGCGTGAGCCACTGTGCCAGGCCATGGAGCTCATATTCTATCAGGGATTGTTTCCTGGCCTTTTGGCTAAGATTAAGTATAGCATATTCTATTAGGAAATTATTTGGGGTATTTTTGCATCTGGATAACAGAGAGAGCTGATCTAGCAATTTTGTTAGATCAGCTACACTAAGACCACAACTCTTAACTTGACCCTTCATGAGCTCTAAGTCCGGTACTTATGTACCATTGAATTCTACAGCGCCTACGGTAGTCATAAATATGTAGTTATGTGTGTCTCTGAGTTAATGGTGACTGTAAATATAATTCCAGGATCTTTTGACTATGACTACCAATAACTTAGATAATCCAAATGCCTCTCTCTTTTGAAAACCATCTCTGAAAAAAATTGATATTGTGAAAGTTCAAAATGAAGCCATTTGCTAATGCTTTAATCTTCCAAAAACTAAATGATCCTAATTAATACTATGAAAAAATACTATGAAAAAAACTAAGTATATTATTCTTGTTAATACTGTGACTACTGGAACATAACTATGCTTATAACTGGACTAAACTATAATTAAATCACAATAGAAAGTATTTCCTATCATGAAAATTTAGCTTTCTATACTCTAAATTTTACTACTAGGAAAGTAAGACAGATGACAGCATGATTGCAGAGCACTGAAAAACAGGTGGCCATTATCAAGAGTAATGATCCCTTTTAGTACAGGTAGAATGAGAATGCTCCTCAAGAAAACACTTGAGATATCTATGCAACATAATCCTCAGCAACAGTTCAACATTAATATTTTGTTATGCTTATTTCAGTGGTTCTCAGATACCAGTCTGCAGACAAGTACTGATCCATGACAAAACATTCACCAGTCCAAGGCAAAAAATGTCAATATAAGGTCATCAAATGTCTTTTCTTATAAAGGACTATCCTTTATCCTGAGATTATGTCCTTAATATATGTTTGATGTTAAAATGTTCTCTTTCATAAAATGATAGTAATGATAGATTGTATTGTTTGCATTTTTAATATCTTTACTTATCAAAATAAAAAGCTGACAATTCTGTTTTTGACAATACTTTAAAATGTTAGTTTATAAAATCTAGCTTCTCTATGTACTATCAAGGTTCAGGTAATACTTGTGGCAGTTAAAGAGAAAGGCATTTGAGAGTAAAAGAGAGAGGCATTTGATTATCTAATGATTGGTAGTCACAGTCAAAATATCCTGGAATTATATTTATAGTCACCATTAAATCAGAGAAACACATAACTGTATATAGGTTCTGTAGAATTCAGCAGTATGTAAGTACTGGACTTAGAGCTCATGAAGAGACAAGTTAAGAGTTATGATCTTAGTATAACTGATCTAACAAAATTGCTAGATAAGCTGCCATAGATCTAGGAAAAATATCTTAACAGTATGTTATAGAAATAGTGCTGGATTAGAATCACGACAGATTTAATCCTAATTTTGCCACTAATTTTGAGGCTTTGAACCACACTGCCTACATTTCCTGGGTCTCTCTTTTCATTAAACGAAATAGTTGGATTAGATGATCTTTAATATTGTGTTTGGCCTACAAATCTATGTTTCAGCTCATTTATTTGGATTAGAAGATGCTCTTGGTAACAGCTATTCATAAAGAACCTAGTTAAATTATATCATATGTTGCTTGGGAGAAGGTTCAACATATTAGAGAAATAGTTCCAATTATCTAACTATAGAGTGGGCAGGGGAGATGGGAGGTGAGTACTTGCTAATAGCTGGACTTTCAGAGAAACTTTTTTTGCTAGTCTTATATTGGAATAGATGAAGGGATTAAAAGAAGGGAGAGGTCTGACACCAGGATACCACCTCTCCCTCCCTCTTCTATAGTATTTGGGACACGTAAGAGAAATAAGGAAGGCAAAACTTTCGTTACATGATAAGCCATAGAACATCAATGGTGAGGAAATAATAAATGTTGCATTGCTCAGGTTCAATTTGGTTCCATTCAATGATAGACTCTGCATAATTTGTTGTGCCTGGTACGAAATGAAAAACACAGGGAAAAAAGTGCTACTAAAGGTACTAAAATATACAACTTTTTCCTTTCTTTGCAGCCCCTCCCTCTCTTTCAATTTGTCATGGTGCTTTTTATTTTCTATTTAATATCATGATCCTCTAGGCTTGGGGATACTCACCAGGCAAATGCAGACCCTCATAAGGTGCCTAAGGGCCTAATCACACAACTCAGCACGAGTGAGAGCCACCAGCTACCAGGTTCCCTGTCCTGCCAGCTGTTAGACCCAACTACTATGTCCTGGACATGGGTGGGGAAGAGAATCTTCCCTTCCCATGGGGCCTTCACCCCAACCCATGGCAAATGGGGGTGACTCTCAAGGGACTGCAACTGCCAGGAGGTATGCACTCAGTACCTGGACGGGGGATTCATCCTCCCTGCAGACCCCCACCAAGTCACCTGCCTAACACTTTAAGGCACTGCCAACCTGCAACAAAGACAACTGTTGTTATGTCTCACCCCAAAATACTGTGGGGTACATGCACACAACCTAGGCCCTCCCTGCCTGCACCTACACCCCAACCAAAGAGTAAAGGTCAACAGTAGAACACAGACCTTTCCCCACAAATGTGACCCAGTCAAACTGCACCAGTGGCAGGACGGGAACGAGGAGTAGGAGGCAAAGCAGGACGTAGGTCCCCAGAGGGTGGAAGAGCCAGCAGCCAAGAACCAGTCCTGGGACGTAGTGGAAATACCTGAGCTGAGGATCCAAGCCCCTAGCACATGCTCCATTACCATTAGACTTCATTTACAAAATGTAAATTCAAAATAAAATCTTCAAGACAGTGACCACGAAACATTAAACCTGAAGCAGAAGGCCATTCTGAGTGTGGGTCCCTATGATGCCGGTGTACTGGTCATACTCATGAAATTGGCCCTGGCCTTGATTGATGGTAGTTTTTATGTGGGAGGTAATTGTAGTTTTCTTGGGAAATGTTCAGCTTTACCCTGAACCCCTTCAGAAGGATAGAAGTATCTTCTACTGGCCACCCCAGTGGAACATATCCCCAACCCCTTTTCTGAATTGGACATCTCATCGCTTGGCCCAGTGGCTTACAGGGCAGTTCCTGCTCCTCCACTAATCTCCATGGTTCCTTCATGTGAAGCCAAAGAACCACTAAGGTTTTTTAAGAATAATACACTTCAAGCTCCATTGGCACAAATTACTCTAAAAACTTTCCTTTTTGAAATTTGTAGGCCAAAACTGGGCATCAGTTGATATGTTCTTGGTAAACTTCCAAACTCCAAGAAACATATGCCTAGTTGGCTGTGGTAGTGGGCACCTGTAATCCCAGTTACTTGGGAGGCTGAGGCAGGAGAATCGCTTGAACCCAGGAGGTGGAGGTTGCAGTGAGCCAAGATCATGCCACTGCACTCCAGCCTGGGTGACAGAGCAAGACTCCATCTCAAACCAAAAAAAAAAAAAGAAAGAAAACAAAACAAAACAAAAGAAATACATGCCAACCGCTTCCACATGAACTTATCACATTTTACTTTACTGGTAACACTAGAGTGGACCTTCACCTTTCTATAGCATTTCAAGCATCTAGCCAGGGAACAAAAGGCAGTCTCCCCTTCTTGTATCTCAGTCCCTACAAGAGATTTTCCTGTACATTTCTTCACTCAGCTTTATAAGGGGAAATCCTGCCTCTGCTAAGGATGTAAGAGAAAAAGCCTCTTTTTGAACTCTGCACTCCCAAATTATCAATGGCCAACAATGTCTTCTCCTTCCCAGTCATTTCCTTATATATACTGGAAAGAGGATGATGAGGTGTTTGTTGTGGTAACAGCGCCAATTTTATCATATTCCTGTGAAGAGAGATCTACCCCAAACTTCGGAGAGCTGGCTGAATGCTCTCTTAAACTGCAATTGACACTTTCACCTTTTATTTTCCATGTTAGATTGTGACCACAATTCTAAGACAAAAAAAAAAAATCCTACTCGTTCTGTTGTAAGAGTGGATTTTTCATTTTGTAAAATTAAGTCAGATACTTGATAAAATTTAACATTTCACTAGTGACATAAATGTTGAATAATATATGTTCATTACTTTAGACACTGAAAACAAGTTGATGAAAGAAGTCAATATCTTACCCCTAGAATTCAAAATAATCTCAATAAAACTGGACAGAAAAATAAACTAAACAGGAATTTAATTAGATGAAAATATACTAAAACACAGATAGATAGATAGATAGATAGATAGATAGATAGATAGATAGAACCTGATTATTTTCTTTTAGCACCTTCAATTCTGCCTCCATTTCAGTATTAGCTTGAATTTGTTGCCGAAGTAACTGCTGCATATGTTGGAAAGAAATGATGATATCCTTTGAAAATACACAAATATGATATATCAATTTAAAAGTTTTAAGATAGGTATGTTTCTAAGATCATTCTTCACATACATTTTCTAGTTTCCTAACTCATTGTATTTATAGTTTAATTTCAATACTTTATATTAAACTAATGGCACATCTAATGGTATCTAAAATAATTTCTATTACATTATTTCCAAGAGTCCCTCAAATAATTAACAAAGTTTTTTGGAATAAACTGTGGATTCTAAGACACATGTGAAGAATTCAAAACTAAAATAAAGATTTTTTGGCTCGCCACCCCCCAACAGTAAATATATCACTACTAAAACGTCATATGAGGTATAATATTATAAAATGTCATAATGGGCTAGGGTGTCATGGCATACATTCAGAGTCAAATGGAGGAAAAGCAGAAGAGAAAAAAGAAACAGGAGGAATATTCTTTCACACATCTTTTAAAAAATGGAATAATTATAAGCATCCAATAGACTCAAATGAGAGTATAATGTCCTGAAAAAGTATGCACTACACATAAATAAACTTCAATAATTATTTGTTAGGGTATCACTGGTCTAATCTATCAAGGAAAAAAATCTAAGGTATTTTTTAATGAAAGTATATTGAGACTGATTTTAAAAAGTATACACATGCACATTTAATACACATTAACTGAGTGCCTACTATGTGCTATGCATGATTCCACTTAACTTATTTTTTACATTTTATCTGATTTTTAGAATATTTACTGGCTTCCAAATATCTTATGATAGCTTACCTGTTTTTCTTCTTGAATACGGGTAATCTCTTCATTAATCTTCTCATTTAATTCCAATTCCTTTAAAATTTGAATAGTTTTAAAGTTATGATATAAAACTCAGCAAATTCTACATTCAATTCAGTACTAAATAAATTTTGGAGTGTTATGACCTATTACTACCCCCAGAGTACCCACATTTGTTTTTTTGTTTGTTTATTTGTTTGTTCGTTTTGAGACTGTGTCTCGCTCTATCACCCAGTCTGGAGTGCAGTGGTGCGATCTTGGCTCACTGCAACCTCCACCTCTTGGGTTCAAGCGGATTCCATGCCTCATCCTCCCAAGTAGCTGGGATTACAGATGCCCACCACTACGCACAGCTAATTTTTGTATTTTTAGTGGAGACGGGGTTTCATCATGTTGGCCAAGCTGGTCTCGAACTCCTGACCTCAAGTGATCCACCCACCTCAGCCTCCTAAAGTGCTGGGATTACAGGCGTAAGTCACTGCACCCGGCCCAAAGTACCCACATTTGTTTGTGGTTTAAACAGTGACTTCAGTGAACTGAAGAAGATATTATATACCAACATAGGTTGGTGCAAACTTGTAAATGTTAAAAACTATAAACTCATCTCCAAAGCTATCCTGGAGATACCATTGTACCACAAGATTACTCAAAACCATATTCAAGTAGAAATAAAGTAGTCCTAGCCAAATCTTATTGTCCTAAAGTCTATGGCAAAAATTAATAAAAAAGCAGATTCATAATACCTTTAACTATGCATATTGACTTTGCAAAGACAGAATATTTTTGTGTTACAATCCTGAAATCTCATAAGTTTTATTGAAAATATTAATGTTATAAACAAATACATTTAATAAAATACCATGTTGAGTCTTTCTTGAAGTTCTTGAAATTTTTGTTCTTTAATTGTTAGATTGATGTTTTCTTCTCCCATCTTATATTGACATGTGACTTTGGACTTTATCAAGTCTGAGGCTGCTTTTTTTAGTTCCTTAATAAGAAACATATCAAACAGAAAATTCAGTACACATATTTCACTAAAACAAGGTACTTTCCTGACAGTTTCAAAGTTCATCCTTAAGCCTATAATTATAATTTGTTATATTTCATATATCAAGATAATACTACTGGTCCATTAAAGTGTATTTTCCCTAGTTCCCTTGCAAGATTAGCCAAGGTGGGAACATAATCTGTGGTTGTGGATCAGGCAAAGTTAATCAATCATAAAGAGATTGACTGCATGACTTTGAATCTTAAAAGGAGTGTACTAACAAAATCAACTAACTAACCAGAAGTACAGTGTTTCCATTATTTATTAAACAAACATCTTCTGAGATAAAAAGATAACAAGGAAATCTCAATTCCCAAATTGATTAGCCTCTAATAGGAAAAATTATGTAAGAAATAATTACAATACAATGTAATGAGTGCTATATTAGAAAAATGTAAAAAACATAAACTGAGTACATCAACAAGGTATTACATGCGAAAGGTGCTATTTGAACTGAATCTTTTTAAAGATAAATTTGCAAAGAAGACAACAAAGGGGTAGGCATTCAGGCAAAAGGTTCTACACGCACAAAGCCACAGAAACATGAAAGAGCATGATATTTTTCAGGGAAACAGAACTAATAAGATATGACTGGAGCTAATGTGTTATTTCAGGGGACAGAGTAGAATATTAGTAGTTGTGGCTAGAAATTTGGCAGGATTCAAATATTGAGAAGGACTTGTATGTTACACTAAAGAGTTTGAATGTTATACTATAAAAAAAAAAATGGGGAATTAACCACTGAAGGATTCTGAGTAGAAGAATGACATAACAAAATTTGCATTTTAGAAAAATAACTCTGGCAGTGTTGTGGAGGGTGGAACTGAAGGATGTAAAAGCAGTCTTCATTTATGAAGTTACATGTTCATTGAGTTTAGCAGATACCAATCAAACACATTAAAATCTTGAAATACCAACTTTTGAATTAGTGTGCAATTGATTGTGCTGTTCTTCTGTGTATATTGACTATATTAAATACTCAAGAATCTGATTTTCAGTCTCAGCTACACAGTATCTGAACTCCCTTATAAAGTTAGTACCTGGCATCTTTGCTTCTCTGGTAGGCAGTGGGCAGTTTTTCTTTTTTCTTTTTTTTTTTTTTTTTTTTATTTGAGACAGAGTCTTGCTCTGTCGCCCAGACTGGAGTGTAGTGGCACAATCTCGGCTCACTGCAAGCTCTGCCTCCTGGGTTCATGCCATTCTTCTGCCTCAGCCTCCCGAGCAGGTGGGACTACAGGCGCCCACCACCACGCCTGGCTAATTTTTTTTGTATTTTTAGTAGAGACAGGGTTTCACCATGTTAGCCAGGATGGTCTCGATCTCCTGACCTTGTGATCCACCCACCTCGGCCTCCCAAAGTGCTGGGATTACAGGCGTGAGCCACCGCGCCCAGCCAGTTTTTCTACATTATAAGAGCCGACTGCCTATCAGAGAAGCAAAGATGCCAGGTACCAGCTTTATAAGCATGAGGCTAGGCTCTGCTAATCTGATGCACCTGTCTTGGATACTGGATTAGTTATCACAAAAAAACAAGGACTACTGCAAATCCATCTGTGGGTAGATAGTCAGGGAAGTGTAGTAACTTCAAGCTTCTATGGGTGAGTGATACCGCAGCAGCAGCAGCAGCAGCATCCACTATGGTCAGCAATGATGGTATAAGCTGTGATATACAGTATTCAAGAGTGGAAGCTGGTTTTATGCTATGGTCTTGGATACTGCATAGCCTCCCTTGTTTGTAATCATTTTTCAAGTCCGAGATGACCAATGCCCTTCCAATAAATTCCTTTGCTGACTAAATCAGTGTGCAATTAAGAATCCTGACTACTTCACTTTTTTAAAAGTCTTAAGAACTGGATAAACAACAAACTTTTGACTCTTTTGTAGAAGTAAGTTGATTTATTAGAGTGGTGACATTATAGGAAATTTTTATTTTCTTCATTATGTGATTAGTATTTTCTATTTTTCATAAAATAAAAACATTTTTTGTAGTTTTAAAATCGTATTTAAGCTGTAAAAACAGGTACTATCACTTAGAGAGTTATTGGAGGATAAAAAATGGAAAATGACTCAATCCTAAGAAAAATTCATAGATTAGAGAAGAAGCCAGTATATAAGGCTGAGAAATAAAATCAACTGAGATAGGAGGAAACCCAAAAGGAAGCTGAAAGAGGAGCAGTAGAAAACAGGGCTACTAATACCTTCAAAGTTCTACATGTTACAGCTTTAGCCACCCAGGGAAAAACTCACCCAAGTATATCCTAACTCCAAATTCAAAATCCAGGAGAAAGGACTCATTGGTCTTAGTTCAAATACACCTTTGGATATGTACACTGCAAAAAATGACTGCTAAAGTAACCATGTGAGTCAAGGGCTCTATTCTTAGAAAAGCAGGCAGACAAATTGATGTCTGGCATAAAGAGAACAATTAGTATATATCAAAGGAATGAACGAAAGTTTGAATGAAGGGGGTAGACCTTGAGCTGGGCCTTGAAGAATGAGTAGTATAGTGGATATCCTCCATTTATCACTCCTGATTCACTTCCCACCCTTTCTCCACACTGCTCTGTGCCCTATGCGGCTGATATCTGTGGGTATAGCAAACTCTCTGCCTTCTGGCTCCTGATTGGGTTAAATCTGTGGGAGGTACTAGTAGATCAGTAGGCTATAAAGAGAAACAGAATGAGGTATTTTACCAGCTCCCTCCTTACTAACCACAAATTGGCAATAGCTCTATATCTGTATCAAAGATCACAGCTAATCCTAGTGATTTGGGAGGCTAAGGCAGGAGGATTGCTTGAAGCCAAGAGTTCAAAACTAGACTGGGCAACAAAGCAAGACCCTGTCTCTAAATAAATAAAAAAATAAGCCAGGCATGACGGTGTATGCATCTGGTCCTAGCTACTCGGGAAGCTGAAGCTGGAGGATCACTTGAGCCTAGGAGTTCAAAGCTGCAGTGAGCGATAATTGTGCCACAGCGACCCCCACCACCCCCATCTCTTAAAAATAAAAACCCATCCCCTACCCTCGTCTCTTTAAAAAAAAAGAAAGAAAAAGAAAAAGAAAAAAAAAGCCCGCAGCTTCTGCCTTAGGCTTTCTTCTGCAGCTATAGCTACAGCTCTTTCCAGATTCCAGCATCTGCTTCATTCTCATATCTCTTCAGGTACAGGTGTGTTAATCATTCTCCCACTACTTTTATCTGTGGGGTGCTTCACCATCCCTTGTTGTTTTCCCTTACCTCTGTCTACAACTACGTAAATAGCTTATTCATTAATCTTTTCTCAATTACCATTCCAATGTGCCACCTATTTCCTGGTCCAACCCTGTTTAGTACAAGTACATTGAGAGAAAGCATTTCAAGTATGGGAAGGGATGTAGAGGAAAACAAAACCAAAAGGCAGAAAGAACTAAGAATTATGCTAATGGCAAAAAGAATTTTGGCTAAAATAGAATGGGAGATGCTTGTTAAGAAGCAATAACAAACAATATTGAACACGTAGAATGGACCAGATCATGAAAGCTCTGGAAAGCCAATTAAAGCAGCCTGGGACTTGATTTGGTAGGCAAAGGAGAATTATTTATCATTTCTTCTACATATACCAAGTACCTCCTGTGTGTCAGGCACATAGAAGTTAAATCACTATCTTAGTAAACTTAGTCTGGCAAAAAGAATGAATAAAAACTTGAGAAAAGAACACTGGCTAAGAGGCTATTACATTAATCCAGGCATGAGATGATGAGTATCTATAGTATTGAAAAATGGAGAGTAAAAAATATGAGACATTCTAAAGAAAAATATAATAGACTGAACAAAGAGAATAAAGGAAAAAGATGGGTCAAAAATGAGTCAAAGATGATTCTAGAGTGACTAAGTGAAACTGGAAAAAAGGAAAAGGTGACCATGAAATGTGAAAGGAAGAAACATAAAAATGGAAAGGAAATAGAAAGTGTGCTTCACTAATGGAAGAGACAAAAAGTATATTTAAAATTACACAAAATAAGAGACAGAAAATTTCCTGAGACAGACTCTTTCAAAAGCCAAAAAAATACAAATTATTAAGCCTGAACCATAGGTTAACTATTCTCAGAAAAGTCCTTCATTTACATTTTTTTCAAATTACAAAAGGCTGAACATGAGGAATTCCCTCAAATAAAGTTTCAATGTATCAGTGATGATTCACCTTCACAGGTAGCAAGATAGCTTCCTTTGAAAGGAGAGTTGCATGAATTTTTTTTCAGAGGTAGAGTGGATGGGAGAGTGAAGAATCCAATGTGTGACTTGTTAACCCTGAAGTTACAATAAGTCACAAAAGGAGATGATCTACAGGTAGTTGAACATATAGAACCAGAGATTAAGAGAAATGTGAAACTGAAAAACTATGTATGCCGTCATGCACATGACGTGAATGGTTGACTTAAGAAGTCTGAGCTCACTGAAACAAAGACTTTGAAAAAAGCAAAACTCTATCCCAAAACTCTATCCTTATAGAGTTTTGGAAGAATGGAGGAAAAAGATAATCAGGGAGTCAGAGGAATTTATTTTAGAGTAGACGACCTTGGAAAAGTTAACTATGACATAAATGTCATAAAACCAATCATTTTATGTTTTAAACATCCATAAATTTGTACAAAACACAATATTTGGTAATGAAAAACACAAAGTGTCAGTAACACTTAGGATGCTTTAGCTATAAATATCAGAAAACCATAACTAAACCACAAAATAATCAGGAAATTTACTATCCTATAACAGGGACCACAAAGTTAGGAAGGCTGGTTGACCTGGATACTCGATATAGTTCAATATAGACTAGTTATTTTCATGTCTCCACTTTCCATTCTTGGGCCTCTTCCTTAGACTATTAACAAGAGGCCAATTCAGGTATTATATGGCAACTGTATAATTCTGGGACTCATTAAAGAGAAAGAAAATGTTTCCTTGAACTACTTCTTGCTTGCCAGAATTGGATCACATGCTCATTCCTGAACCAAACACTGCCATGAGGAATGGAGTAATATTAATTGGCTTGGAGACGGAATGAGGTGGAATGAATGCTGGGGAATTATCACAATGTCAGTTACAAGAACAGTTTCAGCTAATGTTATAAAAATTACAGATTGTTTAGAATACTACTGATTACAACCATTATGCAAAACAAAGTGAGGCAAGGTGGAAAATCTTTTTTATAAGCTGCTTGACATTAATTCACCCAGTCTCTTTGGGTCAGTTCGCTCTACAAAAAAAAAAAAAAAAGGTTGGATCCAGTTAACCACTTTCAAATCATGCCCTGAGAAGTTTTAGCAGTTCCATGGTACCCCTCCAGGGCTGCTAACAGAGACGAGAAGCCAACAGGTATAGCTCCAGGATTCTTCCAACCCTTCCTTCAACCACAAAGGCTCTACCTTTATTTGCTTCAGTATTGAGCTTCTACATCTTTTCAAAGTGCTTTTTCATACATTTTATAATTTTATATTTATTATACATATATAAAACAGGAAAGGCAGATATTACTGTATTTCTATTACAAATGAGAATACCGGTTGGGTGTGATGGCTCATACCCATAATCCCAGCACTTTGGGAGGCTGAGGCAGGAGGAATGCTTGAGCCTAGGAATTTAAGACCAGCCTGGGCAACATAGTGAGAACCCATCTCTAAAAAAAAAACAAAAATTAGTCAGGCATAGTGGCATGCCTCTGGTCACAGCTACTCAGGAGGCTGAGGTAGGAGGACTGCTTGAGCCCAGGTGTTCACCAGCACTGCAGTGAGTTGTGATATCGCACCACTGCACTCCGGCCTGGGCAACAGAGTGAGACCCCGACTCAAAAAAAGAGAGAGAGAGAATACAAAGGGGGTAAAGAAGAAAAGCAACACCAGTATGCTTTGGGCCATGTACCTCCTTGGGATGGCTACAGTTGAAAGGTTTAACTTTTAAAGAAAAGGTGAAGTAATGACTTAATATAAACAGAAGAAAAAGAAACATCATGCAGGGAATTCCACATAAGCGGGAACAGTCTAATGGACTGGGTGAAGGTCTAGAGGTAATACGTTTGGGTATGTCATGGTAAAGATGACAGAAAAGGATCCTCTGGTTGGAGAAAGGGGAAGGCTGAATGAAAAAGCCCAAAAGAAGCAGAATATCGAATACCTTCAAGGTGGTGACATGCTAGTCTGCAGTTCTGCAGTGTGAAGGAATATAAGGAGCTGGTAGTTTAGGAGCATGAATTGTCAACAATGTCCCCTTTTATTTTATTTTTTTAAGCTTTTAATTTTTATTCATCTCTTCATCAATTGGAGTGAATAGACAATTTTTTTTATTATACTTCAAGTTCTATGGTACATGTGGACAATGTGCAGGTTTGTTACATATGCATACATGTGCCATGGTGGTTTCCCGCACCCATTAACTTGTCATTTACATTAGGTATCTCTCCTAATGCTATCCCTCCCCCCTCCCCCCACCCCACGACAGGCCCTGGTGTGTGATGTTCCCCTTCCTGTGTCCAAGTGTTCTCATTGTTCAATTCCCGCCTGTGAGTGAGAACATGCGGTGTTTGGTTTTTTGTCCTTCCGATAGTTTGCTGAGAATGATGGTTTCCAGCTTCATCCATGTCCCTACAAAAGACATGAACTCATCCTTTTTTATGGCTGCATAGTATTCCGTGGTGTATATGTGCCACATTTTCTTTTTTTTTTTATTTTATTATTATTATACTTTAAGTTTTAGGGTACATGTGCACAATGTGCAGGTTTGTTACATATGTATACATGTGCCATGTTGGTGTGCTGCACCCATTAGCTCGTCATTTAGCATTAGGTATATCCCCTAATGCTATCCCTCCCCCCTCCCCCCACCCCACAACAGTCCCCAGAGTGTGATGTTCCCCTTCCTGTGTCCATGTGTTCTCATTGTTCAATTCCCACCTATGAGTGAGAACATGCAGTGTTTGGTTTTTTGTCCTTGCGATAGTTTGCTGAGAATGATGGTTTCCAGCTTCATCCATGTCCCTACAAAGGACATGAACTAATCATTTTTTATGGCTGCATAGTATTCCATGGTGTATATGTGCCACATTTTCTTAATCCAGTCTATCATTGTTGGACATTTGGGTTGGTTCCAAGTCTTTGCTATTGTGAATAGTACTGCAGTAAACATACGTGTGCATGTGTCTTTATAGCAGCATGATTTATAATCCTTTGGGTATATACCCAGTAATGGGATGGCTGGGTCAAATGGTATTTCTAGTTCTAGATCCTTAAGGAATCGCCACACTGTCTTCCACAATGGTTGAACTAATTTAAAGTCCCACCAACAGCGTAAAAGTGTTCCTATTTCTCCACATCCTCTCCAGCTCCTGTTGTTTCCTGTCTTTTTAATGATCACCATTCTAACTGGTGTGAGATGGTATCTCATTGTGGTTTTGATTTGCATTTCTCTGATGGCCAGTGATGATGAGCATTTTTTCATGTGTCTTTTGGCTGCATAAATGTCTTCTTTTGAGAAGTGTCTGCTCATCTCCTTCGCCCACTTTGTGATGGGGTTGTTGTTTTTTTTTTCTTGTAAATTTGTTTGAGTTCTTTGTAGATTCTGGATATTAGCCCTTTGGCAGATGAGTAGATTGCAAAAATTTTTTCCCATTCTGTAGGTTGCCTGTTCACTTTGATGGTAGTTTCTTTTGGTGTGCAGAAGCTCTTTAGTTTAATTAGATCCCAATTGTCAATTTTGGCTTTTGTTGCCATTGCTTTTGGTGTTTCAGACATGAAGTCCTTGCCCATGCCTATGTCCTGAATGATATTGCCTAGGTTTTTTTCTAGGGTTTTTATGGTTTTAGGTGTAACATTTAAGTCTTTAATCCATTTTGAATTAATTTTTGTATAAGGTGTAAGGAAGGGATCCAGTTTCAGCTTTCTACATATGGCTAGCCAGTTTTCCCAGCACCATTTATTAAATAGGGAATCCTTTCCCCATTTCTTGTTTTTATCAGGTTTGTGAAAGATCAGATGGTTGTAGATGTGTGGTATTATTTCTGAGGGCTCTGTTCTGTTCCATTGGTCTGTATCTCTGCTTTGGTACTAGTACCATGCTGTTTTGGTTACTGTAGCCTTATAGTATAGTTTGAAGTCAGGTAGCGTGATGCCTCCAGCTTTGTTCTTTTGGCTTAGGATTGTCTTGGCAATGTGGGCTCTTTTTCGGTTCCATATGAACTTTAAAGTAGTTTTTTCCAATTCTGTGAAGAAAGTCATTGGTAGCTTGATGGGGATGGCATCGAATCTATAAATTACCTTGGGCAGTATGGCCATTTTCACCATACTGATTCTTCCTACCCATGAGCATGGAATGTTCTTCCATTTGTTTGTGTCCTCTTTTGTTTCATTGAGCAGTGGTTTGTAGCTCTCCTTGAAGAGGTCCTTCACATTGTTTGTAAGTTGGATTCCTAGGTATTTTATTCTCTTTGAAGCAATTGTGAATGGGAGTTCACTCATGATTTGGCTCTCTGTTTGTCTGTTATTGGTGTATAAGTATGCTTGTGATTTTTGCACATTGATTTTGTATCCTGAGACTTTGCTGAAGTTGCTTATCAGCTTAAGGAGATTTTGGGCTGAGACGATAGGGTTTTCTAAATATACAATCATGTCATCTGCAAACAGAGACAACTTGACTTCCTCTTTTCCTAATTGAATACCCTTTATTTCTTTCTCTTGCCTGATTGCCCTGGCCGGAACTTCCAACACTATGTTGAATAGGAGTGGTGAGAGAGGGCATCCCTGTCTTGTGCCAGTTTTCAAAGGGAAGGCTTCCAGTTTTTGCCCATTCAGTATAATATTGGCTGTGGGTTTGTCATAAATAGCTCTTATTATTTTGAGATATGTCCCATCAATACCTAATTTCTTGAGAGTTTTTAGCATGAAGGGCTGTTGAATTTTGTCAAAGGCCTTTTCTGCATCTATTGAGATAATCATGTGGTTTATGTCATTGGTTCTGTTTATATGCTGGATTACATTTATTGATTTGCATATGTTGAACCAACCTTGCATCCCAGGGATGAAGCCCACTTGATCATGTTGGATAAGCTTTTTGATGTGCTGCTGGATTCGGTTTGCCAGTATTTTATTGAGGATTTTTGCATCAATGTTCATCAGGGATATTGGTCTAAAATTCTCTTTTTTTGTTGTGTCTCTGCCAGGCTTTGGTATCAGGATGATGCTGGCCTCATAAAATGAGTTAGGGAGGATTCCCTCTTTTTCTATTGATTGGAATAGTTTCAGAAGGAATGGTACCAGCTCTTCCTTGTACCTCTGGTAGAATTCGGCTGTGAATCCGTCTGGTCCCAGACTTTTTTTGGTTGATAGGCTATTAATTACTACCTCAATTTCAGAGCCTGTTATTGGTCTATTCAGGGATTCAACTTCCTCGTTTAGTCTTGGGAGGGTATATGTGTCCAGGAATGTATCCATTTCTTCTAGATTTTCTAGTTTATTTGCATAGAGGTGTTTATAGTATTCTCTGATGGTAGTTTGTATTTCTGTGGGATCAGTGGTGATATCCCCTTTATCATTTTTTATTGTGTCTATTTGATTCTTCTCTCTTTTCTTCTTTATTAGTCTTGTTAGTGGTCTATCAATTTTGTTGATCTTTTCAAAAAATCAGCTCCTGGATTCAATGATTTTTTGAAGGGTTTTTTGTGTCCCTATCTATTTCATTTCTGCTCCGATCTTAGTTATTTCTTGCCTTCTGCTAGCTTTTGAATGTGTTTGCTCTTGCTTGTGATGTTAGGGTGTCAATTTTAGATCTTTCCTGCTTTCTCTTGTGGGCATTTAGTGCTATAAATTTCCCTCTACACACTGCTTTAAATGTGTGCCAGAGATTCTGGTATGTTGTGTCTTTGTTCTCGTTGGTTTCAAAGAACATCTTTATTTCTGCCTTCATTTCGCTATGGACCCAGTAGTCATTCAGGAGCAGGTTGTTCAGTTTCCATGTAGTTGAGCAGTTTTGAGTGAGTTTCTTAATCCTGAGTTCTAGTTTGATTGCACTGTGGTCTGAGAGACAGTTTGTTATAATTTCTGTTCTTCTACATTTGCTGAGGAGTGCTTTACTTCCAACTATGTGGTCAATTTTGGAATAAGTGTGATGTGGTGCTGAGAAAAATGTATATTCTGTTGATTTGGGGTGGAGAGTTCTGTAGATGTCTATTAGGTCTGCTTGGTGCAGAGCTGAGTTCAATTCCTGGATATCCTTTTTAACTTTCTGTTTCGTTGAGCTGTCTAATGTTGACAGTGGGGTGTTAGAGTCTCCCATTATTATTGTGTGGGAGTCTAAGTCTCTTTGTAGGTCTCTAAAGACTTGCTTTATGAATCTGGGTGCTCCTGTATTGGGTGCATATATATTTAGGATAGTTAGCCCTTCTTGTTGAATTGATCCCTTTACCACTATGTAATGGCCTTCTTTGTCCCTTTTGATCTTTGTTGGTTTAAAGTCTGTTTTATCAGAGACTAGGATTGCAACCCCTGCCTTTTTTTGTTTTCCATTTGCTTGGTAGATCTTCCTCCATCCCTTTATTTTGAGCCTATGTGTGTCTCTGCACGTGAGATGGGTCTCCTGAATACTGCACACTGATGGGTCTTGACTCTTTATCCAATTTGCTAGTCTGTGTCTTTTAATTGGAGCATTTAGCCCATTTACATTTAAGGTTAATATTGTTATGTGTCAGTTTGATTCTGTCATTATCATGTTAGATGGTTATTTTGCTTGTTAGTTGATGCAGTTTCTTCCTAGCATTGATGGTCTTTACAATTTGGCATGTTTTTGCAGTGGCTGGTACTGGTTGTTCCTTTCCATGTTTAGCGCTTCCTTCAGGAGCTCTTGTAGGGCAGGCCTGGTAGTGACAAAATCTCTCAGCATTTGCTTGTCTATAAAGGATTTTATTTCTCCTTCACTTATGAAGCTTAGTTTGGCTGGATATGAAACTCTGGGTTGAAAATTATTTTCTTTAAGAATGTTGAATATTGGCCCACACTCTCTTCTGGCTTGTAGAGTTTCTGCTGAGAGATCAGCTCTTAGTCTGATGGGCTTCCCTTTGTGGGTAACCTGACGTTTCTCTCTGGATGCCCTTAACATTTTTTCTTTCATTTCAACTTTGGTGAATCTGACAATTATGTGTCTTGGAGTTGCTCTTCTCAGAGAGTATCTTTGTGGCATTCTCTGTATTTCCTGAATTTGAATGTTGGCCTGCCTTGCTAGGTTGGGGAAGTTCTCCTGGATAATATCCTGCTGAGTGGTTTTCAACTTGGTTCCATTCTCCCTGTCACTTTCAGGTACACCAATCAGACATAGATTTGGTCTTTTCACATAGTCCCATATTTCTTGGAGGCTTTGTTCATTTCTTTTTACTCTTTTTTCTCTAAACTTCTCTTCTCGCTTCATTTTATTCATTTGATCTTCAATCACTGATACCCTTTCTTCCAGTTAATTGAATCGGCTACTGAAGCTTGTGCATTCGTCATGTAGTTCTCGTGCCATGGTTTTCAGCTCCATCAGGTCATTTAAGGACTTCTCCTAACTGATTATTCTAGTTAGCTATTCATCTCATCTTTTTTCAAGGTTTTTAGCTTCTTTGCGATGGGTTCGACCTTCCTCCTTTAGCTCGGAGAAGTTTGATCATCTGAAGCCTTCTGCTCTCAACCCATCAAAGTCATTCTCCATCCAGCTTTGTTCCACTGCTGGCAAGGAGCTGCGTTCCTTTGGAGGGGGAGAGGTGCTCTGATTTTTAGAATTTTCAGCTTTTCTGCTCTGTTTTTCCCCATCTTTGTGCTTTTATCTACCTTTGGTCTTTGATGATGGTGACGTACAGATGGGGTTTTCGTGTAGATGTCCTTTCTGTTTGTTAGTTTTCCTTCTAACAGTCAGGACCCTCAGCTGCAGGTCTGTTGGAGTTTCCTGGAGGTCCACTCCAGACCCTGTTTGCCTGGGTATCACCAGCGGAGGCTGCAGAACCGCGAATATCACTGAACAACAAATGCTGCCTGATTGTTCCTCTGGAAGCTTCGTCTCGGAGGGGCACACGGTCGGCCGTGTGAGGTGTCAGTCTGCCCCTACTGGGGGGTGCCTCCCAGTTAGGCTACTCGGGGTCAGGGACCCGCTTGAGGAGGCAGTCTGTCCATTCTCAGATCTCAAACTCCGTGCTGGGAGAACCACTACTCTCTTCGAAGCTGTCAGACAGGGATATTTAAGTCTGCAGAGGTTTCTGCTGCCTTTTGTTTGGCTATGCCCTGCCCCTAGAGGTGGAGTCTACAGAGGCAGGCAGGCCTCCTTTAGCTGCAGTGGGCTCCACCCAGTTCGAGCTTCCTGGCTGCTTTGTTTACCTACTCAAGCCTCAGCAATGGCGGGTGCCCCTCCCCCAGCCTTGCTGCTGCCTTGCAGTTCGATCTCAGACTGCTGTGCTAGCAGTGAGCAAGGCTCCGTGGGTGTGGGACCCTCCGAGCCAGGTGCAGGATATAATCTCCTGGTGTGCCATTTGCTAGGACCATTGGAAAAGCGCAGTATTAGGGTGGGAGTGACCCAATTTTCCAGGTGCCAGATGTCACAGCTCCCTTGGCTAGGAAAAGGAATTCCCTGACCCCTTGCGCTTCCCGGGTGAGGCGATGCCTCACCCTGCTTCGGCTCACGCTTGGTGGGCTGCATCCACTGCCCTGCACCCACTGTCCAACAAGCCCCAGTGAGATGAACCCGGTACCTCAGTTGGAAATGCAGAAATCACCTGTCTTCTGCATCGCTCACACTGGGAGCTGTAGACTGGAGCTGTTCCTATTCAGCCATCTCGGAACCGCCCCCACAACAATGTCCCCTTTTTATAAATATATTATTCCTAATGGAGAATACAGGAGAGAAAAAACTTATGTGAATGAATTGCTTGTGCTGCTATTATTATCAGTGGAATGGTTAAGATCGCAGGTTCTACAGACAAAATTTGTCTGTGTTCCAATCTTGGCTCTCTTTTCCTTGTTGTATAACTTTAGGCAACTTACTTAGTAACTTCATTTTGCTTTAAGTTCCTCATCTATAAAATGGAGATAATAAATAAAAAGTCCCTGGCATGTAATAATCCATGCAACCAGTATTTGAGCATCTACCATGTGCAAGGCATTGTTACCTATTACTTCTACTAAGCCGAATTCAAGGGATTCTGTAATTGCTACAGCTGCATTGTGATGTAGAATTATTTTCCCTACTTGTAAAATAAAGTACTCTCAAGTATTAATAAATGGCATGAATATTTAAGTATTCCTTTATGTATTTAAATAATTAAGATTAATTATCTCATAGCTGGTAACAATAAAGGTTTTCCTATAGACCATAAGCTCCTCAAGAAAATGTACCATGTTTCATACTTAAATATCCTGTAGTACTTTTAATAGATTCAAAGATCTAAGAGAAACTAAAAATTATAATAAATGTAAGTAGAAAAGGGTAATGAACATGATATAAAGAAAAACGTGATTTACCTTTGTCTAATATAAAAGTTGATAAAATCAAAGGTTTGATTTACTCAGGATAAAAGTAAATGGCAAAAAAAAAACTACTTGATGAGAGCAGTCATATCACTCAAGCATACTATTGTTAATGACACAAAGGTTCATGGTCAATTAGCAAGGTTGCTTAGAAAGTGGTACATGTAAGTATAGTGAGAGTTCAATCACTGATTGAACTAGCTACTTTACTCCATTCAAGGTAACAACCACAGCCCTTTACATCACCATGTTACACATAGATGTTCCTGATTTAAGTGTGAACAGACAAGTGCGGTTTTATTACCAATACTGCCAAAATAAAGGTTAGTAGACGGTGAGTGGTAAACATTATGTTAAATATGTTAACAGCATATTTTATGGCTAGAGAAAAACCTTTACTGTTGTAACCAGCAGCCCTAAACTGTGAGTTTAAAATAAGTAAATTTTGAATAAGTTCAGATGCAAGTACACAGTAGAAAACAAGTATAATAAATAATTATTCAAGTCCATAGGCCAGATGGTCTTTGACTTAACTTATTGAACAAAATAACTTATTGAATTCATAATTTCCACTGTGGAAAAATATTCAAAAACATGAAATAATTTTAAAAACTATGGATACTGAAGGATATAAAAATAAATCTAGTTGTTTCAGTAATTAACGTCTTAAAAAATTATGAAATTAATTTAAAGGTAAAATACCTGCTACAAAACCCTAAAGATTTCATCCAAATTCATATTTATAGGGTATTTGACTGATATTTGTATTGTTTTGTAGTACAGAGTTTAACATCAGAATAACAAAAGGAAATCTTTTATGCTCAACTGATTTTTTTAATTTTTAATTTTTACGGGTACATAGGTGTATATATTTATGGGGTATATGAAATGTTCTGATATAGGTATGCAGTGTGTAATAGTCACATCATAGAAAATGGGGTACCCACCCCCTGAAGGATTTATCATTTGTGTTATAAAAAAACCAATTACACTCTTTTAGTTATTTTTAAATATACAATTAAGTTATTATTGACAATAATCACCCTGTTGTGCTATCAAATACTCTGTCTTATTCATTCTTTCTAATTTCTTTGTACCCATTAACCACACCCATCTCCCCCCCACCCCGCCCCTCACTACGTTTCCCAGCCTCTGGTAACCATCATTCTACTCTCTATCTCCATGAGTTCAATTATTTTGATTTTTAGATCCCACAAATAAATGAGAACTGTAATGTTTATCTTTCCGTGCCTGGCTTATTTCACTTAACATAATGACCTCTAGTTCTATCCATGTTTTTGCAAATGACAGTATCTTATTCTTCTTCTTGGCTGAATAGTACTCCATTGTGTATGGGTACCACATTTTCTTTATCCATTCATCTGTTGATGGACACTTGGGTTGCTTTCGAATCTCGGCTATTGTGAACAGTGCTGCAACAAACATGGGAGTGCAGATATCTCTTCAATATACTGATTTCTTTTCCTTTGGGTATATACCCAGCAGTGGGATTGTCAATTGAGTCTACTTTTTAAAAAAGATACTAATCATACTGGCTTTAAAGTAATGTATACCTTTCTTTACACAATAGGGTTTCTAACAGCTTGCTTTAAAGGTGCTTTCTTATGCACTAAGATAAGTTTCAAAGGAAAACCAGCAATCATTCCTTGAAATTTTGATTTTCCTGTATTTTTTCCTAAAGCAATATACACCTGGATGAAATAGATATCCACATGACTTAGAAAGTAAATTACTGGATAGCGGCCAGGCACGGTGGCTTACACCTGTAATCCCAGCATTTGGGGAGGCAGAGGCAGGCAGATTACAAGGTCAGGAGATCAAGACAATCCTGGTTAACACGGTGAAACCCCGTCTCTACTAAAAACACAAAAAATTAGCCAGGCGTGGTGGCGGGCGCCTGTAGTCCCAGCTACTCAAGAGGCTGAGGCAGGAGAATGGTGTGAACCTGGTGGGGCGGAGCTTGCAGTGAGCCGAGATTGCACCACTGCACTCCAGCCTGGGCAACAGAGCGAGGCTCTGTCTCAAAAAAAAAAAAAAATTATTGATAGCTTGTTTTACACTAGTGATCTGTTCTAGGTTCACTCCTAAAACGCAATGTCCTATTGATAAAAGGTATATAGGTAAAACTTATATTTGGATAAAATGGCTTTTAATTCTGTACATAAAGATTGGTTTTCTAAAAGTTTTTTCCTCCTCAAGGTTACAAAATGTGACAAATGTCTATGTTTTTCTACATTTTTAAACAGCTGAAAATGTGGAGCTGTTATAATCAGCTAAGTCTTGTAGGAGATACTCTAAAATGCATCAATTCCTATTACAATTATTGCTATGAAACAATAGGGAGGCGGGAAGGAGAAGGGTATAGAAAATCAGTATATGACTGACAAAAGTAAAAACTAGTAATTTCTTACATCTTTATTTTTCTTTTATATATTAATTACTTAATCTCAAGAGCATAATAAATTAAAATCAGAGACCTCAGGAAAAGATCTTCCACTGAAAAATATGCTTTCGATTTTATAGACTTTATAAGCCTTTAAATATCCTGAACTTTTAGTACACTGTCTGTTTTCTAACCATTTTATTCAAAGCTATTAGTGCAGCAAATAAACAGCAATGCTTTGATCTCATTAAATTACAACTTATAGTTCCTGGAGTCATAAATATTGCGCTCTTTTCTCCTTCACCCCTCCCTTTCTGGTATGGGGTAGTCTGTTTAATATCACTATCTCCTTGAGTGCTCTGACATTTACTCAGACAAATAGCAGAGGTTATGAATGCTGCTCATAGATAGTATCAGGAATTCTTCATGATTGCCATAATGGTGAACTCAGCATTCAGAATGGTAATATCTAGTTTTTATCTAACCACTAAGTTTGGTCTGTTTAACTTTGCTCCAGAAAAAAAAAAAAGGAATTCCATCTTATCACAAACCAATAACAACTGTTCTGGACAAAATCATAGAACAGTATAATAAAAATTGAAATTATCTTTGGGAGAATTAGTGATTAGAAGTTTTAAATAACTGATATAACCAATGTTACAAAATTTGATTCTCTTCTGAAAGTTAAAAAAAAAAAAAAAAAAGCTTTTCCCAAAGTTAAAAATCAAAGCTACATAAGATACATAAAATTTAAAATTAGTGTACTTAGAATGTCTACAATATTAAAAACTGGATCTGAATATGTATTTTAAAATTCTCCCCCTTTCAGTTACTTGAACTTTGAAGTCGCAAAGGTAATTAAATTTTCTCACTTTACCCTTCTATAACAGTCTGTCTTCCAAGAACAACTTTGCAGCATGAACACTGACACTAATATTTCTAGAGTGACAGAGACCACTACTGCATGACATGTTAGTACATTTAGGTAGCCCTAGCCTAGGCCCCAAGACCTGAGAGAAAGAGGCTAGTGCTCTCATGAGCAACACCATTCTTCTCACGCATAGAAAGACATTCTGCACCTTCTTACATAAATCCACTAAGGGTATCTCTCCATGAATCTACATGAGCCTCATCTCCATCTATAGGTCAGAGTCTTAAATTGTGCATTAGAAATATAATAGCCAGGCCGGGCATGGTGACTCACACCTGTAATCCCAGAACTTTGGGCGGGCAGATCACTTGAGGTCAGGAGTTTGAGACCAGCCTGGCCAACATGGTGAAACCCCGTCTCTACTAAAAATACAAAAATTAGCTAGGCATGGTGGTGCACGCCTGTAGTCCCAGCTACTTGGGAGGCTGAGGCAGGAGAACGGCTTGAACCCAGGAGGCGGAGCTTGCAATGAGCCGAGATTGCACCATTGCATTCCAGCCTGGGCAACAGAGCGAGACTCCGTCTAAAGAAAAAAGAAATATAATAGTCTATTATGTTACAATGAAACATCTGTTTTCATTTAATGCAAAAAATTGGTACAGAATTTATGAGGCATATTTTCATAAGAATGCATAAACTAACTGTATAAAGGCTTATTAATATTTTAATCACCAAATTAATATGAATGTTATTTAATTACTAAAGTCATTGTTAAAAATATTAAAACATAAATGAACCAAAGAGACATCAAGGAAAATGTGTTTATTCACACCCACTGATTTAATAGTTATTTATATTTGTATTTGAAATTTATACTGATAGAAATGAGTGGTCCTTTTAATAATTCTTACTTGGGATTCCAAACAGATTTTTTAAATTATAGCTTTTTCTCTTTATATTAAAAAGAGCCACCTCTAATTTTCGAGGATGTATCTAAAAAGAAATGTTTTCTACATATATATTAATTGTACTCTTAAGTAGTTTGCTAAATAGACATAAGACTTCTAAGGGCCAGAAACATGATTATCACCACCCATCCTAATGTTCTGTACTGAAATACACCTATGCTTTTACTTTCTGATCCCTCAGGTATAAGAGTGAAGTCCAAGGAATATATAACCAATTTATTGGCAGTTGTAACAATGAAGATATACATATCACAGTCAATAGTATTATAATATTAATGGTCTTCAAACTCTGGCTTAGCATTTAGAAGGTACTGCTATCCAAAATATACAAAGAACTCTTAAAACTCAACAATAAGAAAACAAACAACCCAATTAAAAAATGGGCCCAATGCCTGAACAGACACTTTAACAAAAAATATACACAGATGACAAGTAGGTATATGAAAATATGTTCAACATCATATGTCATTAGGGAATTGCAAATCAAAACAAGATACCACTACACACCAATCAGAATGACCAACATCCAAAACACTGACAACACCAAATGCTAGTGAGGATGTGATAGTGAGGGAGTTTGTGCATGTGTGAGGACAGGAAGTATACAGGAACTCTGTACTTTCTACTCAGTTTTGCTGTGAACCTAAAACTGCTCTAAAAATAGTTTATTAATTAAAATATATTAAATTGTATTAAAATAGTGAAAGTCTATGTATATATAAAGGTGTATATGCTTGGATTTTTGGTATTTTTTTCCTTTTAAAGATAGAATCCTTTAGCGTCAAGATGACAACATTGACCCAAATTAGTATTCATTTCATTCATATTCATTTATCCCTTGAGTCCAAAACATACAACTAAAAAATATAGGTGAGGTTTAGAGTGCAATCTTTGACTGTGAAACAACTTTCTCTGTACTGAATCAACTAGCCTATACAAAATTGAATTCCTAATTTTGGCCTCACTAATGTTTTACCCTAAACAAGTGTATGTCAGAATCCCAACAGAAACAGATGGCAAACATAAACTAGGATAACCTGAAGATGGGTTTATTTGCAAAGGTGCACAGAGGATATAAAGGAACCACAAGGGATGGCGCAAGTTCCACTGACTAGCAGCACTGTAGCTGTCACCACCTCTAGACCCAGAAGGTCAAGAAGAGAGGTTACTGGAACCCGAAAAGGAGAGAGTATCATGTAGATTAGGCCAATTTGAGAGAAGTACTGATCTGTTGAGGCACATGGCCAGCCTGAAGTTACCTCAGAGGGAAGGCACAGGGGGAATAAATACCCTGATTCACTCTCTTCTTCCTCCCATCTCCTGCCTAGGCTCTCCACTGGCCCAGCTCAACAGGAAGTCAGAAGATGTGGAAGCCCATTGATGCAACCCATATACATAAGCCTTCAAAAGGTAAGTATAGATCTTGAGGGGCAAACAGAAGATTTTTTTGCATACCAATATAATAAATAACTACAAATTAAGTGCATTTTAAATGGTACTCAGTAAATATTGTTTCAAAATATTTATGGAGTGCCAGTAAGCATAGGTACTTAATTCTCTCAGAGGTAGGGAGGTGGTCCTAAAATGATTCAAAGCAGTATCGAGAGAGGGATTGGAAGGGAGTGGGAAAAGGAAAACAGACATCATTCTCTATAGAAAGAACAAAGCCTTACCTACTTCTTCCTCTTGTACCAACTCTCCCTTTGTATCAGTTGGAATATTTTTAGTTGCAAATCATGGAAAACTGAATTGGCCCTAACCAACCTGGCTTAAATAATGGGAACTTATTGGTTCACATAATTTAAATGTCTAGAGGTAGGACAAGAAGCAGGGTTGGTTGATCCAGTTACTCAATAATGTCATCAAAGAACAGGTTTCTTTATGTCATACCAATCTGGCATCCACATTGTCAGGTTCCTATTTTTTGGCTTTTCTTATGGTTGTAGGCTGACTGCCAGCCATGATAGAGGTTATGTTCTTCCTGGTTTATAATCAGAAGCTAGCTAAAGTCATTTATCCATTCCTGAACCAATGCCTTTGGTCAGAAGAAAGAAATATGTTTGTGTTCTCCTGCCAATTTCGGGCTCAGTTTTAAAGCTGGAGACATCAAAACAAAAATCTAGATAAGGTTAGGAAGAAGGCAAGGGTATACTGAAGCTCAGTAAGCAACAAATAAATGTCCAATTCACAGCTTCATTCATGATGCTCCAGCCATATCAGACTTTTTTTAGTTCCTCAAATATACTAAACTCTCCTGTCTCAAGGCTTTTGCACATGCTATTCCACTTGCCTGAAACATTACTCCCTTCCCTCCTCCACCCTCTTACCCCCAATCTAATAAAGTCACCTGTGATGTCATCACATCTTTTACTTTTTCTTCAGCTCATTTATCATAGTTTCACATTATTTAGTCTGTGTAATTATTTGTCTAACTCTACCACCAGACTCTTTCATAAAAGTGGAAACATGTTTTATTTTCTTCATAGCTGTATCCTTAGTGCCACATAGCACCCAGTATATAAAAGTCACTCAGTAAATATTGAATGAATGGTGCTAATAAGGATGACATACAATGAATCCTTATAAGGTATTCATATCACCATAAAAATGCATGCTACTGGTCACAAGTCAAAGAAATAATATTTTGAATGGATTGCAACAAATGCACTAATTACCTTTACTGGAATCATAACTCAAAATTTATGCATCTGTATTGAAAACAATTTATCCTTCTACCAAAAAATTCTACCCAACTGTCCTCTAGTAATAGCCCATAAGACTATTTTAGATTATAATTTTTACTTAGTAGTGTGAAACTGTATCAATCATACCTTCTTTAAACTGCATATTTCAGCTTCTTGTTTTTTATTTAAAGCTGAAAGTCTTTTGTTTGATTGTACTGCTTCCCGTACTGCAACATGAAAGACACTTAAGAAAGCATTATATTCAATGTATATTTCAAAGAAAGTATCATTAAGATAAACAGGGAAAACAGTAACAATGCAATATATATGTTATTTAATTTAGGTAACAGTTATTAACTGCCATTTACTATTATCAGTATTATCATAGAAATTCAATGTATTCATAGTAAATAAGTCCATTCAAACATTCTCTACTGAATATGTATATTTAAATAAGATAGCACATACCATTTTGTTCTAACTTTTCATGATTCTCTTTTACCAATCCAAATTGACCTGTTATTGTGGCATAATATTTCTCAATTTCACTCAGTTGCTTATGATAGTCTTCTTTAGCCAGAAGATGTAACTGGACCTTTTGTTCCTATTTTGAAGAGTAATTTTAAATGTTATACATATAACACACACACACCCCCACACACAACAAATATGTAAAATATATTGTGGTAAACAACTGTTGTTAGTAATATAACATAAATAAATGTCATTTAAAAGTACTCTCTGAGTAAACTGTAAGGAGGAAATATTAGTTAGGAGATATTTCTAAGTCTATGTAAAACCAAAGCAAACATATTTTTCCTGTAGCAAAATAGTCACTTCAGGTTATGTTTCCCTTATTTGCAATTTCTTTTTCAAAATCTTTTTATAAAAAATGTTAATCAGCCTAACACTAAGAAAAGTAAGGAGAAAATTAAAGCAATACTTTTGGTACTTTACGAGAGATTTTTTCTTTCTCTAAATCATTTGAATAATCAGGACCTATCTAGATCACTGTTTTGATTCTTTGCCCTTTCAATTTGCTAGAATAATTTCAATGTGCATTACCAAAATTCAAGTAAATTTTCTGAGACTGATTTTAATTAATATAGTACCTTCTCACTGCATTAAGAAATGAAATGATGAGGCAGGAAGAATGCTTGAGGCCAGGAGTTTGAGACCAGCCTAGGCAACATAGCAAGACCCCATCTCTACAAAAATTAAACAAGTTAGCTGGGCATGGTGGCACATGCCTGTAGTCCTAGCTACTTGGGAGGTTGAGGTGGGAGGATTGCTTGAAGCTAGAAGTTTAAGGCTTCAGTGAGCTATGTTCAGCCACTGAACTCCAGCCCAGGTGACAAAGCAAGATCCCATCTCTAAAAGAGAAAAAGAAATGAAATGACAAGGATATCTCTCAGTGACAGGGAGGCAACATAGGATAGTAGTCTACTTAAACTGGAGACATAATTGGTAAAAATTAGACCTTACTTATATAATATTATATGGGCCTCTACTGCTTTCAGCTAAAGGAACTACTCTTCCCATACCTGCGAATATGACTTTTAACTCTTAAAAAATAAATATTATGTTAATAAAATCAATAACACTTGTTAGAAGTTTTTTATCTTCACTTGACATTAGCAGAATCATTAATTGGTTTCACAACTTTCATTCATTTTTTTTCCCAACTGCTTCACCTTCTACGATGAGCAGTTCTAAACAAAGAACAGTATAGGCCCATGAACTGGAACTCAATAATTGTTTTCTGAATGAACTGTTGTTGTCTTACAGAGTTTTAATAGTAAAAATTTGATTTTGCCTAGCCAGCATCCATTTCCCTTACCTAACAGCACCACAATTTACTTTACTGAAATACTTTTTCTTCATTACAACATGGACTAAACTTCATTACAACATGGACTAAACATTACAACAGGACTAAAATTCAGGGGTCCTATTCTTCCCTAATTAAGAGAAGGGCATGATACTCAAAATAAACCAATTGATAGCTACTTTCTTGGAATTTGAATCTTGAGCAAAAAGACTATATAAAACTAGAGAAGTTCAGTAGTGATCCTATCCAAACTGATATGAGACCTCTGTTGTGGGTCCCTACAACCTGCCTCACAAACTCTGGAATTACTCTGGGTCCCTGTTCATTCTCAAACAATTCTTTATTCTCTGGTTGATTGTGAATGCCTCCCCTAAATTTCCATTTACATAAGTTAACCAGAGCCACTTCTTATTGCTTAAAACCAAAGTACAGGCCAGGCGCAGTGGCTCACAACTGTAATTCCAGCACTTTGGGAGGACAAGGCGGGTAGATCACAAGGTCAGGAGTTCGTGACCATCCTGACCAACATGGTGAAACCCTGTCTCTACTAAAAATACAAAAATTAGCCAGGCATGGTGGTGCATGCCTGTAATCCCAGCTACTCAGGAGGCTGAGACAGGAGAATCACTTGAACCCAGGAGGCAGAGGTTGTGGTGAACCAAGATCGCGACACTGCACTCCAGCCTGGGCGAAAGAGCAAAATTCCATCTCAAAAAAAACAAAAACAAAAACAAAAACACAACCAAAGTACAGGCCGAGCACAGTGGCTCAGGCCTGTAATCCCAGCACTTTGGGAGGTGGAGGCAGGCAGATCATTTGAAGTCGGGAGTTCGAGACCAGCCTGGCCAACATAGTGAAACCCTGTCTCTACTAAAAATACAAAAATTAGCCAGACGTAGCGGCGGGCGCCTGTAATCCCAGCTACCTGGGAGGCTGAGGCAGCAGAATCGCTTGAACACTGGTTGCAAAGGTTGCAGTGAGCTAAGATCGCACCACTGCATTCCAGCCTGGGCACTAGAGTGAAACTCCATCTCAAAAAAAAAAAAAGAAAAGAAAAACCAAAGTATAGGTAGTAGAGCACAGTGGTCAAAAGCTAGTCTGCCTATGTTTAAATCTTGTTTCTGCAACTTAGTGTGACCTTGGGTAAATTATCTACCCTATTTTTAGGAAAAAGTTTATAATAGTGTTTCACTCATAGGGTTGCTGTGAAGATAAAATGAATTAATATAAATAAAGCACTAAAAAACAAAGCCCATCATATAAAAATCACAATAAAATGATTGTTATTATTCCTTAACTGGTAAAAGTATCAATAGTTTTAATTAACTTTTATTTAGAATAAGCATGGCCTTTTAAAAAATATTCATGAAGGGCCGGGTCATGGTGGCTCACGCCTGTAATCCCAGCACTTTGGGAGGCCAAGGTGGACGGATCACAAGGTCAGGAGTTCGAGACCAGCCTGGCCAACATGGTGAAACCCATCTCTACTGAAAATACAAAAATTAGCCAGGCATGGTGGCATACACCTGTAATCTCGGCTACTGGGGAGGCTGAGGCAGGAGAATCGCTTAAATCCAGGAGGCAGAGGTCGCAGTGAGCCAAGATCACGCCACTGCACTCTAGCCCGGGTGACAGAGCAAGGCTCCATCACAAAAAAAAAAAAAAAATACATATATATATATACACATACACACATACACACACACACACACACACACACACACACGAACACACATTACAATTTAAGTTGTACCTAACTATATTATCTTGGCAAGTCTGATGACAGTCTTAACTTTTTCAAAGCTATTTTTTAATGATTTTAAACATGATATATTATAGGTAATAATTATGATATATCAGTTGAAAATTTCTCATGTATGTCATCAGGCTTTTCACTACTTATTTAACTGTGCAGCAGTTATAAATGCAAACAAGTTGATAAATGTACTTATTCCTGGAGAGCTTATGCCTACCTGGGTAGTTACTATTATTAGTAATGGTGAGCAATAATGAACCATATTGCTTTCTTCTAAAATACCCCTTAATTTCTGATTGAGAGAATTATATTAGCTCTCAGCAGATGTCTAGAAACCTAACACAATTTCACTGAAAACTGGGTTAATGTCATTTTTTCAATTCAAGGAAGTTTTTATTTTTTATTTGTTTTTTTGGAGATGGAGTCTCTCTCTGTCACCCAGGGTGGAGTGCTGTGGCACGATCTCGGCTCACTGCAACCTCTGCCTCCGGGTTCAAGTGATTCTCCTGCCTCAGCCTCCCGAGTAGCTGGGACTACAGGCACGATCCACCATGCCCAGATAATTTTTTGTATTTTAGTAGAGACGGGGTTTCACCGTGTTGCCCAGGCTGGCCTCGAACTCCTGAACCCAGGCAATCCACCCGCCTTGGCCTCCCAAAGTGCTAGGATTACAGGTGTGAGCCACTGTGCCCGGCCAATTCAAGGAAGTTTTAATTTTTGATTCTAATCAATATTTATGTAGCCTTCATTAGAATACTCTCTACTACATAATACATGATCCCAGAAAAGCTTTCTTAACCTTTCAGCTAAAAAGTGATGAATAAAATAGGTAGTCAATGCCTACAAAGGTTAACAATTCTGTTAACTAAAAATGTAGCAAAGATCAAAGAAGATTTCATGCATAGAGCTTTATATACATTAGAGTAATTTCTGATACACTCTTCCAACATTCTTTGAGGCAAAAATTGAATTTAATGAAAATGCAGTTTCATTGCATTTGTTTGCATGACACAATTCTGATTTTCAAACACATTAGCCTATTCAATGGCCATGATATATAACATTAAGACTTCTAAATCACATAGGCACCTACAGCTTATTAGCCCATATATGCCTATATGAATGTAGTTTACTACCCTGATTTAGTTTTGAAAATGAGATGAAGAGGTCCATTGTCCAGTTTGCCACTAATTTCATGACTATCAACAAATAGTTTAAATTCTCTGAAAAGCAACAACAAAAAGTAATTGGTAATAACACTTTAGAGATGTAAGAATATTTTAAAGAATACAAATAAATTGATTTTTACTATTATTAAAACTTTAATGTATTATAAGGCTATTTTATTGAGATGATTAAGAAATAGTTAAGTACATATTCTATCTGCATGAATCCACTCAAATTATTTTTTCTTTTACACAGTTTTACTATCAAATGCAAAGACAGTCTACAAAAAATGTCAGCATTCATTGCTTTCTAAACACATGTACACCTCATTTTAAACAAATCTAATCTATGAAAGTCAAGATTAGAGGAAAAATAGCATATCCATAATTATATGTATGTGTGTAGTCTAAAAGCTTACTTTAAAGCCTTGAAGCATTTAAAATGGGAATAATGTAAAAATATTTACACACAGCTTTTTAGAAATATATTTACTGATAAAATGCACAGCTTCACATTTCTCCCTTTTTCTATTTACTTAAGGAGACTGATTTGAAAACTTCTGGAGATAAAATTAGTTTCCCTTAAAACAATCAGTTTGTTAAGAGTAAATTTTAGAGGAAAAGATAAGAATCAAAATATAAATTTAACACATTCATTTCCAATTTTGTAACTAATCTTCTAATTTCTTCAATATGAACCCAAACTAAATCAATGGAGTTATAAAACTCAATTTTCAAAAACCTATGGCATCTTTCTTAAGATATCCTTACCTTTTCAGTTACAAATATAAGGCATAGATTACTTTAACCTAAAGTCATGTTGCTAATATATGTGTGTACACATATACATAATATTTATGATCATGAAGTTACTTCCAGATAAGTCTTCAGTTTAAAAATATTCTACTCTGAAAGAAAGTATGTGGTTATTCTTAATATATCAAAACTTTCAATATTGAAATTGCTTTAATTTCATAAAGAAAAAATCTTTCTTGTAAATCTTTTATTTAGAGGAAAATGATATACAGAAGAGAAATACAATATGACAATGGTCTGATAAGTTTACTTCCTTCATTAAGCTGTATTAGCTATTCAGTTTTACAACACAGACACCTATAAATTCAATTATTACCCAACATGGTCATCTATGTAGTAATCACTAAACACAGCAGGAAAAATTTGTATCAATGACCAAATCACAGTGGTGGTGTATGTAATGTCCTAAGATTTCTCTCTCACATGTTTTTATTGCATCCTTTTAACTGGTAATGATTGTGATTTTTTCAAAGGGGAGGTACTTTTAGGGATGGAAAAATCATTTGATTTGTGATTATGTTAATTTATCTCAGAACATATCACCACCTCTAAAAGAAAATCAGCTTACTGAATCACAGAAGACAGAAACTTACTAGTAGTTAAGGACTCACCTATCGGAGCTCATAAACTTGAAATTTTCTTAATAGTATTTTTCAAGTTATTTCTTTTAGGACCCTAACTTTATGGCTCCCCAAAGTCGTGCCTTCACACTAGTGGCTATCTTGTTTCCTGTCTTGCCCATAGAACCAAATAACATAAAAGAATAATGTACTGCTTGGAATAAAATAAGATTCACTGAATTACTGAATACTATACTGCACTTTGAATAAAGAACAAGTCATCTGAATTATATAATAATAATGTAACAGGAATAATGTAAAACAAATATATGTAAGAATGCTTAGAAAAAGGGGTACTTCTAACTTTTAAATCCAGAATATAAATGTTCTGCCAGAATGAATATAAAATATTAAATATATATCAATATATAAAACTTTTTAAATTAAAAGTGATGCAATGCTTTAAATTGTCAGAAAAAATATTATGACTGTAACTGAAATATCATTTTAGTAAGTATAAATGTTGTAATTCACAATAACAAAAAGCTTAAAAGTGACCAAAAACTAGAATAAGTATATACATGTTACCATGTTTTTTTTTTTTAAAGATTGTAAGTATCTGTTTGATGAAATTTGAAAGTGGAATAAAATAAAACACATTTTATGTTGCCTTTGATCTTTAACTTGTAGCCTTATCTCCCAGGTCAAAGGGCACATTATTCAATTTCACTATATTTTGTGTAAAACCACTGTAGCGTTGAAGATGACTTTCAGTACAAATGTCATGGTACTTAAAGCTAAACTAGAATCTAGTTTTTCAGCTTCTTAATTAAAATCATGGTTTAAAATAGTCTGACAATATTATTTTTATTCTTTCCAGTTGAATAGAAACAGAATTTTCACATCTTTTATTCAATCAAGCTTAGCAGTCTCTCTATGGCTCTTTTATTTTCTAACACACCAAACAATTTCAAGAAGCAAAATACTTTATGTTTTTCTATGTAATGTCAGAAGGGGTGATAGTTCATTTCTTACTTCTCATATATATAATATATAAGCCTTACTCAAAAATTAATTTTACAGTCTGCTCCAAAGAATGAAGACTGAATAGCATAGCTCCACCCAAAAAGCCCTTTGACAATTTAAGTGGATATAGGAAAATTTTGCTCAACCAAAAACACAGATAAAAAATTCTAGCCCTGAATAAAATAGGGCTAGAAGGGAAAAATATCAAAGTAAATATTCCCTAAAATGTTATGCTGTAAAAAGCAAAAACATTAGTTTTTAACAGACTATAAAAGAGGAATGCACAGTAAATAAATACTTATTGAACAATATAGGATCAGTGCCATATCCTAAGTGTACACTGATAAGGGATAAATATTATATCCTAAATACTACTTCATACATTTCAATTTTTTTAGGCTATAATTAATAATTACATGTTTACATAAATATCTAGAAAAGATACCATTAAAATAAGAGGTTTTAGAGTTTTGTTATTTGCTTTTACTATAAGACCCTAACAATAATTTGGGAACTGTGTAAAATTTATTTTAAATATATAGGTTGAATATCTCTAATCAGAAATGCTGGGACCAGAAGTGTTTCATATTTGGGATATTTTGGGATTTTGGAATATTTGCATTATACCTACGGGTTAAGCATCTCAAATGCAAAAATCTAAAGTCCAAAATACTCCAATGAGCATCTTCTTTGAGCATCATGTTGACACTCAAAAAGTTTCCAATTTTGAAGCATTTCAAATTTTGAGTTTTCAGATTTGGAATGCTCAACCTGTATAAGTACTATGTAATCTCGAAATAAATTTGTGAAATAATTCATTTATGCAACATATGAAATTGCAAATATCCCCTTTCATATTACTGGAGACAGTAATATCCAGTTTCAACAATTAATTTTTTCACTATAAATGTCATATTTTATTCACAAAAATACTAATCCCCCTAAGTACTAATCCAGATGGGGGAAAAATATGTTTTGTAATTTCCTTACCATTTCACTCACTTTCTTCTGTAAAGAGTATTTAGAAACCTTGAAAAATAAGGGGGGAAAATCTCATTAAAATACTTTAATTATCTACAACAAAATCCTCTGATATCAAAATTGCGTGCTATAAAATGTGGCATTTATCTTCTATGTACCATTATTGATTTATTCAACACACATTTATGGCACCTACTATATGCTAGATACTTTCCTAGACTCCTGGAATATAGCAGTGAACAAAACAAAGTCCCTGCCCTTAAGAAACTTACTTTCTAGTGGGGGTGGTGATAGACTGACAAATATAAGCAAAAGGTATGCATGTTAGAGAGTGATAACCACCAAGACAAAAATAAAGCAAGAGAGATAGAGCAGTCTAGGGGAGTTTTGTTACTTCATATTAGCTCTTCACTGAGGAAAAGTTTTTAAAAAACAAGCATAACAACTGTTTTAAACAAACAGATCATCTCACGATCCACAGATAACAGTCACTAGCACTTTGGTACTACCAGGTTTTGTTTGTTTTTAAGATAGAGTCACACTCTTTTACCCAAGCTGGATGGAGTACACTGGGATGATCACAGCTCACTGCAGCCTCAATCCCCTGGGCTCAAGCAATCCTCCTGCTACCTCAGCCTCCTAAGTAGCTGGGTACTATAGGAACATGCCACCACACCTGGCTAATTTTTAAAATTTTTTGTAGAGACAGGGTCCCACTATGTTGCCCAAGCTGGTCTTGAACTCCTGGGCTCAAGAGATCCTCTGGCCTTGCCCTCTTATAGTGCTGAGATTACAGGTGTAAGCCACCATGCCCCACTCTACCAGTTTTTTAAAAACATACACTTATACTTTAAAAAACAGCCAGCAGAAACTGACAATAAACATCTATTTTGTAACCTATTTTACTTAATATATAATAAACACCTTTCTGTGACAAATTAATGTACAATATAACTTTTTAATGGCTACACAGTATTCCATTTTTTAACTTTACCATAACTTACCTAATCACTCATGTTTATAGGTTTACTGAATTGAGTTTTTTACTATTATGAAATATTCTGAAATAAACATGCTTATATCTAGACTTTTACAGTTATTCTTTTTATTAGGATAAGTTCCAAGAAGCAGAATTTCTAAGATTTGTTAATTTTTATAGGCTTTTTTAAACTGTTACAAAAGCCAGGGCAGTGGCTCATGTCTGTAATTCCAGCACTTTAGGAGGCTGAGGCTAGTGGATTGCTTGAGTCCAGGAGTTCAAAACCAACCTGGGCAACGTGGTGAAAGTCTGAAAACAAACAAACGAAACTTAGCTGGGTATGCTGGTGTGTGCCTGTAATCCCAGCTACTCCAGAGGCTGAGGCCAGGATGATTGCTTGAGCCTGGGGGGTGGAGGTTGCAGTGAATTGAGACTGCGCCAGTACACTCCAGCCTGAGTGATAGAATGAGACTCTGTCAAAAAAAAAAAAAAAAAAATTGTGGCTGACCAAGTTAAATGCCAACCAGCCATGTATGAGTGTTCATCTTCTTAAATCCTACTTATATTTTTTATATTTTAAGCAAAAGTACAATAATTACTACACATTTCCTATGAAATAAATTTTTTAGCCTACTGCCATGAATGAGCTGATTTTATTTTATTTTAATGGATGGGTTGTATATGATTTATTTCTTCCATAAATGTTGAATGCTTATTGTAAGTAAAGCATTGATATAGACATTGGGGGTACAACACTGGACCAAAAAAAAAATCCTGCCCAGCTTAAATTCTGGGCAAGAAAATAAGCAATATAAGTTAAAATATATAGTATATTAGATATTGATAGGTGTTAAAGAAAAACAATAAATCAGGGAAGACTATTACACAGGACAGTCAGGAAACTCCTTTCTGAGATAGTAAATTCTGAGTAAAGACCTGGATAGAATTAAGAAAGAATATTTCAGCAAGTTCCCTAATGTGGAATAAGGCCTAGTGTGTTTAAAGAAGAGCAAGGAAGTCCATGTGGCTCAAAGGGAGTAAGCAAAGTGAAGAAGAGCAGAGTTCAGAGAGGGGCAAGGGAAGGCAAGGGGACCCAAATCATTGTAGACCTCATTATGTGTGATATGGATTTGGTTTTTACAACTCATGAGATGGAAAGCCACTACAGAGTTCTGAGGACAAATGTGACAAAGCCTGACTTAGCTTTTTTTTTTTTTTTTTTTGAGACGGAGTCTTGCTCTGTCACCAGGTTGGAGTGCAGTGGCGCGATCTCGGCTCACTGCAACCTCTGCCTCCCAGGTTCAAGCAATTCTCCTGCCTCAGCCTCCCGAGTAGCTGGGACTACAGGCGTGTGCCACCACGCCTGGCTAATTTTTATATTTTCAGTAGAGACAGGGTTTCACCATGTTAGCCAGGATCGTCTCGATCTCTTGACCTCGTGATCTGCCTGCCTCAGCCTCCCAAAGTGCTGGGATTAGAGGCGTGAGCCACTGCGCCAGGCCCTGACTTAGCTTTCTAAAGACTCACTCTATTACATTCACATTAGAAGGGAACAGAGGTTGTGGCAAGAAAAATCACTTAATAAGCTACTGCAATAATCCAGATAAAAGAGGATGATGAAGGAGGACTAGGGTGTTAGTAGTGGATGAAATAAGAAGTGGTTGGATGTTAGATACAGTCTGAGGGAGAGCCAAAAAACAAAACAAAAAAACAACAACAACAAAAAAAAAAAACAACCAGTAACTGGAAAAAGAGAGTTGTCATTAACAAGGATGGAAAAGATTAAATAAGCCAGTTTCCAGGAGGCAGGATTTTAGAAACTTTATTTTAAACATGTCAAGTTTGAGGTGTCTTTTAGATATCCAAGCAGAGACGGCAAATAGTTAATGTAGGATGGATTAGGGGTTAGGAGATACACATTTAGAAGTCTTCTTTATGTAGATACCATTTTAAAGACACGAGCCTGGATGAGATCAGAGTACTTTTTAAGGCATTCAGCACAAAAGCAAAGGGAAATGTTTTGAGGTCATCTAGAAAAATAAGAGGAAAAAATAAAAAGACAAAATTCAGAAGACAATATATTACTCTAATCCTGAATTTATTATCTGCTACCATTAGTCAAAGATAAAACTACATCTAGAGCAAATTTACCAATTATTTCAGGCCACTGTTCTTCACACACCTTATTACCTCTGCATTTTATTCTTTCTCAATTACAGTCCACAGCTATATTTTATCAATACCTCTAGAGCATTGCCCAACTAATAAACTCCCACATAGCTGCATTTCTGACACATAGATGAGTTTGAAAATATAATTGGATTGACATGCAGTATTTTTATAGTTGCTATATTTAATATTTTAATTATTTAAAAATTGGTTAATATCACATATAGGCATACTTCTAATATCAGAACAAAACTATACTGATGCTAATGCATTAACTATAGAAGGCAGCTTCAAAAATAAAATGCAAATGTTTTCCTATTATAGTTATCCTTCACTTTATGGAAAATTATAAGAAAAGCTGACTGAAAAGCACACTGCTTTAGAGAAAAAAATCTTATTTTCCCATTAATTTTCCATTTATTGAATTTATTTTAGTTGGGAATAAAGCCCCCCAAATAATATGTTTAAAACATCTAACCCCTTCCTCTTCTTAAACAGTTCAGCTCTGAAGTCCATTAGGTTAGGCAGAATAAGGTACGTGAGGAAGTGGTGAGAGGGTTGTGTCTAGAGCATTCCGGAACAGAATAACAGGCCTGAATGGAGAAAAGAGGATTTTCCCATGTAAGGGAGGGCAGTCTACTGTGGGGAGTCAGAAACTAAGTAAGGTGAGGAGGGTGACCCTGCAAAAGGGCAACCCAGCTGAAGGTGTCAGAATTCAAGCAGGAAAAGGAGGACATCCACATAAGGAAAGAGGGGGCAGCAGAATGGTGGACTGGTTATATAACACGGTGTTTTATGAAATAAGTCAGCGTCTTAGTGATAATGAAAGTCAGATTTCTCATTGAAAGATAAGAAAAGTATAAATACAGAAAAGAAATAAACTAAAATAATCCTTGTAGTTTGGGATTGTAATTTGCAGTAGTTCAAATTAATGGTTTTCAATATACATACATAGATTGATATAAAAATACATATAACTGTAAGTATATGTGTATATGTGTATATGTATGTAAATATATACATATATTTCCTAGCTCTGTCCACTGAGGGGGTGTGACAACAATGACACTCCAACAGTAATAATTGTAATAGCACTCAGATCTTGGTTTCTATATACCTTTTTCTATTAACAGGAACCAGGGTAACATGGAGAAATGGTTTATTCCAGGGCAAGATCAGGTAAAGTATGAGGTGATCCTGGTACATTTTATTTTTATCTGAAAGCAGAAAAATGCTAAAAGAATGATGAAGACATGTCAAAAAATACTCAGCAGCCAGCTTGAATGGGCTCCCACTGGCCAAACCAAGAATAATTTGATAAAAATAAATGATAGTCAAATATTTTAATCCATTGTACAAAACAGGAAACTATGAGTCTTTATTGATATAAATAAATATATTAAAAGTTTGGTGAGAAATGGCGTATTTACATAGTTTCAAAGTTCCCTCCACAAAATACGCTGATTACAAAGGAGAAAAGATTAACTTTACAGTGGAGAAACTTGTCAGATACTACCTTAGTCAAATTATCAGAGTGAACATCACCAATAACAAAACAAATTGAAACCATTAACTATCTGATAGGATTCAATAAGAAGAATATGGCATTACTTCTGTGATATTCCTTCCAGAGATACATAAACTGAATCTAACCATGAGGAAACATTGTACAAACAGAAACTGAGGAACGTTCTACAAAATAATGGTCTGTAATCTTCAAGAGTGTCAAAGTTATAAAAATCAACCAAAGACTAGGAAAGTCTTCCAGACTGAAAGAGATTAAAGAGCTATGACAACTAAATGCAAACATAGGATTCTAAACTAGATCCTTTTGTTATAAAAATACTTTAATGGGACAATTGGTGAAACTGAATGAGTCTTGAACATTCCAGTTATGTACCAATGTTAACTTCCTGATTTTGATTGCTGTGTTATGGTTTTACAGGAGAATGTCCCTGATTGTAAGAACGATATTCTATGGTAATGAGATGATAGAGCATCAGTTTGGGAAATTATTCTAAAATCATTCAGGAAAATAAGTTCTTTGTATTGTAGTTCCAATATCTCTAAAAGTTTATGATACTTTCAAAAGAAAAAAACTTAAGTGATTCTTAAAAACATTGTGGAATGAACTAATATGAAATGTTTGAAAAATATATAGCATCAATAAAAAAAAGTTAACATACAGCTGAAGTTCAAAAGAAAGATAAGGAAATTGTCAGACATTAAAAATAAGACAGAAAACCCATAGTCACAGTTGTAAGTATGCAAGGTGATGCTTTGGTAATCCGGAAACCCCTACATACAGATATAGGCTGTCATGGCAAAGTCAGGGTTTTAATATCCATGTAGGCACAAAGCCAAGGGATCTAGCACACTGGTATAGAGAAAGGACTCTAGAAGAACAGCTAATTCCAAGAAAGGAAGACTAGAAGAACTCAACCTACCAACACAAAAAAATGTCTTTGCCTAGATCACTGGTCCAAAACCAAAAATTATTCCATGAGAAACAGAAAAACCTAAACTTGGAGTACAAAAGGGTATAAAGTCCTAATAATAATATATACTCCCTGCATGGTATGTACATCCTAGATGATAAATTAAGGTAACAATCAGAAACTGTTCTGTGAAACCCTTGAGACTCAGAACAGAAGCAAATGCAAAAGAGCTCTGTAGGAAGAATTCCACAAGTTCATCAGAAAAATACAGCCTCCACTAAAGAGGCTCACAATTTAAAATTTATGAACCACATTAAAAAGGAAGATTTACAATGGAGCATTAGCTGGTAGCCACTGCAAACAAGAAGACTTGTACACACCAATAATTAAAAATAACAGAAGAATCTCAAAGATATTATTAAAAATATTTTAATGATTAGAGACATAAAAGATAAATAAGAAATATGAAAAAATATAAGACACTAGAAAAAGGCAGATTTTTAAAAGCACCAAATAGAACATCTATAAAAGAAAAAGGTTATTATAAATAAAAAACTTAAAACGTAAGTTATATGGCAGATAAAACATAGTTGAAGAATTAGTGAACTAAAAGATATATCTAAGAAAATTACTAACGGCTGTAATCCCAGCACTTTGGGAGGCTGAGGTGGGCAGATCACGAGGTCAGGAGATCGAGACCATCCTGGCTAGCATGGTGAAACCCTGTCTCTACTAAAAATACAAAAAATTAGCCGGGCGTGGTGGCCAGCGCCTGTGGTCCAAGCTGCTTGGGAGGCTGAGGCAGGAGAATGGCATGAACCCGGGAGGCGGAGCTTGCAGTGAGCCGAGATCGCGCCACTGCACTCCAGCCTGGATGACAGAGCAAGACTCCATCTCAAAAAGAAAAAAAAAAAAAGAAAGAAAATTACATAAGATGCTCACAGGCATAAAGAAATAGAAAGTGTATAAGGTATAGAGACATAAAGGATAAATGAGAAGATTCAAAATATATCTTAGGAGTTTGAAAGGAGAAAATATAAAGATTCGTTGGGAAAGGTAATACTTGAAGTGATAATGACTTAAATTGTTCCCAAAAATATATTAATTTTCATGTCACAAAATAAGTCTTAAATTATAAAAAAAGAAAACAGACAAATATTTTAGTAATAAAAATAATTATTGTAATTCAATTTAGAAAGCTGTAGGACTGAGAGTGATTTTTAAAAGAATTTTTTAGAGAAGATTTAGGTTCACAGCAAAATCCAGAGGAAGGTAAAGAGATATACCATATACTCCCTGCCCCATACATATATAACCCCCAATTATTAACATCCCCCACCGAGGGGTACTGATATGGTTTGGCTCTGTGTCCCCACCCAAATCTCATGTCAAATTGTAATCCCCACGTTGTTGGAGGAAGGGCCTGATGGGAGGTGACTGGATAACAGGGGCAGTTTCTAATGGTTAGCACCATCCCCCTAGTGCTGCCTCATGATGGAATTCTCATGAGATCTGGTTGTTTAAAAGTGTGTAGCACTTTCCCCCTTAGCAGTCTGTGTCTCCTGCTCTGCCATGCTAAGACATGCTTACTTCCCCGCCCGCCATGATTTTAAGTTTCCTGAGGCCTCCCAGCCAAGCTTCCTATACAGCCTGCAGAACTGTAAGTTAATTAAACCTCTTTTGTTCATAAATTATCCAGTCTTTATAGCTCTTTATAGCAATGTGAGGATGGACTAATACAGGCACATTTGTTACAATTAATGAACCTACACTGACATCATTATCACCCAAAGTTCACAGCTTACATTGGAATTCACTCTTGGTATTGTACATTCTATGGGTTTGGACAAGTATATGACATGTGTCCACCATTAGAGTATCATACAGAGTATTTTTACTGCCCTAAAAAACTTCTGTACTCTGTCTTTTTATCTCTCCCTCCTTCAAGCCCTGGCAACTACTTTTTTTTTTTCCCAAGACAAGTCTCGCTCTTGTCCCCCATGCTGGAGTGCAATGGTGTGATCTCGGCTCACTGCAACCTCCACCTCTCAGCTTCAAGCGATTCTCCTGCCTCAGCCTCCCAAGTAGTTGGGGCTACAGGCACCTGCCACCACATCCCATCAAATTTTTGTATTTTTAGTACAGGTAGGGTTTCACCACATTGGCCAGGCTGGTCTCGAACTCCTGACCTCTGGTGATCTGCCTGCCTCGGCCTCCCAAAGTGCTGGGATTACAGGTGTGAGCCACTGCGCCTGGCCACAACCACTTATTTTTTACTGCCTCCATCATTTTGCCTTTCCGAGAATGTCATATAGTTGGTGAGTAGTGTATCTTTGTTGTTTTAATTTGTATTTCCCTGATGACCCATGATGTGGCACATCTTTTCATAAACTTATATGCCATCTGTATGTGTATCTTCTTTGGTGAGATGTCTGTTAAGATCTTTGGCCCATTTTAAAATCAGATTGTTTTCTTATTGTTCAGTTTTAAGAGGTCTTTGTTATTTTGGATAGCTGTCCTTTGTCAGAGGTGTCTTTTGCAAATGTTTTCTCCTACTCTGTGACTTGTCTTTTCATTCTCTTGATAAGCCACAGAGTAGCTAAAGTTTTTAATTTTAATGAAGTCCAGCTTATCAACTCTTTAAGAAATCATGCTTTTCATGTTGTATCAGAAAAGTCGACCGGGCACAGTGGCTCACGCCTGTAATCCTAGCACTTTGGGAGGCCAAGGTGGGCAGATCACAAGGTCAGGAGATGGAGACCATCCTGGCTAACATGGTGAAACCCTGTCTCTACTAAAAACACAAAAAATTAGCCGGGCGTGGTGGCGGGCACCTGTAGTCCCAGCTACTTGGGAGGCTGAGGCAGGAGAATGGCGTGAACCCAGGAGGTGGAGCTTGCAGTGAGCCAAGATAGCGCCAGTGCACTCCAGCCTGGGCAACAGAGCAAGACTCCGTCTCACAAAAAAAAAAAAAAAAAAAAAAAAGCCATCAGCAAACCCATGGTCATCTAGATTTTCTCCTATGTTATCTTCTAGGAGTTTTTTAGCTTTGTGTTTTACATTTTGGTCTGTGATCCATTTTGAGTTAAATTTTGTGTAAATCTGTGTCTAGATTCATTTTTTTTCATATGTATGTCTAGCTGTTCCTGCAACATTTGTTGAGAAGGATGCATTTTTCACCTTCTCAACTTTCAAAACTTTGCTTTTTTATTACATTTCCTTCTATCTTTCTCCAGACTATAAAATTACCCAAATATCTAAGAATTCCTCACGCATAAATGTATAAACTCAAAGCTCCAGAAATCTAATTTCCTTTTGTCCATGTGATTAGGTATGGCCTAATAAAATTAGGCTTCAGAACTAGAAATAACATGTTATATATTAAATATCCCTTCAGTTCTACAAGAGGAATTAATATAATATATAAAATTAAGTAAGTTTAAATTTAATGAAATAAAGTAATAAAATAGAGCTTTGGAGCTGAACATCTTAGAGATCATCTATCCCATTACTCCCAATCTGGGTTTTACGACATCTACCTATCCCCTCTTTATTCATGCCTCTTCTGAGAGCGTGAATGAAGCTCTCTCCTCCACTTCCTCACTCCTATTATCCAGGGTAGAGAATGCAGACACTGTTTCACAAAATGTTTGGGAAATGCTGATGGAGTTCAATTCCTTCATTTTACCTAAAGGAAAACTGAAGCTGAGAAAGAAAGCGTCTTACCACAGGACTATGTAATAAGTCATTAACAGAAACAGTTTACTTAAAATCTACAGGACAATCAGCAAAGTGTCTTTATTAAGCCCTCTAAGCATACTGTTTTCATAAACAAAGTTTTATTTGTCAGGTAATTTAGATGTAGGAAGGTTGCCCTGCTCCAAGCCCATCCCTTTGAAATGAACTAACAAGGTACTATGTTTAAATAGAAATGGGACACATTGAAAGAATTCACTAAAGCAAAATTAATTGGTCTTTTTGGAATATGGTTTTTGTGTTCTGTGTTGGAATTCAGTAAGTAGAGTCTCCTGACTATGAGCTCCATAAGAGAGGGCACTATCTGGTTTCTTATTCCTGTGCCTAGCACATACCAGAATATGATCTTATGAAAGGAAAAAAGGAGAAAGAGAAGTAAGTAACTAGCAAACTAAAGAAGGGAGGGAAGTTGCTACACGGTGGTTAACAGGCTTCCTTGCCTAGTGGATTTATATCAGATCTTAGCTGAACAGAAATTTTATTTAAGTTTCAACTTGGGGGGTTGGGAGAAATCACAAGTATCTTCATTGCTCTACTCTATTCATGTATCATGTTCAGCAGACCATGAGGTACCCTATACATCTACCTGTACTATGTTCTGGGTTGAATAAGGCAAAATAAATCCTTATGCCTCTTGCATAGAAAGTCAGCCATATGAAGGAATTTCTTTTGCTTTGAAAATACTCTCTATAGGGAATCATCCCTAACTCATTTTATGAGGCCAGCTTCATCCTGATACCAAAGCCTGGCAGAGACACAACAAAAAGAGAGAATTTTAGACCAAGATCCGTGATGAACATCGATGCAAAAATCCTCAATAAAATACTGGCAAACCAAATCCAGCAGCACATCAAAAAGCTTATCCACCACGATCAAGTTGGCTTCATTCCTGGGATGCAAGGCTGGTTCAACATACACAAATCAATAAACGTAATCCATCACATAAACAGAACCAATGACAAAAACCACATGATTATCTCAACAGATGCAGAAAAGGCCTTTGACAAAATTCAACAGCCCTTCATGCTAAAAACTCTCAATAAACTATGTATTGATGGACCGCATCTCAAAATAATAAGAGCTATTTATGACAAACCCACAGCCAATATCATACTGAATGGACAAAAACTGGAAGCATTCCCTTTGAAAACTGGCACAAGACAGGGATGCCCTCTTTCACCATTCCTATTCAACATAGTGTTAGAAGTTCTGGCCAGGGCAAGCAGTCAAGAGAAAGAAATAAAGGGTATTCAATTAGGAAAAGAGGAAGTCAAGTTGTCTCTGTTTGCAGATGACATGATTGTATATTTAGAAAACCCTATCATCTCAGCCCAAAATCTCCTTAAGCTGATAAGCAATTTCAGCAAAATCTCAGGATACAAAATCAATGTGCAAAAATCACAAGCATTCCTATACACCAATAACAGACAAACAGAGCCAAATCATGAGTGAACTCCCATTCACAATTGCTACAAAGAGAATAAAATACCTAGGAATCCAACTTACAAGGGATGTGAAGGACCTCTTCAAGGAGAACTACAAACCACTGCTCAACGAAATAAAAGAGGACACAAACAAATGGAAGAACATTCCATGCTCTTCCTTCCTGGGGGAGGGATAGCATTAGGAGAAATACCCAATTTAAATGATGAGTTAATGGGTGCAGCAAACCAACGTGGCACACGTTTACCTGTGTAACAAACCTGCACGTTGTGCACATGTACCTTAGAACTTAAAGTATAATTAAAAAAATAAACAATTAAAAATATACTCTCTATATTATCCAGATAATTAAAAATGTATGAATGACAACAAAACAATTTAAGAAGGAATGTTAAAAGAACAAAGTAATTAAGCAAGATGAACAAATTCTCTTACTGACAACTTTTTAGTAGGAAAAAAATGTAGTATTTTTCAAGATACACCAAGAAAAAAAATTAGGCAAAAGATATAAGTATGTCCAGTTCAAGAGACTGTAAAAAAAATTAAGTGCCTCATGTCACTAAGGCCATGAATGGATTTAATGTCAGAAGTCATTCTACAAAGTGGTGTGCCGCAGTGTGTCCAGAGGCTAGAGAACTGTGAAAGGGGGCTACCAACGCTGGGAAGACACAACTGTTGCCGTGAGTGACTTTCAAAGACCCTGATGCTTTGTGGTACCCTTCTGAAACTCAAACAGTAACACAGAAGTGTTCTGTTTTGGAATTTATGGTGTATAATGTTTTTAAAAGAGCTTGCTGTCCGGTTGCAGTGGCTCACACCTGTAATCCCAGCACTTTGGGAAACCAAGGTTGGTGGATCACTTGAGGTTAGGAGTTCAAGACCAGCCTGGCCAATGTGGCAAAACCCCGTCTCTCCTAAAAATACAAAAATTAGCTGGGCATGGTGGCAGGCGCCTGTAATCCCAGCTACACAGGAGGCTGAGGCAGGAGAATCGCTTGAACCCAGGAGGTAGAAGTTGCAATGAGCCAAGATCTCACCACTGCACTCCAGCCTGGGCAACACAGCGAGACTCCATCTCAAAAAAAAAAAAAAAAGCTTGCCTACAGCTGGTTTCCACACCTGAACTGTTGTGCTTGGCAAGTTGCATAGCTGGAAATTAAATGTTCAGTCCTACCTTGGCTCCAATTTAACATTTGGTGCTCTGTGGAGTGAGTTGAATGTGTTGAGGCTTTGCAGTTTCACTTGTGGTAAAGGCGTTAGCATTTTCCATTTCTATGCAGATTTCTTTGAATCAGAATTGATTGCCTCTTTCTTCTCTGCCTTCACAGTAGGTAGAGTTTCTTTCAAACTTCAATGAGGCATCAGTTGCTCTTTGGCAATGTCCCTTACCGTGATTATTAACTCTAAGTATGTGGCTTGAGTTTAAAAGTTTTACTTGTTTGTTGCATTGCTGTTCCCATGTAGTAATTTTTAGTTTGGTTATTAAAAAAAAAAAAAAAAAACCCAGGGCTGAAGTAAGCGTTTAAGTTTTTTTTTTTTTTCTTTTTAACTAGTCCCAGATTTAAAAACATAATAAAATTGAAACTTGAAAAAATGAAAAGAAAACAGAAGAGTTTTTACATTAGCTACAATGGTCATTTCTGTTTTCTCAATTCTAAAATTTTATTTTTAATTTTTCCAAATCATAAGAAAAAACATTTAGCTACTATTATCATTTTAACCTGGATATGTGAGGTATGGTTAGAATCACTAAATTTTATACCTATGTAAACTTCAAATAGTAAACTTCGACCTTTATTTCTTGTTTCATCAGCTTGAAAGATTATTGCTGGATTATCAACCTCAACTTCTTGCTACATTATTATTTTTGTATTAACAAACTTAATAACATTTTAAGTCTTATTTGGTAACCATAATTAAGTTTTCCATGCTTCATTTATAGGTTAATTCTAAAAATGGAAACCAACAGTGTTTACATTATTACAATCAATATAGGTATCATTTAATGCATGAGTCTAACAGGATACTAATACAACATTTCCTTCTATATAGGTCCAGTGTGCTACTTGAAGAACTATTTTATTATGATCAGGACCTAAGTATCTTCTTTTTTTTTTTATTATGGTCAAGACCTAAGTATCTTTTTTTTTTTTTTTTGAGACAGGGTCTCACTCTGTCACCCAGGCTGGAGTGCAGTGGTGCAATCACAGCTCAATGCAGCCTCAACCTTCTGGGTTCAAGCGATTCTCCTACCTCAGCCTCCCGTGTAGCCTGGAGCTACAGGCATGCACCACCATATCTGGCTAATTTTTGTATATATATTTTTTTTGTACAGACGTGGTTTTGCCATGTTGCCCAGGCTGGTCTTGAACTCCTGGGCTCAAGAAATCCATCTGCCCAAAATGCTGGGATTACAGGCGTGAGCCACCATGCCCGGCTTCTTCTCTTCTTATACTCCATCAATTGCTCAGAACCATCCCAAATTTTAACTTGCTTTATACTTTCTCATACAGTTATGTTTTCCCTAGAGTTTCTGATCACTACTTTTTTGTTGATAAAAAACACAAGGAATTTTTTTTTTTTTTTTAACAGAGTGTAGTGGCCTGATCATGGCTCACAGCAGCCTCGACCTTGTGGGCTCAAGCAATTCTTCCATCTCAGCCTCCTGAGTAGCTAAGACTACAGGTGCTCACCACCACACCCAGCTAATTTTTTTTTTGAATTTTTAATAGAGACAGGATCTCCCTATGTTGCCCAGGCTGGTCTCGAACTCATGGGTTTATGCAATCCTCCAGTCTCAGCCTCCCAAAATGCTGGGATTACAAGCGTGAGCCACCACACCTAGCCTAGGATGTACGTTAACATTTTTCCATACTTTTCTTTGGGTTTATACATACACATACTTTTTGTTTTTTTCTGAACTATCTGAAAGTAAGTTGCAGCTAATAGGTGATTTCACCCTAAATACTTCATCATACATTTTCTAAGAATAAGAACTTTCTTTTATATGATCATAATATTATACCTATGATATTATTATATTATTATATTATACCTAGGATATTCAATAACATAATCTAATATATGGTCCTATTCAAATATCCCAATTGTCCTCTCCAATTTTTTATGGCTGGTTTTATTCTTGACCCAGGAGCCAATGAAAGTTCACATATTACAGCACTTAATTGTTGTATCTCTTTATTCTTTTTTTTTTTCTTTTGAGATGGAGTCTTGCTCTGTAGCCCAGGCTGGAGTGCAGTGACGTGATCTCCACTCACTGCAACCTCTGCCTCCCAGATTCAAGCGATTCTCCTGCCTCAGCCTCCTGAGCAGCTGGGACTAGAGGCGCCCGCCACCATGCGTGGCTAATTTTTGTATTTTTAGTAGAGACGGGGTTTCACCATGTTGGCCACGCTGGTCTCCAACTCCTGACTTCAAGTGATCTGCCACCTTGGTCTATCTCTATTATTTTAATCAAAAGTAGCTCCCCTTTCTTTTTTCATGACACTGAAGTTTTTTTTTGGTTTGTTTTGGTTTTAACTTTTAGGTTCAGGGGTACATATGCAGGTCTGTTATATAGGTAAATTGCATGTCACGGGGGTCGGTTGTACAGATGATTTCATCACCCAGGTAATAAGCACAGAACCCAATAGGTCCTTTTTTGATCCTCACCTTCCTCCCATCCTCCACACTCAAGTAGGCCCCAGTGTCTGTTGTTTCCTTGTTTAACACTGAATTTTCTTTTTTTTTTTGAGACGGAGTCTCACTGCACTGCTGGAGTGCAGTGGCGAGATCTCGGCTCACTGCAAGCTCCGCCTCCCGGGTTCACGCCATTCTCCCGCCTCAGCCTCCAGAGTAGCTGGGACTACAGGCGCCCACCACCACGCCCGGCTAATTTTTTGTATTTTTAGTAGAGACGGAGTTTCACCATGTTAGCCAGGATGGTCTCGATCTCCTGACCTCGTGATCCACCCGCCTCGGCCTCCCAAAGTGCTAGGATTACAGGCGTGAGCCACCGCGCCCAGCCAACACTGAAGTTTTTTTGAGTCCAGTCTAGATGTCTTATAGAATGTGCCACACATTGTGATTGTGTCTAATTGTTTTCATCATAATTAGATTTCAAATAATATTTTTGGCAAGAAAATTACATAGGTGAAGTTCGGTCCTCCTTATTGCATAATAACAGTGGATCCACGGAAAAGCTGTTTCATTATTAACATTGCTAGACTCGATCACTTGATTAAAGTGGTGACCTTCAGGATCCTTCTAATGTAAAAATATATTTTGCTCTTTGTAATTAATGTTATCTGTTTGAAATGGCATGAATATCGTTTTCCCAACAATCATTATTTCACTAGTTACTTCATTTTACTTTTTGTCTTCCCCACTAGACTAAGCTTCACAAGGGCAGAGATTTTTGTCTTGTTTATCATTGCTGTATCCTCAATGCTGAGAAAAGTGTTTACACATAGTAGACCCTCAATGTATATTGAATGAATCATCATCAGTTAAATACTTCTGTATTCTCTAAGAGACTATAAACAACTTAAGGGCAAAGGTAATGTTTTCTTAGTTTTTGTATTTGCAGAAAATAAGCACAGTACTTAGCACATAGCAAAAATTCAATGCTATTTTAATTTTTAAGGACCATGGGTAAATCAGTCACAATATATATGCCTGACTCATTTTCCTTATGTATAAAATGTTAAAATTGTATCTATTTAACTATATTAATAAGATATACTAAAAATTATTTTAATATTTCTTTTAAAATAAAATATGGTAAAGCAAAACTAAATTTAAAACAAGGCTCTCAGGAAAAAGTATTAAATTATGTAATATATTAGATATAAACTTTTGTCAGCTTTGCTTTGTAGCTTACATATCTAAAGGCATTTTATTGATACAATGCTAAAATACCAAACTATTTTTTAAACAATATGTAGTTATTTTTACCTGTAGTGATTTTAATGTTTCCTTCAATCCTTCTATTTCTTTTTCCTTTATTTCTGTAGCAAGTTGATATCTTCCCTTTAAGTAAAAAACTGTATTTCAGTACTTTCCAATGTAAATAATAATACAAAGGGTAAAATATAAGAGCTCAAGAACCCTTTAAGTAAAAAACTGTATTTCAATACTTTCCAATGTAAATAATAATACAAAGGGTAAAATATAAGAGCTCAAGAACCAAAATCTCAATGGTAGACTGGATTAAGAAAATGTGGCACATATACACCATGGAATACTATGCAGCCATAAAAAATGATGAGTTTATGTCCTTTGTAGGGACATGGATGAAGCTGGAAACCATCATTCTCAGCAAACTATCACAAGGACAAAAAACCAAACACCACATGTTCTCACTCACAGGTGGGAACTGAACAATGAGACCACTTGAACACAGAAGGGGAACATCACACACCGGGGCCTGTTGTGGGGTCAGGGGAGTGGGGAGGGATAGCATTAGGAGATATACCTAATGTTAAATGATGAGTTAATAGGTGCAGCACACCAACATGGCACATGTATATATATGTAACAAACCTGCACATTGTGCACACGTACCCTAGAACTTAAATTAAAAATATATATATATATAAAAAAAAAAACCAAAATCTCTACTTTAAACCAAATATTTCACAGGCTTTAACCTTCTATCTGTACTACAAATTACATTTCTAATGATTTCAAAATATAAAATTACAATAAGGCCTTTATATGGTTACAATTATCGTGAAATAGAATGTCTTATTATAATGACAAATCATTTTATCAGTAGAGCATCCTACCTGAGAACTTGCAGACACTTTATAATTATTTAATTCATGCAACTAGAATAAATATATTCTAATTAATAAGATACAGGTGGCATTGGTCTAATGAATATAAAAATATGGGAGAATTTTTTACAGAAGACCTTTGGCTAAAAATAAACCATAAGTGATTATTATTAATGGTATGTTCATTGATATAATAAAAAATTTATTAACTATTAAATAGCTAGAGAAAATATTTAGTGTCAGATAAATTTCTAGGTTTGTTGAAGTTTTATCCCCTTTGCCAGTTGGTCTGCACCCAGTTGCAAGTCATTTCCATATTTTTTAAAGACAGTAATTCCATTGAAAAAGCACTAAAAACATATCATGGTTAATAGAAACACTGCAGTGGAATGGGAAGAACATTAATTTGGGGACTGAAGAGGTCTGGGTTCTAGTCCCAATTTTGCCACTTCAAAGTGAGACCTTTGGCAAGTCATTTAATCTTGTTAGGCCTCTGTATTCTGAACTGTAAAATGATAGAAGTGAAGTAACATGATTATCTTGGGTCCTTTCTAAGATTTTAAGCAGTTAACCATCTCTATTAGTTTGTTACTAATGCTCTTTTCTCTTATGGTAAACAATGGATGATAAAACGCATTTAGCTATGTTTTAAATTATTTTGTAAAAATAAATACTTTTTAATAGACAGAAAATTTTTAAAAAATTATAAATACCTTTTCTTCTTCCAGGGCACACATCTTCATCTGCAACTGACAAACAATTTTAAAAATTAAAATAAAGGGATCACTGTTAACAGTGATCTATACTGGTCACTGAAACTAAAGAAACACTTTACACATCTATATTGTTTGAAATGGAAATAATGTGAATATGTTATCTTCAGATTCAGAAAATAAATAATAATGATATAAAACGAAAAACAGCCAGTCACTAAAGTAAATGAACTATTTATTTATTTATTTGAGATGAGGTCTTGCTATGTTGCCCAGGCTATACTCCAACTCCAGGGCTCAAGGGATCTTCCCACCTCAGTCTCCCAAGTAGCTGAGACTAGAGCACACACCACCACACCCAGTTCAAAATTAGCAATTTAATCACACTGATTAGAGATCCAACTATCCTTGAAAGTTTTGTTTTTTTCCTCCAGAAATTTTTCTTAAATATCTGAATATTTTGCCATCCACTCCTAAATCACAGCTTGTATCATTTTCCAAAGGTACAATTTTGTAAATCAGTATCATTTGTATTATCTTTGACAGTATTTATGTTCAAAAATTTTTTTAACTCATGTGCAGCCTAACAAATTATGACCTGTTTAAAAAAATAATGACATTTTAAAGGCCAGGCATGGTAGTTCATGCCTGTAATCCCAATACTTTGGGAAGCTGAGGCGAGAGAATTGCTTGAGCCCTAGAGTTTGAGACCAGCCTGGGCAATGTAGTGAGACTCCCTTGACAAAAAACTTAAAAAAAAAATTTTTTTTAAGCACCTGTAGTCCCAGCTACTTGGGAGGTGGGAGGATCGTTTGAGCCTTGGAGTTGGAGATTGCAGTGAGCTGAGATCACACTACTGCACTCCAGCCTGGGCTACAGGGCAAGACTATCTCTAAATAAATAAATAAATAAAAATAATGACATTTTAAAACAGAAAAACTAAAGTACACACACCAAAGGATAATTATGAAATATTCTAAGCAACACAAGGGTATTAGGCAACATTTTCAAGAAATGAAATTTTTCTTTGGAACTTCCCTATTTCCTTTTTCACACTCCTCACATTCAAGATCCCCTTCTTTTAAAAAACACACACACACACAAAGAAAAAAACAAAGAACCCAAGAGCACTTTCTCCTCTACCCTTCAGATATCTGAGTATCCTTATCTTGCCCAAAGTCCTTTGTGACAGCAGAGATGTGGACTTGCTCTTTCCTAGAGAATACTATGCTACACTTTCGGCTTTTGCTTCCTTAACCTTCAGTTAAAACTCCCATAACCTTGGTTAGGCCTATCTCAGATTAAAGGAAGAAAGTCTGTCATTTGCTTAAAAAAATTAACACATCTACACACACTTGTATTATAAAGATGAAGATAAAAATAGGAAAGGAAAAAGGAAGAAAAAATAATGATGTGAGATAGAGATAAGGAAACTTTCAGAGGATATTTTACATGAGCACATTTTCTCAAACTATTATAATATTCTCTTACTAGGAACCAAAGAGAAATTTTAGTCAAGAAAAGCTACAGAATTCAAATGAGCTGAAGGTCTGTACAATGATTCATTTCTTGATTTTTTCCTCATTTTTGTACTACTATTTCTTAGTTACTGATGATTGCTATTTATGGAGGCTACAGTGCATAATAATCATCTCTTCTAATCTTTGACATCTCCCTACTTGCATCTCAGATTTTGATCATAACGTTATAACTCTACTTGGGTAAAGGGGTACTATGGAAGAGGCAAGAGCCTAGGAAGTTCTAATAAAAGAAAGGAAAAGGGAGAGAAAGAACAACAACACACACATCCCATTCACTTAAATTATTTAGGACAGATGAAAATATATCTCCATCCCCAAGAAAATAGTTTTCCCAATTTCCCTCAACAAATTTATGCTACTACTTTATATTCTACTGTCAGTTGTGATTAAAAATGATGTTATTCATTTCCTACTTCCCATAATACCTTGTTCTCCTTTTTGTCTTTGGTGACTATGGAGAACAGCTTGCCATAATATTCATGGGAGGGGGAGGAAATGCAATATTTAAAATGGTAGTGTTTGTCTATCCTTATGAAATTACCTGCTTTTTAAAAACTGCCATCGCTTCCTTGTGTTGCTCTGCCAATGTTTCCTTTTGATTCTGAAGAGTTTCCTGTTTTAAAAATTATGACAAGTTAAAACACAAATTCTAGCAACTCTCTTTCAGCTTTAAATCTTAACTAGGTTCACAATTTAAAGTCAACCACACCTTCTACATATATTATTTTGTGTTCCTGGAATGCAACTTTAAACCAATTTTATGATTATTTTTTGAGACAGGGTCTCACTCTGTTGCCCAGGCTGGAATGCAGTGGCACAATCACAGCACACTGCAGCCTCAACCTTCCCGGGCTCAGGTGATTCTCCTGCCTCAGCCTCTCCAGTAGCTGGGATTACAGATGTCTGCCACCATGCCCGGCTAATTTTTGCACTTTTTGTAAAGACAGGGTTTTGCCATGTTGCCCAGGCTAGTCTCAAACTCCTGGACTCAAGCGATCCACCACTTCGGCCTCCCAAAATGCTGGGATTACAGGCATGAGCCACTGTACCCAGCCCAATTTTATAATTTTTTAATTGTCATAGAATCATCATATAAAAATGTTTGCTTCCTGTTGCTTTTTTCATGGAAAAAAAAACACATTGCTTCTAAAATTTTTAAACTTTGGACATTATTTGCTCCAAAGCTTTCTTCAAGAAAAATATCTTTTAACCAAAAGTAATTAAAATTAACAAATTAACAGTCCTAGTATACAAGCAGACTGTTAGAGTTTCAAAAACAATGACAACAACAACAACAAAAACCAGTTTTATCATCTAAGCAGAAATGCTTACCTGGCAACATATACACCTTTAAGTTCACTGGAATAATTTTTCACAAACCAAAACTACCACAAGAGAATTTCTGAAAAAAACTACATATGATTCCATTTCTTTTTTTCTCCTTCTCCCACCTTTTTGGTGGAAGTTGCATGTTCTGTTCTTTCTATTCTAGATGATTTTAACATTCTTCTTCTATTTTTATCAAAGTTAACAATTCTCATCATTTAAAAATTAGGTCTAAAAGTGGCAACCACTTTCAAATTTTTCTGTTGTTTGCTCCAGATTTCTAAATAATACATTGAGTTAGCAATTTTAAAAGTTTATCTTTTGACCTCTTATTGATGAGAACAGTGGCCCATCTGGTGCCACCATTGTGAGGATGCCAGCTGCAGCAAGGGAGGTGCGGCCAGGGCTACGGCTTTGCGAAGTCAGTGGGGGCTGGGAACAGGTGATCCTAGCAGGAGCCCTGTGCCCTACTAAGTTGGCGGGGCAGGAGCCCGTGCTCCCAGGTGCAGCTACAGCTGCCCAGCCACAGCTCTAAACCCAGGTATCCCCGCACTCTGCCTTCTCTGTGTGGTGGCGGGCAGGTAGCGGAAGCCCCCTTGAAGCTGAAGCTTAAAGTACCTGTTTCCACTCCCTGGCCTCTCCCTGCTCTCCATGTCTGCTCCACTGTGGAGCAAAGTTGTGGACATGTCCTGATAGCCGAGCCTGGGCACTGTCGCAACCAGGACAGGTATGCGCACACTCGGGGCAGTGCTGACATGGCAGACCCTGGCTGCCTTGGCCCCCTCTGGAAGCTGCTTCTGAAGGTGAAACTTAGGGCACCAATGAGCACAGGAGGGAGGCCAGAGGGCTGAGGGTGGCTCAGCGCAGGCCCGCAGGTGCCCCTTGGGATGGACAGCCTGGGCACTACAGACAGCATGTTGATGGTGACAGGAGGTGCTCCTGGCAGGAAGGGATGTCCCCAGTGAAAACCCACCTTCAAGCCAGGGATGGCCTGAAGCCGGGGGGACCAGGGCTGTCAGCTTTGGGTGAAGTGGTGGCAGAGGAGTGAGAACTTCCTTGATGCCTTTGGCCAATCAAGTGGTATTTTCTGGGCCCACCCATGGGCCAATAAGCACACACTTCCTCCACTCTGAGCCAATAAAAACCCTGGCCTCAGCCAGACTGAGACACTCATCTGCACTAACTCCCTGCAGAAAGGAGCTGCCCACTTCAGGTCTCCTCTCCACTGAGAGCTGTTTGGTCACCCAGTAAAGCTCTTCTCTGCCTTGCTAACCCTCCAGTTGTCAGTGTAACCTCATTCTTCCTAGACATGGGACAAGAACTCAGAACCCACCAGACGGCAGGAGCAAAAGAAGCTGTAACACTTTCCTGGCGGGCTTGCCAAGCTGCAGGTGGGAGCTAAAGGGGCTGTAACACTATAGCTCTCCCAGCCTCTGCCAGTGCTGGGTGGCCGCACCATTCAATGGGAAACAGCGGTGGGGCTAGGCCAGCCCAGGAGCCGCGGGCTGAAGCAGGGCAGCAGGACTGAAATAGCTGTAACACAAACAGGCTGAAATACACCCCCACTGCTTGCCACACTGCAGGTGACTAGAGGAAGAGAAGAGCTGGAGCCCTTCTGCAAGCCCAGACCTCAGGGCTCCCCAGGCGAGAGCTGTGAGTGGTGGTAACACCCTCTTTGGGGATCTGTGGTTCCTAGCGTCTCCAAGCTTTTGGGCACCACCACATTCCCCTCATCCAGACACTGGTGCCTGCAGTGGAAGCCACTTGCAGTATGTCTGGTCCAGTCACAACCTCACACAGAGCTGGCACCTGTGCCAGCACCTGGAGCTGCCTGCCCTGCCGCAGCAGCCAGACCCCACGCTCACTCGCTCACACACCCCTCGCCACTATGTGCCTGGCTTGCGTTTGGCAGGCATGGGATCCGGGCCAGTATCGCAAGCCAAGCGCAGCCTGCCAGGTCAAGTGAATGGAACAAGTCCAGCAGATGCGAGGAAAATTCAAGCAGAGGCACTGCCAGCCACAGAGCTTTCTGGCTTGTGAAGTGACACTCAAGGGATCCTGTGACACTATTATGATAGTTGGAAGTTTAACTTTCTCTTACAGCTATTATCCCACAGCTCCTCCTCTATTCTTCCAACAGAGTTATATCAAAATTGGTTTAAATTGATAGTCAGCATTTACACTGTTATGACTATGTAATTATTATGCAATATTGAGCCACATAGTATGCCATGATTACATTTTTATTCTCATACAACATTGTTTTTCTGCAGTTAGTAATTAAAAATATTTTAATTCCCATAGCTAATTTTAAAAAATAATACTGTCTGTACCTAGATCTATATCAGCTGAAAAAAAGAAAACTGAATGAAAAAGGCAAAGTGAGAACATCCCAAGAATGACTTAGGAAGTCTCAAACCATTTAGGAAACCAGGCAGATTTAGAAAAACTGTAGATGTTTGACTAAATCTTTCAGGGGCTATCCCCAAAGTTCTTCCTGTGAAAATAAAGGTGACTCTAACCACATCTGCAAGGAAGGAAGGAAAGAATGAGTCCACTGGAGACTTCAGGGATAGGTTCCTTGAGGAGTAGCTTCTGAAGATGTGACTTCCAGCTCTTTCCTCAATTTTTGTGAACAGCCTTAAATACAGAAGCAGGGAATTTAATATGTAACAAATTTATAATGGGAAATAGCTCTACTACTAGATCTCCAAATCCACATTTTCAAAAAAAAGGCTTAGAACACAAATAAAATAAACTAATGGCTTCGCAAAATAGCTAAATGTTCCCACTGCGGTCATCAAGCACTAGAGGAGAGTGCCTCTTGGTAAAGACACGTATAAATACTTATATGCAGAAAGTACATTAGAAAAATAATTGTCATGGTCTAGCTAAGAAAATAAAGGAAAAAAATCAGTGGGCAAATCAATGACTCTGCTATGGGGAGAAATCGTGTATCCAACTTCTCATTTTATTCTCAAACTTGCAAAGAGAAATTTCTCTAAATATTAAAAGTAACCTCCCCCTTGAAGTCAATGAGCTACTCAGATACGGGTATCTCGAATAATCCACAGATATTCTCCCTGTTTCAGCCTGTTAACTGCTAACCTCGGTTCCCCAAATGAGAAATATTATTTTCCTTTACAACATCATGCCCATCAAATTAAAAGATAGGGATCTATTATGTAAACAGAATTGCAAAATTAAGTTCTCTCCTGTTTATTTCTTCCTTTTTTTTCCCCCTCAGACCCCTGATGACTTTCCTGTTCATAATCAGATCGTAGCTAATTTGGATGTTGACTTACTGGTAACTTTATGTATGATCAAACCAAATTGAAGATCTCCATGAAGTGGCACTTTGTGGGAAAAAAGTTTTACTGATATTGGCAGTAAGGTTCAGATCCACCCATCTAAACCTCTAACTAAGTTTACAAAATACCTCTAAAACCAGATGCTAAAGAAGAACTAAAGCCAATAGTCCAAAGGCCTAATAGGGAAAAGATGACTCATACCTTATGAGTATAAAAATAGTCACAGTAAAAATGAGTCAGTCTTTAAACACTGTTGTTTCCCAGTCAAAAAACCCAATGAATGAGGATAAAGATTTGTTCAAGACCTTAAGACCATAAATAAAATAAATATTTTACCCACTTCTTTGTATTACTGAGCCCAAGTACTATGTTATCTTCAATGCTACCCGAAGTTACTTTTTTTTTTTTTTTAACCACTATAGATACGTGTTGTGCTTTCTATAGTGTCCCTTTAGATCAAGATAGTCAACACCTATTTGTTTTTTCCTGGGAAAGTCAAAAATTTACCTGGATAGTGATGCCTCAGGGATTTACTGAGGAACCTTAAGGATATTAAATTTCCCTGTAACACTACACTTGTATAATATGGGGACTAGTTTTTTCTATGTTCTAAAGATGTGGAGAGTTGTAAGACTGATTCCATTTATCAACTTACTCTTTTAGCAAGGTCATGAAAATTCCAAAAAAAGTTTAGAAGTTTGTCAGAACAAAGCACATTATTTATGGTATGATTAATCTCAACGGGGTAAATGTATCACTCCTGATGAATTATAAACCATTCAATACTTTCCAAGGCTGATTACTAAGAGACAATTAAGAATTTTTCTGGGTTTCACTGGCTACTTCAGACAACAGGTTCCAAACATTTCTGAAATCACCCCACCTCTATATAACTTACGTGCTCAATAATGGAACATCTTCCTCAGGAACTTAAACATGAACAAGAATTTTGTGGCTTAAAAATAACTTTGGGTTCTTGTCATGAAGTCTTTGCCTAAGCCAATGTCTAGAAGGGTTTTTCCAGAATTTTTATGGTTATTCTAGAATTTGTATGGCTTCAGGTCTTAGATTTAAGCCTTTGATCCATCTTGAGTTGATTTTTGTTAAGGTGACAGATAAGGTTCTAGCTTCATTCTTTTACAAGTGGCTTGCCAATTATCCCAGCACCACTTGTTGAAAAGGATGTTCTTTCTCCACTTTATGTTTTCATTTGCTTTGTCGGAGATCAGTTAGCTATAAGTATTTGGGTTTATTTCTGGGTTCTCTATTCTGTTCCATTGATCTATGTGCCTATTTTTATACCAGTATCATGCTGTTTTGGTGACTATGGCCTTGTAGAATAGTTTGAAGTCAGGTAATGTGATGTCTCCAGATTTGTTCTTTTTACTTACTCTTGCTTTGGCTATGCAGGCTCTTTTTTGGTTCCATATGAGTTTTAAAATTAGTTTTTCTAGTTCTGTGAAGAATAATGCTGGTATTTTTATGGAAATTGCATTGAATTTGTGGATTGCTTTTGGCAATATGGTCATTTTCAGAATATTGATTCTAGTCATCCATGAGCATGGGATGTGTTTCCATTTGTTTATGTCATCTGTGATTTCTTTCAGTGGTGTTTTGTAGTTTTCTTGTACAGGTCTTCCATCTCCTTGGTTAGGTATATTCCTATGTTTTTTTGGTTGTTGTTTGTTTTGCAGCTATTGTAAAAGGGGTTGAGTTTTTAATTTGATTCTCAGCTTGACTGCTATTGGTGTAAAGCAGAGCTACTGATTTGTGTACATTAATTTTGTATCCTGAAACTTTGTTGAATTGATTTGCCATTTCTAGGAGCTTTTTGGATGAGTCTTTAGGGTTTTCTAGGTATATGATCATACTATCCACAAACAGCGACAGTTTGACTCTCTTTACCAATCTGTATGCCCTTTCTTTCTTTTGTCTGATTGCTCTGGCTAGGACTTCTAGTACTATGTTGAATAGAAGTGGTGAAAGTGGGCATCCTTGTCTTGTTCCAGTTCTCAGAAGGAATGTTTTCAACTTCTCCCCATAAAATGTTGGCTGTGGGTTTGTCATAGATGGCTTTTATTACCTTAAGGTATGTCCCTTCTATGATGATTTTGCTGAGGGTTTTAATCATAAAGGGATGCTGGATTTTGCCAAACACTTTTTCTGTGTCTATTGAGATGATCACGTGATTTTTCTTTTAAATTCTGTTTATGTGATATATGACATTTATTGACTTACGTCTGTTAAACCATCTCTGCATTCGTTGTATGAAACCTACTTGATCATAGTGGATTATCTTTTTGATATGCTGTTGGATTTGTTTTTTGTTTATTTTTGAGATGGAGTCTTACTCTGTTGCCCAGGCTACAGTGCAGTAATGTGATCTTGGCTCACTGCAACCTCCACCTCCCAGGTTCAAGCAATTCCTGTCTCAGCCTCCTGAGTAGCTGGGGCTGCAGGCGCCCGCCACCAAGCCTGGCTGATTGTTGTATTTTCAGTAGAGATGGGGTGTTGCCATGTTGTCCAGGCTGGTCTTGATCTCCTGACCTCAGGTGATCCACCACCTTGGCCTCCCAAGGTGCTGGGATTACAGGTGTGAGACACCATGCACAGCCTGCTGTTGGATTTGGATCGCTAGTATTTTGTTGAGGATTTCTGCATCTATGTTCCTCAGGGATATTGGTCTGTAGGTTTTTTGTTGTTGTTGTTGTTATGTCCTTGCCTGGTTTTGGTATTAGGGTGATACTGGCTTCATAGAATGATTAAGGGAGGATTCCCTCTTTCTCTTTTGAAATAGTGTCAGCAAGATTGGTACCAATACTTTGAATGTCTGACAGAATTCAGCTGTGAATCCATCTGGTCCTAGACTTTTTTTGTTGATAATTTTTTTATTACCACTTCAATCTCACTGCTTGTTATTGGTCTGTTCAGAGTTTCTGTATCTTCATGGTTTAATCTAGCAGGTTTGTATATTTCCAGGAATTTATCCATCTCCTCTAGGTTTTCTAGTTTATGCACGTAAAGGTGTTCATAGCAGCCTTGAATAATCTTTTGTATTTCTGTGGTATCAGTTGTAGTATCCCCTGTTTCATTTCCAGTTGAGCTTATTTGGATCGTCTCTCTTTTCTTGGTTAATCTCACTAATCAATTTTATTTATCTTTCCAAAGAATCAGCTTTTTGTTTCATTTATCTTTTGTATTGTTTTTCTTGTTTCAATTTCACTTAGTTCTATTCTGATCTTTGTTATTTCTTTTCCTCTGCTGGGTTTGGATTGTTCTTGTTTCTCCAGTTCCATGAGGTGTGACCTTAGATTGTCTGTATGTGCTCTTTCAGACTTTTTGATATAGGCATTTAATGGTATGAAGTTTCCTCTTAGCACCACTTTTGCTGTATCCCAGAGGTTTTGATAGGTTGTGTCATTAACTTCTTTCAGTTCAAAGAATTTTTAAATTTCCAACTTGATTTCATTGTTGACCCAATGATCATTCAGGAGCCAGTTATTTAATTTCCATATATTTGTACGGTTTTGAGGGTTCCTTTTGGAGTTGATTTCCAATTTTATTCCACTGTGGTCTGAGAGAGTACTTAATATAATTTTGATTTTCTTAAACTTACTGAGACTTGTTTTGTGGCCTATCATATGGTCTTTCCTGGAGAATGTTCCATATGCTGATTAACAGAATGCATATTCTGAAGTTGTTGGGTAGAATGTTCTGTAAATATACGATAAGTCCATTTGTTCTAGGGTATAGTTTAAGTCCATTGTTTCTTTGTTGACTTTCTGTCTGGATGATCTGTCTAGCACTGTCAGTGGAGTATTAAAGTCCCCCACTATTATTGTGTTGCCATCTATCTCATGACCAAGAACCCAAAGCAAATGCAACAAAAATGAAGATGAATAGATGGGACTTAATTAAACTAAAAAGATTCTGCACAGCAAAAGAAATAATCAGCAGAGTTAACAGACAACCCACAGAGTGGGAGAAAATCTTCACAATCTATACATCTGACAAAGAACAATATCCAGAGTCTTAAAAAAGAGATATACAAATGGCCAACAAGCATATGGGAAAATGCTCAACATCAGTAATGATCAGGGAAATGCAAATCAAAACCACAATGTGATACCACCTTACTCCTGCAAGAATGGCCATAATCAAAAAATCAAAAAATAATAGATGTTGGCGTGGAGGTGGTAAAAGGGAACACTTTTACACTGCTTGTAGGAATGTAAACTAGTACAACCACAATGGAAAATAGTGTGGAGATTCCTTAAAAAAACTAAAAGTAGATCTACCATTTGATCCAGCAATCCCACTACTAGGTATCAACCCAGAGGAAAAGAAGTCATTATACAAAAAAGATACTTGTACATCCATGTTTATAGCAGCACAATTTGCAACTGCAAAAATATGGAACCAGTCCAAATGCCCATCAATCAACAAGTAGATAAAGAAAATATGGTATACACATACCACAGAATACTACTTAGCCATAAAAAGGAATGCAATAATGGCATTCGCAGCAACCTGGATGAAATTGGAGACTTTATGCTAAGTGAAGTAACTCTGGAATGGAAAACCAAATATCATATGTTCTCACTCATAAGAGGGAGCTAAGCTATGAGCACACAAAGGCCTAAGAATAATACATTGGACTTTGGGGAATCAGGCGAAAGGCTGGGAGAGGGGTGAGGGATAAAAGAATATACACTGGGTACAGTGTAGACTGTTCGGGTGATGGGTGCACCAAAATCTTGGAAATGACCACTAAAGAACTTATTCATGTAACTAAACACTACCTGCTCCCTAAAAACCTATTGAAAAAAACAAAAACAAAAACTTTAACAGCACCCCTTTCTGGGTCTTCCGATTGTCATAAAGCTTTCTACCTATTTGTACCTCAGCAGTGTAGACAAGCCCTTAATGCTCTAACAGAACACCATAGGAGTCATCAGGGTCTAATTGTTTATTACAATCTTCCCTTAGATCTAGTGGCCAAAGCCAACTCCTTATCAAGGGCAGTATTAGCAGCTGTCAAACTAGCAGAGGCTTCTACTAATGTGGTTTAAGGATTTATTTAGACTTCATGGTACCTCATGCTGTGCAATCCTTGTTATTTACTAAAAAGACATTTCTCAGCAAGCAGGTTCACCTCCTATGAACTTTTATTACTTTCTCCCCCACACATTTCCACACAGTGCTATAATACCTGAAAGTCTACTAACAGGAAGACAAATACCACATGATCTCACTTATATATAGAACCTAAAAAAGTCAAACTTATACAAGTTGAGAGTAGAATAGTGGTTACAAGAAGCTAGGGAGGTGGAGGCCTGGGGTGGAGGGAAGGGAGATGTTGATTAAGGGTACAAGTTTCCATTTAGATGGAAAGAATAAGTTTGAGATCTACTGCACAGCATGTAGTAAGCATAGTTAATAATAATGTATATTTCAAAATTGGTAAAAGTAGATTTTAAATATTCTCACTATAAAAAAGTAAGCATTGAAGTGATGGATATGTTAATTAGTTTGATATAACCATTCCACAACATATACATACACAGGTATATCAAAACATCACATTGTAGCCCATATATACAATATTTATTTTTCAATTAAAGATCTAAATAAAAAATAAAGAGGCATGAAAACTGAAAAAGAAAAGCTCATTGCTTATTTCTCTTTAATTTTTAATTTGCACAAACTATACAATAATACTATTTGACAATTGCCCCCTAAAATTGCTAATAAGTCTGTCATATAATCTTACCTAAGCTTGCACATATGTACATGTATATACTAATTTACTTTTTATGTTATTCATTATAAATATGTATATATACACTGTTCATTTTATATATAGCATATATAAATGCTTGAATAGAAACAGGTTAAAATGCTTTCATATCTTAATGAAAAAAATATACTAATGTAGTAAAGAGATGTGGATTGAACAGAGCACCCACCAAACTTTCTTTCAAGAAATATTTTGGTAATCAATAACTTCCTATATAAAGTATATCTCTTTGATCTCTATTTCTAATAAGTGTTACTCATAGACAAGTTTAACAAAAAGCCTGGTATTGTTTTTCCATTACCCAAAGAAAGGGAAATCCATGACGATTTAGTCTCTGTCTAAGCAATAACTGTGCTTCAGACAGATTTATTAGAAACTCTCCCCAGATTAAATTTACATGTAATCTTGTTTGTTGATAGGTCATTTTTTGAAAGTGAAATGGAAAAAATATCAGGCAGGATATACTGCAACAGTCTCAGCTGACCCCTAAATCATGACTCCTTACCAGAGGTTAAACCAGCCCAGATGACAGAACTTATTCTACTCAGCAAAGCTTGCCAGTTGTCAAGACATTAGAGAGTTAACATTAATAGCAGCTATGCCTTTGGTGTAGTCCATGATCTTGGAATACTGTAAAAATAATTATGGTTTCTGATCTCAGTAGGAATCCCAATTTCAAGTAATCAACCATTTTAAGTGTTCTAATGCTTCCTTAGGGGATGGTTATCATAAAGCCACACTGAAAGGGATAACGTTAAGGCTAGAGGAAATATCCTAGCTAATCTTTATGACATACAGTCCCGGCCCCCATGATATCCAAAAAGCCAAATCTTTGAAGAAATTTAAAAAGGCTATTTTGGAATGCCTACAACTGGCTCCAGCATCTGAAGAAAAAATGTGATAATGAATTACAAAAAGAAAATCTCTTTCAGGACACTTTCAGGACACTTTCAGGACAGACACTTGGTGGCACCAGAGGACCTCAATGGAACTTTGTAAAAATTTTATAGGAAATTAGCCCTCAGAGCAAGGACAAACTGAACATTATATTCAATTAGCATTGGTGGTGAAATTTTACTAAAATTGCTGAGGATGTCTCTGGTGTACAGCTGTCATTAGCACTGTCCTGGTAAAACTGTTATCCTTGTAAATCCAAGCCTTAGGGTCCCTATAAACACTTTCAAATGGATTTCCTAAAATTAACCCCTAGAACAGGTTTTGAATATGTTCATCGTTGCTTCCATCTTCTCAGGATGAACTAAAACTTCTTGCCAGAGAGCTACAGTTCTGTGAGTAGAAAAACAAATTACTTGATTTTGTGTTTCCAACCTGAGGATCTATCTCCAGGAACAGGGTTACTCATTTTACTGGGACTGTCATTACAGAACTTTGCAAAACCTTGTCATTTATTTAGAAATTCATTGCCCCTATCATCCTCAAACTTGAAGAAAAGTAGAGAGGACTAATGGCACACTGTATCTGACACTCTTAAACTTCCATGACCAAGAAGGTTACCTCTAACTCATAACACCATGAAGTCCATACTCCCCTATATTCATTGGCTTTTACCATATAAACTTGTTAGGAGTTTGCCCTATGAAGTTGGCTACTTCTCCCCTGATTTTGGACATTTCTTTACTTCAGACAAATGTGGCAAAGTACTCCAAGGGACTAATGTAATATGTTTCAGAGTCTTATCACAAACAGATAAAAGTTGCTTTTCTTCTATATGACCAAAAGCTCAGAGGTAGTGTCTTCTAGAAATGACCTCAGAGAGAAAAAACAAACATCCTGAAACCATGTTGGAAATAATCCTACCAAGAACTACTAGCACAGTAGCTAACCCCCAGGGAATAGATCCTTGAGTTCATGTTTCCCAGATGAACAGACACTAGGTTTCACTAATACATGGAATGCCATTCCATCAAGAAATTTAAATCTAAGGAGTCTTGAGAAAGCTTCAGGAGCAGACATATTCAGAAAGAAACAGCTACCATTCAAGAGGTATGGATCAAGACAGCCTCTACCCAAGACCTACAGAGTCTGTTTTTACATGGCCTGTGAGCCAGGAATGGTTTTTATATTTTTAATGGGTTAAAAAGAAAAATTAAAAAAAACATTTCAAATCACCTGAATATTGTATAAAATATAAATCTTAGTGTCCATAACATTTTATAGGAACATAGCCACACTGATTCATGTAAGTACTGTCCATGGCTGCTTTTACACTATAACAAAGTTGAATGGTTGTGACAGAGACCATACTGTCCACAAAGCCTGAAATATTTACTATATGACTCTTTACAAAAAAAGCTTGCTAACACCCTACCTAGATAATCAGAGTTAAAGATTGCAATGCTTTTATTTGCAGGCTTTTGTTCTTTATTTTCTGAGGTACTTTCTTTCCCCTTTCTTAATCCAGCCCCTTAAGTGAGTAAAAGCATATTATTTATTAACCATGATGGTTTCAAAGGTCCTTATCCTTAATATTGCTCCCTACATTCTTGGCCACTCTATGGTGTAAGTCCAATTACTAATGGAAATTTTTGATTTGGGGATGGCCTCTGTTCTCTTGGTTTAATATAGGTATTCCTGGCTGCTGGCTTAAAAGTGATCTACAAGTTCTGATAATAAACTTTTATTTAGTGTTTTTCCACTGGTGTGTTCAGAAGTGTAACTTCTGGAACCTTAAGTACTGTTGCATAGCCACTGTCCTATAAAATGATCCAACAAATTATGATCCAACAAAAGGAAAAATTGATACACACACACACACACACACACACACACACACATCACCAGAAACCGCCTACATGCCATCATGACTCTTCATCAAGCAGCATAAATCTTGATTGATCACATCCTAAATAATAATAGCTTATTTTATTTTCCAGCTCAGGTTGAAGAAGAAAAACAGGACTGAGAACTGAAACCACCTGCATCAATATAACAGAGATATTCAGAGTAAGAACTGAGAATACCTGTGTCAACACAACTTAGTTTTTTGTTCCAGGAAACCTTTGCCCAGTAAATATAAGACTATAAAAACCGATAAATTATATCACTGTTTGTTTCAGGCAACTGCTGCAAAACAACTTATCTGAGACAATAGTTTATTTGGGTAAACATCTGGTTTATCAAACAACTATTTATTCTCAAGTGTAGCTTCAAGAGCTTCAATGTTGCCACATTCACAATCCTAAAATACTGCATTACAAAATTTGCCCAATCCCCATCAATATCTTCCCTTAAAAGATCTGCCTAAATCTGCTTGCACCTAGACCCTATAACCCTCTACATAGTCCAATACTGATTTTCACCTTTTGAAATACTAAGACTCTGTAAAAGTAGTGTTTTCACTTACTGCAATGAGTTTCAATAAACACACCTGCTTTATTAACAAGTTGTTTGGTGATTTGAGGGAATGCAACCAGGCAGTTCTAATTTACACTGCTAACAACATATGAAAGTTCTTGTTTTTCTAAAAGTTGGTAAAGGTAGGAATCTGGCTTTTTCTTCAGATGGAATCCAGCTCTAATACCATTTCTTGAATAATCTGTTATTCCCCACTGATTTAAAGGCCACCATTAACATTCACTAAATTATCTTATGTATTTGGATCTATTTCTAGATTCTGTTGTGTTCTACTAAATAACTATGTATACTGCACCAAGCTATTTTAATTATGACAGCTTTATATTATGTTTAAGAATCAAGCATGACTATTTCATTCCCTTCTTTTTTAAATTTCCCAGCCACTCTTGTATGTTTATTTCCACATAAACCTTAGAATAAGCTTAAGTACCCAAAATATGTTCTTGACATTTTAAATTGGATTTATTTATTTTTAGAGACAGAGCCTCGCTCTGCACCCAGGCTGGAGTGCAATGGCACAAACATAGCTCACTACAGCCTCAAACTTCTGGGCTCAAGTGATCCTCCCACCTCAGCCTCCCGAGGAGCTAGGACTACAGGCACATACCACCACGTCCTACTAATATATGTATTTTTTAATAGAGACAAGGTCTCACTATGTTGCCCAGGCTGCTCTTGAACTCCTGGCTTCAAGTAACCCTCCTGCCTTGGCCTACCAAAGTGCTGGGATTACAGGCGTGAGCCACGGCAGTTGGTCATTAAATTGGGTTCATTAAACTTACCTTAGGGACTGTGATAACTTTATGCTGTTAGTTCTATGCAAAAACAAGATATAACTTTACATTTTAAAATCTGCTTGAAATTAGTTGTACTCAGTATTTACCTATTCTTTCCCTCCATATTCTTTCCCTCCACAGATAGGTCTGTTTCAGACTTGTCCTTCATATAATTCAACCCTGATTTTACTCCCACAATCTGCACAACCTTGGGATCTGTCTAGCCTCGAAATTCCAATTATTTCATGTTTGGTCTATCCACTATCACCTGACTTCTGATTCTGATGTTACCCCCAATTCCTGTTTCAATATTACCAAACAATGAGAACAGAAATCAGCATAATTACACTTTCAGGTTTTAGTTGTTAAGATTACTCTGATGGAACAGCATGAGAAGCACTATCATAAATGCTTCAATACAGATAAAGCTATGGAGAAAATAAGAGCTGCTACTATTTTTTAATATTTGGTTACATTATGTAATAACACCCTGGAAAAATATGGTACTAGTTATGAGGTTTCATTGCTTTCGAAGTATTTTCACTCCCCTATAACACACAATGTGTTTCTCAGATGTAAAATAGTTTTCAGAGTTATTCACAGTGCCGTATCAAAAAGCCTGAACAAAATTCTTATTCTCAGTTTTCTGGAAGCCTAAATGTTACCAACAGTTTTAGTTGGGATTTTCTTGAGATTTTATTTAAAATAATCTACTAACCCCTGAATATGTTAGAAAATTTAAAAATTAACTTGGCAATAAGGATTAGAATACATTTTAAAATAGATGCTATAAATACTAATCTGAGAGAAAAAAATACTCACTGTATTAGTTAGCTTTCATACTGCTACAAAGAAATGCCCAAGACTGGGTAATTTATAAAGGAAAGAGGTTTAATTGACTCACAGTTCAGCATGTCTGCGGAGGCCTCAGGAAACTTACAATCATGATGGAAGGCGAAGCGAAAGCAAGGCACCTTCTTTACAAGGTGACAGAAAGGAGAAGTGCTGAGCGAAGAGGGAAGAGCCCCTTATAAAACCATTAGATCTCATGAGAACCATCAGGAGAACAGCATGGGGAAACTGCCCAAATGATTCGATTACCTCCACCTTGTCTCTCCCTTGACACATAGGGTTATGGGGATTACAATTCAAGATGAGATTTGGCTGGGGACACAAAGCCTAACCATATCACTCACCTTTTGCCATTTAAGTTCCTGTGTCTCCACAATAATTTTACCAATCTGCTCTTCATAATGAATTTCTGCTTCCTAAGTCAAAAAGAAAAAGAAAAGTGCTATAAAAATAAAGACTTTAAAACTTCCAGTTTCAGCTCTTTCTGGAGAGATATGGAAATAGCATACTCCCACCTTTACAACAAGAAAAAAATCTGGACAAACTGCAAATTAAATAGACAAGTCCATCATAGAACTGAGGTCCCAAATCAATCAAGTACCCAAAATCTGGATACAGACAGGTGCCTAGAGAAACAGAACCCTGACATTTGCTTACCTGGGACATAAGCTACTGAGGACTGGTAAGAAGCTTCAATGAAAAGTCCTTAATAAATTACTAAAGGTAAAATGTAGGCTACTGTAAAAATATGAATCTCCTGAAATAGGGAGGTTTATACTTTCTAGCAGGCTTTTCTTCTAGGAAACCCACCAGGTGCTTACAGAAAAGGTTGAGAAAAATCCTCATATGTAACTTACCTGCACATTGGGCACATGTACCATAAAACCTAAAGTATAATAATAATAATAATAATAATAATAATTACAATAAAAGAAAAAAAAAAGAAAAAAAAAAAAAAAAAAGTTTTCCCCTGCAGCGCTGGCTATGTAGGGGAAGAGCAGTCCCAAACCATCTTCCCTATTTCCTCTACAGATCAAAACCCTTAATCTGCAGAGGGGAGGGCAACAGAAACTATAGCTAAAAGCACTAGTGGAAACCCTCTGCAGCTGGGCAAGGGGACCAAAAGTCATCACTAAAAATTCTACCTAGGCAGACCTATCTTCCTTATCTCCTCTAAGCAGCAACTGGGAAGAGGAGGACTGGGAGAACAAGGCAACAACAGTTCTTTCATTGTGGGAGGAGCAAGAATACATGCTAGGCCATTACATACGAAGGAGGGACCAAACACTCATGAAGATCTCATCCTGAGACTCAGGTTCACCTAAGACTAAGGTTTAATGAGAATATCAGAGAATGCCCTTCTTCCGCTATCTTCTACCACCACCACCATGCCAATAAGCATCAAGTAAAAAGAACAAGGAGATACAGCAAGGAGAGCTGCAAAGACAGAGTTTCTCTGGGAAGCAGGACAAAGAAAAGACCCAAAGACAAGTGGGGAGGCCCAATGCCAAGCAGGAAGCAGTCATTTAGAAATACTCTCTGGTTCTGTTTGAAATAATGTAATACTCCTGAATTTGCCCATATCATAAACATAAGGTATCACTAGAGAAATCTGAAGCTTCTGCTGAATAACAGGCAGAGTTGAAAACTGCCTGGTTTAAGTATTGAAGGTATGCCTCAACACACACACACAGAGCCCTTCTGCAAAAACTAGGAGATTTTTTGTTTCCTTTGGTATTTAAAGAAATCTCTGCGATCACTAGCTGATCACTAATATAACAGCAAAGTCAGTAGCCACACACAACAAAGACAACAGACCTTACAAATTAGTTCAAAGACAAATTAGTTCAAAGACACACTAAACAAAGACAAGAAGCAGGAACCCTAGAAAGTGAGAAGAGTCTGATTTCCAGAGCTGCCATATATCCAAAATGTTTCTAACAAAAAGTTACAAGGCATGCAAAGTAAAAGCAAAGTGTAGCCCATTATACAGGAAAAAAATTAATGGAAATTATACTTTAGGAAGCCCAGAAATTAGATGTACTAATAAAACTTTTAATCAAACTATTTTAAATATGGTCAAAGAGCTAAAAGAGACCATGTACAAAAACATAACTATTAAAAAGATAATAAGCAAATGCTACAAAAAAACTTTACACTCAGAAATTCGACAACTTAGACAAACTGGCCAATGTCTCGAAAGCCACAAACTATCAAAACTCAACCAAGATAACACAGACAATCTAAATAGCCCTATAACTATAAAAGGAGTTGAGTTTTTAATAAAAAGCCTCCCAAAAAGAAATCTTCAGGCCCAGATGGTTTCACTGGAGAATACTACCAAATATTTAAAGAATTAACACCACTTTTACACAGTCTCTTCCAGAAAAATAGAAGAGGAGGAAACACATACTAATTGATTTTATCAGACCTATTTACCATAATACCAATACCAAAGACAGCACACAGGGAATACTCTGACCAATACTTCTCACAAATTTTGATGCAAAAATCCTTAATAACATGTTAGCAAACAGAATCCAACAATATAATTTAAAAATTATATGAGTGGAATTTATTGCAGGTATGCAAAGCTAGTTCAACAGTTGAAAATCAATCAGTATAATTTGTTACATCAATACGCTAATCATATGATCGCATCAACCGACACAGAAAAAACACTTAACAAAATTCAACATCCATTCTTGATAAAAACTCTTACCAAGTTAGGCATAAAAATATTATCCTTGCTTTTTGTAAATAACATTTACAAAAACCCTACATTTAGCATCATATTTAATGGTGAAAGACTGAATGCTTTCCCTTTAAGATCAGAAACAACGTAGGGATGTCTATTCTCATCGCTCTTATTAAATATAATACTGAAAGTTTTAGCCACTGCTATAAGGCATACACAAATAAATAAACAGATTGGAAAGGAAAAAATAAAACTACCTATATTTGCAGATGATATGATTGTATGCATAGAAAATACTAAGGTACCTACAAAAAAACTCCCAAAAATAGTAAGTGAATTTAAGAAGGTCACAGGATACAAGATTAACACACAAAAAACAATGTCACATTTCTATATTTTAACAATGAATATGCAGAAACCAAAATTCAAAATGCAACTTATAATCACATCAGAGAAAATGAATTATATAAGTATACACTTTGAAAAGCATTTATAAAATCTGTATGCTAATATATACAACATAGATTAATTTAAAACATGCTGAGTGAAAGCACCCTTACCCAAAAGAATACACAATGATGATTCCATTTAAATGAAATGGTGGAATAAAAAAAACTAATTGAGTATGGTAAAAAATCAAGAGAGTAATTATCTCTTGGGGTGGGCATTAAGGACAGAATTTGCCTGGGAAGAGGCATGAGAGAGCTTTCTGGGTTGATGAAAATATTTTACATCTTGATAAGGTTTCAATTATACAGGTGTATTCACCTGTCAAAACTCACTGAATGTACAGCTAAGATGTATACATTTCATTGTATATAAACTTTAATGTAAGGAAAAAAGCTGTAGAGAAATAGTAAACTCTTTGTAATGATACTTATTTTATTTTTTATTTTTTGAGACACAGTCTCGCTCTGTCACCCAGACCCAGCCTGGAGTGCAGTGGTGCAATTTTGGCTCACTGCAACCTCCGCATCCCAGGTTCAAGCAATTCTCCTGCCTCAGCCTTTTAAGTAGCTGAGATTACAGGTACATGCCACCAAGCCCAGCTAATTTTTATATTTTTAGTAGAAACGGGGTTTTACCATGTTGGCTAGGCTGGTCTCAAACTCCTGGCCTCAGGTGATCTGCCTGCCTCGGCCTCCCAAAGTGCTGCGATTACAGGAATAAGCCACTGCACTTGGCCCATGATATTCATTTTAAATATCAGGAGGAAGTATACTGATGTCTGCAATTTACTTTGAAATCATCAGAATGAAGTCAAAAGAGGGATAGATAGATATGTGATAAAGCAAAAATAGAAAAATATTAATGTTATATGAGTGTTCACTGTAAAATTCTTTCAGTTTTGCTGTATGTTTGACAATTTTCATAACATGTTGGAGAGAAACCAAAGAGTAGATATTAACAGATAAAATATGTGCTTTTTAAATGAAATATTTTTCTATGACTCACTTTTTTTTTTTTTTTTTTTTTTTGAGACAGAGTCTCACTCTGTCGCCCAGGCTGGAGTGCAGTGGTGCGATCTCAGTTCACTGCAAGCTCTGCCTCCTGGGTTCACGCCATTCTCCTGCCTTGGCCTCCCGAGTAGCTGGGACTACAGGCGTCCGCCATGGCGCCCGGCTAATTTTTTGTATTTTTAGTAGAGACGCGGTTTCACCGTGTTAGCCAGGATGGTCTAGATCTCCTGACCTCGTGATCTGCTCGCCTCTGCCTCCCAAAGTGCTGAGATTACAAGCGTGAGCCACCGCGCCCCGCCTATGACTCACTTTTATATCCTTTGCTTTATTATACATACATACACATATATACACTTATGCTATGTTACTCAAAGATAGACTTTCATGAAAGTTGTCTCATTTAGAACATTTTTAGCAGCAAGTAACAACAACAAAATCCAGCTCACAATGGCTTCTGGGAGTTAGCATCTCACATGAACAGGAGGCTAAAGGTAGAGTGCTTCTACAATTGATTATTTCAGTGGCCCACTCAACAATATCATCAATACTATGATTCTGCTCATCTTTCCATTTTGCCATTATCAGTGATTTTCATCATGCTTTCCACCCCTCATGGTTGCAAAATGGTTACTTTCATTTTAGGCATTAATGACAAGTCAGAGAACATCTTGCAGTAGAAAAAGTGTATTCTCTTAAAAAAAAAGGTTAACAAAAGCTTTCCCAGAAGCTTCCCAACACACATTCGCTAATAATTCATTGGCCATAACTGGGTCACATACCCTCTCCTAAGCCAGTCATTGGCAGGGGAAGTACATTGGATCTTTATAGGTGATTAATACCAGTGAGGACTTACCCGACTCACAGTCATGAGAGGTGGACCCTATGACACAATTAGGGTTTTTCCAACACAGAAGAAGGGAGGAAATCCATACCAACAGTATATACTACAAGATACATAAATGAGGAGAGATTACAATCTCTTACAGTAATACCTTTCTATTATTAAAACATATTGAAAAAGGAAATAAATGTACATATATACATTTGTTTTGGGAAGGAGTGTATATAAAACATGCATCTCTTCTCAAAGCAGTTGGACTGAAAATGTACCAGATACTGTTTTCATCACGTAGGTCTGGTTCTCTTTTAACCACTTCTCTTTCAGTGGTTAGAGTGGGTTCTGAGGTCTTACCATGATCTAGATATTGTTCTAAGTACTTTTTATTTATTGATTAATTGAATCCTGGACATAATATAATGAGGTAGATTCTCTTACTATTGCCATTTTATACAGAAGGAACCTGAGATACCAAGAGGGTAAATAGCTTGCCTGAAGTCACACAGGAGGTAAATGGCAGAGCCAGTATTCAAACTCAGATCATCTGTCTCCAAAGTCTGTTAAATGCTGGATTACACTACCTTGAAGAGATTATGGATGCTGCAGAACAGTATGGATTGTTATGATATATATTCCTTTCCTTCAAAAACTTCAGAAGTTAATCTTTATATCCCCTCAAATTTAGGAAACCATTCAAAATCATTTTACCTATGTAAAATATGCAAGCACAATCTGGTTATTTGGTAAAACATCTCAAAATAAAAACTAGAAATATTTGTTGAATGAAAAACAAAAGAATTTAAGAATTGCTACGAATTTTCTAATATTAATAGATACTTTTCTATATCAGAAATCTTTGTAATAGATTAAGTTGACCAAAGTGAAAATCATGGTTCAAATACTATTAAGAAAGAGATTTGTGTAAATATAAACTTTTAGGCTAGCCCATGAGTGTTAGAAATATTTATCTTGAGTACTTTTCAGACCAAGAAACTATCTGGAAGAGTGATTAGTATTTTCTTAGACAACATGAGAAACTGAGTTGAGCAATTTCGTAGGAGGTGGATTATGAGTTTGAAAAGGAATGTACAAGTACCCAGTTACAATTTTGGCTGCTTGGACACGTGCCTGGTGTATGTACCTAAATCTGTTCAGGGTCAAGAATTGAAGAGGCCTGACCAATACATAGCCCATCTTGTAAAACTACTGCCTGAAGCAAACACTTTAAAAAAGGCATGACACTTTCTAAAGGTTATAAAGAGTAAATAAACCATCAAATTACTCCTCTTTTATTGTTTTTGTAAAAACACTTATATCCTTGTAGTCCTAAGGCATCTAATAAAAAATAAACACTTTTATTAAGATTCTGTATTCTAGGTACTTTATTGAAGTTAGAGACAACATTTTTTATTAAATTTAATATTTTTTCTCATTGACATTTAATAAGAATTTTTATAACTTTTAAAAGCTGCTTAAAGATAAATGGAAGAAAAAATTAAAGTTCTAATAAAAAATTTAATAATTTATAATAGAAAGCATAAAGTTAATAAAATCCTACTCTAGTACAAATATATTCTAATGCTATTTTTCTGCAATGTGGCTAACACCCATTTTATCAGTTTTCCATGTGGCATAAAGATATACATTATACAAATCATAATAATCAGAAAGGGGTATGATTCTATCCATACCATTTTTAATTTTATGGGGTATTGAAATGCTGCTTAATGTTATTTACCACATATTATACCATTAATTACCCAGTTTTCCCTCATACTTTTCTTATTTTAAACCACCCAAAACTCCACTGACTTTTATTTACTGCTAATTTAGAATTCAAAAATTTATTCTTTAGATATTTAACAAATTTAATGTGCCCTTTCTGAACTACCCTAATACTTTGCTCATGATTCTATTATGATACATAATACATACTATGTGATAGTATAGTCATTAATTTTCATGGCATGTGATGCCCATTAAATTTTCAATTCTCTTAAGGCATAGATTGAGAAATGGCTTATAAAAGGTTATCAAATTAATGCATAATTTAAAAGCCTAAAAGATTTGTGGTAGAGATCTTTAATCCCCATTGTAGAGATGATTTGGCTCAGAAATATATTTTGTTTTAAAACTTTCAACTTACTTCCAATTTTTAGAATTCAATAGATTTCATGTTGAAATCTGTATTTCTAGTTTTGGGTTTTTTTTCAATAATTGAAAAAGATGGATAGCACAGAGCTTATTTTTCTACATGCCAATAATTACTTGGAGCTGAATGGCAGATGTAGGTTGAACTGAAGATATATGCTTTCCAGGTCAACATAATTCCTACCCTACTCACATCACAAGCGAACTGCCTGAATTCTGAAGGAAGGTGTCTGTGATTTGTTACTCCTGTGCTATTACTGTGCATCCCCACTCCTTATCAGTAATTCTATCTATGTGTTAAGGACATGTATCAAAAACGATGTCTAACTTCTAAAATGCAGACATTGTGGATTCAATATAAACTATTTTGTTGATTCGGACTGTTAATTTGTAAATCATTATAAATTTTAAACATTCCATTGTTTTCAAATATTATTACCATTTTAGGCTCATACAGAAAAAAATGAATAATATCCCCTCTTACTTTTATTAATTACTATACAGTTAAGTAGTGAAATATAGTTTAGTGAAGTAAGAAGATGTCTTTTTTTTTTTTTTTCACTTTATAGTAATCCCTCCTTATCCATGGGTTCACTTTCTGAGGTTTCAGTTACCCACAGTCAACCATTGTCCAAAAATAGGTTAATATAATACAATAAGATATTTTGGCAGAAAGTGAGACCACATTTGCATAATTTTTATTATAGTATATTGCTATAATTGTTCTATTTTTAGCTGTTGTTAACTTCTTATATACGTAATTTATAAATTAAACTTCATTACAGGTATGTACACGTCGGGAAAAACAGTACATTTTGCACAGGGTTTGATACTATCTGAGGTTTCAGGCATCTGCTGCAGGTCCTGGAACTTATCCCCCACAAAATAAGGAGAGACTACTATATCTTGTTGTCCTACCTACTAACTTATAAAACACTTACTGTGTTTTGCTCATTACAACTAAAGACATTTTGCTATCTAACCCTTTACAATATAGCTCAATTTTATGTTAACAACTTTATTCATTTCAGCTAACTTATTATACATGTTAACGGAAGAGCACTGGACAAGGAATGGGGAGATGTGAGTATGAGTCTCTGGGTTTTAGGTTGGTCTAGAAGGTTGGTCTATAATTAGGTCACTTTCATCTCTAAATTTCTACAATTTCATGATCCTGCAAAAAGGCTGATGATGTAGAATACATCTCCAAGATCATACAGAGAAGAGAACCATAAAGAAGTGATCCTGATAATCAGCATCTGATAGTTCACTAGAGGCTGAGAAACGGGCAGATCCACCAGCAGTCTTATGAGGATAGGCTTAGTGTTCAGGGCCCACCAAGGAGGAGGGACTCTGGCAAATATCCTAGAATTTTAGTTGGAACCCCAAAGAGCTACACTCTTAGAGTACAAAGTGGAAATAAATTACTCCTCACAAAGACGAAAACAGCTTCCAGGCAGCTCAATCTCTGACTAGTAAAATAATCTGCCCAACTCCAACTTCCAGAAGCAAAAGTAAATCTCTCTAAAGAAAGATAATACCATCCAAAGGCTCAAATTTCCTTTACAACTTTTCATGCACAAAGTCAGTCATTGAATCAAAATTTACTCTACTTCACTGGAGATAAGGTCAAATGACCAAAAACTAAGACAAAAAGAGAGACAATAGAAATGGATCTACAAGAAGTCCAGATATTGGATTTATTGACATAGACTTTAAAATATATGTGATTAACATGCTCAAGGAAATATATAACAAAATGAATTTCCACAGAGGACTGAAAATTATAAAAGACAAACCATATGGAAATACTAGAACTGAAAAATATAATAAATCAAATTAAGAACTCAATAGATTGAGTTTATCAGCAGATTAGACAACTTGAAGAGAGGATTAGTAAAGTGAAAGGACAGAAAAAATAGCTAGGCTGAAACATGGAGAGAAAAAAATATGGAAAACATAGAAAAATCAGTAATAATATAGAAGATTTTAACAAGATTGACAAAGTTGATCTATATAATTCATATTCACAGAACACTGCACCTAAGAAATGCAGAAAACACATTCTTTTCAAATTCATCAGTGTTAGAATATTTACCAAAATCAATTATATGCTTGGCCAGAAAGCAAATCTCCACATATATTAAGTGACTGCAATTATATGGACTATATTATCTGATACAATAGAAATAAGCTAGAAATCAATTTTTTAAGTTAGCAAAAAATAAAATACCCAAATATTCTTAAAAGAAGTATACTTCTAAGTAGCCCATATGTTGAAGAAGAAATTACAAAAAAATTAGAAAATAATTTGAATAAAAATACAATATATAAAAATTAGGATCCAGCTGAAGCCGTATTGAGAAAAATTTATAGTCTTATAAATGCCAGGATCCAGTCCAGGTTACCACATTGCATTTAGTCATCATGACTCCTTAGATTCCTCCATTCTGTCACAGTTTCTCAGTCGTTCCTTGTTTTTACTGACCTTGACACTTTTGAAGAATATTATTGAGGTATCTTGTAGAATGTCCCTCAAATGGGGCTTGTCTGATATTTTTTCATAATTATACTAGCTGTGGGGGAAGAATGTCATAGAGAATAAAGTTCCCTTGTCATCACATTGCATCATGAATAGTTGATATTCATGTGAATCACTGATACCAACATGAATTATTTCTGGAGATTTTCACTTTAATCACTTAGTTAAGATAGTGTCTTCCAGGTATCTCCACTGTAAACCTAATATTTTTCCCTTAAATATTCTAGTCATTAGAAACAAGTCACTTATTCCACAATAGGGTGGGGTGTTGGGGCACAGAATTAAGCTCTGCTTCCCAGAGGGAGGAATAGCAAACAATTTTGAACAAGATATAAAATCACTACAGTAAATTACTAAATAATTTGGAAAAAATATTCTGTGGCTATGTAACTACCTTGTTTCTCCTTAAAGTTTCAGCCATCAAATTTGGCATTCATCAGTGGATACTGCCTGCAGCAATTTTTTTTTTCTTTTTTTTGAGACGTTGTCTCGCTCTGTCGCCCAGGCTGGAGGGCAGTGGCGCAATCTCGGCTCACTGCAACCTCCACCTCCCTGGTTGAAGCAATTCCCTGCCTCAGCCTCCTGTGTAGCTGGGATTACAGGCACCCACCACCATGTCTGGCTAGTTTTTGTATTTTTAGTAGAGATGGGGTTTCACCATCTTGGCCAGGCTGGTCTTGAACTCCTGACCTCGTGGTTCACCTGCCTCAGCCTCCCAAAGTGCTGGGATTACAGGCGTGAGCCACTGTGCCTGGCCTGCAGCAATTATTACTGTGATTTTTCTAAGGGTGATTTTTCTATTTCTCCTTTTCCTCCTACATTTAGTAGCTGAAATTCTTTTGTAAAATATTTTTCCCAGCTGAGTGCGGTGGCTCACGCCTGTAATCCTAGCACTTTGGGAGGCCGAGGCAGGTGGATTGCTTGAGGCTATGAGTTTGAAACCAGTCTGAGCAACATAAGGAGACCTCATCTATACATAAAATTTAAAATTTAGCCAGGCATGATGACGCCACCTGTGGTCCCAGCTACTCAGGAGGCTGATGTAGGAGGATTGCTTAAGCCCAGGAGGTCAAGACTGCAGTGAAGCATGGTTGCACCATTGCATTCCAGCCTAGGTAGCAGAGCAAGACCTTGTCTCAAAAAAAAAAAACTAACTAAATAAATAAATAAACTCCCCTCTCCCCAATTTATCTATTTATTTAATAATTTATTAATATTAATAGGGGATCCAATAATATCATTATTTTGTGGTTCAAATTGCTCCAGTTTTAACCGTGGGAGCTCTTTCGGGTTGTCTTATATATCCTTTTGACATTAATTTAAGTACTTCCTTACTTTCCAGCACTACAAGATGCCCAGCCCTGAAATAGGTCATGTCTCCTGGTTCCTTTTACTAAGAGTCCTGGTTCCTTTTACTAGATAATAATATTTAGATCCCAAGATCTGGGTGTCAGTTCTTCTAGGCCCTCTCGGCAGACAAAGCTAGAAAATATATGTATATACGCTAACCCATGTATACACGTACGTCTATATTTATCTTTCTATCTGTATACAATTAAACCATGAATTCATACTGATATCTCCAATTCTGTTTTGTTTGTTTTGTTTTGTTTTGTTTTGTTTTGAGCTGGAGTCTCGCTCTGTCACCCAGGCTGGAGTGCAGTGGTGTGATCTCAGCTCACTGCAACCTCTGCCTCCCAGGTTCAAGCAATTCTCCTGCTTCAGCCTCCCAAGTAGTTGGGACTACAGGAGTGTACAACCACACTCGACTAATTTTTGTATTTTTAGTAGAGATGGGGTTTCACCATGCTGGCCATGCTGGTCTTGAACTCCTGACCTCAGGTGATTCACCCGCCTTGGCCTTCCAAAGTGCTGGGATTATATGCATGAGCCACACTGCCCGGCCCAATTCTTTTTTTTTTTTTTTTTCAACTTTAAGTGCCAGGGTACATGTGCAGGATGTGCAGGTCTGTTACATAGGTAAAGGTGTGCCATGGTGGTTTGCTGCACAGATCAACCCATCACCTAGGTATTAAGCCAAGCATCCATTAGCTATTATTCCTGATGCTCTCCCTCCCCATCCCTGCCCTAATAGGCTCCAGTGTATGTTGTTCCCTACCATGTGTCCATGTGTTTGCATCATTCAGCTCCCACTTACAAGTGAAAATATGCAGTGTTTGGTTTTCTGTTGCTGCGTTACTTTGCTGAGGATAACAGCTTCCAGCTCCATCCATGTCTCTGCAAACGACATGATCGCATTCCTTTTTATGGCTGCATAGTATTCCACGGTATGTACATACCATATTTTATTTATCCTGTCTATCACTCATGGGCTTTTAGGTTGATTCCATGTCTTTGCTATTGTGGATAGTGCTGCAATGAACATATGTGTGCATGTATTAATATTTTTATAAAACAATGTTTTAGATTTCTTTGGGTATATACCCAACAATGGGATTGGTGGGTCAAATGGTATTTCTGCCTCCAGATCTTTGAGGAATCACCACACCATCTTCCACAATGGCTGAACTAATTTACACTACCACAGACAGTGTAAAAGCATTCCTTTTTCTCTGCATCTTTGCCAGCATCTGTTGTTTTTTGACTTTTTAATAATCACCATTCTAACTGGCATGAGGTATCTCCAACTCTAATGCAGCAGCAAAGAGCTCATTCTAGCCTTCCCCTTTGCTTATTTGTAAGTTCTTTCAACAGTGAAAAAATCTACCTACCTCTCAGTATCTATTTGCTTATTTGTTCAACTCTAGTATACCTGTAGTTTCAGAATTGCTGACATGCACCCATCCAAGAAACAAATTTATCAAGTAGAGACATTGTTTATGTACCTTTCTTTTTGTCTTTAGCCTTATAGCATCCAGTCAAAATGCCGCTGTCCAAAGTTAAGTCAATTCTTTTCCCCCTACTCTGCTCACTGAAGTTTATGTTACGCATTTGTGAAAGTTTGTTACATTTTCATAGTACAAATTCCACACTAGAGTCCTCCTGCACATCCTTGTAAATTTGCATATAGTACAGTTTACTCCTTCTAGTGTCATTTTACAGGTTTGACAGAAGAATGTTGTGGTAGACCACTACTATATAATACAGAAGAGTTACATCATCCCCTAAATTTCTCATGCGTTCCATATAGCAAACCCCTCTCCTATCCTCCAATACCTAGTAATCACTGATTTATTTTCCATTGCTATAGCTCTGTCTTTTCCAGAATGTCATATAAATGCATTATAATATATAGCCTCTTGAATCTGGCTTCTCTCACTTAGAAAATTTCATTTAAGATTCACACCTCCATTTTTGAGGATTTTTTTGCTGGGAATAGAATTCTACGTTGGTAGTTATTCTTTTAGCATTTTAAAGGTGCCATTCTATTGTCTTCCGGGTTGAGTAATTATTACTGAGAAGCCCACTATCCATCTTCATCTTATTGTTGTTGCTTTGAAAATAATTAATCTTTTCCACTTGTGGCTGCTTTTAAGATTCTGTTTGGTTTTCACTTCTTCCATGATGTATTTGGGTATGATTTTCTGTGTATTCATCCTACTGGGCTTCACAGAGCTTCTTGAATCTCTGGGTGGTATGTTTAATCCATTTTGGATATTTTCTAATGTCATGTGGTTCTACAATCCTATCTTCTGCTGTGTCTAATCAGCTGCTAAATCTATTGAGTTCTGAGGGGGAGGTTCCAAGAAGGACAAATAGGAATAGCTCCAGTCTACAGCTCCCAGCGTGAGCGATGCAGAAGATGGGTGATTTCTGCATTTCCAACTGAGGTACCGGGTTCATCTCACTGGGGCTTGTCAGACAGTGGGTGCAGGGCAGTGGGTGCAGCCCACGGACCATGAGCCAAAGAAGGGTGAGGCATCATCTCACCCAGGAAGCACAAGGGTTCAGTGAATTCCCGTTCCTAGCCAAGGGAAGTGGTGACAGATGACACCTGGAAAATCGGGTCACTCCCACCCAAATACTGCGCTTTTCCAATAGTCGTAGCAAATGGCACACCAGGAGATTATATCCTGCGCCTGGCTCAGAGGGTCCCATGCCCATGGAGCCTGGCTCACTGCTAGCACAGCAGTCTGAGATTGAACTGCAAGGTGGCAGCAAGGGTGGGGGAGAGGCGCCCACCACTGAGGCTTGAGCAGCCAGGAAGCTCGAACTGAGTGGAGCCCACCACAGCTCAAGGAGGTCTGCCTGCCTCTGTAGACTCCATCTCTGGGGGCAGGGCATAGCTGAACAAAAGGCAGCAGAAACCTCTGCAGAATTAAACGTCCCTGTCCGACAGCTTTGAAGAGAGTAGTCATTCTCCCAGCACAGAGTTTGAGAATGGACAGACTGCCTCAAGTGGGTCCCTGACTCCCGAGTAGCCTAACTGGGAGGCACTTCCCAGTAGGGGCTAACTGACACCTCATACAGCCATGTGCCCCTCTGAGACGAAGCTTCCAGAGGAACAATCAGGCAGCAACATTTGCTGTTCTGCAATATTTGCGGTACTGCAGCCTCCACTGGTGATACCCAGGCAAACAGGGTCTGGAGTGGACCACCAGCAAACTCCAACAAACCTGCAGCTGAGGGTCCTGACTGTTATAAGAAAAACTAACAAACAGGACATCCACACCAAAACCCCATCTGTACGTCACCATCATCAAAGACCAAAGGTAGATAAAACCACAAAGATAGGGAGAAACCAGAGCAGAAAAGCTGAAAATTCTAAAAATAAGAGCACCTCTTCTCCTCCAAAGAAACGCAGCTCTTCACCAACAAAGGAACAAAGCTGGACGGAGAACGACTTTGACGAGTTGAGAGAAGAAGGCTTCAGAAGATCAGTAATAACAAACTTCTCTGAGCTAAAGGAGCATGTTCGAACCCATCGCAAAGAAGGTAAAAACCTTGAAAAAAGATTGGATGAATGGCTAACTAGAATAGACAGCATAGAGAAGACCTTAAATGACCTGATGGAGCAGAAAACCGTAGCACAAGAACTATGTGACAAATGCGCAAGCTTCAGTAGCTGATTCGATCAACTGGAAGAAAGGGTATCAGTGATTGAAGATCAAATGAATGAAATGAAGCAAGAAGAGAAGTTCACAGAAAAAAGAGTAAAAAGAAATGAGCAAAACCTCCAAGAAATATGGGACTATGTGAAAAGACCAAATCTATGTCTGATTGGTGTGCCTGAAAGTGACGGGGAGAATGGAACCAAGTTGGAAAACACACTTCAGGATATTATCCAGGAGAACTTCCCCAACCTAGCAAGGCAGGCCAACATTCAAATTCAGGAAATACAGAGAACACCACAAAGATACTCCTTGAGAAGAGCAACTCCAAGACACATAATTGTCAGATTCACCAAAGTTGAAATGAAGGAAAAAATGTTAAGGGCATCCAGAGAGAAACGTCAGGTTACCCACAAAGGGAAGCCCATCAGACTAACAGTGGATCTCTTGGCAGAAACTCTACAAGCCAGAAGAGAGTGTGGGCAAATATTCAACATTCTTTAGAAAAAGAATATTCAACCCAGAATTTCATATCCAGCCAAACTAAGCTTCATAAGTGAAGGAGAAATAAAATCCTTTACAGACAAGCAAATGCGGAGAGATTTTGTCACCACCAGGCCTGCCTTACAAGAGCTCCTGAAGGAAGCACTAAACATGGAAAGGAACAACTAGTACCAGCCACTGCAAAAACATGCCAAATTGTAAAGACTCTCGATGCTAGGAAGAAACTGCATCAACAAAGAAGTAAAATAACCAGCTAACATCATAATGACAGGATCGAATTCACACATAACAGCATTAACCTTAAATGTAAATGGGCTAAATGCTCCAATTAAAAGACACAGACTGGCAAATTGGATAAAGAGTCAAGACCCATCAGTGTGCTGTATTCAGGAGACCCATCTCACGTGCAGAGACACACATAGGCTCAAAATAAAGGGATGGAGGAAGATCTACCAAGCAAATGGAAAACAAAAAAAAGCAGGGGTTGCAATCCTAGTCTCTGATAAAACAGACTTTAAACCAACAAAGATCAGAAGAGACAAAGAAGGCCATTATATAATGGTAAAGGGATCAATTCAACAAGAAGAGCTAAACTATCCTAAATATATATGCATCCAATACAGGAGCACCCAGATTCATAAAGCAAGTCCTTAGAGACCTACAAAGAGACTTAGACTCCCACACAATAATAATGGGAGACTTTAACACCCCACTGTCAACATTAGACAGCTCAACGAGACAGAAAGTTAAAAAGGATATCCAGCAATTGAACTCAGCTCTGCACCAAGTGGACCTAAGAGACATCTACAGAACTCTCCACCCCAAATCAACAGAATATACGTGCTTCTCAGCACCACATCACACTTATTCCAAAATTGACCACATGGTTGGAAGTAAAGCACTCCTCAGCAAATGTAAAAAAACACAAATTATAACAAACTGTCTCTCAGACCACAGTGCAATCAAACTAGAACTCAGGATTAAGAAACTCACTCAAAACCGCTCAACTACATGGAAACTGAACAACCCGCTCCTGAATGACTACTGGGTCCATAATGAAATGAAGGCAGAAATAAAGATGTTCTTTGAAACCAATGAGAACAAAGACACAACATACCAGAATCTCTTGGACACATTTAAAGCAGTGTTAGAGGGAAATTTATAGCACTAAATGCCCACAAGAGAAAGCAGGAAAGATCTAAAATTGACACCCTAACATCACAATTAAAAGAACTACAGAAGCAAGAGCAAACACATTCAAAAGGTAGCAGAAGGCAAGAAATAACTAAGATCAGAGCAGAACTGAAGTAGATAGAGACACAAAAAAACCCTTCAAAAAATCAGTGAATCCAGGAGCTGGTTTTTTGAAAAGATCAACAAAATTGATAAACCGCTAACAAGACTAATAAAAAAAGGAGAGAAGAATCAAATAGTCACAATAAAACATGATAAAGGGGATATCACCACCGATCACACAGAAATACAAACTACCATCAGAGAATACTATAAACACCTCTACGCAAATAAACTAGAAAATCTAGAAGAAATGGATAAATTCCTGGACACATACACCCTCCCAAGACTAAACGAGGAAGAAGTTGATCTCTGAATAGACCAATAACAGGCTCTGAAATTGCGGCAATAATTAACAGCTCACCAACCAAAAAAAGTCCAGGACCAGATGGATTCACAGCCGAATTCTACCAGAGGTACAAAGAGGAGCTGGTACCATTCCTTCTGAAACTATCCCGATCAATAGAAAAAGAGGGAATCCTCCCTAACTCATTTTATGAGGCCAGCATCATCCTGATACCAAAGCCTGGCAGAGACACAACAAAAAAAGAGAATTTTAGACCAATACTCCTGATGAACATGGATGCAGAAATCCTCAATAAAATACTGGCAAACCGAATCCAGCAGCACATCCAAAAACTTATCCACCATGATCAAGTGGGCTTCATCCCTGGGATGCAAGGTTGGTTCAACATATACAAATCAATAAACATAATCCAGCATATAAACAGAACCAAAGACAAAAACCACATGATTATCTCAATAGATGCAGAAAAGGCCTGTGACAAAATTCAACAGCCCTTCATGCTAAAAACTCTCAATAAATTCGGTATTGATGGGATGTATCTCAAAATAATAAGAGCTATTTATGACAAACCCACAGTCAATATTATACTGAATGGACAAAAGAATTGACAAGACAATTCTAAGCCAAAAGAACAAAGCTGGAGGCATCACGCTACCTGACTTCAAACTATACTACAAGGCTACAGTAACCAAAACAGCATGGTACTGATACCAAAACAGAGATATAGACCAATGGAACAGAATAGAGCCCTCAGAAATAATACCACACATCTACAACCATCTGATCTTTCACAAACCTGACAAAAACAAGAAATGGGGAAAGGAGTCCCTATTTAATAAATAGTGCTGGGAAAACTGGCTAGCCACATGTAGAAAGCTGAAACTGGATCCCTTCCTTACACCTTATACAAAAATTAATTCAAGATAGATTAAAGACTTAAATGTTAGACCTAAAACCATAAAAAACCCCCAAAAAAACCTAGGCAATACCATTCAGGACATAGGCATGGGCAAGGACTTCATGTCTAAAACACCAAAAGCAATGGCAACAAAAGCCAAGATTGACAAATGGGATCAACTAAAGAGTTTCTGCACAGTAAAAGAAACTACCATCAGAGTGAACAGGCAACCTACAGAATGGGAAAAAATTTTTGCAATCTATCCATCTGACAAAGGGCTAATATCCAGAATCTACAAAGAACACAAACAAATTTACATGAAAAAAAAAACCACTCCATCAAAAAGTGGGCGAAGGATATGAACAGACACTTCCCAAAAGAAGACATTTATGCAGCCAACAGACACATGAAAAAATGCTCATCATCACTGGCCATCAGAGAAATGCAAATCAAAACCACAATGAGATACCATCTCACACCAGTTAGAATGGCAATCATTAAAAAGTCAGGAAACAACAGGTGCTGGAGAGGATGTGGAGAAATAGGAACACTTTTACACTGTTGGTGGGACGGTAAACTAGTTCAACCATTGTGGAAGACAGTGTGGCGATTCCTCAAGGAGCTAGAACTAGAAATACCATTTGACCCAGCCATCCCATTACTGGGTATACACCCAAAGGATTACAAATCATGCTGCTATAAAGACACATGCACACATATGTTTATTGTGGCACTATTCACAATAGCAAAGACTTGGAACCAACCCAGATGTCCATCAATGATAGACTGGATTAAGAAAATGTGGCACATGTACACCATGGAATACTATGCAGCCATAAGGAAGGATGAGTTCATGTCTTTTGTAGGGACATGGGTGAAGCTGGAAACCATCATTCTCAGCAAACTATCACAAGGACAAAAAACCAAACACCACATGTTCCCACATATATATATACACATATACATATATATACGTATATACATATATACGTATATATATGTATATACATATACACATTCTAGCCTGGGGAATGTATGTATATGTATATACATATACATATTCAAGTCTGGGGAATATATGTATATGTATATACATATATACGTATATAAGTATATACAAGGACACCCTCTTTCACCACTTCTATCCAACATAGTGTTGGAAGTTCTGGCCAGGGCAATCAGGCAAGAGAAAGAAATAAAGGGTATTCAATTAGGGAAAGAGGAAGTAAAATTGTCCCTGTTTGCAGATGACATGATTACGTATCTGCATGACATGATATGTATATATACATATATGTATATGCATATACATTTATATACATATACATATATACATATATACGTATACATATATATACGTATATACATATATACATATACATATACATATACTCCCCAGGCTGGACTCAACTCTTCCCACCTCAGCTTCCCTAGTAGCTGAGACTCCACGTGTGCACCCACTTCATCTGGCTCTTTATTTTTTTTAATAGCAACAAAATATTCTTCATATTTGATTCAATCATCCAATTCTGCACATTAAACCTCCCCAAAATTTCATGATTTTTTAAACTTTTAAAACATTCTTTATTTTTAATATCTGTGGGTACATAGTAGGGCTGTGTGTGTATATATATATATACATGGTCCATGGGATATTTTGACACAGGCATACATTACATAAAAGTCACATCAGGGCCAGGCACAGTGGCTCACACCTGTAATCCCAGCACTTTGGGAGGCCGAGGTGGGCGGACCACTTGAGACCAGGTCAAGACCAGCCTGGCCAACATGGTAAAACCCCATCTCTACTAAAAATACAAAAATTAGCTGGGGAGGGCATGGTGGCACATGCCTGTTATCCCAGCTATTCAGGAGGCTGAGGCACGAGAATCACTTGAATCTGGGAGGCAGAGGTTGCCTGGAGCCAAGATCGTGCCACTGCACTCCAGCCTGGGTAACAGAGCAAGACTGTGTCTCAAAAAAAAAAAAAAATCACATCAGGGTAAATGGGGCATCCATCACCTCAAGCATTTATCCTTTATGTTACAAATAATCCAATTAATACTCTTAGTTATCTTTAAATGTACAACTGAATTATTAGACTATAGTTACCTTGCTGTGCTATCAGTTACTAGATCTTATTCAGTCTTATTATTTTTTTCATACCCATGAACCATCCCCAGCTCACCCCTAACCCCACTCCCACTACCCTTCCCAGCCTCTAGTAACCATCATTCTACTCTCTATCTCCATGAGTTCAACTGTTTTCATTTTTACCTCCCACGAATAAGTAAGGACATGCAAAGTTTATCTTTCTGTGCCTGGCTTATTTCACTTAACATAATGACCTCCAGTTCCATCCATGTTGTTGCAAGTAATAAGATCTCATTCTTCTTTATGGCTGAATTGTACATTCATATACACTGCGTATATGTGCCACATTTTCATTATCCATTCATCTACTTACAGACACTTAGGTTGCTTCAAAATCTTGGTTACTGTGAATAGTGCTACAATAAACACGGGAGTACAGATATCTCTTTGATATACTGATTTCCTTTCCTTTGGGTATATACCTAGGGTGGGATTGCTGGATCATATGGTAGCTCTATTTTCAGTTTTTTAAGAAACCTGCAAATTGTTCTCCATAGGGGTTATATTAATTTACATTTCCACCAACAGTGTATGAGGGTTCCCTTTTCTCCATATCCTCAACAACATTTGTTAATGCCTGTCTTTTGGATACAAGCCACTTTAACTGGGGTGAGATGGTATCTCATTGTAGTTTTGATTTGCATTTCTCTGATGATCAGTGATGTTGAACATCTTTTCATATACCTGTGTGCCATTTGTATGTCTTCTTTTGAGAAATATTTATTCAGATCTTTTGCCCATTTTTAAATTGGATTGTTAGATTTTTTCCTATATAGATGTTTGAGCTCTTTATGTATTTTGGTTATTAATCCCTTGTCAGATTGATCATTTGCAAATATTTTCTCCCGTTCTGTGAGTTGTCTCTTCACTTTGTTGATTGTTTCTTTTGCTGTGCAGAAGCTTTTTAGCTTGATGTGATCCCATTTGTCCATTTTTGCTTTGGTTCCTGTGCTTGTGGGGTATTACTCAAGAAATCTTTGCCCAGTTCAATGTCCTGGAGAGTTTCCCCCAATATTTTCTTTTAGTAATTTCATAGCTTGAGGTTTTAGATTTAAGTCTTTAGTCCATTTTGGTTTTGTTTTTGTATATGGAAAGAGACAGTGGTCTACTTTCATTCTTCCGCACATGTATATCCAGGTTTTCCAGCACCATTTATTGAACAGTCATTCCTCAATGTATGTTCTTGGCACCTTTGTTGAAAATGAGTTCACTATAGGTGTGTGACTTTGTTTCTGGGTTCTCTATTCTGTTGCATTGGTCTATGTGTTTGTTTTTAATGCCAGTACCATGCTGTTTTGGTTACTATAGTTCTGTCGTATAATTTGAAGTCAGGCAATGTGATTCCTGCAGTTCTGTTCTTTTTGCTCAGGATAGCTTTGGCTATTCTGGGTCTTTTGTGGTTCCACATAAATTTTGGAATTTTTTTGCTATTTCTCTGAAGAATGCCATTAATATTTTCATTGGCATTGTGTTAAATTTGTAGATTGCTGTGGGTAGTATGGGCATTTTAACAATACTGATTCTTCTAAACCATGAACATGGAATATCTTTCCATTATTTTTTGTGTTCTCTTCTATCTCTTTCACCAATGTTTTATAGTTTTCATTGTAGAGAGCATTCAATTCTTTAAGTTATTCCTTAGATATTTAATTTTATTCATAGCTATTGTAAATGAGATTACTTTCTTGACTTCTTTTTCAGATTGCTTGCTGTTGGCATATAGAAATGCTACTGGTTTTTGTATGATGATTTTGTATTCTGCAACTTTACTGAATATGTTTATCAGTTCTAATAGTTTTTGGTGCAATATTTATGTTTTTCCAAATAGAAGATCATATCATCTGCAAACAAGGATAATTTGAATTCATCCTTTCCAATTTGGATGCCCTTTATTTATTCTTGTCTGATTGCTCTAGCTAGGGCTTCCAGTACTATGTTGAATAACAGTGGGCATCCTTGTCATGTTCCAGATTTTAGAGGAAAAGGTTTCAGTTTCTTCCCATTCAGTATAATACTAGCTCTGGGTCTATCATATATGGCTTTTATTGTATTGAGGTATGCTCCTTTTATATCCAGTTTTTGAGAGTTTTTAATTATGAAGGGACATTGAATTTTATCAGATGTTTTCTCAGAATAAAGTGGAATAATTATATGTTTGTCCTTCATTCTGTTGATATGCTATATCACATTGATTTGCATATGTGGAAACATCCTTGGATCCCTGTGATAAATCCCACTTGGTCATGATAAATGATACTTTTAATGTGTTGCTGAATTCTGTTTGCTAGTATTTTGTGGAGAATTTTTGTATCAATGTTCATCAGAGATATTAGCCTGTAGTTTTTTCTTTCTTTTTTTTTTTTGTAATGTGTCTTTGTCTGGTTTGGTATCAGAGTAATAACGGCCTTGTAGAATGAGTATGGAGGTATTCCTTCTGCCTCTACTTTTTTTTGGAATAGTTTGAGTAGAATCGGTATTAGTTCTTCTTTAAATGGTTGATAAAATTCCACAGTGAAACCACTGGGTCCCAGGCTTTTTCTTTGCCGGGATACTTTTTATTACAGCTTCTGCCTCATTACTTGTTATTGGTCTCTTCAGGTTTTGGATTTCTTCATAGTTTAATCTTGGTAGGTTATATGCATCTAGAAATTTATCCATTTCTTCTAGGTTTTCCAATTTATTGGCATATAGCTGCTCATAGCCTCTAAATATCCTTTAAATTTCTGCAGTATCAGTTGTGATGTCTCCTTTTTCATCTCTGATTTTATTTATTTGGGTCTTTTCTCTTGTTTTCTTAGTCTGGATAACAGTTTGTCAATTTTATTTTTTCAAAAAAAGAACTTTCTGTTGCTTTTTTATATTGTTTTTCTTGTTTCAATTTCATTTATTTCTGCTCTGATCTTTACCATTTCTTTTCTTCTACTAACTTTGGGTTTGGTTTGCTCTTGCTTTTCTAGTTCCTTAAGATGTATAATTAGGTTGTTTATTTGAAGTTTTTCTTCTTTTTTGATGTAGACACTTACAGCTATAAACTTCCATCTTACTATTGATTTTGCTGTATCCCATAGGTTTTAGTATGTTGTGTTTCCATTATCATTTGTTTCAAGACATTTTTCAATTTCCTTCTTGATCTCTTCATTGACCAACTGATCATTCAGGAGTATACTGTTTAATTTCCATGTGTTTGCATAGTTTCCAAAATTCTTCATTATTGATTTCCAGTTTTATGCCATTGTTGTCAAAGAAAATGCTTGATATTATTTCAATTTTTTAAATGCTTTGAGACTTGTTTTGTGGCCTAACATATGGTCTAACCTTGACAATGATCCATGTGCTGAGGAGAATAATTTGTATTCTGCAGCTATTGGATGAAATGTTCTATAAATACCTATTAGGTTCACTTGGTCTACAGTACAGATTAAGTCCAGTGTCCCTTTGTTGACTTTCTGTCTGGATGATCTGTCCAATGTTGAAAGTGGAGTGTTGAAGTCTCCAACTATTATTGTATTAAAGTCTATCTCTCTCTTTAGCTCTAACAACATTTATTTTAAACATACGGGTGCTCCAGTGTTAATGCATGTATTTTTACAACTGTTATGTCGTCTTTCTAACTTGACCCCTTTACCATTATATAATGACCTTCTTTGTTTTCTCAAACAAAAACTATTTTGTCTGATATAAATATAGCTACTCCTGCTTTTTTTTGGTTTCCATTTGCACGGAATATATTTTTCATCCCTTTATTTTTAGTCTATGTGTGACTTTATAGGTGAAGTGTGTCTCTTGTAGGTAACAGATTGTTGAGTCTTTTTTTTTAATCTATTCAGCCACTCTACATGTTCTTTATGTATTTATATATTATATATATTTATATACACTTTAAATTCTGGGTTACATGTGCAGAACATGCAGTTCTGTTACATAGGTGTACACGTGCCATGGTGGTTTCCTGCACCCATCAACCTGTCACCTACACTAGGTATTTCTCCTAATGTTATCCCTCCCCTAGTCACCCACCTCCCACAGGCCACTGTGTGTGATGTTCCCCTCCCTGTGTCCATGTATTCTCATTGTTCTACTCCAACTTATGAGTGAGAACATGTGGTGTTTGGTTTTCTGTCCTTCTGATAGTTTGCTGAGAATGATGGTTTCCAGCTTCATCCATGTGCCTACAAAGGACATGAACTCATCCTTTCTTATGGCTGCCTTAGTATTCCATGGTGTATATGTGCCACATTTTCTTAATCCAGTCTATCACTGATGGACATCTAGGCTGGTTCCAAGTCTTTGCTATTGGGAATAGTGCCACAATAAACATACGTGTGCATGTGTCTTTATAGCAGCATGATTTATAATCCTTTGGGTATATGCCCAGTAATGGCATGGCTGGGTCAAATGGTATTTCTAGTTCTAGCTCCTTGAGGAATCGCCACACTGTCTTCCACAATGGTTAAACTAATTTACACTCCCACCAACAATGTGAAAGCATTCCTATTTCTCTACAACCTCTCCAGCATCTGCTGTTTTCTGACATTTTAATGATCACCATTCTAACTGGCATGAGATGGTATCTCACTGTGGCTTTGATTTGCATTTCTCTAATGACCAGCGATGATGAGCATTTTTTCATAGGTCTCTTGGCTGCATAAATGTCTTCTTTTGAGAAGTGTCTGTTCACATCCTTTGCTCATTTTTTGATGGGGTTGTTTGCTTTTTTCTTGTAAATAATTTAAGTTCTTTATAGATTCTGGATATTAGCCCTTTGTCAGATGGATAGATTGCAAAAATTTTCTCTCATTCTGTAGGTTGCCCGTTCACTCTGATGATACTTTCTTTTGCTGTGCAGAAGCTCTTTAGTTTAATTAGATCCCATTTGTCTATTTTGGCTTTTGTTGCCATTGCTTTTGGTGTTTTAGCCATAAAGTCTTTGCCCATGCTTATGTCCTGAATGGTATTGCCCAGGTTTTCTTCCAGAATTCTTATGTTCCTAGGTCTTACATTTAAGTCTTTGATCCATCTTGAGTTGATTTTTGTATAAGGTGTAAGGAAGGGGTCCAGTTTCAATTTTCTGCATATGACTAGCCAGTTTTCCCAACACTATTTATTAAATAGAGAATCTTTTCCCCATTGCTTGTGTGTGTCAGATTTGTCAAAGATCAGATGGTGGTAGATGTGTGGTGTTATTTCTGAGGCCTCCATTCTGTTCCATTAGTCTATATATCTGCTTTGGTACCAGTACCATGCTGTTTTGGTTAATGTAGCCTTGTAGTATAGTTTGAAGTCAGGTAGTGTGATGCATCCAGCTTTGTTCTTCTTGCCCAGGATTGTCTTGTCAATGCGGGCTCTTTTTTGGTTCCATATGAACTTTAAAGTAGTTTTTTCCAATTCTGTGAAAAAGTCAGCGGTAGCTTGATGGGGACAGCATTGAATCTATAAATTACTTTGGGCAGTAAGGCCATTTTCACAATATTGATTCTTCCTATCCATGAGCATGTAAAAGAATAGAAATCACAACAAACTGTCTCTCAGACCACAGTGCAATCAAATTAGAACTCAGGATTAAGAAACTCACTCAAAACCACACAACTACATGGAAACTGAACAACCTGCTCCTGAATGACTGCTGGGTAAATAACGAAATGAAGGCAGAAATAAAGAGGTTCTTTGAAACCAATGAGAACAAAGACACAATGTACCAGAATCTCTGGGACACATTTAAAGCAGTGTATAGAGTGTTTGCTTTTCCATTTGTTTGTGTCCTCTCTTATTTCCTTGAACAGTGGTTTGTAGTTCTCCTTGAAGAGGTCCTTCACATCCCTTGTAAGTTGGATTCCTAGGTATTTTATTCTCTTTGTAGTAATTGTGAATGGGAGTTCATTCATGATTTGGCTATCTGTTTGTCTGTTATTGGTGTATAGGAATGCTTGTGATTTTTGCACATTGATTTTGTATCCTGAGACTTTGCTGAAGTTGCTTATCAGCTTAAGGAGATTTTGGGCTGAGATGATAGGGTTTTCTAAATATACAATCATGTCATCTGCAAACAGAGACAATTTGACTTCCTCTCTTCCTATTTGAATACCCTTTATTTCTTTTTCTTGCCTGATTGCCCTGGCCAGAACTTCCAATACTGTGGTGAATAGGAGTGGTGAGAGAGGGCATCCTTGTCTTGTGCCGGTTTTCAAAGGGAATGCTTCCAGTCTTTGCCCATTCAGTATGATAGTGGCTGTGGGTTTGTCATAAATAGCTCTAATTATTTTGAGATACGCTCCATCGATACCTAGTTTATTGAGAGTGTTTAGCATGAAAGGCTGTTGAATTTTGTCAAAGGCCTTTTCTGCATCTATTGAGATAATCATGTGGTTTATGTTGTTGGTTCTGTTTATGTGATAGATTACATTTGTTGATTTGCATATGTTGAACCAGCCTTGCATCCCAGGGATAAAGCCAACTTGATCGTGGTAGATAAGCTTTTTGATGTGCTGCTGGATTTGGTTTGCCAGTATTTTATTGTGGATTTTCGCATTGATGTTCATCAGGGATATTGGCCTAAAATTCTCTCTTTTTATTGTGTCTCTGCCAGGCTTTGGTATCAGGATGATGCTGGCCTCATAAAATGAGTTAGGGAGGATTCCCTCTTTTTCTATTGATTGGAATAGTTTCAGAAGGAATGGTACCAGCTCCTCTTTGTACCTCTGGTAGAATTTGGCTGTGAATCCATCTAGCCCTGGACTTTCTTTGATTGGTAGGCTATTAATTATTGCCTTAATTTCAGAATGTTATTGGTCTATTCAGAGATCAACTTCTTCCTCGTTTAGTCTTGGAAGGGTGTATGTGTCCAGGAATTTACCCATTTCTTCTAGATTTTCTAGTTTATTTGCGTAGAGGTGTTTATAGTATTCTCTGACGGTAGTTTGTATTTCTGTGGGATCAGTCGTCATATCCCCTTTATCATTTTTTATTGAGACTATTTGATTCTTCTCTCTTTTCTTCTTTATTAGTCTTGCTAGCAGTCTATCTACTTTGTTGATCTTTTCAAAAAACCAGCTCCTGGATTCATTAATTTTTTGAAGGGTTTTTTGTATCTCTATCTCCTTCAGTTCTGCTCTGATCTTAGTTATTTCTTGTCTTCTGCTAGATTTTGAATTTGTTTGCTCCTGCTTCTCTAGTTCTTTTAACTGTGATGTTAGAGTGTCAATTTTAGATCTTTCCTGCTTTCTCTTGTGGGCATTTAGTGCTATAAATTTCCCTCTATACACTGCTTTAAATGTGTCCAGGAGATTCTGGTACATTGTGTCTTTGTTCTCATTGGTTTCAAAGAACATATTTATTTCTGCCTTCATTTCATTATGGACCCAGTAGTCATTCAGGAGCAGGTTGCTCAGTTTCCACGTAGTTGAGCGGTTTTGAGTGAGTTTCTTAATCCTGAGTTCTAATTTGATTGCCCTGTGGTCTGAGAGACAGTTTATTGTGATTTCTGTTCTTTTACATTTGCTGAGGGTGTTTTACTTACAATTATGTGGTCAATTTTAGAATAAGTGCGATGTGGTGCCAAGAAGAATGTATATTCTGTTGATTTGGGGTGGAGAGTTCTGTAGATATCTATTAGGTCCACTTGGTGCAGAGCTGAGTTCAAGTCATGGATATCCTTGTTAATTTTTTGCCTCGTTGATCTAATATTGAGACTGGGGTGTTAAAGTCTCCCACTATTATTGTGTGGGAGTCTAAGTCTCTTTGTAGGTCTCTAAGAACTTGGTTTATGAATCCGGGTACTCCTGTATTGGGCGCATATATAGTTAGGATAGTTAGCTCTTCTTGTTGAATTTATCCCTTTAGCATTATGTAATGGCCTTCTTTGTCTCTTCTGATCTTTGTTGGTTTAAAGTCCAGGATTGCAACCCTGTTTTTTTTGTTTTTGTTTTTGTTTTTGCTTTCCATTTGCTTGGTATATCCTCCTCCATCCCTTTATTTTGAGCCTATGTGTGTCTCTGCACGTGAGGTGGGTCTCTTGAATACCAAACACTGATGGGTCTTGACTCTTTATCCAGTTTGCCAGTCTGTGTCTTTTAGTTTGGGCATTTAGCCCATTTACATTTAAGGTTAATGCAGTTATGTGTGAATTTGATTCTGTCATTATAAAGCTAGCTGGTTATTTTGCCCATTAATTGATGTAGTTTCTTCATAGCGTTGATGGTCTTTACAATTTGGTATGTTTTTGCGGGGACTAGTACCAGTTGATCCTTTCTATGTTTAGTGCTTCCTACAGGAGCTCTTGTAAGGCAGGCCTGGTGGTGACAAAATCTCTCAGCATTTGCTTGTCTGTAAAGGATTTTATTTCTCCTTCACTTATGAAGCTCAGTTTGGCTGGATATGAAATTCTGGGTTGAAAATCATTTTCTTTAAGAATGTTCAATATTGGCCCCCACTCTCTTCTGGCTTGTAGAGTTTCTGCTGAGAGATCTGCTGTTAGTCTGATGGGCTTCCCTTTGTGGGTAACCCAACCTTTCTATCTGGATGCCCTTAACATTTTTTCCTTCATTTCAACCTTGGTGAATTTGATAGTTATGTGTCTTGGGGATGCTCTTCTCAAGGAGTATCTTTGTGGTGTTCTCTGTATTTTCTGAATTTGAATGTTGGCCTGCCTTGCTAGGTTGGGGAAGTTCTCCAGGATAATATCCTGAAGAGTGTTTTCTAACTTGTTTCCATTCTTCCCGTCACTGTCAGGTACACCAATCAAACATAGATTTGGTCTTTTCACATAGTCTCATATTTCTTGGAGGCTTTGTTCGTTTCTTTTCATTCTTTTTTCTCTCATCTTGTTTTCTCACTTTATTTCATTAATTTGATCTTCAATCACTGATATCCTTTCTTCAGCTTGATCGTATTGGCTACTCAAGCTTGTGTATGCTTCACGAAGTTCTCGTACTGTAGTTTTCAGCTCCATCAGGTCACTTAAGCTCTTCTCTACACTGGTTATTCTAGTTAGCCATTTGTCTAACTTTTCAAGGTTTTTTGCTTCCTTGCAATGGGTCAGAACATGCTCCTTTAGCTCGGAGAAGTTTGTTATTACTGGCCTTCTGAAGCCTACTTCTGTCAACTCGTCAAACTCATTCTCTGTCCAGTTTTGTTCCCTTGCTGGCGAGTAGTTGTGTTCCTTTGGAGGAGAAGAGGCATTCTGGTTTTTGGAATTCTCAGCCTTTCTGCTCTGGTTTCTCCCCATCTTTGTGGTTTTATCTACCTTTGCTCTTTGATGTTGGTGACCTACGGATGGTGTTTTGGTGTGAATGTCCTTTTTGTGATGTTGATGCTATTCCTTTCTATTTGTTAGTTTTCCTTCTAACAGACTGTCCCCTCAGCTGCAGGTCTGTTGGAGTTTGCTGGAGGTCCACTCCAGACCCTGTTTGCCTGGGTATCACCAGCGGAGGCTGCAGAACAGCAAATATTGCTCTCTGATCCTTCCTCTGGAAGCTTCGTCCCAGAGGGAGGGGCATCCACCTGTATGAGGTGTCTGTTGGTCCCTACTGGGAGATCTCCCAGTCAAGCTAAAGGGGGTCAGGGACCCATTTGAGGAGGCAGTCTGTCTGTCATCAGAGCTTGAATGCCATGCTGGCAGAACCAATGATGTCTTCAGAGCTGTCAGGCAGGGATGTTTAAGTCTGGAGAAGCTATCTGCTGCCTTTTGTTCAGATATGCCCTGCCACCAGAGGTGGAATCTAGACAGGCAGTAGGCCTTGCTGAGCTGCAGTGGGCTCCACCCAGTTCAAGCTTCCTTGCCGCTTTGTTTACACTGTGAGCACAGAACCGCCTACTCAAGCCTCAGCAATGGCAGATGCCCCTCCCCCTGCCAAATTTCAGCATCCCAGGTCGATCTCAGACTGCTGCACTAGCAAGCAAGCAAGGCTCCATGGGCATTGGACCTGCTGAGACAGGCACAGGAGGGAATCTCCTGGTCAGCCAGTTGCAAAGACCGTGGGAAAAGCGCAGTATTTGCACAGGAGTGTACCATTCCTCCAGGTACAGTCACATCTTCCCTTGGCTAGGAAAGGGAAATCCCCGACCTCTTGCACTTCCCAGGTGAGGCGACACCCCGCCGTGCTTCAGCTTGCCCTCCATGGGCTGCACCCACTGTCCAACCAGTCCCAACGAGATAAACCAGGTACCTCAGTTGGAAATGCAGAAATCACCCGTCTTCTGCATCAGTCTCCCTGGGAGCTGTAGATCGAAGCTGTTCCTATTCAGCCATCTTGGAAGCGACCCACCCTACATGTTCTTATTGGAGAATTTAGTCCATTTACATTCAATGTTATTATTGATAAGTGAAGACTATCTCTCGTCATTGTGTTATTTTTTTTTCTGGTTGTTTTGTGGTTTTCCTTTTTTCTTCCTTCCTGTCTTTCTCTCAGTGAAGGTGATTTTTCTCTGGTGGTATTTTTTAATTCCTTGCTTTTTATTTTTGTGCATCTCTTGTATGGTTTTCGATTTGAGGTTACCATTAGGCTTGCAAATACTATCTTTAACCCATTATTTTAAAGTGATAACAAATTAATAGATTGCATAAACAAACAAGCTAATTACCAAACAAGCAAAAAGAAAACTTATAAAAACTCAATAATTTAACTTTGTCTCCTCATTTTTTACATTTTTGTTGTTTCCATTCATATCTTATTATACTGTCTATGTCTTGAAAAGCTGTTGTAGTTATTATTTTTAATTGGTTCATCTTTTCATCTTTCTACTTAAGATATAAGTAGTTTACACATCACACTTACAGTGTTATAATATTCTGTGTTTTTCTGTGTACCTACTATTACCAGTGAGTTTTGTACCTTCAGATGATTTCTTATCACTGATTAACATCCTTTTCTTTTGGACTGAAGACTTCTCTTTAGCATTTCTTGTAGGACAGGTCTGGTGTTAATGAAATCCCTCAGCTTCTGTTTATCTGGGTAAGTTTATTTCTCCTTCATGTTTGAAGGATATTTTCACTGTACATACTATTCTAGGGTAAAAGCTTTTTTCCTTCAGCACTTTAAATATGTCCTGGCCTGTAAGGTTTCCACTGAAAAGTCTGCTGCCAGATGTATTGGAGCTCCATGTATGTTATTTGTTTCTTCTATCTTGATGCTTTTAGGAATCTTTCTTTATCCTTGACCTTTGGGAGTGTGATTATTAAATGCCTCAAGGCAGGCTTCTTTGGGTTACATCTGCATGGTTTTCTATAACCTTCTTGTATTTGAATATTGATATTTTTCTAAAGGTTTGGGAAGTTCTCTGTTATTATTCCATTGAATAAACTTTCTACTCATCTCTCTCTCTACGTCCTCTTTAAAGCCAAAAACGCTTAGATTTGCCCTTTTGAGGCATTTTCTCGATTTTGTATGTGTTTCTTTTTTCTCCTTTGACTGTATATTTTCAAACAGCCTGTCTTCAAGCTCACTAATTCTTTCTTCTGCTTGATCAATTCTGCTATTATGAGACTCTGATGCATTCTTCAGTATGTCAATTGCATTTTTCAATTCCAGAATTTCTGCTTGACTCTTTTTAAATTATTTCAATCTCTTTATTAAATTTATTTGGCAGAATTCTAAATTCTTCTGTGTTATCCTGAATTTCTTTGAGCTTCCTCAAAACAGCTATTTTGACCTCTCTGAAAGTTCACATGTCTCTGTTTCTCTGGGACTGGTCCCTGGTGCCTTATTAGTTTGTTTGGTGAGGTATGTTTTTCTGGATGGTCTTGATGCTTGTGAGTGTTCGTCAGTGTCTGGGCATTGAAGAGCGGGGTATTTTTTGTAGTCTTCGCAGTCTGGCCTTTTTGTACCCATCCTTCTTGGGAAGGCTTTCCAGGTATTTGAAGGGAACTGAGTGTTGTGATCTAAGTTTTTTGTCACTGCAGCCACATCTGCACTAGGGGACACCACAAGCCCAGTAACGATGTAGTTCTTGTAGACTCATAGAAGTATTGCCTTCGTGGTCTTGGATAAGATCCAGAAGAATTATCTGAATTACCAAGCAGGGACTCATTCTCTCCTCTTACTTTTTTTTTTTTCTTTTTTTTTTGAGACAGAGTCTCGCTCTGTCACCCAAGCTGGAGTGCAATGGCACAATCTTGGCTCACAACAACCTCCACCTCCCGGTTCAAGCCATTCTCCTGCCTCAGCCTCCCAAGTAGCTGGGATTACAGGCACCGACCACTATGCCCAGCTAATTTTTTGTATTTTTAGTAGAGACAGGGTTTCACTATGTTGGCCAGGCTGGTCTCAAACTCCTGACCTCGTGATCCACCTGCCTCAGCCTCCCAAAATGCTGGGATTACAGGCGTGAGCCACCGCTCCTGGCCTCTGCTCTCACTTTCTACCAAATAAATGGATTATCTCTCTGTGCTGAGCTTCCTGGAGTTGGGGGACAGGTGACACAAGCACCCCCGTGACCACCACCACTGGGACTGCACTGGGTCAGACCTGAACCCAGTACAGCACTGGGTCTTACCCAAGGCCTGCTATAGCCACTACCTGACTACCACCAGTGTGCACTCAAGGCCTTAGGGATCTACAATCACCAGGTGGCAAAGCCAGCCAGTCTTGTATCCTTCTTTTCAGGGAAGTGAGTGTCCCTGAGCTCTAGGCAGGTCCATGCCATCCAGGAGCCAGGGCCCAGAGTCAGAAATCTAAGAAATCCACCTGGTGCTCTATTCCACTGTGGTTAAGCTGGCACCAAAACCATAAGACAAGGTTCTTCCCGTTTTTCCTTCAACTTTCCCAAGGCAGAGGAATCTTTCCCCATGGCCACCACACCACCGCGCCCGGCCAGCTTCAACATTTTTTATCAGGATAAAAGCTTAGGAAAATAATTAAGACCTTAAATTATCCTTTCAGAGGCCAGGCACGGTGGCTCACCCGTGTAATCCCAGCACTTCGGGAGGCTGAGGTGGGTGGATCACGAGGTCAGGAGATCGAGGCCAGCCTGGCCAACATGGTGAAACCCTGTCTCTACTAAAAATACAAAAATTAGCAGGGCGTGGTGGTGCACGCCTGTAATCCCAGCTACTCAGGAGGCTGAGGCAGGAGAATCGCTTGAACCCGGGAGGCGGAGGTTGCAGTGAGCTGAGATCGTGCCACTGCACTCCAGCCTGGGTGACAGAGCAAGACTCCATCTCAAAATATATATATATATATCTCTCCATATATATATATGTGTATATATCTCTCTCTCCATATATATGTGTGTATATATATATATATCTCCATATATATATCTTCATATATATATATATATCTTCATATATATATATATATGTATCCTTTTAAAGGTTATTTACAACATCAAGTCCAAGATAATTTATTACAATTGTATATTTTCTCTCTACCATTTGGGAAGAGATAAAGCCTATTTCTATTTATTTAGCCATTACCCTTAAAATTTTAATATTCCTACTTAACTGAAGAACATCTGTAGTTGGTCAGTATCTTTATATCTTCTGAACAATACAAGGACCTAAGAATCAGTCCCATCCAGGCTTAACAGTAACTGTGGTTCAGTGTTTTAATTCTACTTTTTTATCTTCAAAAACTAAATATAATTATTCATTTTTAATTGTATCTTAATCTTTTTGCACTCTGTTTTAAATGCTAAATAAAAAGATCTCTTCAGAAACTTTATTGCAAAGTATTAAAAATTTGCAATAAAGATTTGGGAGGGCATGAGACAAAATCAATATCTCATAAATAGTTCCTGAATAAGATCTGTTCTTGTTTACTTGTCACACATGCCTGCAAAATGTCTGGTACAAGAATATGCACAGCAATATGAATAGCAACTGTATTCATAAAAACCAACAACAGAAAATCACTTAGGTATCCATAACTATGTTAATGAAAACAACAAACTATGGTACATTTATATTATAGATACTACTCAATTATAAAAACGAACTGACTACAAACACACACAACAAAAATAAATCTCAAAAATACTACACTGAGTTAAAAAAACCTTACACAAAAAAATATACTGAATGATTCCCTTTATATGAAAATCTAGAACAGAGATAAGCTAATCCTTAGTGAAAAAAATTAGAACAGGGGCTGCCTCTGGATGAAAAGGGGTGAAGAATTTTATTCTACATAAATTTTATATTGAAAGAAAAAAATAAACAAATATTAAAATCTAGTTAATAATATACATATTGAAGCATATAATTTCCAACTTATTTGGAAATGAATCCCAAAAATAAGACCAATGACAGATAGATATACTATGAGATCAAGCATAGAATCTGATTAGTAGGTACATTAGGTTACTATTACTACTATAACAAATAACAACAAACTTAGTGGCTTAAAACAGCTCAAATTTATTCTGTTGCAGTTCTGGAGGTCAGAAGTCCAAGGTATCTGCAGGGCTGCATACCTTCTAGTCTCTGGGGGAGAATCCATTTCCTTGCCTCTTCCAGCTTCCACTTACATATGCTCCTTGGTTCATAGCATCTTCCACCATCTTCAAAGCTAGCAGCATAACATCTTCCAATTTCTTTCTCTTCGACTATAACATTTAGTTCCACTATCACATCTCTTTCTCAGACTCTGATTCTCCTGTCTCCCTCTTATATGAATGCTTATGAGTACTCTGGGCCTACTCGAATAATCCAGCATAATCCCTCCATCTCAAAATGCTTAATTTAATCACACCTACAAAATTCCTTTTGCCATATAAGGTAACATATTCACAGGTTCTTGAAATTAGGACATGGACATGCTTAGGTGCCATATTCTGTCTACCACAATGGGTATATGAGTGTTCACTGTAAAGTTCTTTCAAGTATTACGTATGTTTGAAATTTTCCTACTAAAATGTCGAGGGGGAAATCTAGGAATGCAAGTCAAGTACTGCCATCAGGGTAAATGTGAAAAACAGTAACTGTCTTTTTCTAATGAAAGTAAGGGATTTTTTCCCCTTTTTAAGAAGAAAGCTCTCTTTTCAATGAGGAATTTGATTGCTAATATTATATACTTTTACATTTGATTATTAAAAACATTTTCCTCTTCATCCAGGGATGGCATCTAGAGGCATTCAAAATGGTCCAGCATTCGATGTATCATCATGGGCTTTCCTACAATACAGCCTCTACCAAAACTAGGCTGTCCCAAACCCCTGGTAATAGAATTGTTTACCTTTATACCAAGAAGGTTGGGAAAGCACTAAAATCTCCACGTGGCATGCCTCCAAGTAGATTTCAAGGAGTTTGTGCTGTGAGACCTAAAGTCCTTATGGGGTTATCTTGAAAAAATGTGTCAGCAGAGCCTATGGTGGTTCCATGTATGCTAACTGTGTCCATGACAGGACCAAACACGCTTTCTTCATCAAGGAGCAGAAAATCCTTGTGAAAGTGTTGAAGGCACAAGCACAGAGTTTGAAAGCTAAATTTTAAAATGAAGCTTGCTTGGGTAATAAAAGAAAAAGCTATTCCTTTTCTAATCTGAAATTTTTCAGAAAATTTTTAAAGGAAGCATATTTTTTAAGTTGGAAATATAAACAGACCAAAGTATAAAATTTAAAACATAATAAAACAGAATACTAAGTTTTAAATAGTGACCAGAAGTTGTTTCACTTAGGAAAGATAACATTTCAAGCTAATTTTACAAAAACAGTTCTTTATAATACTTATCCAAAATGCCATTTTTAGCAGAATTTCATCCTAAAACAGACTTTTATTACAATAATAAGTAGCTTTAAATAGGATGAATACTGTGGTATTTAATTTTGTTATTGTAACAATAAATTTCAATATTTTAAAATCCTAGAACAATATTTGTATTATAATAAAAATGTTGTTTCAGATCTTTTTCTCTCATTTATACCTTATTTTCAGAAAGTCAGTAAATTCTATGGATTCTTCTTTCTGCCTCTTCTGTTCTATCTTCTTGGTCATATATATGTCCTAATGAACTCATTTTTATATTCTTATTGCAACAGTTTTATGGTTTATTTTTCTCTCTCCAGAATCTTCCAAGCTCCAATCTATCCTATATAGAGTTAAAATTTAGACCCATACAAGTCTCAGAAATAAAATGCTTTTTAAGGGGATTTGCACAATATAGATATCCTGCTGAAATCAACATTTTTTCCTTTTTTTTTTTTTTTTTTTCTTGAGACAGAGTCTTGCTCCATCACCCAGGCTGGAGTGCAGTGGCGTGATCTTGGCTCACTGCAACCTCCACCTCTTGGGTTCAAGCAATTCTTGTGCCTCATCCTCCTGAGCAGCTGGGACTACAAGCATGCGCCACCATATCCAGCCAATTTTTTGTATTTTTAGTAGAGACAGGGTTTCACCATGTTGGCCAGGCTGGTCTCAAACTCCTGGCCTCAAGTGATCCACCTGCCTCGTCTTTTACAATTTTATACTAGACATGTCCTTTAAGAAAAAATCACAGTTCTCACTTTTTAAAATAAAGATATTTGATTCTTTCAACCCAGAATATTTACTACATACATTTATTTTGTCACTTAATCATATACTGCCTTGTTTCATTATTTAATCATTTCATAGGCATCTATATAATAACCTTAACAAAAATGTAATCTCCCCAAGAGTGATTATTTTTCATCAACCATGTGTCTAAAGAGGGTGCTATCTGTGCACTCCCAGGGACTCAATAAATACTAGCTGACTTATCAAGTACTTAATCTGAAAACTCCTCTTTTATTTTGTGCTTTAGTTTCCAAATTCTTATTTCCCATTCCCTGATCATTTACTTAATCTGTCCTATTCTCTTTTACTTCATTAATTGGACTATATATTTTATTTCTAAACAAGAGGGATTTTTAGGCTTTTTATTCTTTAAAAAACAATAAACTGAACAAAATCAAGTTTTCTTATTTAACAAAAGCATTTTAAAAAGGAGCTTACCCTTCTCATACGCAATTCTTCTAATGCCTCCAGTAAACTTGTTTTGAAATCTAATAGCTGAATAGAAAACAATGTCTCTGAAGAACTTTGAAGAGTAAAAGTAGATGATGACTCAGTATTGAAGTTGTTTTCCATATTAATATTTATTTCCTGTAATGTAAAAAGGTCTTAACTGAAAAAAAATTATCTAGGTTTTTCAAGAAAAACATAGTTACCATAAAAATATAACAACCTGTATCCCATAATCCTCCAATTTCAGCACTGAATAACAGTTGTGTCATCACTCCACTCTAATGTTGACCAAAAACCACTTAGCAAAAATGGTATTATTCTGTTTCCCTATGGTTGAAGCCTTTTCTGGTAGCTGAGTACCCTCAAAGGCTAAATTTTCTTCCCCTAAAGACCCATCTTCTAAAGGCTGGGTTCATGATGTTGCAGGCAAGTTGCTTCATGCCAAAGCTGGGATACACATTCTGCTTCCTAAACTTTGCCTTGACATAAAGCTTCTTTGCAAAGATGGTATGAATAGTAACATGCAATCTTTAAACTCAACATAGTTGGAAGACAAAGGCTGGAAAAACTGCCTTTTATTAAAAACCAAGATAGTTAAATATCTTTCTCAACCCAGAAAATGTATGAGTCAGGCTGCAAGAAACTTTTCAACTTTTCAATATGAAACAATGATCAATTCACAGGTAGTTGCAAAAGAATGTATAGTGAAGTCCTATACACCATTCTCTCAATAACCCCCACAAATGTTAACATCTTGTATAACAAGAGTACAATATGAAAAATGTGCATCTGACTTTGGTACGATCCACGGAGCTTATTAGCACTTTGCCAGTTATACATGTACTTATTTGTGTGCATGTGTCTGTGTGTATATATGCTTTTGGCAAGTTTATCATATTTATAGCTTCATATAACTATGACGTCAATTTAAGATAAAGAACTCTAGCATCAATACAAGCTTCTTCAAGCAGCTTCTTTGTTGTCATACCCACTCTCTTCCCCCATCCTTAACTCTGAGAAAATACTAATCTGTTATCTATCTCCGTAATTTTGTTATTTCAAGAGTGCTCATAAATGGAATTACACATCATGTAACCTATAGCTTCTTTTTAAGATTCATCCAAATTGTTACATGTATCAGTAATTCATTCCTTTTTATTGTTTAGTACTATTTCATGGTATGAATGTATTATTTACTTAACTACTCACCCACTGAATAACATTTTAGTAGTTTCCAGTTTGTGACTATTATGAATAAAGGTGCTATAAACATTTATGTACACATTTCTCTGTGACCATAATTTTTCTTTCTTAGAGATAAATGCCTAAGAGTAAAATTGTTGGGTTGAGTGAATATTGAGTCCATTTTTAGTTGTAAAGGAAACTGCCACATTATTTTCCAGAGTGGCTGTACCATTTTCCATTCCCACTGGCAATGTACAAGTAATACAGTTTCTCCAAATTTCCACCAGCATTTGCTGTTATCACTATTGTTTTTATTTTAGCCATTCTGATAAGTATTATACTAATAAGCATTCTCCAGAGAAACAGAATAGGATGGGTATGTGTGTATACATATGGGGGTGGTGTATGTATATATGTGAAAAAGACTCATATGCACATATATATAGACACAGACCTACACACACACACAGAGAGAGAGAGAGAGACAGAGAGATTTTAGGGAACTGGCTTACACAATTGTAGGGGCTGACAACTCTGAAATCTTTAGGGCTGACCAGCAGGCTAGAGACTAAGGAAAGAGCGGATGTTGTAGCTCAAGTCCAAAAGCAGTCTGGAAGCAGAATTCCCACTTCCTTGGACAACCCTAATCTTTTTCTCTTAAGGCCTTCCACTGATTGGATGAGGCCCACCCACATTATGGAAAGTAATTTGCTTTACTCAAAGTCTGCTGATTTAAATGTTAATCACAGCCATAAAATACCTTCACAATATTATGTAGACTGGTGTTTGACCCAATATCTGGGTACTACAACCTAGCCAAGTTGACACATAAAATTAACAGCGGTGTGCATGAAAGAAACTTTCTAAAAGGAAAATTTCCATTCCTGAAAATGATGAGGTATGTTATTTGGACCAATCCTCCTACTAAAAATAACTAAAAATTCTAAATAAAACATTTTAAAATCTTCTCAAAAGCATCAAAGACTGAAAAGATAATAAAAAATTATGGAATCAAATTCTAAATTCTGAAAGAGACCAAGAACCAAGAAGCAGACCAAGCACTAACAGCTATCTTTACCCTGTGGGCATTTGGCAAATGAAGCAAAATTAAACTATAGCTCTTATGGAGTCTGATTTAAAATGTATGGAATTCAAACTTAGGGCTTACCAAAGTCTAATAAGAGTCTCACTACATTAAGTAGAATTCAAAAGAGTTAAACTCTCAGGTAAGGCTGAACCAAAAGTAACCCACCTTCTACAGGAGAGGTGCCTTGGTGTCAAGCAAATAAAGTGTAAAGGAAAAGAAAAGGGAGGGAGAGACAAAGAAAGAGAAGAGGAGAAAGATGGCCAAATACGAACAGCTCCAATCTACAGCTCCCAGCGTGAGTGACAGAGAAAACGGGTGATTTCTGCATTTCCAACTGAGGTACTGGGTTCATCTCACTGGGGTGTGTCAGACAGTGGGTGCAGCACACCGAGTAAGAGTGGAAGCAGGGTGAGGCATCACCTTACCCAGGAAGTACAAGGGGTCAGGGAATTCCCTTTCCTAGCCAAGGGAAGCCGTGACACACAGCACCTGGAAAATCGGGTCACTCCCACCCTAATACTGCACTTTTCCAAGGGACTTAGCAAACAGCACACCAGGAAATTATATCCTGCGCCTGGCTTGGAGGGTCCCACACCCACGGAGCCTCACTCATTGCTAGCACAGCAGTCTGAGACCTAACTGCAAGGCGGCAGTGAGGCTGAGGAAGGGCGCCCGCCATTGCTGAGGCTTGAGTAGGTAAACAAAGTGGCCAGGAAACCTGAACTGGGTGGAGCCCACTGCAGCTCAAGGAGGCCTGCCTGCCTCTGTAGACTCCACCTCTGCGGGCAAGGCATAGCGGAACAAAAGGCAGCAGAAAACTCTGCAGATTTCACTGCCCTTGCCTGACAGCTTTGAAGAGAGTATTGGTTCTCCTAGCACAGAGTTTGAGATATGAGAACGCACAGACTGCCTCCTCAAGTGGGTCCCTGACCCCAGAGTAGCCTAACTGGGAGGCCCCCCAGTAGGGGCAGACTGACACCTCACATGGCCGGGTACCCCTCTGAGACGAACCTTCCAGAGGAATGATCAGGAAGCAACATTTGCTGTGCAGCAATATTCGCTGTTCTGCAGCCTCTGCTGCTGATACCCAGGCAAACAGGGTCTGGAGTGGACCTCCAGCAAACTCCAACAGACCTGCAGCTGAGGGTCCTGATTGTTAGAAGGAAAACTAACAAACAGAAAGGACATCCACACCAAAACCCCATCTGTACGTCACCATCATCAAAGACCAAAGGTAGATAAAATCACAAAGATGGGAAAAAAACAGAGAAGAAAAGCTGAAAATTCTAAAAATCAGAGCACCTCTCCCCCTCCAAAGGAATGCAGCTCCTCGCCAGCAAAGGAACAAAGCTGGATGGAGAATGACTTTGACGAGTTAAGAGAAGAAGGCTTCAGATGATCAAACTTCTCCGAGCTAAAGGAGGAAGTTCGAACCCATCGCAAAGAAGTTAAAAACCTTGAAAAACATTAGACAAATGGCTAAATAGAGTAACCAGTGTAGAGAAGTCCTTAAGTGACCGGATGGAGCTGAAAACCATGGCATGAGAACTACGTGACGAATGCACAAGCTTCAGTAACGGATTTGAGCAACTGGAAGAAAGGGTATCAGTGATTGAAGATCAAATGAATGAAATGAAGCGAGAAGAGAAGTTCACAGAAAAAAGAGTAAAGAGAAATGAACAAAGCCTCCAAGAAATATGGGACGATGTGAAAAGACCAAATCTATGTCTGATTGGTGTGCCTGAAAGTGACGGGGAGAATGGAACCAAGTTGGAAAACACACTTCAGGATATTATCCAGGAGAACTTCCCCAACCTAGCAAGGCAGGCCAACATTCAAATTCAGGAAATACAAAGAACACCACAAAGATACTCCTTGAGAAGAGCAACTCCAAGACACATAATTGTCAGATTCACCAAAGTTGAAATGAAGGAAAAAATGTTAAGGGCAGCCAGAGAGAAAGGTCGGGTTACCCACAAAGGGAAGCCCATCAGACTAACAGCAGATCTCTCAGCAGAAACTCTACAATCCAGAAGAGAGTGTGGGCCAATATTCAACATTCTTAAAGAAAATAAGTTTCAACCCAGAATTTCATATCCAGCCAAACTATGCTTCATAAGTGAAGGAGAAATAAAATACTTTACAGACAAGGAAATGCTGAGAGATTTTGTCACCACCAGGCCTGCCCTACAAAAGCTCCTGAATGAAGCACTAAACATGGAAAGGAACAACCAGTACCAGCCACTGCAAAAACATGCCAAAATGTAAAGACCCTCGATGCTAGGAAGAAACTGCATCAACTAACAAGCAAAATAACCAGCTAACATCATAATGACAGGATCAAATTCACACATAACAATATTAATTTTAAATGTAAATGGGCTAAATGCTCCAATTAAAAGACACAGACTGGCAAATTGGATAAAGGGTCAAGACCCATCAGTGTGCAGTATTCAGGAGGTCCATATCACGTGCAGAGACACACATAGGCTCAAAATAAAGGGATGGAGGAAGATCTACCAAGCAAATGGAAAACAAAAAAAAGCAGGGGTTGCAATCCTAGTCTCTGATAAAACAGACTTTAAACCAACAAAGATCAGAAGAGACAAAGAAGGCCATTATATAATGGTAAAGGGATCAATTCAACAAGAAGAGCTAACTATCCTAAATATATATGCACCCAATACAGGAGCACCCAGATTCATAAAGCAAGTCCTTAGAGATCTACAAAGAGACTTAGACTCCCACACAATAATAATGGGAGACTTTAACACCCCACTGTCAACATTAGACAGCTCAACGAGACAGAAAGTTAAAAAGGATATCCAGCAATTGAACTCAGCTCTGCACCAAGTGGACCTAAGAGACATCTACAGAACTCTCCACCCCAAATCAACAGAATATACATTCTTCTCAGCACCACATCACACTTATTCCAAAATTGACCACATAGTTGGAAGTAAAGCACTCCTCAGCAAATGTAAAAGAATACAAATTATAACAAACTGTCTCTCAGACCACAGTGCAATCAAACTAGAAATCAGGATTAAGAAACTCACTCAAAACCGCTCAACCATGTGGAAACTGAACAACCTGCTCCTGAATGACTACTGGGTCCATAACAAAATGAAGGCAGAAATAAAGATGTTCTTTGAAACCAATGAGAACAAAGACACAACATACCAGAATCTCTGGCACACATTTAAAGCAGTGTGTAGAGGGAAATTTATAGCACTAAATGCCCACAAGAGAAAGCAGGAGATATCTAAAATTGACACCCTAACATCACAATTAAAAGAACTAGAGAAGCAAGAGCAAACACATTCAAAAGCCAGCAGAAGGCAAGAAATAACTAAGATCAGAGCAGAACTGAAGTAGATAGAGACACAAAAAACGCTTCAAAAAAAATCAATGAATCCAGGAGCTGGTTTTTTTGAAAAGATCAACAAAATTGATAGACTGCTAGCAAGACTAATAAAGAAGAAAAGAGAGAAGAATCAAATAGACGCAATAAAAAATGATAAAGGAGATATCACCACCGATCCCACAGAAATACAAACTACCATCAGAGAATACTATAAACACCTCTACACAAATAAACTAGAAAATCTAGAGGAAATGGATAAATTCCTGGACACATACACCCTCCCAAGACTAAACGAGGAAGAAGTTGAATTGCTGAATAGACCAATAACAGGCTCTGAAATTGAGGCAATAATTAAGAGCCTACCAAACAAAAAAAGTCCAGGACCAGATGGATTCACAGCCGAATTCTACCAGAGGTACAAGAAGGAATTGGTACCATTCCTTCTGAAACTATTCCAATCAATAGAAAAAGAGGGAATCCTCCCTAACTCATTTTATGAGGCCAACATCATCCTGATACCAAAGCCTGGCAGAGACACAATAAAAAGAGAGAATTTTAGGCCAATATCCCTGAAGAACATCAATGTGAAAATCCTCAAAATACTGGCAAACCAAATCCAGCAGCACATCAAAAAGCTTATCTACCACGATCAAGTTGGCTTTATCCCTGGGATGCAAGGCTGGTTCAACATATGCAAATCAACAAATGTAATCTATCACATCAACAGAACCAACAACATAAACCACATGATTATCTCAATAGATGCAGAAAAGGCCTTTGACAAAATTCAACAGCCTTTCATGCTAAACACTCTCAATAAACTAGGTATCGATGGAACATATCTCAAAATAATTAGAGCTATTTATGACAAACCCACAGCCACTATCATACTGAATGGGCGAAGACTGGAAGCATTCCCTTTGAAAACCGGCATAAGACAAGGATGCCCTCTCTCACCACTCCTATTCAACACAGTATTGGAAGTTCTGGCCAGGGCAATCAGGCAAGAAAAAGAAATAAAGGGTATTCAAATAGGAAGAGAGGAAGTCAAATTGTCTCTGTTTGCAGATGACGTGATTGTATATTTAGAAAACCCTATCATCTCAGCCCAAAATCTCCTTAAGCTGATAAGCAACTTCAGCAAACTGAATTTGCAAACTCAGGAATACAAAATCAGTGTGCAAAAATCATAAGCATCCTTATACACCAATAACAGGCAAACAGAGAACCAAATCATGAGTGAACTCCCATTCACAATTGCTTCAAAGAGAATAAAATACCTAGGAATCCAACTTACAAGGGATGTGAAGGACCTATTCAAGGAGAACTACAAACCACTGCTCAATAAAATAAAAGAGGACACAAACAAATGGAAGAACATTCCATGCTTATGGATAGGAAGAATCAATATCATGAAAATGGCCATACTGCCCAAGGTAATTTATAGTTTCAATGCCATCCCCATCAAGCTACCAATGACTTTCTTCACAGAATTGGAAAAAACTACTTTAAAGTTCATATGGAACCGAAAAAGAGCCCGCATTGCCAAGGCAATCCTAAGCCAAAAGAACAAAGCTGGAGGCATCATGCTACCCAACTTCAAACTATACTACAAGGCTACAGTAACCAAAACAGCATGGTACTGGTACCAAAACAGAGATATAGACCAATGGAACAGAACAGAGCCCTCAGAAATAATACCACACATCTACAACCATCTGATCTTTCACAAACCTGACAAAAACAAGAAATAGGGAAAGGATTCCCTATTTAATAAATGGTGCTGGGAAAACTGGCTAGCCATATGTAGAAAGCTGAAACTGGATCCCTTCCTTAAACCTTATACAAAAATTAATTCAAGATAGATTAAAGACTTAAATGTTAGACCTAAAACCATAAAAACCCTCGAAGAAAGCCTAGGCAATACCATTCAGGACATAGGCATGGGCAAGGACTTCATGTCTAAAACACCAAAAGCAATGGCAACAAAAGCCAAGATTGACAAATGGGATCTAATTAAACTAAAGAGTTTCTGCACAGCAAAAGAAACTACCATCAGAGTGAACAGGCAACCTACCAAATGGGAGAAAATTTTCGCAACTTACTCATCTGCCAAAGGGCTAATATCCGGAATCTACAAAGAACACAAACAAATTTACAAGAAAAAAACAAACAACCCTATCAAAAAATGGGCGAAGGATATGAACAGACACTTCTCAAAAGACATTTATGCAGCTAACAGACACATGAAAAAATGCTCATCATCACTGGCCATCAGAGAAATGCAAATCAAAACCACAATGAGATACCATCTCACACCAGTTAGAATGGCAATCATTAAAAAGTCAGGAAACAACAGGTGCTGGAGAGGATGTGGAGAAATAGGAACACTTTTACACTGTTGGTGGGACGGTAAACTAGTTCAACCATTGTGGAAGACAGTGTGGCGATTCCTCAAGGAGCTAGAACTAGAAATACCATTTGACCCAGCCATCCCATTACTGGGTATACACCCAAAGGATTACAAATCATGCTGCTATAAAGACACATGCACACGTATGTTTATTGCGGCACTATTCACAATAGCAAAGACTTGGAACCAACCCAGATGTCCATCAATGATAGACTGGATTAAGAAAATGTGGCACATGTACACCATGGAATACTATGCAGCCATAAGAAAGGATGAGTTCATGTCTTTTGTAGGGACATGGGTGAAGCTGGAAACCATCATTCTCAGCAAACTATCGCAAGGACAAAAAACCAAACACCACATGTTGTCACTCATAGGTGGGAATTGAACAATGAGAACACTTGGACACAGGAAGGGGAACATCACACACCAGGGCCCATCGTGGGGTTGGGGGAGTGGGGAGGGATAGCATTAGGAGATATACCTAATGTAAATGACGAGTTAATGGGTGCAGCACACCAACATAGCACATGTATACATATGTAACAAACCTGCACGTTGTGCACATGCACCCTAGAACCTAAAGTATAGTAATAAAAAATAAAATAAAATAAAAAAGCAAAGAGGAAAAAAAGTCTTATCCCAGAAAGTTGTAAACAGTTTAATTTCATATTAATTTTTAAATAAAAGTTGCTTCATCGGATGGTGAAAGAAACCTCAATCTATTAATATAATTTAAAATGCTTCCAGATTGATAATGCCCATAAGAACTTTGCAGATGCAAATGAAAATTTATTCTGGAAGAATACACTTAGCCAGGTGTGGTTGTGCACCCCTGTAGTCCCAGCTACTGGGGAGTCTGAGGTGGAAGGGTCACTTGAGACCAGGAGTTTGAGACTGTGGTGAGCCTTGATCGTGCCACTGCACTCCACCACAGGTGATGGAGTGAGACTCTGTCTCAAAAAAATAAAAGAAAGAAAGAAAAAAGAAAAAGACAAAGACAAACACATAGAGAAATCTGCAAGATGTCTGAACAAGTACTTCATAAAAGAGGATATCCAAATGGCCAATACACCCAGGAAAAGGTACTAGCTTCATTAGTAATCAAGGATATGCAAATTAAAATGCCAAGATTCCACAACATACCAGGTCAGTCAAAAATTTAAAAGTTTGACATTACCAAGTATTAGTAAAGAAATGAACCAATAGGAACTCCCAGATACCATCAGTGTGTAAACAGGTAAGACCACTTTGGAAAACAGTTTGGTAGTATTACGTTGAAGATATACACCCTTTATCTGTGTAACAAACCTCCCCAAAACATAATGACTTAAAATAACAATGATTTAAATATTTTTTTGTCTCATTTAGCTCAGGATTCTTAGGATTGCTAATTTGTACTGGGCTCAGCTGGATGGTTCTTCTGTTCTCTGCTGGGTTTATTAATGAGTCTGTGATTGGCTGCTTGTCTGAAAAGTCTGTTTCTAGGGATTCACTGTCCACTGTGGTACAAGGACAACTGGACCACATACCTCTCATATAGTAAGGTAGCCTTGGTTTGTTTATATAGCAGCTGGACTGGGTTCCAAGAGGAAGAGCAGAACATTCAAGGCTTTCTGAGACCCAGGTTCAGATATGGAGTAACACTGCTCCTGTCACATTCTATTCATCAAAGCAAATCACAAAACCAGCGAAGATTCAAGGGATGGAGAAATATACTCCATCTTTTGATGTAGGAAGACACAAAAGGAGCATTTCAAAGAGTGTTACTATAGAGAGGGGAGAAATTGTGGCCATTTAAACAATCCACCAGATATCCCTATGACTCAGCAATTGCTCTCTTCCATATATATCCCTACTCTCATTTTTATCTGTTAAAATCTTACCCATCCTTCAAGGATCCACTAAAATATCTCTTCCTCCAAGAAGTCATTTTGATCTCACCAATTAAAGTGGTCCCTTCATATTGCTGAGCAACCATTACAATATGTAACTATTTTATTACACAACACATTTTATATCTGGAATCTTTGTAACCTCCCAAAGCCAGTGGCATATATTTTAGATTTGTATTATGGTATCCTTTCACTTCCAGCACTGATTTCTGTATTAGTTATTGCTGTATAACAAACCACCCAAAACTTAATGGCTTACAGCAGTAATTTATTATTTGTCATCATTTTGTGGACTGGCTGGGTTGTTTGTCTGCTGGTTTTAGGAGGGCTGTTTTATACAAGTTTATTCAGTTGTTAGATTTGCTTAGTTAGGGCTGAACTCAGCTGGAAACGCTGGAACTTCTGGGTCTCTTTCTTCACATGGTTTTCACCCCAGACTTCTTCATAGCATGGTGATCTCTGGGGAGTATTTTTAAAAGTTCAAAGGCAGAAACTGCAAGGCCTCTTGAAGCCTACACTGTAGAGCTCATACAGTGTCAATTCTGCCACATTCTATTAACTAAAGCATTTCATAAAGCTATCCTAGATTCAAAGGGGTGAAGAAATTGATTCCAATTCTAGATGGGAGAAACAAGGTCACATTGTAAAGGGGTGTAGATACACAATGGGAAGAATTTGTGCCCATTAAACAATATGTAACAATATATAAATAATTACCAGGTAAGAGAGGTTCTCGTGTTTCTAGAACAAAACAAGGATGCTATGAAAAAAATTCCACAATCACAAAGAGGGTGGCAGAGAGACTGTTTATGGAAACTGGAAAAGCAATAAAGAAACTGTTACTGGAGTCTGCAAAGACGTCCAGAAATAACTGGACAAAGCATTGTCTGCAGTAACTTGAAAGATAGAAAATTTACCTATCAAATTGTGAATCTGACTAAGGTGACTTCTAGGCAGAATACTGGAAGTGTAAACTGACTTTTTTTTAGCTGAATATTGAAAGTATGGGGAGAGAGATGAAGTCAAAAAGAAATTGTTCAGGTTCATAAGTCAACTTTGGAGGATATACTATACAAAAAGGCCCAAGATGTGCTGAGTTGGAAAATAAAATCATTTAACATCCAATCAACAAAAGTTTTCACAGTAAGAAATAGCTCAAATAAATATCAAAACACAGGTAAGAATGTTAAGAACATTTTAAGACCATGGAAAAATTCAAGGCAGCCTTATATAAGGATCTCAAGGGCGTTATCTTAGAGCATCCTGACATGCCCAAGGTAGGAGAAATCAGTCCTAAAAAGATTGGCTTTGGAGAAAAGATTCATAGAAACCCCAGAAAGTTTTGTGTTTGTTTGGTTTCAGTTTTTTAAAAATTGTACTGGCAGCAGCACTGCCAGCTTGGACTAAAAGGGACTGACACAGTTAAAAATGAAGAGGCCTTTGGACCATCAAAGAACAATGAGCAGAAAACAAGACTAAAACAACCACCCATTTGCAAACAGAGGCCATGTTTTATGGAAAAGGAAAGGCCTTTCAAACAGCTAAGCCAAGAATCCAGAGGTATGGCCAAGATGAAAACAATGTACTAGGGGACCACTCCCGGGTTGCAGAATGGAGACCTAATCAAGAAACATCCCATGCCCCTGATAACTTGTGCCCACTTGCATTTCAGAAATGCCATGAACTAGTGACTGCTAAATGCCACTATTCCTCCCCTTTTTGAATGAAAGCATGTACTGTGATTATCATGTCCCTGTCTCACCACTATGTATTGAATGTGTGAGAGGCAAATAATTTTTTAGTCCATAGATCTCTGGATCAAGAGGAGCTACACTTGACAAGCTGCAGCCAAAGAGCATGAACCACATTCAAACCGATGCAGATCAAGTAACGCTGGACTTTGAGCCCAATACTGTTTGGGGTTGAGATTTTTGGAAGTCTTGGGACGAAGATAAACATGTTTTGCTTGTGTGAGAAATGTAAAAGAGGTAAACTGATAAATTGCTTAATGGTGACAAATTCCTCCCATCATCTCATTTGAAATGTGATAGGGTTACTTCTCCCTTCCAGAGATGAAATCTATGTCTCCACTAGGATTGCCTTACAATTTGTTTTGGTCAATAGGCCTTGAAGTCTTTGCTCTTTGAAAATGTTGCTCTGAATCTGCCATGCCATGTCATACAAAGAACAAGAAGTTCAGAATCAAAGACTACATGGAGAGAGGAGGCCCAGCCATCCCAAATGTCCCAGCTGGGGCTAACCCCTACAACAATCTACAAACTCAGGTGCAGTTGCAACAGAGCCTAGGCAAGACCAGCAGAAAAACATCGCAACAAACTCACAAAATTATGAGAAATAATAAATCACTGTTATTTTAAACCATTAAGTTGAAGGTGACTTACTATGCAGCCACAGATTCAATATTTTTAGTTTAATTTTTTTTATTCTGCTCTCTACATTGTCTCTTTTCTCCAAGTTCCTTTTCTCCCATTTGGTTTTCATCTCTTTCACGGTTTTCTCAAATGTCAGATGATTCCCCAGCTGTCTGTTTATATTTATAAGTAATGCATTAGTCAATATTATAAAAAACAAAAGCAGGGGGACTGTTCTAGATTAAAGGACAACAAAGAGACATGACTACCAAATGCAATGTGGGAACTGTAATTAGATCCTAGATAGAAAAAACAAATAGCTATTGAGGGCATTTGGAGGAAAAATGAGGAAATTTGAATATTGAGTATAGTATATTGAGATAATATTCCTGAATCAATACTAGATTTCTTAGATGGCTATAAAGCAGAACACACTTGTCCTTGTTTAAGGAGATACAAGCTTCAAGTATCTCAGAGCAAAGTATCATGATGCTTACAAGTTACTTTCAACAGGTTCAGGAAAGAGAGGTATATAAAGAGATAAAACAAATGTAGCAGATTTTTAATAACTGGTGAAATCTAGGTAAGGTTATAAAGGTGTTAGTTATTCTATTATTTGAACTATAAGTTTGAAAATAGAATGACACACTATAATCAAAAAGACAAATAATAACAAGTGTTGACAAGGATGTGAGAAATTGGAACCTTCATAAACTGCTGGTGGGAATATAAAATGGTGCAACCAGAAAACAACCTAGGTAGTTCCTCAAAAGGTTAAACATAAAGTTACCATATGACTCAGCAATTCCATTTAGATTCCCAAGAGAACACTACATATAAACATTCATAACAGCATTATTCATAATAGCCAAAAAATGGAAACAACTCAAATGTCTATCAACTGGTGAATGGATAAATAAAATGTAGCCTATCTATAAAACAGAATGTTAGTCCACAATAAGAAGGGATGAAGTAATGACACATGCAACAACATGGATAAACCTTGAAAATGTTACACTAAATGAAAGAAGTCAATCACAAAAGGCCACATATTTAATGATTCAACATATATAAAATGTCCAGAATAAGCAAATCCACAGGACATAAAGTAGATCTGTATTTGCTTAGGTTGGGGGCTTGAAGCAGGATTGCAGGGGAATAGTGAATGACTGCTAATGAGTATGGGGTTTCTTTTTGAGGTATTAAAATGTTCTAAAATTGACTGTGGTGATGGATAAACAACTGTGAATATACTAAAAATTATTGAAGTGCACACTTTGAATGAGTCAACCATATGGTAGGGAAACTACACCTCAATGAAAAAGCTATTTTTAAAAAGTGGAATGATACATTAAAAATTGAATGGGGCCACGAGTGGTGGCTCACACCTGTAATCTCAGAACTTTGGAAGGTTGAGGCAGGAGGATCACTTGAATCCAGGAGTTCAAGACCAGCCTGGGAAATACAGTGAGACCCCCATCTTCACACACACACACACACACACACGAAGTCAGACATGGTGGCACACATCTCCCAGCTCCTTGGGAGGCTGAAGTTGGAGAACCACTTGAGCCCAGGAGTTCGAGGTAACAGTGAGCTATGATCGCATTGCTGCCCTCTAGCTTGGGTAACAGAGCAAGATGCTGTCTAAAAAAAAAAAAAAAAAAGAATAGAAGCACTGAGGGAGGGCTTATTGATTGATAGGTTTCACTACTGGGTGATCAGGTAACAAAACAGATTTTTCATTAGGGGTTCACCTCACTAATGTCAATATGTAGACATGTTTTCTCTCAGGTATTTCATTTTCCCCAGAGAACTCTCCATTTTCTTGTCCTGAAGTTTAAGAGAAGAGGGTAGGGGGTTTTATCTGGCAGTATGCCTTCTGATAGAAGATGATAGTAGAAGGTAAGGATTCCACAGTTCAATGAGTAGATTTTTACTTAATTTTCATTTTCAGCCCCATGCCTCATCCCTTTCCCCTGCTTTATCTGGTGTACTCCTAACTAGAATTGCCATAGATCCATTTTTCCAGCACACAAACTTCTCATCTTCTGCAGGGAAGGAGACCTGGAAAGGTTCAAGTACTCTATAGATATATTTTCAACAAGTCTCCCTTTTTATTCCCAAGTCTTATTCCTGCCTTACAAAGTACCTGTTGTTTCCAAGTGCTAAGCAAACTTCTGAACTTTTTTTTTTTCTTTTTTTTTTTTTATTATTATTATTATTATTATTATTATTATACTTTAGGTTTTATGGTACATGTGCGCAATGTGCAGGTAAGTCAGTCACAATGCTCCTCTATTTGCTTTCTGACAGATTCTATTAAATCATTGTCTATTCTCTCTTGTCTCTGTGTTAAAACCCTTTTTATGTATTTTAATGAATGTGAGAAAAATAAATGGATGTGGTCAATCTATCATGTTTAATTTAAAGTTCTAAAAAGGATTTCAAAACTCACCTCCTATTTAATTATATAAACTCTAGTGCATAGAACACCTTGAATAACATTGGTCCTCAAGAATACATGATGGCATTTCAGAAAATCATGGAAGAGATGAAAAGCAAATATAAGAAAAGGAATTTGGAGAAAAGAAACAATGTGGACAGCAGAATTTAAAAAATTAAAAACATTGAATCTATGGCTGTATAACAAATAATTCCCAACTTAATTATGTAAAACAATGATTTATTATTTCTTATAATTTCATAGAGCAGTTGATTAAAGAAACATTGATTAGCTTCCTAGCATATGTACAGCACAATGCAAGTTTTTCAGGATAGAGTTCACTATCTGGTTGGAGAGACAGACATGGAAACCAACAGTGTGATAAGCACTAGAACAGAAACATGTACAAAGTACCTATAAAAAATACAAATGACAAAGCAATTAATTCTGTCCACAGGAAGGTTTTAAGGAGAGTGTTAAGGAAAAAGTGATATCTATCTAGGCCTTAAATACTCTGACAAAAAATATGAGGAAAAAATAACATTTTAAAAATTATATGTTTATATAGTTTATCATTTACATTAAATACATCAATTTACCAACAGAACTATCTACCAGATGGTGCATCAAATGTAGATTTCTTTGCCACTCAGCTTTGGGAGCCAGTGTTGCCACTTTAGCCACTGTTGTATCCCCCAGAGCCTAGCAAAATATTTGGCACACAATAGACACTGAATAAATCTTTCAGTTCAAAAATATACCAAATTTATTCCAGCTTTAAGGCCTATAGGCTTGCTGTTCCTTCTGTCTGGAATGCTCTATATCCATATCTTTATACAGAATTTCCTTTATGTTTCTGCAGTCTCAGGTCAAATGTTACTTCTTCAGTAAGCACCACACCTAAGCACTCTTTAGCATATTATCTATCCTGTTTTATTTTCTCCAGAGCACTTACCATTATCCTAAATTATCTTAAATTTTGTTGATTATGTGTTAATTTTATTTATTATACTTCCTCCTTTAAAATACTAGCTTTGTGAGGTCAAAATCTCTCCTACTTTGGCCATGCTGTGTCTTCAGCACCTAGGACATGACCAGATATAGCATAATACATGAGATTAAATAAATATTAGTTGAATATTAAATAAATTTATCTCACCTAGTCCCTGAGGGTACTTAGTTAGTGACCTCTGCTTCATTCAAAGAGCAACAGATTGGGAATCCTTTAATATTAACAAATCTGTTAATAGGTAGCTATGTTTTCACATGCTTTGCCCTTTTTGTACCTACTTTATTATTTTATCTCTTAATTTACTTCCAGCTCCAAAGTTCTGTCACACAACTGCCATGTGAAAGACTCCCAATTCATCTTCAGCAATTTCTAAAGTACTCACTTGCATTTTTTCACATCAGATTTAACAAACCAAAATTTGTACTTTTTCTTCTCTCTCAAATCTTTTTAATTTCATTGCGGTCAGTAGTATCATGTATTCTATTTTAATCTCCAATGAACATTCACAAAATCTTTGACATCTTTCTCTTTCTCTCTCTCTGCTTCTCCACCTCTTGTTCACTTTCTCTGTCAACTACACTGTCACTTTCACTTTCTCCTTCATCACCTAAATCTAATCTCTAAATGGACCTGTTTGTTCTTCCTTCTAATTTGCTCTTAGATTCATTCTGCACCACTACTCCTACTGCTATCAATCTAGTCAGACCCTCATTACCTCAGACATGAATTATAATCACCTTTTCCTGTTATCCCTTTATTTAATCTTCTCTCCCACTTCAATCTATTGTGCATATTTTCTCCAGAATTATTTTGCAAAACATCACCTAAACCTCATCAATTTCCAAACTCAAGAGAGTTCTTTTTGTATACAAATCAAGCCCAAATTCCTGTGCCTAATATTTCAGGGTTCCCCGCTTTCTAGTTTCACCCCCCTTTTCAGCTTTAATCTTCTACCCCCAAAAGACTTCGTCTATTACAGTTTCCTTACTGTCTCCTACTAATCTGTGCTCATTTTCACCTCTTACCTAGAATAATTTTTTACTCACTCCACTTATCTATCCATCTTTTATGCCCATTTCAAGGCCTCTTTTCTCCAGGAACCCTTCCCTGGCTATTCTAAACCACAATAACCCTTCCATTTTCTAAATCCATGTTGTGTGCTTAAATTCAACACTATAGTTTAACAAGAATTCTCCAATTCTTTGTATGTTCAATATGCCTCTCCAATGGGATGTTTCTGAAAGGCAAGAACTGTTTTACTCTTCTTTCATTCACTCCCCCAACTCCACAGCATATATTTATATACATATGTATATATACAACCCCTTACCTAACAAAGCAATTTCCCTTATATTTTTCCTTTGATCCTCAAATTGCTTCTCTGAGGTTTATAGAGTATTTCTTCCTACAGAGTGTGGTTAAAAATATATATATATATATATTTATATTTATATATATATATTTATATTTTTATATATATATATAATTGAACTTAGAAGTCTTAGACTTGAGAAAAAACTTGACTACTTTCTGTATGTAACCTTTTTTTTTTCTTTCTTTTTTTTTTTTTTTTTTGAGCGGAGTCTTCCTCTGTCACCCAGGCTGGAGTGCAATGGTGCAATCTCAGATCTCAGCTCACTGCAACCTCCACCTCCTGTGTTCAAGTGATTCTCCTGCCTCAGCCTCCCAAGTAGCTGGGACATAGGCATGTGCCACCACACCTGGCTAATTTTTGTGTTTGTAGTAAAGATGGGGTTTTGCCATGTTGGCCATGCTAGTCTTGAACTCCTGACCTCAAGTGATCTGTCCACCTCAGCCTCCCAAAGTGCTGGGATTATAGATGTGAGCCACCACACCCAGCCATCACTGTGTAACCTTGAAGAAATAAAAACCAGTTTTTCTAAAACTGTTTCCTAATCTGACAATAAATGTTAAGTTTAATGCAAAAATACAGGCTCATATTTTAAAAGATCAGCACTGTTGAAGGCTTACAATAGATTTTTAGCTGGATTAACAACCCTAACAGGGTAAATTAATAAATAATTCTGAAGAAAATACAGGAAAAATCTACAACTATGTCAGATTTCACTTTCTATACTATTGAGACTTTTTAGAAGTTATTATTACTTATAATAATACTTTAAACATTACTAATACTTTATAAGAAAGGTATATTTATTTGAATAGATCTTATCTATTACTCATATTCCAACATATTACAAAAGAGATTTAAGGTGGTGATTTAAGAAGTTTGCTACATTTGTATTTGTGATTTTTATTAATAAAGAAGGCTTAATTATTTTCATCAAACTGTTCCTTCTATTTTCTATGGGACATCAGTGTCAAAATGTTACTCATTTATCAGAAATACACTTTAAAGTGCATTTGTTATGTGACTTGGTATGTGTTTCTCGCTATATATACACTATTTATCTTAAATACTCTATATTCAAAATCATTTGCCAAATATCTTTGGAATCTGGGAATAGTATCTCTTTATGTTGACAGCAGAAAACCATATTACTTATCTGCTTAATAATAAAAACATGTTAAAACAACAACAAAAACATTTCATATTATTATGAAATAAATAAGTGGTTTTCAAAGTGCAGTTCCTGGACCAACAATATCAGCAACACTTAAGACCTTGTTAGAAATGCACATTCTCAAACCTTTCTCAGATCTACTGAGTCAGAAAATGGGGTTAAGGCCCAGCAATCCTGTGTTTTAACAAATTATTAAAGTGTGACAATCACTGAAACACATTAACATGAGCATGCAAATGCTCATTTGGTCACTGGATGTTTTTAAAATATGTACTGGAAATTTAAATCTTGTCTAGAAAAATATCTTTTTGTTTTCTTGTTTAATTTATCAAATGCTGAGTTAAAGAACTAGGCAAAACTGTGAGCACTGTAATCTGGCCTTAACAATGGAACTGAGAAACTTGAGGCCAGTTGTAATCTTTTGTATTAAGAATCAGGGAAGGCCGGGAGTGGTGGCTTATGCCTGTAATCCCAGCACTTTGGGAGGCTGAGGCAGGCGGATCACCTGAGGTCAGGAGTTCGTGACCAGCCTGGCCAACATGGTGAAACCCTGTCTCTACTAAAAATACAAAAATGAGCCGGACATGGTGGCAGGCACCTGTAATCCCAGCTACTTAGGAGGCTGAGGCAGGAGAATTGCTTGAACCTTGCAGTGAGCTGAGATCATGCCATTGCACTCCAGCCTGGGGGACAAGAGCGAGACTTCCTCTCAAAAAAAAAAAAAAAAATCAGAGAAAACGGATGCTAAATACCCAAAAATGTGCAAATATTCCCAAAATATGAACCAGGACAAGTAATTAAGAAGATTAAGTATTTCTCCATTTGGTAAACTTTAAAAATGTATAACTGGAGTTATGAGTGTTACGGAAGGAGCAAACAAGCAAAGCATATGGTAATCAATCCTATGGTCTTAAGTAAATAATCTCTGGGCCAGTGTTCCAACTGATGTGCTAGGACAATGTTCCATGAATACATTACAAGTATTCATGTTCCATGAATATGTTACAGGTATTAATAGTCATTGATTCTCTCATTACTGCAAATTGCTAGGCACAGCCTGGGAAGACCAAAACACCTAGGGCTGGTTGCAACCTGTGAAGAGCAGTTTTGTCCACTTGCCTCTCTGCACTATACAAATACTATGTTATCATTTTCTAATTATGCCTTCATGTGGGGCAAAAAAAAAAAAAAAGGAGGAAGCACTTTTCTAACCATTTCTGCTAATTCAGTGAGTAGGGTACTTTCAGTTCCAAATACAGAAAACACAACTTAAGCTGGCTTTAAGACAAAAAGTAAATGTATTGGCTTATTTGACTAAAAAGTCTAAAATTAAGTTTGACTTCAGGCCAGCAATGTGACCAGCACCTGGATTGTTATCTTTTAATGTTTGCCTATGCTACCTCAATACTGGCTACATTCTCAATAGGTTGTCAATTCATAATGCCAAAAGGCTATAGGCAGCTACTGGGGCTAAATACTTCCTTGTTCCTTTTTCCAGCAAGAAAAAGAGAGTTTGTGTCCTGACAAGAGTCCTAAAGTTCCCATTTAGGCCTACTTGGATTACCTTCCCATTCCTGAACCAATTAATAAGCTTAGGAGAATGACGGACGCACAGTTCAACAAGAGTAATCTTTGGAGCTAGAAGTGAGGTCAATCCAGGTTAATCTCAAAAATATCACATGCCTGAGAAAGTGAGGAGGACTACTTAAGGAAATGTGAGGTACTGTTATCAGGAAAGGGGAAGAAGGTATGTAGGTTAATAAACAAGAGCTTTCCATAACAGCTTACCATACATCTCTAAATTTGCTAAAATACAAAATAAAAATAATCACTTTTTTATTTGGATTAAAAGTGAACACCTCAATGGTAATCTTAAAAAAAGTATATGTTGGAATAACATGAGGTCGGGTGCGGTGACTCACGCCTGTAACCTCAGCACTTTGGGAGGCTGAGGCAGGCAGATCACTTGAGGCCAGGAGTTCGAAACGAGCCTGGTCAACATGGCGAAACCCCATCTCTACTAAAAATACAAAAATTAGCTAGGTGTGATGGCACATGCCTGTAATCCCAGCTACAAGGGAGGCTGAGGCATGAGAATCACTCGAACCCGGGAGGCAGAGGTTGCAGTGAGCCAAGATTGCACCACTGCACTCCAGCCTGGGCAACACAGGAAGGCTCTGTCTCAAAAAATAATAATAATAATAAATAAATAAAATAACATATTTACCTATAAAATTAGCAGAGGTTTTTTAAAAATAAGAGTACTGTGCTAGTAAAAAGAAAAAAAATTGTAAAAGAGGCATTCAAATAGTTCTGGTAGAAATGTAAATGGAAGCAATCCTTTCAAAAAACAATTTAGAATGTCTCAAAAGTCATAAACTATTCTATGCTGACTCAACTTCTAAGAATCTATTCAAAAGAAAAAAATCCTAAATGCAGAAAAAGTTTTATGTTAATAGATGTTTACAACCAAATATTTACTAATAAAAAACAAGAAAGAAAAGTTGGAAACAACCTAAATATTCAGTAATAGAAAAATAGCCAATTCAGTTATCACTATCTAATTGAATATATGTAGCCACTTAAATAATAACAGCTAATGTTTGTTGAGCACTTAATACATGCAAAACTGTCTTCTAACACTTCATATTTAGTTCTCCAAACAACTTTATGAGATGTTTACTGTTACCATTTTCATTTCTAAATGAGAAAGCTAAGGCATAGAGAGATTAAGTAACTTGCCCAAGGATATACAGGAAGGTGGAACCAGGACATGAACCCAGCAATCTGGTTCCAGGGTTGTACTCTTAACCACTATATTATAGTGCCTCTCAAAAGTTTGTGCCCAGCCTGGGCAACATGGCAAGACCCCATCTCTACAAAAAGTTTAAAAAGTTACCCAGGTGTGGTGGTGCATGCCTGCAGTCCCAGCTACTCGGGAGGCTAAGGTAGGAGGATTGCTTGAGCCCAGAAGGCGGAGGTTGCAGTGAGCCAAGATCATGCCACTGCATTCCAGCCTGGGCAACACAGTGAGACCCAGTCTCAAAAGAAAAAGTGTTTGTGGAGTTTATAACAGAAAATATTTATGTTAACATTTTGTTAGAAACATCAATCATAATAAAAACAGGACTCAGAGTCTTCTAATTAAAGATAGTGGATTGAACAGAGGTATTTAGTTCCACTCCACTAAAATGACAGTGGGTGATTTAAGGCATAAGCCTTAGAACAAACAGAATGGTATCTAAGACAAAAACAATAAAACTCTGTTTTTTGGCAGACAGATAAAAAAGTAGAAATATTTATCACACCTGAGAAAGCTAGGAAAACTGAGAAGCAATTTGATTTACATCACTCTCTCCTCTTTCTCCCCTCCTCTGCCAACAGAGTCTGCTGATACCAGGTACCTCTAAAGGTGAAGGTAAAGGTGAAACCAAAAATAGGATGATTACTTGAAAGTGTGTTTAAGAAGACCCACAGATTCCCTCTCACTTTCTGGTTAGGCAGAACCCTCTCTGACCTGGGCAGAAGATTGGAAGTTGTTCTGATGATGACAAAACTGAGCCTCTGGAATGAGTTTATTGGGATACCAGGTGCAGTTGAGAAAGGGTCAGGGGTGGCTACTATATGGAAAAATGTGTATATTAAATGTTGAGATACCCACCAGTCTTCCTTCTCCACAGCTCCAACAGCTGCTAACAGCCAGATAGCTCTTGAGGCAGCAGATTGGAAGGAAGTGTGCATTTTCTAAGGCAGGAGTCCCCAACCCCCAGGCCACAAACTGATACTGGTCCGTGGCCTGTTAGGAACACCCCAGGCCACGCAGCAAGAGGTGAGCAACGGCACGAGAGCAAGTGAAGCTTCGTCTGTATTTACAGCCATTCCCCATTGTTCGCATTTCCACCTGAGCTGCCTCCTATCAGATCAGGGGCAGCATTAGATTCTCATAGGAGTGCAAACCCTGTTGTGAACTCTGCATGAGAGGGATCTAGGTTGCATGCTCCTTATGAGAATCTAATGCATGATGATCTGTCACTGTCTCCCATCACCCCCAGATGGGATGGCATAGTTGCAGGAAAACAAGTTCAGGGCTCCCACTGACTCTACGTTATGGTGAGTTGTATAATTATTTCATTACATATCACAATGTAAAAATAATAGAAATAAAGTGCACAATAAGTTGTAATGTGCCTGAATCATCCTGAAACCATCCTCCCCCAGGCCCAGTCTGTGGAAAAATAGTCTTCCACAAAACCAATTCCTGGTGCCAAAAAGTTGGGGACCACTGTTCTAGGGAATTTGACCAGACTAAGAGAAAAGACACAAATAATATGATAACAGGAGTTTCCTCACAAAATGTTCTAGTCAGGTAACCCTAAGATGAAGACCATAATCAATAGGCTATATCCATGCATACATAACCTCCAGTTCACTTTCTGGTGCCCCATTCTTAAATACAGAGCAAAGAGTGAAAAACCAGTAGATTTTTAAGGGAAAGTGTCTAATTTAAAAGACAAAGATTAAAACAAACTGAAATTTTAAAAACCAATTCAGAGGAAGCAAACATTAAGCAAACGAAACTCTTTCAAAAGAAATATTACTAACACTCTTTTAAAAATTATTTTCTTATCCATAATGTTCAGTACAGCATCAACTTTCTTATGAAGAGATAAGAGTGTATATTACGTTGATGAAAAAAAGATGCTTCACAGAAACAGTTCTTTTAAAAATTAAGATAGTGGAAATGAAAAATCCAATAAAAGGATTAGAAGACAAAGTTAAAGAAGTCTTGCAAAAAGAAGCAAAAAGCCAAAGAAATAGAAAATCGAAGAAACAAAGATTAGAAAATTAGAGGATTAATCCAGAAGTCCCAATAACTGTACCCTAAAAGTCCCAGAAAGAGTGAACAAAGAAATTGGAGAAGAAATCATCAAAAAGTTTCTAAATCAATTTTCCCAGAATTAAAAAATATAACTTCACATATTAAAAGAGCCCATCAAGTGCCAGCACCAAGACACATCATTGGTGAAATAACAGAACACTAGAGGAAATGAAAAGATCCTATATGCTTCCAGAAAGGAAAAAAAAATCATAAAAAAGATCAAGAATTACACTGGAATTTTCAATATCCATAATGGAAGCTAGAATAAAGGAACTAAGCCCTCAGTTTAAAGGGAAAATGATTACCAGATTGGAATTTTAACAGCCATGTCAACAGTGAAGATAGAAGATATTTTCAGATATGCGGTATCCAAAACAATTTACCTTCTATGCACCCTTTCTCAGGAAGCTCCTTAAGGATTTCTCTAAAGAAGAGAAAGGTGTGGGATCCAGGAAACAGCAGATCCTTGTCTTAATCTGTTCAGATGACTATAACAAAATATCAGACTGGGTGGCTTATAAATAACAGAAATTTATTTCTCACAGTTCTGGAAGCTGGGGAGTCCTAGATCAAAGTACTAGCAGATTCAGTGTCTGGGAAGGTCCTGCTTCCTGTGTCCTCACATGGTGGAAGGGGTGAGGAAACTCTAAGGCCTTTTTATTTATTTATTTTTTTTTTCTGGGGTCTTAGGGTGCTAATCCCACTCAAGAGGACTCTGCCTTCATGATGTAATCACCTCCCAAAGGCCCCACCAAATACTACCACACTGGGGATTAGGTTTCAACGTATGAATTTGGGGGAGATATAAACATTTATTCTATAGCAATCCTATGCAAGAAAGAGAGGAAAGGAACCCTAGCATGGTGAAGGAGGACAGCAAGAGGACACCTGTACGAAGACAGAGAGCAACCAGTCCAGATTAAAGTGGTTTAATAGGCTCTGGCGGCAACTTCCTCAACACAATGATATTAATAATTATCAACTGTTTTTAAGTTACTAATAAAAGTTTTAGGTAACTGAGAGAAGTCTGGAGTTGAATTAGTAATTAATACATTAAAAAGAAAGCAGGCCAGGCACAGTGGCCCACGCCTATAATCTCAGCACTTTGGGAGGCCAAGGTGGGCAGATCACCTAAGGTCGGGAGTTCGAGACGAGCCTGACCAACATGGAGAAACCCCGTCTCTACTAAAAGATACAAAATTAGCCGGGTGTGGTGGTGCATGCCTGTAATCCCAGCTACTCAGGAGGCTGAGTCAGGAGAATCGCTTGAACCTGGGAGGCAGAGTTTTGGTGAGCCAAGATCACGCCATTGCACTCCAGCCTGAGCAACAAGAGTGAAAGTCCGTCTCAAAAAAAAAAGAAAGCAATGGGGAAAAATAAGACAATCCAAGGTGATAAGGAAAAATAGTCACAGAATATTACAATAGTTCAGCTGTGAACCACATTTATGATTACGTTATTACTCTGCTGATATAATCAAGAGTATGCTACAACCGTTTATAGAGGATGTGAAGAAGTAGAAGTTAGAGCAAAAGACAAAAGAAAGTTAAATCCTTAGTTTCCATTATGGGAAGGCATTAGATAATGTGTAAAACTGGAAAATCAAGAAGTATCATTTACAAACATACTATTTAAAGATATGGAAGTAAATGTCTAAAGAATCAGCTAAAATAGCTTGAAGTAATTGCTCTGAAAAGGAAGAAATGGCAGGAGAGATCTCTTTTTCTGAACAAACTTTATTTTAAGAAAAGTATAAATGATTTTGTCCTCTTCATTCTCCTTTTCTATAAGGAGTGTAAATGACTTCTATAATGGAGGAGTAAATTTTATTGTATATGTTTTAAGTTGGTACAGAACCAACCCTTAGACTAAGATATATGAAATCAGTTTAGTTTCTTATAATGATAGAACAGAACAGGCTGGGCATGGTGGCTCATTCCTGTAATCCCAGCACTTTGGGAGGCCAAGGCAGGTGGATCATTTGAGGTCAGGAGTTCAAGACCAGCCTGGCCAACATGGTGAAACCCCATCTCTACTAAAAATTAGACAGGCGTGGTGATGGGCGCCTGTAATCCCAGCTACTTGGGAGGCTGAGGCAGGAGAATCGCTTGAACCCGGGAGGCAGTGGTTGCAGTGAGCTGAGACAGCACTACTATACTCCAGCCTGGGCGACAAAGCGAGACTCCATCTCAGGAAAAAAAAAAGAATAGAACAGTGTAGATTAAACTAGAATAGACCAGCAATCTCCTCACATATGGTAAGTTTTATAAAACTCTTGTTTTAATTTTATGTAAATGTAAATACATATAAGTATACCAGATTACAATGTGAAATGTATTTCTTACAGTGGATCACTGTCAAAAAAAGTTTTACAATGCTGTTATAGACAGCTTGACAAGGTGAGAAATGCACCAGTTTTTCTTTTATTTATTTATTTATTTTTTATTTTTTTGGACACAGGATCTCACTCTGTCACCCAGGCTGGAATGCAGTGGCGTGATCACAGCTCACTGAAGATTTGACCTCCAGGGCTCAAGTGACCCTGCCACCTCAGCCTCCCAAGTAGCTGGGACTGTAGGCATGTGTCACTATACCCAGTGAATTTTTTTATTTTTTTAGAGACAGGCTCTCACTGTGTTACCCAGGCTAGTCTTGAACTCCTAGGCTCAAGCAATCCTCCTGCCTCAGCCTCCAAAGTGCTAGGATTACAGGCATGAGCCACCATGCCTAGCAGAAGTGCACCAGTTTTGAAGTTTTGTGGTAAAGTACAGATTTTTGTTATGTGCTTTTGAAAAAGAAATATGCATTTTTGTAGATTCCTATAACAGAATCCACAACAGATATGGATTAAAATTCTATCTCCTCTTACTAGCTGTGTGACTTCTCACACAGGTGAGGTTTCAGTTTCCTCATCTATTAATACCAGGGATAATGATACTTATTTCACAGGATGTGATGATTAAATTAAGGTAACATATGTAAAGACCTGGTTTTACATGAGGGTTCAGAAACCAGTGAAGAAAAAATGTAAATGCTTACATGTATAAAACATGCTGTTTTTGTCATTTTAAAAAGACATTTAATATTTAATTTGAAGCTTCACCCATATTTTACTTTTAACAGATCAAAATATTCTTACACTTCAGTACTGCTTTTATTACAGAAATATCTAAAAATGCATACGCCTTCCCCTATCCTGAAACACAATTTGAATAAACTCAAACAGTGATTCCATACAGAAGGGCTGCCAATAAGAAATGCTTACTGAATCTTTATTTTTAACATTTGGCATCAAATAGTTACTAATGAACTTTTGTAAGTAGTTCATTTATTTATAGTAATTTATAACAATAAATCTGTTATTTATAATACTCAAGTATTTATTATATAATTATAATATACAATAAATATATTATTTATATTTATAACATACTTGTTATTAATAAATATTTCATTATTAAAATATATTTTAAAATAAGGCCAATATAATATTATAAAATGCTTAAAGCATCATCTGAGCATTCATCATATTATTTATTTTATATATTACAAGCTTTTCTAAATGCTTTTTTTCAAAAGTACATAATAAAAATCTATATTTTTCACAATTTAAGAGATATAAAGGCTTTTATGTCTTTGGAAGTATTTATTAAAAATTACATCTTAAATACTCTACAGTGGAAAGTAAGTTAGCCTATAATCCTGATAGGGGTCAGAGTAATAACACAGAATGGACAAATTACACTGTCATTCTACTTAAATTATTTAAGTTATTTAATTTTACCTGTAGATAGTCTCTTGTCTTCTCATCATGCCTGACTTTTAAGTGGGAGGTCTTCATTCATGATGATCCTTTAATGGAAGCAAAGCTTTCTCCATTTAACCCATGCTGTTATCAATCATGTACAGGGATAAATGAGCCTGTAAGATTTTGTCGGTATCACAAATGACACCGTGACCTGAGGCCAACATCTTTATTTGCTTCTCCAGTGATTCACTTCAGCAGATATTAACCAATTTTATAATCCATGAAAGGCAAAATTAAAGGACACCATCCATAAAACAGAATAATTCCTATCAGCAACAAAGTGATGTGTATTATCTTATAAATTATATGGCCATACAGTGTGGTAATGTAATGAAGTAAAGATGGTAATAACCAAATGCCTAGGGCAAACGCTAATATGCATTTAATCACACAGCATGAAGCCATTTGTCACTACAGTTGAATGCATGTGTACATAAAATACATGAGTCACGTCCTTATTGTTATACTATAACAGCATCAATTTCACACTATCATTTCACATAATAACAACCAGTAGGCTTTGACATTAGCTAAAACATTCGAAGAATATAAACACAACTGTCTTTTTTATATTTACAAATATAAAAAATTTTTGATTTTTCAGTAACTAAAACATTTTTCCCAAAAAAATTATTTGGTAAAGAACCATAAGTTTCAAGTTGCTTTTTTCTTAAATATCACATAAGTTGGTTTCATCATATTGTCTTTTATTCTTGTGAGTACTCTTATAACTTGAAAAGAATGGCAAATTTGTCCTATAAGCCTGTCTCCTTCACACATAATTATTAATTTAGTATGTAAATGTAAAATATGGATGGCATTTGTCACAAAAAGTGAATCTTTGTGTGAAAAATTATACCCATTAATTATACACAAGCTGGTGTATGTGTAGAGTAAAAAAGATACAGAACAATCAAAATATGATCTAAAAACATAGAAACATGAATTATATGATCTGGGATTGCTACAAGATTCATTGAGAACCTCCTTACTCCATCAGGACCTTTTATAATCTAATAAAATTATAACTATTACATTTCCTAAGGTATACCCCCCAAAAGTAAAGAACTGAAAGATCTTTTATGTCCCATATAGCACAAGTGCCAAGCTGGAACTGATTACATTTACACTCATCAGATTCTAGCTTGTAGTAGCAAAAGTTGCCTTATCCATTATACTGCAAATTCCTTGACCAATGGCCAAGTCTTCCACACTTTTGTATTCTCATACTGCCAGATATAATAATTTACAAAAGGCAGGCACTAAATTAATTTTTGTTGCATTGAATATTATACTTAATTGAATAGATCACTCATATCCTTTGGAAAAGGCAAGAGAAGGATACTTGAAAACCATGAATCAAAGAAGGCAGCATGTACAATCAGAGTGCTTCCTATAACTGTGATAGATAAACTTTTAGAAGGATATCACAAAGCTAGAAAGACTAGAGAAGAGCAATAAAGGAAGAGTATCCATATATGGATTTTTAAAAATTAATTAGACTTCTCATATACAGACAATAAAGAATAACGATGTAATTCGATAAATCTTTCTGTTTAAGGAACTACAGATGGTACAAATTTGATGGTACAAATCTTTTTTTTTTTTTTTTTGAGACAGGGTCTTGCTCTGTCATGAAGGCTGGAGTGCAGTGGTGTGATCACAGCTCACTGCAGCCCCGACCTCCGGAGCTCATGAGATCCTCCCACCTCAGCCTTCCAAGTAGCTGGGACTGCAGGCACATGCCACAACACCCAGCTAATTTTTGTATTTTTTGTAGGGATGGGGTCTCAGGCTAGTCTGGGCTCAAGCGGTCCTCCCATCTCAGCCTCCCAGTGCTGGGATTACAGGCATGAGCTACTGCGCTTGGCCAAATTAATCTTAATCTCCAGGTATTTACAACTAGAAAAATGGATAAAGCACTTATACAAATTAGTTTAACTCAAGGCATGGTAACACCAGGCATAATACAAAAGACATGGTAGATAAACAAAAAAGGGTGCTATAAGTGTTCGAAGAGTTCAAAGTCATGGTGCCCAAGCCTCATTCACTTTACCTCTAAAATAAGAATGCTAAACTAAGTTTAATTTTTATATTGCTAATTTTTAAACATGCTATCCCATTGCAAAAATAGTTATAATTTCAACAGCAAATTAGATAAGATAGTATCTAGTGCAATTCTAGCTGTCAAATTCTGATCTAATTAACCTATGGAGATGAGATTTTAGGCTACTTATAATTCCAAAAACAGTTAATGGAGAAGGATTTTTAGAAACATAAAGATTAAATGCTTAGCCTTAGGGGAAAAAAAGGGAATAATACTCCTCTCATTCTTAGTGAGTACAGTGAAGGATAAGGGGAAAGGGCCACAGTACAAAAATCACTGAGTTTCCAAAGAGATCAGTTATAAAATCAAGTGTAAACCTGACCTTGTTAAATAAATTTCAAAATACCAGAACTAAGAAGAAACTTAAATCCTGAAAATATTAATGTAAGCAAATAAAGGAAACAAAGAAAAATGTATTCATTCATTTAACAAACATTTATTGAGTCTCTTCTATATTCAAAACGTAATGATTTTTTTAAAAATACAGACACCCAGGCTGGAGGTGTTGGCTCAGTCCTGTAATCCCAGCACTTTGGGAGGCTAAGGCAGGAGGATCGCTTGAGGCCAAGTGTTCGAGATTAGCCTAGACAACATAGTGAGACCCACATCTCTACAAAAAAAAACAGAAAAATTTGCTAGGCGTGGTGGTGCACACCTGTAGTCTCAGCTACTCAGGAGGCTGAGGTGGGAGGATCACTTGAGCCAGGGAGGTCAAGGCTACAGCTAGCTATGATCATGCCACTACACTCCAGCCTGTGTGACAGAATGAGACCCTGTCTCGACAAAAAATAAATACAGACACCTTCTTCTCAAGGAACTCTAGTAGAGAGATACGGATATACAAAATAATTATAATACAATGTGATCATGTGTGAAGACGGACACCCAGCATGAGAAAATCAGGGGTGGCTTGGGAAGGTCAGTCAGCCTGAGGAAGCTGACTTCTGGGCTGAGATTTAAAATCTTAAAAGACAAGACATTAGTAAAATGAAAAATTAGATAAGTGTATTTTAGAGGGAAAAACAGCATAAGTAAAGGCAGAGATGGAAGAAACATCATTTTAAATGAGGAACTAAAAGTAGTGTAGGGAGATTGAAGTCTAACAGGTAAGGCTGAGAGAAGATGAGATGAGGCTTGAGAAGCAGGCAAGTCTTAGGGGGTCTTTTATGTCATGTTAAGGAGGCTGAACTAATACCATCCCATATTCTGCTCTATTATACCAAATGCCTTGCCATATATTCTCTGTTTAAACATATTTTAAAATCAGATCAAATTCCATCTCCTCTGAAGATTTTCTTACAAATCCCATTCACACCAATTTCTCCTTTTCTGAACTATACTTATTGTCAGATCATATGGTTAGCACTTTATTGTGTATATTGCCCCATTCTGTTATTGTCTATTCCACATAATTTTGCACTTTATTTTATCCATTTATAATACTGCCCATAAATAAGGTTATTTTTTCATTAACGGTTTCATGTTTGAAGAAGGCTTATTAACCTCCAAGTAGGGAAAAACCTTGAGAGCATAGTGAATACTTGATAAACATTTTATTAAATTGCTATACATTATATAAAATTACAAAAACCACTTTTAGTTTCCTAAAATATTTACACTATTATGAGTAAAACATTCTCTGTTCATACTAAAATCTTTACCAAATTTCTCCTTAAGAAACAGAGGGAAGATTATATATATAAATTTTAGAAATTTAGAAACAGTTAAAACATGAATTGTATATGTGCAAAGAGATTGAGAGAATTAGATATTATCTCCATAAAGATCATTATGAAACTATAACATAAAATAAGCTACTAAATGTACTATAAATTCAACCAATCTAAGGCAACATACCAGAGACCTTTGGAACAAGTACATAAACACTAATTTGGGCCACCTTATAAATAAAATGTAGCAAAATGCTTTAAGGATTTTATAAAACACAACTTTTAACTACACTAAACTTCAATTTTTTTCAAATATGAAACAAGAATTGCCAAAATAGCTTAATAAAAGTTGATTCCAACACAGCTAGAAATGTACTGCTCATTGAACTTAACTGAAAATAAGTTTTAGTTTTATATGAAATTAATCAGTGCCAGAAAATTTCATAAAGCTTTTTCTTGTTACTAACAGAAAATTTCCATGGGTCATCAGGAAATTAAGAAAGCTGAATGACTTCCTGATGTGTTTCTCTGTCATGTCAATATTAGCAAATAAATGAATTAGGAAAATGACATCAATAATTTACAATAAAAATTTTCACCTAAATGTACATTACAACAAAAACATTTCTGCCTTAATTATCTACATGATTATTTCCCAAAGTATGTTCTAAGGGGCACAAGGCCCACAAGATACATTTCTAAAAACAGGTTCCACAGCCAAATAAATCTGGGAAATCCCATACACTAACTCCCCATTTCAGAGATAAGCAGTCCCATTAGCTTTGTTAGAGCCTGTTTAACTTTAATCCATATTTCTCAAGTTTACCTTGATCTTGAAACACTTTTTTTCATAATTCATAAGACAAAGCTAATATTCTGGGGAACATGTATTCTAAAGAACATACTTTGGAAAATTCTAATCTACAAAATTGTTATATGTTCTTCCTTCACTAGTGGCCTAAACTGATTGTAAAGAATAATTTCCCAATTAAAGGAACACTGTTCTCAGCCAGGCGTGGTGGCTAATGCCTACAATCCCAGGACTTTGGGAGGCCGAGGCAGTGCAATTGCTCGAGCTCAGGAGGTCAAGACCTCAAGACCAGACTCAGCAACATGGTGAAATCCCACCTCTACCGAAAAACAAAATCAAAAAGTATCCAGTTGCGGTAGTGTGCTCCTGTAGTCCCAGCTATTCAGGAGGCTGAGGTGATGGATCACTTGAGCCCAGGAGGTGGAGGGTGCAGTGAGCCAAGATCACGCCACTGTACTACAGCCTGGACAACAGAGCCAGACCCTGTCTCAAAAAAAAAAAACCACACACACACACAAAATCCCCACCACTGTTCTCATTCAACTGTTACCAGGACTGATAAAAGAACATAATCCATCAACAAAGACATTTACCATTGCATCAATGACTTCTTTCAACTATAGCCCTAACACAATTTCCCAAAGTGTGTTCCATTAATAAGCACAGCACAAAAAAATAGGACCCCATGGTCAAGTACAGTAAAACTGTAGACTGTGACTCATTCATGAGTCAAAAAATCAATGTAATGTGTCTTGACCAGAATTTTTTTTTAATGAAAGGCTAGACTAGTAAAAAATAAAATAAAAAACATAAGTGTACACTGCTTATGGTAAAGGTAAGTATTGACTCACGTGTAAGTATTTACTCATATGGTAAAGCTAAGTATTGACTAATGTCGGCTGTAATCAGAGAAGTTTAAGAATGCTGTGAGTTCAAAAAAAGTTAGGTTAAACAAGTTCCTTTACTGCAGGACATTTTAGAGTCCTTAAATGAATTCCAAGAGTATTTTTGGCCACAGAAACCTTTTTTTATTGAAGCACCTCACAGGACTAGTGCTCCCTGGAACACAATTTAGGAAATACTGCCTTTTGGAAACGGTGTACCTCCAACTGTCTTGAGGTACACTATATAAATAACAGTGCCCAATTTTCACCTCCTTCAGAAAACTCACAATCAGACTTCTCATCTTAACTATAGCATCCTTCACAGTTTGATCAAACTTGCAATAACTTTAATTTGGTTAGCATGAAGTAGTGGTTAAGCAACTGAGTTTCAATTCTAGCTCCACCACTTGTCGGCTGTGTAATCAGCCTTGCATTGTTATTTAATCTCTTTCCCATGGTTTTCCCATGAAGTGTAAGAATACTGGGAATACCTACGGTACAGGGTTTGGGATTTGTTTTTTTAGGATTAAATGAGATAATTTCCAGCCCCTGGCGTGTAATAAGAATTCCACATGTGATATCTATTACTATTAGAATAACACTACCACCGCACCTGTACAGTTATTACGGGATACATGGCCAGAGAGAAAGAAACTAAAAACCCTATGCTGCCGCCTGGTGGACACTCGGAATTTAAAAATCTGTCATTCGCTTCCTTCCTGACACTACGATGGACTTCCTGAAGCCGTATGGAAATTAAAACGTTTTCTCAAGCTGCATTAACACACTTTATAAAGCATCAAAGTGGGGAATCTAATTTTCCAAAACTTAACAACTACCCCCAAGGCAACCCTGAAACCAGGGAGAGTTGTAAAGACTCAAATTGGCCGACGAAATGGCTGAGAGAAGACACCAGTGAAGGACTACAGAGGAAACTCCATCCACAGCGTATTTGCTGATTCTCAGGTTGGGATATTTCAGTATAGGTTTTTTCTTCAAGGTATAAAACAAAGAGAGCCATAGGAATTTATCACAACTAAAGCAAAATAACCAATAATCATCAATTCGAGGATCTCAATTAATGTAAGCAGAAGACTCCGTGGAATATTCACATTTTCTTTCTAAAAGAAGTGCAGTGATCGTAAACGTTCCCATAAATGACTTAAGGGTTGTCACTTATTTTCAAAAGCAAAGTGAAGTGGCAGATTGCAGCAATGACATTAATATTTTATTTTATTTTATTTTATTTTTTTAGACAGAGTCTCGCTCTGTCGCCCAGGCTGGAGTGCAGTGGAGTGATCTCGGCTCACTGCAACCTCCGCCTCCCGGGTTCAAGCGCTTCTCCTGCCTCAGCCTCCCGAGTAGCTGGGATTACAGGCGCTTGCCACCACGCCCGGCTAATTTTTGTATTTTTAGTAGAGACGGGGTTTCACCATGTTGACCAGGCTGGTCTCAAACTCCTGACCTCAGGTGATCCGCCCGCCTCGGCCTCCCAAAGTGCTGGTACTACAGATGTGAGCCACCGCCCCGACCAAATAATTTATATCTAGAATTCAGCATTATCAGGATTAGCAGGGCAGTCATTTCATTCCCAGTGAGATTCCATTTAAATTTGCTCGTGCAAGGCAGTTTGGGAGAAGCAAAATTACCAGCATAATGAAGAAAAAAGAGAGAAATGTCCTTGGGAATTTACACACTTCCGCAACTGCGCTAGAACTTTTGCACTATACTTAAAACATTCTGCAAAAAGTAACGTTCACCAAAGAAAAAGTCGAGATTCACCAATAACAGTTCCAAATGTTGCTAACTCTGAGCCGTCAGAGTTGTTTGAAAATTTTCAGAAGAACAATCGACATGATTGCATTGCATTCATAAGGCAAATATGAGGTTTAAAACAAAAACCACCACCACGCAAGGCACATGTACAGAAGGCGCTTCTCCACGGTGAACAGACGAGACCCTCATGACTCACCCGCAGTCTCAATCCTGCCCAAGCAGAGATCCAGATGGAGGCCTGAGGGTGGCTGCTTCTCCTGGATCGGGAGCGTGGAAGATTCTAGACACAGCCCAGCAGTCAGGAGGCTCCAGGCCAAAGCAGCCCCTTGGCAACCAGAGCAAGGAAGGGTAGGTTAGGCAGCTGGAGGTGCAGGGCAAACCCGTAAGTGGACCCTGGATGAAAAGATTAGGGCTGCTTCCTAAACAGCCCAACTACACGCTTGTGACTGCTCCGAGTTACCTCAGCGAAGCGCGCCTCTAGCTCCTGTTGGCCCTTCCGGTTCACCTTTTCCCGCCCTAGGGCACTTCCGGCTTGAAAGTCATTAGCCTAAGATAGGTGAGTAATCTTGAGCATCTGGGGCAAAATATGATTGATTTTATTTTATTTTTAAATACAAGCTTCGGAAAAGATACCTGGATATTTGATGTTTTTCCTTAAGTACAACATGTATTGGCTTGGCTTATATATTCTTGTTTGTTTTTGTTTGTTTGTTTTCGGGTTTTTGTTTTGTTTTGTTTTGTTTTTGAGACGGAGTCTTGCTCTGTCCCCCAGGCTGAAGTGCAGTGGCGCGATCTCGGCTCACTGCAAGCTCCACCTCCCGGGTTTATGCCATTCTCCTGCCTCAGCCTCCCGATATAATCATTTTTTTGAAAAAGTCTTTGGAAAGATGAAAGAAAAACGAGTAAGTGTTACCTGTGGGGAGCAATGGGAAGTGTGTGGATGGGAACAGGAGAGAGAGGGAGACTTCACTCAATAGCTTTTTATACTTTTTGATGTTTGCTTCATGTGAATGTGTTATTAATTCAAAAAATAAATGTTAGCTGGGTGTGAGGGTTCACTGGCTCATGCCTGTAACCCCAACAATTTGGGAGGCTGAGGTGGGAGGATTGCTTCAGGTCAGGAGTTCGATACCAGCCTGGGCAACATGGTGAGACCCCCGTCTCTACCCAAAAATACAAAAATCAGCTGAGCATGGTGGCGTGCGGCTGTAATCCCAGCTACCTGGGAGGCTGAGGCAAGAGGATAGATTGAGCCTGGGAGGTCAAGGCTGCAGTGACCCGAGACTGCACCACTGCACTCCAGCCTGGGCAATGGAGCAAAACCCTGTCAAAAAACAACAAAAAAAGAAAAGTTGCTTAATTTTTAAAGTGAAATATTAGAAAAAAAAACTGTAGTTCTAATTATACTGATAATCACACCTATTTTAAGCACCTAACTAATGATATGTTTCAGTATGTTATGTTGAATAGTTATTCAATAAGAATGTAATATGTTTCAGGCCTACATTGTTTTTGCATGCTACCAAAATGTGAAAGAAGTGGTCCCTGCCCTCAAATTTTTTTTTTTTTTTTTTGAGACAAAGTCTCATTCTTGTCCCCCAGGCTGGAGTGCAATGGCACGATCTCAGCTCACTGCAACCTCCGCCTCCCGGGTTCAAGCGATTCTCCTGCCTCAGCCTCCCGAGTAGCTGGGATTACAGGCGCCTGCCACCATGCCTGGCTAATTTTTGTATTTTTAGTAGAGACGGGGTTTCACCATGTTGGCCAGGCTGGTCTCGAACTCCTGACCTCAGGTGATCTGCCCGCCTCGGCCTCCCAAAGTACTGGGATTACGTGCATGAGCTACCGCACCCGGCCCCCCGCCCTCAAATTTTTAACCACGTTTTCCAGTAAAAATCTGTCTGGAATTCTTTTTACTCCTTCCCTTTCTCCAAGCCTTTGCCCAGATGTCACCTTTTTAGGGAGAGCATTCCTAACTACCCCATAGTAACATGCATGCACATCCCCTACTTTGACCCCACCTTGTTTTATTCTCTGTAGCACAATCACCATCTCGTCTGGTATATTTATTAACTCTATCCTAGGACACCAGCTTCGTGAAAACAGAGATGAATTTTGTTCACTTGCTTACCAGAATCTAGCACAATGCCTGGCATGTAAATGCCAAATAAATTCATATGAATGAATGAATGGACCGTGACCTTTCAATTTGGTATTTACTAACCATAACAGCTATACTCTAATAATAACTAATATTTATGATAATTTACTATGTGCCAGACAATGAGCTAAGTATTTTTACATACATCATCTCATCTTAGTCTCCACAACAATCCTATTACTATGCACTTTTTGCATATCAGAAAACTAAGGTGTAGAGAGGCTAATGAGTTGAATGTAATCACCTCTGAATGCCCTTCTAATTCCATGCAATTTCCCCAATGATCAGTGCTATGGTTTGAACGTTTTTGTCCTGTCCACAATTCATGTTGAAACTTAATCTCCAAAGCAAGTGTGTTATGAGGTGTGGCCTTTAGGAGACGATTGAGTCATGAGGGGAGAATAGGATTTGATGCCCTTATAAAGGGGTTTTTCGGCCAGCTGTGGTGGCTCATGCCTGTAATCCCAATACTTTGGGAGGCCAAGGTGAGTGGACCACTTGAGGTTGGGAATTTGAGACCAGCCTAGCCAACATAGAGAAACCTCAAATCTACGAAAAATACAAAAATGAGCCGGGCATGGTGGCAGGTGCCTGTGTAATCCCAGCTGCTCAGGAGGCTGAGGCGTAAGAATCACTTGAACCCAGGGGGCAGAGGTTGCAGTGAGCCAAGATCACGCCACTGCACTCCAGCCTGGGTGACAGACTGAGACTGCCTCAAAAAAACAAACCAAAAAAAAAGTAACAACTTAAAAAGTTAAAGGACTTAACCATTATTTTCACTTTGGGGATATCACTTTCAAGTCATGGTACATGTGAACATTTAAAGAAACCTAACTGTTTCTATCAGTAGTTAGAAACTGTATCCATGAGCCAGGAATGGTGGCACACATCTATAGTCCCAGTTGCTTTGGAGGCTGAGGCAGAAGGATCACTTGAGCCCAGGAGTTTGAGACTGCAGTGAGCTATGATTGCGCTACTGCACTCCAGCCTGGGTGACAGAGAGAGACCTTGTCTCAAAAAACAAAAAACAAGTTTAGAACTCTGTACATCTTCCTCCACTTGCCTGGCATATCCTGACTCTGCCACAACCAGCAGTTCCCTTCGCCTTTCTTTGTACATGCTGCTTCCTCTACCTGGATGCTCTTTACTGTCACTAGGCCTATCTAAAAACACTTTGTCATCCTTTAAATTCCAGTTCACAGGTCACCTCTTTGAAATTTCATCAACTCTCCGCTCCCATCTAAGTAGAACTAATCATTCCCTGCTTGGTGCAATCACTCGACTCTACATATCTTTATTGTAGTATTTATCATAGGCCCTTGCAATTGTCTGTGTACACTTTCTCTCTCCTAATAGACTGTGAACTTTTTGAGGACAGGGACTTTGTCATATTTACTTTTAAATCCCCAATGGCTAGCACAGTAGATGGCACACAGCACAGTGCTTAAGAGCAAATGGCTTGGTTCAAGTCCTGACTCTTTCATTTACTAGCTCAGGACATTGGGCAAGGCATTTGACCTCTCTGTGCCTCAAAATCCACATTGGTAAAATGGGACTAATGATACAGTATGATCATCCCTAACCCAAAAATCTGCAATCCTAAATGTTCCAAAATCTGAAACTTTTTGAGCACCAACATGATGCTACAAGTGGAAAATTCCACACTGGACTTCACATGACAGAAGTCATGTCACATGCTGTTAAAACTTTGTTTCATGCACAAAGTTATTAAAAATATTATATAAAATCACCATCAGGCTATATGCATAAGGTGCATAGGAAACATAAATGAATTTTGTGTTTAGATTTGGGTCTCTAACCCAACATATCCCGTTGTGTATGTGCAAATATTTCAAAATCCAAAAACCCTGAAATCTGAAACACCAAAGCATTTTGGAGAAAGGACACCCAACCTGTAGTACCTACCTCTAAGATACAAATATGACAGATAAGGTGCACAAAGTGCACAGCACTGTGCTTGGCCGATAGTAAGCATTCAAAAAGTATGAGCTGTTATATTAGTATTAGTATTTTAGACGAGGTCTCACTCACCACCCAGGCTGGAGTGCAGTGGCACAATCACCGCTAATTGCAACCTCAGCCTCCTGGGCCCCAGGGGTTCTGGGCCCCAGTGGTCCCCACCTCAGCCTTCTGAGTAGCTGGGACCACAGGCGCACACCACCATGCCCAGCTGTTTTGTTTGTTTGTAGAGACAGGGGTCTCCTTGTGTTGCTCAGGCTAGTCTCAAACTCCTGGGCTCAAGTGATCCTCCTGCCTTGGCCTCCCAAAGTGCTGGGATTACAGGCATGAACGACTGTGCCCCACCTTATTATTCGTTATTATTGTCATTACAATTTTTAGGAACTCAGTATGTATAAATTGGTTAAATGAATTCATGAATGAGTAAACAAAGATATTTTCAGTGGCTAATCAGGCATCTAACTCCAAGCACAAGTAATGGTAAGTTCTTCCTCTTTCTACCACATGCTCTCTTGTTTCCCTTTTTTCTGTCCCCATTTTCCCCTCTTAGTTAATCTAATGTAACCGTACATATAGGCAAATTAAACGCTTTTTTTTTTCACTACAAAGTCTGTGGGGTTTTGCTTTGTTTTTTGCTTTTTGGGTTTTTGTTTGTTTGTTTTGGGGGGGGTGTTGAGACAGGGTCTCATTTTGTCACCCAGGCTGGAGTGCAGTGGTGCAATCTCGGCTCACTACAGCCTTACCTCCTGGTCTCAATCGATCCTCCCTCCTCAGCCCCACAAGTAGCTAGGACCACAGGAGTGCACCACCACACCTGGCTAATTTTTTTTTCTTTTTTTTTTTTTTTTTTTTTGAGACAGAGTTTCACTCTGTCACCCAGGCTGGAATGCAGTGGCACAATCTCAGCTCACTGCAACCTCCGCCTCCCAGGTTCAAGCGATTCTCCTGCCTCAGCTTCCCGAGTAGCTGGGATTACAGGCCTGTGCCACCACGCTCAGTTAATTTTTGTATTTTTAGTAGAAATGGGGTTTCACTATGTTGGCCAGGCTAGTCTCGAACTCCCAACCTCAACTGATCTGCCCACCTCACCCTCCCAAAGTGCTGGGATTACAGGCATGAGCCACCATGCCTGGCCCCATTTTTTGTATTTATTTGTATAGACGGGGTTTTGCCATATTTTCCAGCCTGATCTCGAACTCCTGAGCATAAACCCCCACCCCCAGCCTGTGGGTTTTTTTAATGAATAGAATGTGAATCTTTATTACAATTTGGAATTATTTTTACACTTAACATAGATTAAAGCCTCAGACTGTCTTAATCCAGTCCTAACCATAATTGTCAGAGTGAAAGTATGTCATTTTTACTTGATGTAGTAAAGGGAGTAAGCATATTTACATGTCTCCCAAACTAGGTTCTCTGTAATCAGTTTTCATATCCTACACTATTAGACCTACAGCTAGTTAGAATATGTTGTGAATAAGCACAGTGACTCCCTAAGAGAATAACAGGAGATAATATCTACATCAAAGAATAACTTATATGCACGAAGTAAATGAATAGGTTTCTGCAGCCTAATTAAATGCTATAGTAAAAACAAGTGCTTATAACTTGTTATAGTTACAGCACTTACCATATTTCATTATAGTTATTTCTTTCCATGCTTGTGGGCAGAGAATGTATCATATTCATCTTTGTATCTGTAACCTCAGCACAGCGCTTGGCACATAACATACATTTAATAAATATTAATGGATAAATATTTATAGTCAGAGTTGCATATTAAAATTTTCATGTAATAATTGGTAGCACCACAAATTGTAGTTGAAATCTTTCTAAAATTTGCTGTATGTATTGAATTTTCACTCTAGCTTTTTACTTTGTATATAATATAGTAACATGTCAATTAGCTATTGAATTTTAAGGGTCAATATTAGTATGATGGATTAATCAACTACAAATAATTATCTAGAAGACGTACTACATACACCATGGGAGAGGTTTTATGTGAACTTATTATTTATTTATTTTATTTAACCTTATTTTAGATATAATGTACATGGGAGAAAAAGTCAAACATTATTCTTGAATTCAAGGTTGCAGTGGACTATGATCAAGCCACTGCACTTCAGCCTGGGCAACACAGTGAGACTTCATCTATATATTTTTAAAAGTTATTCTTATTATAAAATTGAGATTAGGCATACCCTTAAGACTTTTGCTTTTTTCCTAATAGAATAGGTTTTCTTTTGAGCTTCTAATTCAAAATTTAATGAAAAGCAATGAAACAAACTCAACATATTTATAAAATTTATCTTTTTGGCCCCCTCAACTAATTCTTCTTCTGGACCCCTTTACTTATGTTAATGATGGCACCATCCTTTCAGTTAATTAAGATGGAAACTTCAGAGTAATAGTATACTTTTCTTTCCCTCTCTCTTATTCCTCTCCTCCAAGTTGCAGGCCTAGTCAAGGATTTAGGACGAAGTAGGAGAAGAACAGTGAAGTGATGAGTCTTAGGGTTCCTGCTTAAGCACCTGGGTAGATAGTATAACCATTTAATAAAATGGAGATGGAAAGTCAACACTTTAGGGGCAAAAAAATTGTTATCAGGATGCCTTGGCTGCAAATAACAGAAATATTCAACTTAAATTGAGTTGTCAATAAAGTTATTGTCTCAGATAATAGGAAGTCAAGAGATGGAGGGTTCCTGATGTGGTTTGTGAAATCACTTGCTCTATTCCTTAGTCTCTTTGTTTTGCCCTCCTCCAGTGTTGGCTCTATCCTCACACAGGCAGCGAGATTGCTTTTAGTTCTGAGCATCACATTCATATACAACAACATGAAAAGGAAGAAGAAGGCTGGGTAGTCTAGTGACTACTTAAAAGGGAGAAAAATCTTTCCAGAAACTTCCCGGCAGACATCTGCTCATATCTCATCGGTTCAAACTCATTCACATGCCTATCTTAAACCAATCACTGACAAAGGAATGGGATATCCATGGCTGGCTTATATAAATCAAGAGTTACTCCTAGAGCTGGAGACAGAGCCATCTTCCCCAATCCACATGGTGGGTAGGGGTATAGAAAACCTAACTGGCTGGGCGCAGTGGCTCACGCCTGTAATCCCAGCATTTTGGGAGGCCAAGGTGGGCGGGCAGATCATGAGGTGAGGAGTTTGAGACCAGCCTGGCCAATATAGTGAAACCCCGTCTCTACTAAAAATACAGAAATTAGCAGGTCATGGTGGCACACACCTGTAGTCCCAGCTACTTGGGAGGCTGAGGCAGGAGAATCGCTTGAACCTGGGAGGCAGAGGTTGTGGTGAGCGGCGATCGCACCACTGCACTCCAGCCTGGGAAACACAGTGAGACTCCATCTCAAAAAAAAAAAAAAAAAAAAAACACTAACAAAATTATAACTCTGCCAATAACAAAGAAGGAGAAAATGGAGTTAAGTAGGCAACCAATAGCATCTGCTACAAAAATCAGTGGTTCTATTTTTGCAGATGTGAAGTTTAAGGTATCTATGAGACATCCACATGGAAAAGTCAAAAAGGCAACTGGAAATGTTGAGTCTGAAGCTTAAAGAAGGGTCTCAGCTGGAAATACAAATTTGGAAGTGAATAGCATAATGTGTTTAATCCATGGAACGCGGTTAGATCACCCAGGAAGAGAACATAGAGAAGAGGACTTTAAATTATTCATCTTTAAATCAGAGATAAAACATTACATATATTATTGGATTATTATGAGAGTCAGTTGAGACAATGAATGTAAAGCACTAGATACACAGTGAAAACTCAATATCTGTTAATCATATGCAAATCAATATCTCTGATAGCCAAATTTCAGTCACAGTAACAGCCTATAAGAAAGATATTTTCTATCAATTAGGTCCTTCCAGATATCATACTTCATAGATGACTGCCTGCTGCACTAACATTTATAGTTCTCTCATTCTCTTTTTTTCTGGTATTATTACTATATGAAATATCTAATTAATTCAAAGTTTTATTTATAAAAAGTTACTAATATCATGAAGGCATGACCAAAAAACACAGGAAAATGTTCTTAAAATATAAAAACATACCAACCATAATTTAATCTTAGTGAATCAAAAATGTTGTCATCATCTTCTCATCCCTCAGAGTCTTCATTACCAATTGTGAGAATATTGGTTAATATGACATGACACCATTTTGCTAAGATTGTACACTTCTGTAAAGTGATAGATGATCAAGGAAAAAGCTGTATACCAAAATATAAAAGCAAGTTACAAGCATCAACAAGCAATTGATGGGCTTACATATACTGTATACAGAATTCTTCCTAACAGAAACTCATCCTACCTCATAATTTAAAGATTGTTCTAACAAGCAATTCCCGGTGATTATTACACTAAAGTGTGTGAACCACTCACTAATAACTACTGCTATGGAGGAGAACCTCTTGTACCTGGCTATCACAGCTTCAGATTATCCCTGTTTTCTGAAACTATTTACCATAATTTTTTTTGAGACAGAGTCTTGCTCTGTTGCCCAGGCTGGAGTGCAGTGGCATGATCTCAGGTCACTGCAGCCTCTGCCTCCCAGGTTCAAGCGATTCTCATGCCTCAGCCTCCCAAGTAGCTGAGACCACAGGTGTGCACCACCATACCCAGCTAATTTTTCTTTTTTTTTTTTTTTTGGATTTTTAGTAGAGACAGAGTTTCACCATGATAGCCAGGCTGGTCTCAAATTCCTGGCTTCAAGTGATCTGCCAGCCTGGGTCTCCCAAAGTGCTGGGATTACAGGCCTGAGCCATCGTATTTACCATAAGATTTGTTTATTTGTTTGTTTGTTTGTTTTGTTTTGTTTTGAGATGGAGTCTTGCTCTGTCATCCAGGCTGGAGTGCAGTGGTGTGATCTCGGCTCACTACAACCTCCTCCTCCCAGTTCAAGTGATTCTGCCTCAGCCTCCTGAATAGCTGGGATTACAGATGTGTGCCACCATATCTGGCTAATTTTTGTATTTTTAGTAGACACGGGGCTTCACCATGTTAGCCAGGGTGTTTTCAAACTTCTGACCTCAGGTGACCCACTTGCCTTGACCTCCCAAAGTGCTGGGATTACAGGCGTGAGCCACCGCAACTGGCCAGTATTTACCATAATTTTTGATATTAGTTTGTCTTCACTAATAGCCTAATGTACTAAACAGCATGCACCTTTTATTAAATATTAACAAATCACTTATCAATTTAGTTCATAAGATTCAATTATTTAGTCAATTCCATAAGGGAACATATAAAATTGAATTTTTATACCTTTAGATTGACTAGATCTTGAACTTTGTACAGTGCCATGAAATGGCAGCTATCCTATATTGCCATGCCTGAAATAGTATGCATTAATCAATTATCCTAGATCGTATAATGTGACATAATGCTATAGATTTTTCTTTATATTTGAAGATTAGACTGCTAATCATGTCTGGATATCTTTAACTAAATTATGATCTAAAAGTGCAGTATGTAATCATTTTGTGGGTAATTTATTAAACCTGGTGTTTTGTTTGTTTGTTTGTTTGTTTGTTTTTGAGACAGAGTCTCATTCTGTCACCAGGCTGGAGTGCAGTGGCACAATCTCAGCTCACTGCAACCTCCCCATCCCAAGTTCAAGCGATTCTTCTGCCTTAACCCCCTGAATAGCTGAGACTACAGGCGTATGCCACAGCACCCACCTAATTTTTTTTTTATTTTTAGTAGAAACAGGGTTTCACCATGTTGACCAGGCTAGTCTCAAACTCCCGACCTCAAGTGATCCACCCACCTCGGCCTCCCAAAGTACTGGGATTACAGGCTTGAGCCACCACACCCAGCCTAAACCTGGTATTCTTGTCAAATTGAAGACATCATTTCTTTTTTTTTTTTTTTGAGACACTATCTCACTCTGTTGCCCAGACTGGAGTGCAGTGACACAATTACAGCTCACTGCAACCTCTGCCTCCCAAGATCAAGTGATTCTCCTGCCTCAGCCTCCCGAGTAGCTGGGACTACAGGCGCACACCACAATGCTCCGCTAATTTTTGTATTTCTAGTAGATACGGGGTTTCACCCAAGCAGGTCTCGAACTCCTGGGCTCAGGTGATCTGCCTGCCTTAGCCTCCAACGGTGCTGGGATTACAGGTGTGAGCCACTGGTGCCAGCCAAAGAGATAATTTCTAGTAACTTTTCATAGTCAAGAGTTTTCTTTACGAACTAAAAGTGAGTGCTTAAAACACTAGGGGTGGCCAGGAGATTTGAGTTAGCTCAATTTTCACATTAATAGCCAACTGACCCTACCTTTTGCCTATGGTTTCAAATACTGAACTATTCCTTTGTGCAATAAAACAAGTATTTTCCCAGAAATAGTGAATGGGTTGCCCTGAGCCTTCCATATTCTCTTCCTTCTTCTTATTTTCATACTGTGGTTAAAGATTTCGTCCATTTTTTTATGATAGTCTTTAATGTAAAAACAAACAAAAAAGATTTAGTCTATAACCTCAAAACAAAGGTTTACTTAAGCCTTGTTTGGATGTTTTTGATTCGAAGTAGGAATATTCTTCACTGAGTATTTACATTAAAAAGAGACTCCACTAATGCCAAAGTATGTAGTGAATGTTCATCTTCTGCCCAACCTTCACCTGCTTCTTCCTTCAAAATTAGTTCAGAATATAGATTAAACACTTACCTGTTCTTTCCCTGACTCAAACTGCAGAATAAAGGAGTGGGTACAGAGACAAACCACCTTAAGAGAACAGAAAAAAGTCATCAGAAAGTAGTTCCATCTCTGCAATCATTGATACACTAATTCGAACATACAGAACCTTATATCTCAAAGAAGGCTCTTCCATTACTCAGCCCGAGTAGAGTGAGTTTCTAACAATAGTGTCCCAGCCTCAAGAGTGAAAAAATGAGGCAGTTACCCAGATAATTAATTTAATTTCCCTTTCAATTCTCTTCAGTTAATGATATAGACATATCTTCCACGTCTTATTTTAGCTTTTCATGTTAATGCTATTTGAACTTTTATTTGATGTTCATAAACAAGTAATACCATTTATGTACCTAAAGACTGCTTACAAACTTTCCAAGGTCACAGACTCCCTTTATTTCAATCATAGTAAATCCCTGTGACATTAATAAGCATTCCACATAAGCAGGAAAAGGATGAAAGAGCTCTTAAAACTTATACTGCTATAAAATATACTAAAACGCTTGCTGAGCCCCTTTATTCATAGAGTTCAGTGAGTCAAGTCAAGTGTAAGAAACTATATCCAAAATGTGGGTCTAAGTTAAACAAAAATATAAAACACAAAGCCAACTTGAGGTAATTTTCTGAAGAAAATCCTTCAGATCAGATTTATCTACCATACAAATTGATATTTTGGCCAAATGCGGCTTGAAACATCCATATGAAGTCAGTTAGAAATTTCACAAGACATAGCAAGAGAGACCTAGACCAGTCTTGGGAAAAGCTATGGTATTATTTTTCAGTTAATTTCCACATCTTTATGCCTTTCACCCCTGCTCCTGACCAGCCCTCTGAGCCACCAAGTGCTTCTCTGTGGAGACTCAATTGGAGCTGACCAGTGACAGGCCTATACTCAAGTATAGCGTTAAAGAATTTTAGAGCCGGAAGGAAATAAAATTCTCAATTCAAACTACAGTGCCAATAATTAAAGCCTAAAGATTTCAAATACTTTTCCCAAAGTTAAACAAGCTATAGCTAATTCCAAATCTGTGGTTCATTTTGTGGCCTTTGCAGGATCTAAGACTCATTTTTGGAAAGTCCTTTTTTCTTGTTATGAAGTAGTAAACTAATTTGACCCAAGATAATAATGGGTTTAACTCACATTGCCCTATGTGAACTTCCTGACTAATATGTGTATAATCTTTGCTGTAAGCAGAAAACTAGTTAAAGGAGGTTAAAAATCCAAGTTTATTTCCATTATTGAATGTAGCTATTTTTGTGAAAGCCAAACCTCTTAAAATAACACTTAGATTCCTGTTGATTTGTGTTGACACGAAGGAGACACAGGAAAAATCATGGAGAAAAAAGCTAGTCACTGCCCAGGCATGGTAGCTCACCCCTATAATCCCAGCACTTTGGGAGGCTGAGGCAGGTAGGGGGATCCCTTGAGCCCAGGAGTTCAAGACCAGCCTGGGCAACACGGTGAAACCCCATCTCTACATAAAATATAAAAATTAGCCAGGCGAGGTGGTGCACACTTGTAGTCCCAGCTACTGGGGAGGCTGAGGCGGGAGGATTGCTTGAACCCAGGAGGTGGAGGTTGCAATGAGCTGAGATCATGCCACTGCACTCTAACCTGGCAGCCTGGGTGACAGAGCAAGACCTGTCTCAAAAAAAAAAAAGAAAAGAAGAGAAGAGAAAAGAAAAGAAAGAGAAAAGTCTTCCAAATAGACTTTTTTCAGGTGGTTAGCCTCCCCAGGTCCAAATCACAGAGCTGGCCTTAAAGGCAAAATGGTTAGAAAATTCTTAATCAGGATTATGTGAGCAAAAAGGCCAGCACAGTTAAGAATTCTGATCTGATAGGTCTAACATGGGCCCCAGGCAGACAGAATTTGAAAAAGCATCTGTTTGATTCTGGTACTAACCTGCCACAGTTTGCCACTGCTACTATGGGACTGAGTGAAGGAGGATGAACGCAGAAATGAAAACTTAAGACAAAATAATCTGTTTTAAAGAAGGGGTCCAGGGAAGAAGAAGAGGGCTCCCTGCTTCTAGTGAGCAAGAGCAGCCACCCTGAGCTTCTACAGCCCTTTCTATTTATTGGGTAGAAAGAGCAGGGAGGAGGAGGTAACGATTGGTCAGCTGTTTGATTGATCACAGGTTCACATTATTGCTAACAGGTTTCAAATATGCCTAATCACAAGAAACACTGCACTTTGGGTGTGACTGCCCTCAGCATTCCTTCTGGGCAGTGGACGCAGTTTGTCAGTTTGCCAACATCCTGCATTTATGAAAACAATTTGCTGTTTACTCATATAGCTTCCAGTGGTATACTGAGTTGATCACAACCCTCACCCTTTAAGCCTGCAACACTAACCCCTGCTGATAATGAAAGGAAATAAAGGAAAATCTCTAGACCCATGGAAAACATTCTGAAATTCAAGAGTAAGAGCTACCTAGAAATGAGGCCAGCAAATTTTTTCTAGAAAGGGCCAGATAGTAAATATTTAGGTTTTGCATGCCATACATAAAGCTTGTCCAACCCATGGCTTGTGGGCTGCATGTGGCCCAGGACAGCTTTGAATGCAGCCCAACACAAATTCATAAACTTTCTTATGACATTATGGGATTTTTTTTTTGGCAACTTTTCTTTTAGCTCAGCAGCTATTGTTAGTGTTAGTGTGTTTTATGTATGGTCCAAGATAATTCTTCTTGTTCCAGTGTGACCCAGGGAAGCCAAAAGATTGGACACCCCTGCCATACATCCTCTGTCACAACTCCGTCCTGCATTGTAGCAAGAAAGCAACTACTGTAGCCTGAATTGTGCAAAAGTAGCCACAGGTACTATGTAAATGAATGGTTGTGGCTGTATTACAATAAAACTTAGTACAAAAACAGGCAACTTTAGTTTGCCCACCCTGACCGAGAGTAATCAGAAGAATGGCTCCCTCTAAAATAAATTCACTAGAAAATCATGTTTAGAGAAAAGTTTTGAAAATTTTCTGATTCTTCTTCTCAATAAGATCCAAGAATAAATTGCATTTATGAGAACAAAATAAACATTTATAAAAATGAAACAATTTGAGAACAGAAAAGATTGGATTTAAAACATGATTCCCAAAATTAAAAGCATGTGTACAACAAAGTTGGAAGCAGAATTAGTAGATCAGGAGGCAAACTCAGAAATTTAACCAAATTAAAGAAAGGATAAAGGAAAAAAAATATCGTAATAAGGAATAGATGTGTGAAAGAAAAAGTCATTGAATAAGAATTCCTAAAAGGGAAAATAACATACGGAAAAGAAGGAATAACCAATTATAAGAAAAAAAGTCTTTCTATGCTGATAATTTAGCATGAGTGGGGAGTAGGGAACACATCAGATAAAACAAGATAGGCCATGTGGGCTGGGCGCGGTGGCTCACACCTGTAATCCCAAAACTTTGGGAGGCCGAGGTGGGCGGATAACTTGAGGTCAGGAGTTTGAGACCAGTCTGGTCAACATGGTGAAACCCAGTCTTTACTAAAAATACAAAAATTAGCCAGGTGTGGTGGCATGTGCCTGTAGTCCCAGCTGTTCAGGAGGCTAAGGCAGGAGAATCGCTCGAACCTGGGACGCAGAGGTTGCAGCGAGCTGAGATTGTGCCACTGCACTCCAGTCTAGGAGACAGAGTGAGACTCCGTCTCAAAGAAAAAAAGAAGGCCATAAATTGGTAATTGTTGAAGCCAAGTGATGAATACTATTCTTCCTGCTTTTATAAGATAAGAAATATTTTTCTACCTTCGTAAGTTTATCTAAGAAACAAACTTTTAAATTATTATGGTTTTCCATAGTTATAAAATAATATATGTTAATTGTTTAATGCCAAATAAAGCACACAGAACTCTAATTTATAATCCTACTACTCAGACATTACTCCTACTAATATTTTCATTATCTATTCTGCCAGTACTTTTTTCTATTCACATATAGGTCTATAAAATTGAAATCATTCTATACATACTGTCTTGTGTCTTGCTTTTTCTTGCAACATATAATAGATAGGATTCCATTTTAACCTTATTAATTAGGCCCAGTAAAAAATATGTGTTTAACATTCTCCTAAAGGCCACATTTACAGGCTCATTATGATTTTGCAGCTAAACTTCAACTAATATGGTAGAGAAACATTTAAATGTAATGCAAAACTTAAACATTATAAGCATCCAGGACAATTTAGGGATAAAATATGATGCCTTCAACAGAAGTAAGGTTAAGGGAACCTGTGTTCTTGTGTGCAAGCAACTGAAATCAGCTCTGGCTAACATAAGCAGAAGAGAATTTATTGGAAGTATATTGTGAGCTCACAAAATAAGAAGCATGGAGGAGTAGATCCAGAAACTGGCAGAAGCTAAAGGAGCCTGAGTAGCAAGAGACACAACCTAGACAATAATAGAGGAAGAGTCTGGTTAGGACGCTAGGGGGCGGAGAGGGGTCACACACAGGACTGAACTGTAGACTTGCTGTCTTGAGCATTACAAGTAATTCCTAAATTCTTTCTGCATCTGTGTCAATCCCTGAGTTGGAGTTTCCAGATTCTGGAGCCTAGATAATGTGCCCTTACCCTTGCTGCCACAAGCCAGGGAAAAGAAACATCCCCCCTCTTTGGTTTCAGTAGTGGAAGGCAGACCCTGCATCCCACAAGAGTTAAACACAACAGAGAATTGCACCTAAATAGGAAGGAAGGTGGATGGGGGAGGAATATATACATTTCTTTGGTTCTCGTCTTAATGTTCATGACAAAGAATTTACTGTGTGATCATGACCTAATCCTTGACTTTTAATCTTCTCCTTTAAATAATGAGAACAATACTTGCTCCTATTAGCTTCATTGATACGTTGTAAAGATAAATGATTTAATATCTGCTTACCATCCTGAATAACTTAGGAAAAGCATGCATCGTAGGTACAAGTTATTTTAATTAGGGAAATTATAATTAGTAAAGATCACAACACCTGCTGTGCTTCAGACATAGGTAATAATAAATGTTACTTACACAAAGATACTGGACACTGCAGATATTTTGCTCTAACTTCATTATATTATATGTAAGCTGCCGTCTTAAAACTGCATTAATTTTTAGTTAACTTTTAAACTTTTTAATGTAAAATACAGTTCCAAGGCTTGGAATTGGAGAGGGGAAGAAGGATGCATAGATTGTTCAGTTGGTTGGATCTGTTACATTAATTTCACAATCTGTGAAGGAGTGGATTGCCTCTTGAATGGTAATGGAAAATTAGTTTCTTTGTTTCTTCATTAAGACTGTGGGAGGAAAATTAATACTGTCTCCAGCTTTTCCAAATTAATAGAATATATCTTTATTAAAATGATGACTGTACATGACTACTTGCTTTTTGGTTGAGAGACTCTCTAACTCATGGAATAGCTGAACTTAAAGCTAAGCTTTAGAAATCATCTTTTTAGGAAACTGAGGTTCAATTAGGCTAAATTATTTACCCAAAGTCACACGATTAATTAAAACAGAGCAAAACTAGTAAATTGGGTTCCTGACTCTTAACCCAGTGCTCTTTCTAATTCAGCACGCCCTTTAAAGAGGGAAAAAGGAAATTACTTTATTATAGTTTTCACCCTTTTAGTTTCTATGCCCTGAGGAGTAGAAACCCCTAATATAGAATAATAAGAGAAAATATGTAATGTTTCTCAATTTTCTTTTTGTGGGATTCAAGTGGAAAGAAATAGAGCCACTATCTTAGAAATGGCCAACTTTGGATACAATCCTTAAGTCAAGTCTTTCTTTAACTCCCCCCTTCTCCATTTTATACTTCTACACAACTCCAATTCCCTGTTAACTCATTCCTCTCCCAGCATCCTTACTTCACTAAAACTCTTCTGAGGCCGGGCACAGTGGCTCACACTTATAATCCCAGCACTTTGGGAGGCCGAGGCAGGTGGATCACTTGAAATCAGGAGTTTGAGACCAGCCTGGCCATCATGGTGAAACCCCATCTCTACTAAGAATGCAAAAATTAGCCGGGCATGGTGGCACAGTGGCATGTCCTTATAATCCCAGCTACATGGGACAGAGTGACAGAGCAAGACTCTGTCTCAAAAAAAAAACAAAAACAACAACAACAAAAAAAACCTCTTCTGAGATTTGATTTTCTACTTTATGTGATGCACACACACACCTAGATGTACCCACAACCTATTATTTTAGGAAATAAAGCATAACATTGGAGCTTCTTCTTTATCTTTCCCTGATTACATCTTCTCTCCCTTGCTCAGAAGTTAACTAGTCACTCTCCTGTAATTTCTTTTCTATCATTTCTTTGCTTATCCTTATAGTTTTATTGCATGTGAATGTACTCCTAATCAAGACATTGTTTAGTTTTGTGCATGCTTCAAACATAATAAACATACATGTTCGTAACTTTCATTTTCACTCAATATTTCATTTGTTAAGAATTGTTATATACATTGATGCATACTGCCTTAGCATATTTGTTTTCAGTACTGTATTGCATGCCATTAGTTGTGTGTTAGTCTGTTTGCATTGCCGTAAAAGAATACCTTTGACTGGGTAATTTATATAGAAAAGAAGTTTATTTGGCTCATGGTTAGGCAGGCTATCCAAGCAGCCTGGCACCAGCATCTGCTTCAGGTGAAGCCTCAGGAAACTTATATTATGTCAGAAGGCAAAGGGAGAGCTGCTATATCATGAGGCAAGAGCAAGCAGGAGAGACAGGGAGGAGGTGCTAGACTCTTTTAAACAACCAGATCTCACATGAACACATAGAGTGAGAACTCATTACTATGAGGACAGCACCAAGCCATTCATGAGGGATCCACCCTCATAACCCAAACATCTCCCACTAGGCCTACCTCCAGCATCGCAGATCACATTTTAACATGAGATTTGTAGGGGACAACACATGTAAACCACATCAGATGAATCTACCAAAATATATTCTATTTATCCATTCTTCTGTTGATGGTTGATTCTTTTTTTTTTTTTTTTTTTTTTTTTTTTGGTAGTACAAACAATGCTGCCAGAATATTTTTTGTACCTGTCTCCTACTGAATGGGGGTGTGAGTGCTCCAGTTGCTGAGTGGTAAGTTATGGACATCTTCAAATTTGAAATAATGACAAATGGTTTTCTGGATATATTTTTAACAATTTTGCTCCACTCAGCAGTGATTTTTAGTTCCCATTGGCCTATGTCCCTGTTAATACTTGAAAGTGTCAGATTTTTTCATTTCTTCTAATCAACAGTAGTTTTATTTTATTAATACATTAATCTAATGAATGGCTGGGTGCGGTGGCTCACGCCTAGCACTTTGCAAGGCCAAGGTGGGAGGATCGCTTGAGGCCAGGAGTTCGAAATCAGCCTGAGCAACATGGTGAAACCCCATCTCTACAAAAATACAAAAATTAGTCAGGCATAGGCCGGGCGCGGTGGCTCACGCCTGTAATCCCAACACTTTGGGAGGCCAAGGCGGATGGATCACCTGAGGTCGGGAGTTCGAGGCTAGCCTGACCAACATGGAGAAACCCCATCTCTAATAAAAATACATAAAAATCAGCCGGATGTGGTGGTGCCTGCCTGTATTCCCAGCTACTCGGGAGGCTGAGGCAGGAGAATCACTTGAACCCAGGAGGCGGAGGTTGTGGTGAGCCGAGATCATGCCATTGCACTCCAGCCTGAGCAACAAGAGTGAAACTACGTCTCCAAAAAAAAAATAGTCAGGCATGGTGGTGCATGCCTGTAGTCCCAGCTACTCAGGAGGCTGAGGTGGGAGGATTGCCTGAGCCTGCAAGTGGAGTTTGCAGTGAGTTGAGATTGTGCCACTGCACTCCAGCCTGGGCAACAGAGAGACAGCCTGTCTCAAAACAAGAAAAAGAAAAAAAATACCAAACTGTAACTGAAATTTAACAAATCTTTCACTTATAAATGTAGGCAACAAACCATAGTCGAATACCTATGGCTTTGTCACCAAAGAAAATCACATTTAGAAAAAAGGAATAATAAGGAATAATAACATTTAGCATGTTTTATATATTTATTGGCCATTCTGAATTTTCCTCTGAATATTTTAATTAGGTTGTTTGTCTTTTTTTATTGATTTGCAGTTCTTTATATATTTTGAATATCTTTGTTTGCCAGTTTTCTGTTTTGAAACTATTTCTTCCGTTTTGTGAATTGTCTTTTCAATTTTTTCAGTTTGTCCTTTGCTGAAAAAATATCATTTATCAATATATTTCATTGAGGATGTGTTTCTAGTGTCTTAAAAATTCCTTCTTCTCTTGATGTCATATAAATATTCTTGTGTATTTGTTTCTAAATGTTTTAAAGTTTTGCTTTTCACATGAAGTCTCTTTTTTTTTTCTGCAGCCTCAACCTCCTGAGCTCAAGCGATCCTCCCACCTCAGCCTTCTGAGTAACTGGGACAACAGGGGTGCACCACTACATGCAATGAATTTTTTAATTTTTTACAGGGATGGAGTCCCACTATATTGCCCAGGCTGGTCTTGAACTCTTGGCCTCAAGCAATCCTCCCACCTTGGCCTCCCAAAGTGCTGGAATTACAGGTATGAGTCACTGTGCTTTGGCCTACATGAAGTCTTTAAGCAGCTTAAAATTTATTTTTATATATCATATGAGGACTGAATTTTTTCCCATATGGATAACAAATTGTCCCAGAATGATTTCTTTAATATTTCTTTAATCCTTATAATTTGCAATGCCAAATCTATTCATATATAAATTATAAATTGTCCATGTTTCTGTTACCAGCTTCTATATTCTGTTCCACTGATTATTAGTCTAATATCACACCATCTTAATCACTATAGCTTTGTAAATCATGTGATTATCTGGTAGAGCAACTCTCCCTCGACCATATTCTTCTTCAGGAGTGTTTTAAGTTATGCTTAGCCTTTTACTTTTCCAATCAATTTTAGAATTATTTTGTCAAATTTCCATGAGTAATTCTGTTGAAATTTTCATTGCATTATACTGAATTAGATTATGTTAAGGAGAATTGAATCTTTCTATCCTTGAACATGTTATTTCTCTTCATTTATTTAGGTCTTCTTTGATCTCTTTCAGTAAAGTTTTACTAATTTTCCTCATAAAGTTTCTATGCCTGCCTCCTTAGTTAGATTTATTTTTAGAGTACCTTATTTATTGCCCTGAGATTCAACATTGACAATTAAGTTATGTCAGATGGCTTTAACCAGGAGCCTCAAATTCAGTTATCTATGGAACTAGGTAAAAAAGATAAACATAAAAAGCAACTCAGGTGTAAGATAGTGGAAGATGGTGAACATTGAAGGGCCCTACTAATTTCCAACCAATTGTTGCCCGATGTTACCAGAACTTCCTAATATTGCAGGCTAGGTAGAAATTTCTGGATTCTTAAAACACTGTGCAGCCTGGCAGTTTCAATCACCCTCAGATTATTTAAAATAGAGAATGAAAAGTGAAATACTAGCAAGTGAGGTAGGACTTCAGAGAGCAGAAAAGAAAGAAAGCCCCTAAGATGGCCGTAACAAACAACACAAAATAGACAATAACAAGTGTTGGCAACGATGTGGAGAAATTAGAATCCATTGCTAATGGGAATGTAAAATCATGCAGCCACTTTGGAAAAACAGCATGGCAGTTCCATTAAAAAGTTAAAAACACAGAGTTACCATATGACCTAGCAAGTCCCCTTGTAGGTATATATCCAAGAGAAATGAAACTATACGTCCACATAAAAACTTGTAACAAATGTTCATAATGACATTATTCATAATAGTCAAAAAATGAAAACAGCCCAAATGCCCATCAGTGATGAATGGATAGATAAAAGATAGTATATCCACAAAATAAAATATTATTTAGCCATATAAAGGAATGAAGTACTGATGCATGCTACAGTGTGGATGAACCTTGAAAACATCATGCTAAGTGAAAGAAGCCAATCACAAAAGACCACATATTGTATGATTTCATTTACATGAAATGTTCAGAATAGCCAAATCCACACAGACAGAAGGGTGATTAAAGTAGTTAATAGGGACTTCTGGAGAGAGAGAGAATGGTGAATGACTGCTAATGAGTGGGGGTTATATTTTGAATATGACAAAAATGTTCCAGAATGACACAGTTGTGATAGTTTTACCACCTTATGAAAATACGAAAATCACTGAATTGTACATGTAGAAAGATGAATTTTATAGCATATGATTTATATCTTAAATTTTTAACATTGAAAAGGAGAAGAAAAAAAGAAAGCAAGTACATGTTGGGTGTTCCTCCAAAGTTAAAATCTGCCAACATAAAGCCTTTGAGATTAAATAAATTCATCCATAACTAAAAGTGGTTGTATTATTTTTGCTTTTTTTTTTTTTTTTGAGATAGAGTCTCACTTTGTTGCCCAGGCTGGAATGCAGAGGCACAGTCATAACTCATTATAACCTCAAACTTCTAGCCTCAAGTGATCCTCCTGCCTTAGCCTCCCAAAGCGCTGGGATTTACAGGTGTGAGCCACTGCACCCAGCCTATTTTGCTTTTCTAATAGGCGCCCAGCCTATTCATAACCATAATACTTTTGGTAGTGTACACTCAGCAAGACCTATTCTTCTGGGTGAGAAAGAAAAAGGTTTGTTACCTCTTTTTGCTTATTAAAACTGTGTGTTATGTTTCCTTTGGTTGGTATCATCTTTCCTTTGCTAGAATTTTGGAAAAGAGATGGTAAGTGTTTGCGCCAGATCTCTACATAGGTCCTCACCCAAATCTGCCACCTTAGCTCTTGAATCCCATCTTCTCCCATTTTCTAAGGAACATTTTTTCCAGACTCATCTCCCTGAAACCACATAGACTTACCAACCTTACACACCTGCAGTTTCCTCAGACAATCCCGCCCTTTTAGATCTCTATGCTTTTATACACGCTATCCTTTCTGCATGGAAACTTCTTCTGGAGTAGGGTAAGGAATGGGTATGAAAAGAGGTTAATGACTGTATTTTGGAGGCAGTGCTAATAGACTTGTTAATCAATTGGATATGGAAAGAAGTGCAAAAGAAGGAAAAAACCAAGGATGCCTACTAAGCTTCTGACTTTGGTAACTTTTCAGATGGTATTGCCATTTTCTGAGTTTGGGAAGACTGGAGGGAAGAAGATAAGGACTAGGTTTAACGTGGTAAGTTCCAGGTATCTTTGAGACATCAAGTATAGATATATTAACCTAAAGTGAGATAGTATGTCTGGAACACAGAGGAAAGATTTGTGCTAGAAATATAAATTTGAGAGTTGTCAGCACATTAGTCATATCTGAAACCATGGAAATGATCACAATTACCTAGGGATTCTCATGTTGCCCATGAGAGCTCAACAAGTTTTAGGTAGTAACAAGTTGTACCAAAATGTATTTAACAAATCTCCCCTCTTCTTTTAACATATAACTGTTCCCAGTGTTTTGTGAAACTCATGAGTAGTTTTTATATTTTCCACAAATATTTACAACAATTTTTTCTAAAGAGAAACCAGCTTTTTAAAAAAAGAGGCCTGTTCAGGATGGACTCTGATGCCCAAAGTCAAGTGGAAAAAAGTAACTGTACAGTGAAAGAGAGAAGAAAAGAAGGATAAGGACTAAGTGCTGTGGGGAGAAGGGTCACAGCAATGAGGATTCCAGCTCAGTGCTGTGGAGAGGGAAGACACGTCTAAGGGACCTCTTCAAGTTGTGTACTAAGTGCTTCTCAATGTTATTAAAGCCTCTTTTACATCTCCCCTATGTAATCTTTAGTACATTCAACATTGCTGACTAAATGGTTTTCTTTCTTTTTTTCTTTTATTTTAATGTTTTGAGATGGAGTTTCACTCTTGTCGCCTAGGCTAGAGTGCAATGGCACGATCTCGGCTCACTGAAACCTCTGCCTCCTGGGTTCAAGTGACTCTCCTACCTCAGCCTCCAGAGTAACTGGAACTACAGGTGCCTGCCACCATGCCTGGCTAATTTTTTGTATTTTTAGTAGAGATGGGATTTCACCATGTTGGCCAGGTTGGTCTCAAACTCCTGACCTCAAGTGATCCGCCTGCCTCTGCCTCCCAAAGTGCTGGGATTACAGGCGTGAGCCACTACGCTCAGCCCTAAATGGTTTTCATATAGTGAGTTCTCTATGGTGAGTGTAAGTAATTGTCAAGTCTTGATTCAGGTTAGCTGGTGACGAGAAGAGAAACTGCACAGCCAGTATCTGAGCTACATTTGTTTTTTTAAATGTCAATGCAGTGAACATACATTTGATTTTTAAAATGGCAATGCAATGAACGTCTTCAGAGCTACATCTTTGCATACATCCAGGCTTACTTCTGTGGCATAAGTTGCTAAATACTAGGTTAAAAGGACTGAATCATTTTTAAGGCTTTTTACATGTGTTGCCAAATGGCCCTCCAGAAAAGTTGAACCAATGTATCACCAGTAGACTATTTGAGTATTCATTTCCTCATAACTACATTTTAATCTTTATCAAATTAATGGGAAAAAGTGGTTGTCCCCTGTTTTGACCAGGTATAATCCACTAAATTTTTTAACATTGCCTTGAGCAGTCTCTGTCTCCACTCATTCACTACATCAATTCATTCTGTATGCCCCTGCCAGATTAATCTTCTTAGAGTAGGGCTCCTATGACACTATTCTCCTGTTTAAAAATTTTCCATGACTCCTAACTACCTACTGACTCACGTACAAACTCTTCAGTCTGTCATTTAAAACACTCTGTCATACAGCCTCACCATATATTGCTAATCTTATATAAGGCTCCACTTTCCCTACCCATACCCTATGATCCAGTCAAAACCATACAGTCATTGCTTTCCGAAATATGACCCGTAATTTCTCATCTCCATGTCACAATAGTCCAGTGATGAAAATTCATATCATGAGTGCTACAAATCTCCCCTCCCCTGCCCATGGCAGATATTGTTAATTAATCATCACAGGCTTTCCCACTGAGCTGGGATACAGTATCTCTACATAGTGCTACTCACTGCCACTACCAGTTAACTAGAACTGGCACTTACGGTGAAACTAACTTGCCAATCCTGTAATAGTCCTTTCACCTAGTTGGCCTTTACTCCAGTTCCTCTTCTTGAATTTGTTCTCACCAGTTGAGGTTTACTTCAAATGCTCCCTCCTCTGTTGCACTTTCCGCATGCAATTTTCTAAGTACCTTACATGGCTCTTACAATTCTACTTCATTTGGCTTTGTTTGGTTACTTGTGTGCTGTCCTCTGCCCTTTTCGGCCATAAGTGTATTAAGGCAGTAAAAGTAGTAAAGAGTTCAGATTCTAGAGCCAGACTACGTTAGCTCAAATCCTGGCTCTGTCCTAACTAGCTGTCAGCCCTTGAGCAAGTTGTTTAACATCTTTGAGCTATAGTGCCCTCATCTGTAAAATGGGCATAATAATTGGGACTACTGCAGAAAGTTGTGAGAATTCTATACGAAAATGCAAGTCAAGTGCTTAGCCAAGTACCACAAACATATTAAGCCTTTAAAATGTTACATATTTCTCAAAACATAGAGTTATGATATGGCCTAGCAGTTCCACTCCTAGGTGTATATGCTCAAGAAAATGGAAAACATAGGTTCACACAAAAACTCGTACATGAATGTTCATAGCAGCATTATTCATAATAGCTAAAAATTAGAAACAGCCCAAATGTCTATCAGCTAATGAAGGTTGAACAAAATGCCGTATATCCACACAATGGATTATTATTTAGCCATAAAAAGGAGGGAGTACTGATACATGCTATAATGCATGTATGTTCTCTTTGAAAACATTATTCTAAGAGAAACAAGCCAGTCACAAAAGACTACATATTGTATGATTCCATTTATATGAAATGTCCAGAATAGGCAAATCCATAGAGACAGAAAGTAGGTTAGTGGTTGCCAGGAGCTGGGGGAATGGGAAATGGGGAGTGACTGTTTAGTGAGTACAGGGCTTCTTTTGGGGGCCATGAAAATGTTCCATAATTAGATAGTGGTGTCGGTTGCACAACATTGTAAATAAACTATAAGCCCTTGTGTTGTACCCTTTAAAATGGTTAAAATGGTAAATTTTGTTATGTAAATTTTATCTCAATTAAAAAATGTTTTTTATATTACCATTCATTCTTATGTCCCCCAGAGCACTTAAGGAGATATCATTAGGACACTGATTTTTTTTTCAGGAAAAGATATTTTCTTAAATGCAAAGATATGGTCTTAAATGCAAAGAGGAAACATTTGAGTAACCTCTGTTATTCAAATTATCATGATTACAATTTCCATACAGGACAAACCATAGTTAAAATGATTATTTTTCTGTAGAAATTCCAAGAATAGACTAGGCCCAAATAGAAACAAGAGTTTCCACAATCTTGGGATTACACTTGGCTGAAATGCAACTCAGCAAAAAACACTAATGGGGAACTTAAAGAACTACAAATAGCCAATGAGTGTGTAAAAATATGCTAATTAAAACAATAAGAGGTTCTTTTTTTTTTTTTTTTTATAGGGTCTCACTCTGTCACCCAGGCTGGAGTGCAGTGACTGGAACACAGCTCACTGCAGCCTTGACCTCCTGGACTCAAACAATCCTCCCATCTCAGCCTCCCAAGTAGCTGAGACAACAGGTGTGTGCCACTACACCTGACTAATTTTTGTATTTTGTAGAGACAGAGTTTCGTCATGTTGCCAAGGCTGGTCTTGAACATCTGGGCTCAAGTGATCCTCTTGCCTCAGCCTCCCAAAGTGCTGGGATTACAGGCGTGAGCCACTACACATAACCAAGAGGCTATTTTTAAACCATTTTCTTAAAATGTTTATGTCCACTATTTGAAAAGGGACAATACTTGTCATTTATCATTATATGGAGGTGGACATATACATTTATAATCCTTTCTGGAAGTTGATTTGATAACCTGTATAATACATACATATATGTATGGATGGGAGAAGGCCTGGAATGATGTACTCCAAGTGGTAAACTAGGAAGTGGAATTAGGCATTTTTCTTCTCTTTCCTTATCTCCTAATTTTTCTATAATAAATACAAATATTGCTTTTGTAATAGAAAATAATAGGAGTATTTCTTAACTTTTCAAAAAGTCATTTGAAAGTAGAGGGGAAGTCAGTTCACTTTGTTGAAGTCAACTTGTTATTTTTTAAAAACCGAAGAATAAACTGGAACTTTTTTTTTGAGACAGAAGCTCACTCTGTCACTCAGACTGGAGTGCAGTGGCGTGCGCAATCACTCACTGCAGCCTCGATCTCCCAGGCTCAAGCAATCCTCCCACCTCAGTCTCCCAAGTGCTGGAACTATAGGCGTGTGACACCATGCCCCACTAATTGTTCTGTTTTTTTGTAGAGATGAGGGTCTCACTATGTTGCCTAGGCTGGTCTCAAACTCTTGGTATCAAGCAATCTTCATGCCTCAGCCTCCCAAAGTGGTGAGATTACAGGTATGTGCCACCACACTCATCCTTAACTTTTTAATATATGTAGAAAATGATAAGTAGAATATAGAAATAGCTGAAGAGACATTAAATATGTAATTAGAGAATGACTCATGAGATATCTTTATAAATCAGCAACACAAAAGTATAATAGTTAAGTTCCTGAAATGGATAAGGCAATAATCTCTTGTTAAGTTTAAGAACAGAGTCTCCACATTTATTGAAGTGAATTACTAAATTGCCTTCTAAAATGGTTATTCCAGTAGTGAACAGAGAGTGCCCTTTTCACCACACCCTTCCCAGAACTGAATGTGTCATTATTTTTTTCTCTTTGTCAATCTAACTGACAAAACAAAACAAAGCAAAAAAACTTATTTAAATTTTTATCATTTTGATTGCTAGTGAAGCTGAACATTTTCTGAGGTTTACTAATTGGCTATTTTTATTTCTTCTTTTGTGAATTGACTATGTGTTATATCTGTTTTTTAACTGATTTTTTCTCATTGATTTGTTTCAGTACTTTAAAGAGTAAAGATCTCTACCCTTTATCTGTCATATATGTTGCAAATATTTTCCCAATTTGTCATTTGCTTTAATAGTGTCTTACCATGTCTGAAAATGTTTAATTTTGATGAGGTCAAATTTATCAATCTTTACATTTATAATTTTTCTTTTGCTTTTGTTATTAGACAGTTCTTCTTCACTCCAGGAGAAGATATTATCCACACATATTTTCTTCTCATTCTTTTATGGGGTCACTTTTTCATTTAATTCTTAAAGGCATCTGGAATTTATTTTGAAGTAAGATGTGAGAGTGGCAACGAACTTCTAAAAACATATTTTTAAAACATTATGCATTACAACAGACTCCATACAAAGAAAATATTCTCAATATTAAATGTGTCCAAAAAAGTCATCAACTTAAGACAACAAAATTTCCTGACATAAATATTTAAATGGTTCTTCAGAGGTCATTTTTAAAAGTCTTGGGCTTTGTGCAAACTTATGTTAATAGTTTAAAAAAGTCCTTTTACTTATTGTACTAATAAACTTCTATATTATTTGGATGTCTTACAAAGGCACAAATTGCTTTGCTATTTAAAAATTGCAATTTTCTTTTTAAAAAAGAAAGAAAAAAGTATATCTTTTATTTCCTGAAAAGGTGTTGCTACATGTCAGAGTCAGATCTTGAATTTCACCTTTTCATGACTGAAAGAGAACAAAAGAATCTCTTCATAAGTCATAGGGCATGAATCATAAGTGCAATTACTGAATGATTAAGTAAATTCAAATGCTAAGGGGGTAAAGTGGAAATCCTATTGGACAGAAACCAGAAACCCCAGTTGCAATGCTCCTCCTGATTCACTTACTAAATTTCCTTGTGCAAGCCAGTAAAATTTCTGCACCTGTTTGTCAGTGCATTAAAGAAAGATCTTATTTGATTGTTAGAAATGATGGGCTAGTTAACATATTAAAGTATTAAGAACATTTTGAACTAAAAATCTCCTTGGACAGGATCGGCAACGGCAGTAATCAGCAACTCAGGAAACCCAAAATGTTTCCTTAATTAATACATCTCTTCTTCAGGGCTCAGCTGTTATTTCACTGTGCATAAATTCTCAAAGGCCCATTGAAGGGAGGGGAATACCAGAGGTAAATGGTTTGGGAATAACACATACGTCATTTTACTGCTAATGAGATTGAAATGGGAATGTATTTTAAGAAACTTAAACTTCCTTTCAATTTCCACAATGTCTGAACAAACTTTCTTTTCTCTTCTACCATAGTTCAGCTTGTTGAGATGTTAACTGTTTACAGAAATGCTCACAAAAAGATGCATACTCTATAAATTGATGTTTACTAACATTCATGCAAATACATACAGAATACATTGATGTAGGTAACCACGTGCTTGCTCACAAGAGTATCCTCAGGTTTATCTGTAGCATGTTGATGACACGGACTAACAGAATCAGCACATTTGGGAAGATCATTTATGACTAAAGACTTCTGAGTCCACAGTTGGTAAGGAGCCTTTTGCCTAATGCTATCTAGGCCCTTGGGCTCTGCAATATAAATGTCCTGGAATAGTTTGACCAAAAATGATGAAAAGGAGGATGTATTTACTAATTCATTTGGTAAGTATTAATTTAGCGTCTGCCAGGTCCTGAGAAAAGCAATTATGTTGAACCATATGAGATTGCTGATATTTGGCTGTTTTTTTATTTACATAAGTGGCAATTTCATATTATTAAACTTAAGAAAATTATAGAAACTTCTTAGGGAAAGAAAACAAGAAAGCATTGAGAATCATAAGAAAAAATTTTTGAAGTAATGACTTAGAAGAAATAAGAGGGAAGGAAAAGAGAAAGAAACGTAAAATTGTGAAATAGGAAAAAGGGAACCTACAAACAAAAATAGAAGAAAATAAGAAAAGCATATAATGATAAAAATTGGTACCATCTTAAGAATTAATTTAATTCATTCAGTATTTATTGTATCTATCTAAACAACCTCATAGTAGGTTCAATACATGCCTCAAAATAGACAAAAGACATTGTTCTCTTTAAAGATGAAAAACAGGGCCAGGCATGGTGGCTCATGTCTGTAATCCCAGCACTTTGGGAGGCTGAGGTGGGAGGATCACTTGAAGCCAGGAGTTTGAGGCCAGCCTGTCCAACATGGTGAAACCTCATCTCTAAAAAAAGAAAACGAAAAGAAAGAAAAAGAAAAAAGGATGAAAGACAGATCAATATTCCCAATATTTTAAAATTCTAAATCTTAAAATTTTGAAGCTAGGCTAGGCATGGTGGCTCATGCCTGTAATCCCAGCACTTTGGAAGGCCAAGGCAGGTGGATCACCTGAGGTCAGGAATTTGAGACCAGCCTGACTAACATGGCGAAACCCCGTCTCTACTAAAAATACAAAAATTAGCCAGGCATGGTGGTGGGCATCTGTAATCCCAGCAACTCAGGGGGCTAAGGCAGGAGAATCACTTGAACCTGGGAGGTGGAGGTTGCAGTGAGCCAAGATTGTGCCATTGCACTCCAGCCTTGGCAACAGAGCGAGACTCTGTCTCAAAAATAAATAAATAAATAAATAAATAAATAAATAAATAAATAAATAAATTCTGAAGATAAAGAAAAAAAAAATTTTGAGGCAGTGGCAGAGCTAAAACAGGGAAATAATAGTAGATATACTACAGGAAAGATATACAAATTCAGTACAAACCCAAGAAAAACAGCAAAATTGGAAAAAAAAGAAGTAGAAGTTCTGATAACAGAAAAATTCTGCAATAATATCACCTGATAACACAGGAATCAAATCGAATTATCACAGTACAGAGGCCAACGAAGGTAAATCTGAAAAAAAAAAAATTTTTTTTTAAACAGGTTGTTGCTCTATTGCCCAAGCTGGAGTGCAGTGGTGCAATCATAACTCAGTGCAGCCCTGATCTCCTGGGCCCAAGCGATCCTCCCACCTCGGCCTCCCTGAAAATGTTTTTTGTTTGTTTGTTTGTTTTTGTTTTGTTTTGTTTTGTTTTGAGACAGAGTCTCGTTCTGTTGCCCAGACTAGAGTACAGTGGCGCAATCTTGGCTCACTGCAACCTCCACCTCCCAGGTTGACGTGATTCTCCTGCCTCAGCCTCCAGAGTAGCTGGGATTACAGGCATGCATTAACATGCCCAGTTAATTTTTGTATTTTTAGTGGAGACGGGGTTTCACCATGTTGGCCAGGCTGGTCTCAAATTCCTGACCTCAAGTGATCTGCCTGCTTCAGATTCCTAAAGTGTTAGGATTACAGGTGTAAGCCACCACGCCCAGCCCCTAAAAATGTTTCCATATCTCTTTTGTCACATAGAGATTTCCCATCAACTTCCCATTTTATATAATTGTGGGTGAAAAACTTATAAAATATATAATTTGTGTTTACAGATAAATTCTAAAATTTTTATTTGTATATGATTGATTGCCTTTTATATAATATACAAATTATATAAAAGCAAGTAATTCAAGACTACCCAGAATGAGGAAGAATAATTAGAAAATTACTTAAATAGAATTTTAGAACAGGAAGGAATCTTAGAGTTCATGCAGACCAAACTCACAATGTCTCCGAAGAGGTAGAGAGAATTCAGAGAAGTGACTTGTTCAGTCATCTAGCTAGGGAGAAGCAGACTTAGGACTAGAACTTATTTATTGTTTCATTCACTTAAAAACCAGGAAGTCCTGCTACATGCCAGCCAGGTGAGGTACTAAGCAGCAAAAATACAAACATGGGTAAATGTTGCTCCTTGGCTCTCAAGGGACTGTCAGAATTGAAGTGTCCAGGCTGGGTAAGGAACATCCATAAACTTTACTAAAGCCATTAGTAAGCATCAGTAAAAGAAACCACGCTTTTAAATCCATATTTTATACTTCAAAACTCAGTTAAGCCTGGCGCCGTGGCTCATGCCTGTAATCCCAGCACTTTCGGAGGTCAAGGTGGGAAGATCCCTTGAACCCAGGAATTCCAGACCAGCCTGAGCGACATGGCAAAACCCCTGTCTCTACAAACAATACAAGAATTAGCCAGGCATGATGGCACGTGCCTGAGGTCCCAGCTACTCTGAAGGCTGAGGCAGGAGGATCGTTGGAGCCCAGGAGGTTGAGGCTGCAATGAGCCATGAAAACTGCCACTGCACTCCAGCCTGGGCAATAGAGTGAGACCCTGTCTCCAGAAAAGCGAAACAAAACAAAACTCTCAGTTTACACTTCACTCAAGAGTGTCAAGCCAGGGCGGTACATAAAATAACAAAGGAGAATCCTTCACCAAAAGAGGATAAACAGATCCTGGTTGGTATATTTCCTAATAGAATTTCCATGTAATGTGTGTCTTTCAGTACCAACAACATTAACACTTCATTATCGTCTTTCTCTGATGCAGATTTTTTTTTTTTTTTTTTTCAGATTAAGTTTTGTTCTTGTTGCCCAGGCTGGAGTGCAATGGCGCCATCTCGGCTCATCGCAACATCCACCTTCTGGGTTCAAGCGATTCTGCTACCTCAGTCTCCCAAGTAGCTAGGATTACAGACATGCACCACCACACCTGGCTAATTTTGTATTTTTAGTAGAGATGGGGTTTCTCCATGTTGGTCAGGCTAGTCTCGAACTCCCAACCTCAGGTGATCCGCCTGCCTCGGCCTCCCAAAGTGCTGGGATTACAGGCGTGAGCCACTGCGCTTGGCCTCTGATGCAGAATTAACAAATGATTCTTAAACACCATCAATTGCATAGCTAGAAATGCCTAATTTGTTTAAACTCCTTTTTCACATGCGTTTGGAAAGTATAGTTTTGCAATTGATGCCAAATAATCTTTGCTTAGAATATCATGATTACCTGAATATGAGTTCACAAAAAAAAGGCCAAAAATTGTGTGGCAATCAGAAAGTAAGACTATGATGAGAAAATAAGGCCGATAAGTGTATAATAGGTGTAAAAACGCCAACATCAGTACACAGAGTGACAGTTCTGTGGCCAGCCATGACACAAGTCCCTGTCATAGGTCCCTGGGGGCAGCTCCAGTGCACTCTAAGAGCTATAAAGATCAATATATTTTAAACATGACATGTAGGCCTTATTACTACTCACAGTGTGACATGAAATCAGATGACCCCTCACACTGTTCTTTTATTTAATTTTTTTGTTATTAACAATCATTGTTCTTAAATAGTAGAATTAAAGTTCTGTTCAAAAGTGTCCTTAAAGGGCTTTAAGCAAATGTTTAAAATAAAATTCTTAACCCCTTTACTGATTTGTTGAATCTGAAAATACCTGCATGTAGATATATAATCAACCTGGAACAGCAGGAGTCTTTCATTTCTCACTTGCTGACTATACTGAGATAAACTAAAACAGCAAACAATTGATGTTGAAATGTCAAGGCTAAAATGTCATGGCAACAGCAAGTTTAATAAAGCTGCATCTCTTGAAGAGGCTAATGATAGTCATCGATGTGCCTTTAAGGATGTGGATGTGACTTTACTTACAGAGCTTCATGGCTGCAACCTTAACATCTCCTGTCACAGTCCTTGAGTCCATCCTCATGCCCACACAGTAAAGTGAGTTTTCATTTCATTCTTGAATTCACACAGGTAAGTGGGTGGGTATGTGCTCAAATTCATAGATGCATAATCACATTAATCCAAGTCCGTTAATCTCATTGCTCCGATTTTTTTTCTTATTTCCTCTGAAACTAAATAATTCTTTACCTACTGCCCTTTATTGCTTGATAATAACTCAAAAAAAAAAAAAAAACCCAGAGTCAAGAACCAGGCTACTACTTGGCCGATAACTATTCATTTACTTCATGCTTCAGTATCCCTCTTTGTAAAATGAGAATTATAATATCTAGCCCAACTCCACAGATAGCCAGAATAAGAAAAATACTATCTATGAGAACACTTAAAATGCTTTGGAAGAAAGACATAAGAATATTATAACATTATTATTATTATTATTATTATTATTATTGAGATGGAGTTTCATTCTTGTTGCCCAGGCTGGAGGGCAATGGCGCAATCTCAGCTCACTGCAAACTCTGCCTCCTGGGTTCAAGCGATTCTCCTGCCTCAGCCTCCCGAGTAGCTGGACTTACAGGTGCCTGCCACCATGCCTGGCTAATTTTTTTTGTATTTTTAGTAGAGACGGGGTTTGACTATGTTGGCCAGGCTGATCTCAAACTCCTGACCTCATGATCTGCCCGCCTAGGCCTCCCAAAGTGCTGAGGTTACAGGTGTGAACCACCGTGCCCGACCGAGAATATTATAACTTTAAATAGCAGATGGCACAAAATAAAATTAATACAGCAAGGAAATAATAGAAGAAATCAGCTATCTTGGGCACTGTTGTTACTGGCTTTTCTCATTTCTCTCTTTGCCATCTAACCTCAAAATATCTTGCAGCTCCATAGTGACTGAAGTTTGTGTGCATGCTGCCAAATGCTGTAACATTCTCTAGGACTCAGTGTTACAGGGAAACACACAGGGATGTAATTCACTACTGAGAAACAGACTTTCATTTCTCTGTCTGCCTCCCTCTCTGTCTATAAACTCTGATATTTGATGTCAGCACAAGGCCTCATTTGTTTTGGTCCAAATATCCAGATATGTGGGCGGACTCATTTTACCAAAGAATGTCATCAAAGTTCACAACTGCTGATTCCATAGCATGAGGCATTTGACCATTGGCCTCTCCCCAAAGTAGTGGGAAATGAAGCACTTTTCCTACCTGAAAATAAATTGCTTCCACTCCATGAAAATGTATTCAGCACGAACAATGTAGAAAGCACTCCCCTGGGTACTGTGGAGAATGCAAAAATGAATAAATCAGTTCTTGCACTTGATAAGAACTTTACAGGCCCACATTCTCAGATTTGATCTCAGTCAAATTAAGTTCTCCTCCACAACAGACGCTGTGGTGTCCATCTCCCCAACAGGAGGTCTCAGTGCTGTAGGTTGACTCAATGAATAAACAGGAAAATGGGTGTTCTAGTGAAAATGTTTCCTATTCTTGTGTTCAACCACAATAAACCATGTCTGGCCTCTTCATAGTCTGATCCCAATTGCTTGAATAAGAGGGAAAGAAGAATCCATCATAGAAATAGTTTAGACCACGAGGTAGACAAATGGAAAGTGAAGAGGAAGGGATTGGAAGAAGGGAAAGGAAAAGCACTGCCTAGAAGGAATCAGTGAAAACAAAATTTCTGCAGAAAACTTAGGAATAATTCAGTTGATTATCAATAATAATAATAAAATAGACAATATCCTTTGGGAGGAGAAAAACAGAATTTGGTAAAAATTGAATTAGTCAAAAACTTGAGGCCAGGCACAGTGGCTCATGCCTGTAATCCCAGCACTTTGGGAGGCCAAGGTGGGTGGAATCACCTGAGGTCAGGAGTCTGAGAACAGCCTGGCCAACATGGTGAAAACCCCTCTCTCCTAAATATACAAAAGATTAGCTGGGCGTGGTGGTGGACGCCTGTAAACCCAGCTACTTGGAAGGCTGAGGCAGGAGAATCGCTTGAACCCAGGAGGCGAAGGTTACAGTGAGCCAAGATTGTGCCACTGTACTCTAGCCTGGGTGACAAAGCAAGACTCTGTCTCAAGAAAAAAAAAATGAAAGGGGAAAAAATGTTTCCCTTGGCCCCCAGCAAGTGCCAGAACACTTTGACCAAAGCATAAATAGTGTTTCAAAGGATTGTTAAGCACGTTCTTTGGATAAAAAAGGATGTGACCATCACCTGGCATAGGTCCTCTGTCCACCTGCTGCCTTCATTACTTGATGCAGCAGTTCTTGAAGTCTTTAATCAAGACCTTTTTACACTCTTTTACATTATCAAGGACCCCAAAGAGCTTTCACTTATGTGAATTTTATCTAATGATATTTATTATCTAACATTAAAACTGAGAAATTTTCAAAATATTATTTGAAATCAAGACAACAAAGCTTACTTTTTGTTATGTTTATGCATAGACTCAAGGAAAAGATCAAGATTTCAAGATAATTATTTGAGAAAAATGAGGTTATAGCTATCCTAGTAGATGTGAACAAATAGAACTAATCAAAGTTCAAAAGCAGTAGCCAAGAGAGTTAGTGGACACCTGTAGTCCCAGCTACTCTGGAGGATGAGACAGGAGGATCTCTTGAGCCCAGGAGTTCAAGGAGCCAGCCTGGGCAATAAAGTGAGACCCCCTACTCTGAAAAAGAAAAAAGGAAAGAAAAAAAATTAAGTTCACAAGTACTGAGAACAAATTTTATTAATCTCTATAAATCTACATAAATCTCTATAAAATGTACATACTGATACTGTAAACATACTACTATGGAAAATACTAGAAAATACAAGCACGCTCACTCAGGTATTCTATTAGGAGACAGAATGATGACGTTATTACACGTCAAATAGCCCCTGGAAATTTCCACTGTACACTCTTGAGAGAATGAAAGTGAAAATGGCAAATCATGTATTGTTACTATAATGGAAATAGTTTTGCCCTCAGAGACCCCTGGAAAAGATCTTGGAGACATCCCAGACCTGGCGGACCACCATTGGAGAACCAATGTAATCAATTACTTGTAAGGCCATTTCCATTTCTTATCACGAATAAAGGGTATTTTGTCTGATGAATATCTTGTCCTCGTCCCCGGACCACCCTTTTGAGAACAGTTGACCTAAGGTAACCACAGGACTCCTGGCCCAGTGGGACCCAAAGCGAAAAGCCCTGGACGCGCCGAGGGCGCTCTGCTTAAGACTGAGAACCGAAATGCTCCCTGAATTAGGAGCATTGAGAACGCCGAGTGCAGACACAAATCGAAAAGCAGCCACCCGCGCCGCCAAGGCGGGGCTAGAACGGGCGGCAGGCGGCTGGCCCGCCCGGGGATGGGGCAGAAACTGGGGCGGCTGAGAGCGCAGCGCGGGCTCCGGGGAGACGCCGGCCCACTGCCCGCCCGCTCGCCCCAGGTAGGCCCGGCCCCCGGGAGGTGGGGCGCGGCCAGGTGTCCCCAGGTAGCCGCCCCCTCCCTTCCTCCGTCGGCCGCCTCCCCGGACCGAGGCAGGACCTCGCCCCGCGCGTGTTCCCCGGGCGCCTCTCTGCGGACCCCAGGCGCTTCCCGGGTTTGCGCGCGGGGGCCATCCAGACCCTGCGGAGAGCGAGGCCCGGAGCGTCGCCGAGGTTTGAGGGCGCCGGAGACCGAGGGCCTGGCGGCCGAAGGAACCGCCCCAAGAAGAGCCTCTAGCCCGGGGGCTGCTGGAACATGTGCTGGGGGACACAGGTACGAGGCCTGGCGGCAGGACCTCGGCGGGGAAGGGGTTACCGGGAAGGGGCCACCTCGGCGGACTGGGTTGGATTCGAACACATAGCCGAGGGTTGCCTGCGGCGACAGGTGCCCGATCAGCCCTCGGGCAGGGTCCCTGGGCACGGCGTTTGTCCCAGGCGCTCTCAGGGGCTGCTTTCTGGGCGCGCGTCCTGTCCCGGCGACCGAAACCGCGCACCGGGCGCTCTTGCGCCTAGGCTTTGAATACAACAGGTTGGTGATTCAGTTCGACAGAAACTCAAAGTGCTGAGCTAGGGGCTTTTTTTTTTAATATGTTTTTTGTTTGTTTTAGTTTGTTTGACAGTTGCCAGACTATGTTTACAATTCTGGTTCTACTCAGCCAACTGCCCACAGTTACCCTGGGGTTTCCTCATTGCACAAGAGGTCCAAAGGCTTCTAAGCATGCGGGAGAAGAAGGTAAGCACGAAAACGTCCCTGGAACCCAGAGCCGCATAGCACAGATCTCAGTGAGAAAGTGCAGTATTTGAAATTACATACCCCCAGCAATCATAGAAACACTAAAATATCCTTTAGTTTAATTTGTGGCATATTTGGCAAGGTTGTGTTTTTTTATGTTCTTTAACTGCAATTTATAGAACTTGATTTCTGTGAGTCTCCTTTAATAAGTATATATGTAAGACCTAGTTTGTGGTTAATTGAATGGAAAACCTATTTCAGCTTCTGAAAATCAGTGAGTGACATTTCTCTAGATGAAGCTGTGTGGCAATTATAATAAGCATAATTACTTGTTCTTCCTGGAAAGGCGAACGGGGAGTCCAGGATCTAGTCTGGACTTGTGAGACCCTGGGCGAGATAACTTAATCCCGTTTGGCTTGAATGTCTTCATCTGTAAAAGTGATGGGTGTGGGGTGTAAAATGATCTCTGAGGTCCTTTTTGACTTCAGATGATCTAGTTGTCTAGATAAAAGCAGCTAGTTGAGAAAAGATTAGGTTTGGGGCTTGCTAACCTAGAAGTCCACAGTTTTTAGGTTTCAGATCATTAACAGTTTGTTTCCTGCCTATATTTTAAAAGCCTAACCTAGTAAAACCAAAAGAAAAAAAAAAGCTTCTGGCTCTCAGCATCCTTCTCCCTGACTATTCATGGTGCTTCCCCACTCAGTGTCAGTACTCTGGATCCACGTCCCCACACATTCCTGTCTCTTATCCCTTCTCATCAGATCTGATTCTCAGCTCATTTTCATTTGGAAAGGTTCTGTTACACTAGTACTCCTAACTGACTTTATTAATGATTAATACAGCTGTGTGTGTGTGTGTTGAGATAGAACAATCCATTAACCCAAAGGCATGAAACTCTGATGACAGAATTCTAGCAATTGGATAGGCTAGCTAGAGGGATAGGGAGAGATTTTGGAAGAGGATCCTTTTTAGTCCCTCTCAAGCTGCACCGTATATGTAAGTCCACTTAGAAGGTTGCACTTATAAGGTTCCATAATCAGATGCTCTTCTCTAAAATGATTGTGAGTGCAATCATTCATTCACATGACACGGGTATAAGAGACACTCTCGCTGGCACGGTGGCTCACACCTGTAATCCTAGCACTTTGGGAGGCCGAGGCAGGTGGATCACCTGCGGTCAGGAGTTCGAGACCAGCCTGGCCAACATGGTGAAACCCCATCTCTACTAAATATACAAAAATTAGCCTGGCTTGGTGGCACGTGCCTATAATCCCAGCTACCCGGGAGGCGGAGGCTGCAGTGAGCTGAGATCGTGCCACTGCACTCCAGCCTGGGTGACAGAGTGAGACTCCATCTCAAAAAATAAAAATAAAAACAAACAAATAAATAAATAAATAAATAAATAAATGACAGTCTCAAGGACACCACAAGCTATGGAAGGAATTTAGAGATCATACTTGAGTGTGGAGGGCTGGAGATGTCTATGGAAATGTGAATGAGGGATCCGACACATTTGAAAAGACAACTTGTTCAGTCAGTCACCACTTGATGAACACATGCTAAGTGCCAGGCCCCATGCTGTGTGGTGGAGACATAGAAATGAAAGACTGCAATCTCTGCCCTGGAGGACATCTTCATCTGGTGTGGGAGGCAGGGTGTTTGTTAAACAGACGATCTCCATCAACTGTATAACAGAAGCCAGAACAGAGAACTGAGAGCAGAGGAAAGAGTGAGTAGCAGTAACTCTGCCTCAAGAGAGTTGTATGGCAGAGAAGCCAATGCCTTCCATCTGCAAATGGGCTATAATAAATAGAGATATGAAAAGTAACTGGAAATAAAGGACCTTTGGTGAATTTTTTTTTTTTTTTTTCAGACAGAGTCTCGCTCTGTCTCCCAGGCTGGAGTGCAGTGGCGTGATCACAGCTCACTGCAACCTCCACCTCCTGGGTTCAAGCAATTCTCCTGCTTCAGCCTCCCGAGTAGCTGGGATTACAGGTACGCGCCACTGTCCCAGCTAATTTATTTTGTATTTTTAGTAGAGATGGGATTTCACCATGTTAGCCAGGCTGGTCTTGAACTCCTGACCTCAGGTGATCCGCCCACCTCGGCCTCCCAAAGGGCTGGGATTACAGGTGTGAGCTACCGTGCCTGGCCCTAAAGTCTGATAAAGCATGATGGTGGAGTTGAAATGACTGAAAAGGAGCTATTTAGAAAACACGAGGAGATAGAAATGAGGAGGAGAATGGAATATCTGGGTTGATGAATTTATAGCTGTGAAATGCATGGACAGCCTCTTAGGATAGTCTAAGACAGGAAAAATAGAGAAGGGTAGAGAATCTAAGGAAGCAGAGCCAAGGCCATTGCATCCTCCGGCCATGGTCAAGGGGAAAATAGGAGCTCTTGCTGAAAGCCAAGGGTGTTTCAAGGGCAGGGAAGTTTGCTTCCTTTCAATTAAAAGCAAGTTCAGGGTTACTCAGAATCCAGTAACAAAAGACAATATTTCTCCTGAGATCCTAAGGGATGCAGGGAAAAATTTGATCTGGCACCAAAAGTCAGTCAGTGACAGAATCAGAACTTGCACACTCAGGGAAGTGGCAAACAGCAGCCCCTAGAAGGCAGATTTAATACAGTGTTAATCATAACAGCATGATTAATCATAAATATCATATTTATGATATTGGCATAAATATTATTTCAGGAAAAATAAAAATGTTTGTGGCTCTCCCTTTTTCTGTTTCCTCTATCAAAGTAGCTTTTGAGTTCCATGGGGGTGTATTTTTAATAACTCAGCCTACTGGAACAGAAGACTTTCATGAGAAATTTGACACTGCTCTTTTTAGCCAATAAAATGTGAGGATCTGGACATATTTGAGAAGTATACAGAGGCAGATATCTAATTCTCCATTCTGAACTTAGATTTCATGCAGTAAGTATAGCTAAGTGAGGCAGGCTATAGGTTGCTTAATCAATAGTTTGATACTTTAAACCTATGCCGAGCTGGGAAACACCAGACTATACCTATGAATTGCTTCAACTGGTAGACTTCAGGTCCAAGAGTTTCCTCCCACTATAGCAAAGTTGAGTTTGTTCATTCAGTCAGTAATTTTTTGAGCACCTCTTATGGGCCAAGAACCAACATCCCTGCTTTAATGGAGCGTTTCTTCTAGTGAGGAGAACAGAGTGGTAACAAATAAGTAAAGCATATAGAAAACCTGATGGTGATGAGTACTATGGAGAAAGGCAGAGCGTGGACAGGGAGTGCCAGGGGTGGGTGGGTAGGGATGGGGGTTCAAGGTAGTATTGAACAAAATCCTGAAGGATGTGAGAGAGCAAACTGAAAGAAGAAAGTTCTGTTCAGAAGAAACAGTAAGTACAAAGGCCAGAGAGAACCAGGTGTGTTGGAAGCCAGCATAGCTACAACAGAATACATGAGGGATAGTGGTAGGAGATGAGGTTAGAGGGGTAAGGGCTTGGGGACCAGACAGAGAAGGGCCTTGTAAGCCATTGTAATGACTTTGGCTTTTACTCTGCAGGGGGTGGAATTGCTGTTAGAAGGTTTTTAAAAAGCAAAGCAGGAACAAAGTCTATCTTGTCTTTTAAAGGGCCCTCTTTGGCTGTTATGCTAAAAACAGATGGTAGAGCAGCAAGGAGACCCTTGGAAGACCATTGTAGGAATCCCAGTGAGGGGTGATGGAGGCTTAGAAAATTTTTCATTCTATTTCCATTTGGTGGTAATATAAAATCTACAAGAAGACAAAGGAGGAAACAGAATAGAAATATTTCATCACACTAGCCCCTCTATCTACCTTTTAGAATACTGTTTAAAACAACTATCACCAGTTATCCCATTGTAGCTTCCTGCTTGGTTCGAATAGCCCCATCTATTATTTATAATATAGAAATGGACACTGTAGAATACTGCTGCTCCCCCAAAATATAATGTGAACTACATACATAATTTAAATTTTTCTAATAGCCACATTTTAAAACTAAAAAATAATAGGTGAAATTAATTTTAAGAATGTATTTAATTTAATCTTGTGTCTGCAATATCACCATTTTAAAATATAAGCAATATAAAACATTATGGAGACGTTTCACATTCTTTTTTTTTTAACACCAAGTCTTTGAAATCCTTGTGTGTATTTTACACTTACAGCACATTTCAATTCAGACAAGTCACATTTCTTATTTATTTATTTATTTAGAGATAGGATCTTGCTCTGTCACCCAAGCTGGAGGACAATGGCATGATCTCAGCTCACTGCAACCTCTGCCTCCTGGCCTCAAGTGATCCTCCCACCTCAGCCTCCCGAGTAGCTGGAACTACAGGCATGCACCACCACACCGGGCTAATTTTTGTATTTTTTGTAGAGATGGGGTTTCATCTTGTTGCCCAGGCTGGTCTCCAACTCCTGGACTCAAGCGATCCACCTGCCTCAGCCTGCTGGGATTACAGGCATGAGCCACCACTCCCAGCCACAAGCTACATTTCAAGTGCTCAATAGCCATCTGTGGCTAATGGC